>NC_090448.1:1055338865-1055963865 GCF_031143425.1 Pleurodeles waltl
TACCCTAACTGTTTAAACCCAGAGTGGACATTTGTATTTCCTGGATTGTTTTTGTTCCTTTTAGTTTAACCCTATGCATGCAGGAAAGTTATACGTGATATAATTAATACCCTTGTTTGTCTTCCTTGTGCATGATAAGTGCAACCACAGTTCTAATTGTAGTGTGCAACAGTGAATCTCTGTGAAGCCAGCCCTAGTGTCGCAATATTTATTGTTATGGTACTCAGTTTGGGATTTTGGTAATACAGTGTTAGTAATTGTGCCAACTGTTATTATTATCCAAGAAAAGTGCTGGAGCATCCCAGTGTCTTCCACCACTCCCATTCCCATAACAGAAAGAGAGATTCAGTTTCAAGGAAGTTTAGTGCACTAACTCTACTATCACTCTGTCAACAACGACCTGCCCCTCCAAAGATACAGGATGCCTGGCTGGACCATCAAGACGTGGCAGTGTTTTGTCTCTTTCTCGTCCACTCATCCTTTCCTTTTGGGACACCTGCTGTGGTTTCTGTGTCCACCAGGAAGTGAAGGGAGGTGTTCCAGGAGGTCAGGGGGCATACTATCACCCCTGCAGAAATCCTGTTTTTACGGTGAGTGGCCCAGTCTCGACATAAAGCCAAGCAACAACATACAGGGCTGCCTTGGTGATGGATTCCTCAATGGGTACTTTAAAAGGTTGAGCACAGGCTTTACCAGCTGATCAGGATGCTCCATCTTTATTAGATTTAACTAGGGCCATAGCGGGATTACAGAAGGAAGTTCTTTCTTTAAAGCAAGAGAACCTGGAGTTGCACACTGAACTACAGCAGTATAAACCACAAGACACCCCCAGGGGAGGAGTCAAACTAAAACAAAGATCTCCAGTACTACAGGACCCTCGGTTTGACCCGTCTAATCATGTTCCTAGACCCAATTCAGGCCCAACGACTTCCACCACACAACCCATGCAGGTAATAGTCACAACACCAACCCCTGTGCCCTTAGCTCCGCAAGAAAGCTTTTTTTGGAGATAGTGCCAAGTTCAAAATTTTTCTTAACCAGTGCCAGCTACAGTTTTTGTGACGGGCAGCTGCATTCCCCAACGATGCTGCAAAAGTAGCTTTTATTATCTCTTATTTGGTAGGCAATGCAGCTAATTGGTCTATTCCGCTGGTGGAGCGCAATGACCCTATACTGTATGATTTCAACCGGTTCAAGGAAGCCTTGCGGATACTGTTTGCCAAACACCTCTTCGTGCAAGCCAGTGACAATGAGTTGCTAAATTTGCAGCAGGGAAACAAGGATCTACTGTCCTATATCACCTCTTTCAATCGGTTGGTGGCAGAGACGGAACTTCTGACCATCAAGCTTGCCTTCCAGGAATGGCGTCACTACCTACTAGGAGCTAGACACACCATACCTATTTACACAGATCACCATAATTTACAGTTTTTTCAAGTGACCAAGGCCCTGACACCTCGCCAATTACGCTGGCTTCTATTCTTTAACAAGTTTGACTTCGTAATCACCTATAGGCCCAGTACTCCACAACAAAAGGCAGACACATTGTCTAGGATGGGTTTCTTCTCTGATGTTGCGCTAGAACAGGTCAGAAGCATTATACCCCCAGAAAAAATTGTGGCTGTGTGTACTTCCCAAGAGCTCCTTGAGAAAATACGGGTAGCCCAACACAAGGTTCCCTGTTCAACTGATGTGTATGTAAAAGAGGGTTTACTATACCATGCTGATCAGTTGTACGTCCCTACCAAAGAATTACGGGATACAGTGTTACATTGGGGACATGATTCTGTCCTCGCAGGTCACCCGGGTGAAAAAAATATGTTAGATCTCTATCAAAGATGGTTTTGGTGGCCCACACTTGTGCAGGATGTCAGAAGCTACATCCAGACTTGTTCCACCTGTGTTCTGGCTAAAACCCCACATACTCCAGACACAGGATTGTTACTTCCCATGCCAATTCCAGTGGCCCCATGGCATACCATAAGTATAGATTTTATTTCTGATCTCCCAGCTTCCAATGGACACACTGTCATATGGGTGGTTGTAGATTACCTAACTAAAATGGCTAATTTTGTTCCATTAAAATGCCTCCCTACGGCTACGAAGCTCTCTGATTTGTTTGTCCAACACATTGTACGGCTTGATGGGTTGCCCACCACAATTGCTTCCGATCGTGGCCCACAATTTATATCATGGTTTTGGCGTAGCTTCTGTTCCTCTGTCGGAATGGACGTCCTCTGCATATCATCCACAAACGGATGGGCAGACGGTACGTGCCAACCAATCGCTGGAGCAAATCCTGAAATGTTACATTGACACATGGCATAATGAGTGGGATAAGGCTTTACTTCTTGTTGAATTTGTATATAACAACAGTGTCTACATGGCTTCAGGAGTATCTCCATTTTACTGTTTGTTTGGTCTGCATGCAAGAATGCTACCTATAACTGGGTCCCAAACGTCCACAAGTGTCCCATCAGGACAGAAACACCATAAAGAGTTACAGTAGATTAAAAAACAAGTACAGCACAATTTAAAACTCTACCAAGCTCAAGTAAAAAAATAAGCAGACAAAAGAAGGAGACCTTCTACCTCTTATCAGATAGGAGATCAGGTGTGGCTCTCATCAAAAAATCTCCATCTTGCAGGATCCACAAAATTAAACCCCCGATTTCTAGGCCCCTTTCCTATTGCCAAAATCATCAATCGTGTGGTAGTAGAGCTGACATTGCCAGATGATTTCAAGGTACACCCCGTGTTTCATGTGTCGTTACTCTGTCCCTATTCCCCTGATACCCGCGATGCCCCATCACCTCCCCCGGTAAAAGTACACGGGCAATGGGAATTTGAAGGGGACAAAATTCTTGTCTCCAGGCGTGTCCGTGGTGTTCTACAATATTTATTGGCTTGGAAAGGCTATGGGCCTGAGGACAATTCCTGGGAACCCGCGTCCACAGTTCATGCTCCAGGTCTTACTAAAATAAAGCATCTCCTGCACCCTTCCAAGCCCTGCCCTTTGAAAGGGTCCTTGGTGGGGAGGACTGTCAGGAATCCCCAAGTTGCCTACTGTGTTATCTGTCAGCATCCCCAGGGATTAGGGTTAAATCATATCTCTGTTCTTGGTTAAACCGTCATGTTTCTAAGTAAACATAATGTGCTGTGTTACACAATTGGTTTTATCAATGCTTGTTTTAACAATGCTTGTTTGCTAATGTGAGCAGGTGTAGACATATGCTTCTAATTGGGTGTGGTGTAGACATGTGCTTCTAAGATTGGGTGTGGTGACTCATCCACATGTGGAAACTCAACTGCTTTCCTGATTGGCTATAAATAGCAGAGTGAAGAATGCCTCCCGTCTTGGCTTTGGTTTGCTTCCTGATCTCAGCATCTGATTTGGCAGTCCAGCCCCTGCTGTCATCCTCGTATTTAGGACTTTTGAGAAAATTATTTTCTTTGTTCCTGTACCTGCTGACACCAGGCATTCCTCCAGCACTCCGGAAAAGACTGCAGTTAAGTGACTAGTTTTCTCCAGGGAGTTTGTTCTTTAAACGCTGCGCTTTCCTAGAATAGCTGGTGTATTTCAGACCTCGTATTTTGCAAAGTGCTTATCTTGAAGAGACAAATGCATTTCTGAACATTCTACATTATTATTGTAGTTACTTGCCTAAATTTGCTTCAGGAAATCTGCTTGAGCTCAAGTACTACAAAAAGTGACAGTGCAATTTTAAAACAGCATTTACGTGACTTTTCTTTCTCTAATAGCATAACTCTTGGATTTAAATTGTGTCATTCATGTCTGTGTTTCAGGTTTGAGGAATTTGCTTTTGAAGGGTGTAATGGGTTCTCAGTCTATATGGGATGGATATTGGAATAATACTACAGGCCCCTAGCTTTAGGTTGGATAATTGCTTTATTGGTATGGTTTTACAGTTCCTTTTTCTCTCTGTTGGGTTTTCTTGGTGGCTTGCTAATGAGTTCACCAGGGCTCTTTTTCCATCTTTTAGGTGTTTGGTTGGAGGTCTCAAGCCAGTCTGTCCCTTGGTGGAATAGGGTCTGTTCTTCTCTCCTGTGACAATGGACCGGGTTCCCCAAAACAGAAAGAACGGAATAACAGGTAAGTTTAGAGGTAGATTTACGGGTTTTTAAGAGGGGTAGTGGAAGGATGGTGGGGGAGTGCGCAGGGTTGTGGTTGGGTATTTTAAATCTATAGTGAATTTCACCTTCCCATGAGTATTCTCTCTTTCAACCTTCTTTAGTGTCTCTCTATAGCTGGGAGAGGGGTTTTATAACAGTTGTTCGTGGGATTAGTTGAGTTTGGGTTCAAAGGACTTCCCCTTCTTTGCAGCACCTTTCCCCACTCCTCCCTTCAGTCCCCTTAAACTTTCTCCCACCCGGCAACCACGTAGGCATAAAAGAAAACCTTAGGTACGATCGTACCTGAGAAGGCCACGTCCCTCCTGGGACGTGGCTGGCCCCTCCGGTTTCCCCGGTTTCTCCTCGACGTTCTTCTTCGGCGGGAATAGTGGTTCTCTGTCCTCCGGCTCCCTCGGGTTCTGGTCGCGGGCTTCCTGGGATCCCTCTTCTTCTGTGAATAATGGCGTCTCCTTGCTCTCGGTCGTCAATGGCAGGGTTCCTTCCTGCTTCTCTGACGACTCCTTCTGGTGTCCATCGTCAATTTCAAGCTTGTTTTCGACGCATTCTGCGTCTGACGTCACTCGCTCCACATTGTTTCTCTCCGGAGTACCCCGGGGGAATGTTTTTGTCGGCTCCGGGTGACGGAGAGTAACAGAGGCGATAGACACCCGGTTACATGTCCCCTCCCATGAATGGGGCTGTTCGAGTCCCAGAGAGGCCGGATAACGGGACAAATAGTCAGCTTGACCCATAAGCTCCCCAGGAAGGTGGCATACCTGGAAGGAAAAAGGTTGAAGTTCCATAAACCATCTCAATATACGGACGTTGGTATCTTTGTGTCTTGAGAGCAACGTAAGAGGAGCGTGGTCAGTATACAGTAAGAAGGACCGCCCTAGGAGGTAATACTGCAGGCTTTCGATTGCCCACTTGATGGCCAGGCATTCCCTTTCTATTATAGGATATCTTTGTTCCCTAGAAAAAATCTTGCGACTTATGAAGACCACGGGGTGGCTTATGTTCTCATTATCCTTTTGGAAAAGAACCGCCCCCAGCCCTACATGTGAGGCATCAGTCTGCAAGTGAAATGGAAGATTAAAATCTGGACAGCTCAATACCGGCTGCGTAGTGAGACATTTTTGTAAAGTTTGGTAACTATGCGTCTGGGAAGGGGTGAGACTCATAATATTTTTGGGCTGTCCTTTCTTCAGGAGATCTGTTAAGGGTGCCGCCAAGGTTGAATAATGCGGTATAAATCTCCTATAGTAACCAACTAGGCCTAGAAAAGAACGTACCTCCTTTTTTGTGGTCGGAGCTTTTATGCGAGTAATGGCTTCTACTTTGTTCATCTGTGGTTTAATGATACCTCCTCCGATGTGATACCCTAAGTAAGAGATTTCATGAAAAGGCTAAACGGCTTTTAGAAGGATTGGCTGTAAGCCCCGCCTGGTGTAAGACAGTAAAAGTTTTATGTAAATGGCGTAAGTGATCATCCCAGGTCTCGCTATATATAACGATATCATCCAGATAGGCAGCCGCGTATCTGGTGTGAGTTCGTAATACAGAATCTATAAGATGTTGGAAGGTGGCCGGAGCCCCATGTAAACCAAAAGGGAGGACATTAAAATGATATAGGTCCGAGGAGGTAGAGAAGGCCGTTTTTTCCTTATCCTCTGCTGCTAATGGAATCTGCCAGTATCCCTTTGTCAAATCAAGGGTGGACATATACTTGGCTTTCCCTAGTCTTTCTATGAGTTCGTCTACCCTGGGAAGGGGATAGGTATCAAATTGGGACACCGCATTGACCTGTCTGAAGTCAATACAGAAGTGTATGGATCCATCCAGTTTGGGGACTAACACCACTGGGGAACACCAGGGACTTTTTGAGGGCTCTATAATACCCATGTCTAATATTTTCTCTATTTCTTTTTCTACTAGGACTTTTCGGGCCTCGGGAATACGATAGGGTCGTACCCTGACTATTTTACCTGGTTGGGTTAAAATCTGGTGCTGTACTGAAGTGGTTTTACCCGGCTACGTAGAAAACACTTGATTATGACAGGTGAGCAGTTGGGTTAACAGATTTTTTTGCTTTGACGTGAGATGTGTATTTCTTTGCGGCTCTTCGGTTTTGGAATGTCTATCAGTAGGACACCACTCTATCTCTAGCTCTTTAACTGTATTGACCAAACATCCAGTTGCCTGAGCATCTGTAGGCTCTTCACATTTTTTTAACAGATTTATGTGGAATATCTGGGTTTGTTTGGGATTATCAGCCAGTTGGTTGGTATAGGTAACTGGGGTCACTACTCCTATCACCTCATACGGCCCCTGCCATTTAGCCAATAGTTTGTTATCGGAACTAGGTAGGAGTACTAACACCTTTTCCCCTTTATTTAAGGTCCTCATTTGAGTACTCCTATCATAATATTGTTTTTGTTTATTCTGGGCTTTTTCCATATTTTCCCTTACATCTTCCCATACTGATTGTAATCGGGATTTTAAATCGCTGGTGTAGTCTAAAAGGAATTTCTCTCCCCCTTCCTCCTCTTCCCATAATTCCGCGGCCATATCCAATAATGTTTGTGGTTGCCGTCCGAACACTAGTTCAAAAGGACTGTGTCCTGTGGATGCTTGCTCATGGGTCCGAATGGCATGTAGTACTAATGGCAACCTCCTATCCCAGTCTTTTCCTGACTCAGAAACTGATTTTCTTAAAAGGGTTTTCAGGGTGCGGTTGTATCTCTCCACCAAACCATCGGTTTGAGGATGATAAACCGCAGTCCTTATTTGTTTAATTCCTAGAAGTTGACAGATCTGAGCCATTAGATTGGACATGAACTGTGTTCCTTGATCTGTTAGAATCTCTCTGGGAAAGTCTATTCGGGAGAAGAAACCTATCATAGCATTAGCTACACTTTTGGCGTTAATACTGGTGAGCGGGATGGCCTCGGGGTACCGAGTGGCATAATCCACTAGTACTAATACATATCGATAACCCTTTGAGGAAGGTATAAGAGGTCCTATGATGTCCATCCCTATCCAGAAAAAAGGGTATTTCGATAATGGGAAGGGGTTGTAAGGGGGCTCTCTTCTTCGGCCCAGGATCAATGAACTGACATTTAGGACATTGTTGACAAAATTTCCTGATCTCAGAAAATACCCCAGGCCAATAGAACCTCCTTAACAGATATTCTTCCGTTTTTTCTCTCCCCTAGTGACCACCCCCCGGTTGACTATGGGCCAGATGTAATACTTGCTGTCTGTAGGACTCGGGAACAAGTAGTTGTTTCTTTTCCTGACTGTCAATGTTAGTGATTCTATAAAGCAGATTTTTGATTATGGAAAAAGAAGGGCCCTTATCTTCAGGGGTTCGAGGTCGGGCGGTTCTCCAGGCATTAAGTAGACTAGGATCTTCTCTTTGGCACGTACGGAATGGGGGAAGACTATTGAGGGTATGGACTCGTGTAATTACCCGATTATAGTCTGTGTCCTTTTGTCCCTTGAGTCTCTTTGTTTCCCGTTTCTCTTTCCTAGTAGGTTTATAACGGATAGCCTGAGGTTGTATTTGCGTGCTGGAAAAAGGGGCATTCTTCCACCAGGAACTAGTATCTTCCTGATTCCTTGTACTATCCAAAAGAACAGCAAAGTCCTTATAATCCGTTCCGATTATGGCTTCTTCAACCAGCCGTTCTACTACTCCAGGTCTTATGGGTGTTTCTTTCCCTTCCCAAGAAGGGGTGGCCCAAGTCATGGGATATTCTCGGGTTTTTCCATGGATACAGCAAATTGAAACGGTAATCCCAAGAGTAAGGGTATGGATGTCTATCAGGTCAGCCCTGATTACTGACTGGCTACATCCGGAGTCAATAAGTACCATGGTTAGTCTCCCATTGAGCAATAGCTCTTTCTTATAATGGGTATCTTTTCCCCCGGTAAAGAAAACCCGTCCTCTAGTAATACCTATCTCCATAGGTTCGGGTTTCTCGGTTTTAAGGGTACATACCCAGGCTATGTGGCCCCACTCCCCGCAACTATAACATTGGGGTTGTTGCAAAAATGGTCTCTCTATCCCTCTGGTTTTTACAGGATCTTCGACCGGTCTTCTTTCCAAGGGGGGAATCTGTCCTATGTTTTGTCGCGATGTTGTAGGGGCTGTTCGATGGAGGGGTGTTTTAAACTCGAGGGAGCTGTGAAAAGCACAGGCCAACTCAATGGTAGTATTCGTGTCGGGACTAGGATGTTGTTTGATCCAGTTGCGGGTGGTGACGGGTAGAGCCTCTTGATGTTGTTCCAGCAGAATGGCCTCAATAATATCTTCCCTATTAGTCCCTATGGGCCCAAGCCATTTGAGGCCCAGATCTTTTACCCTAAAATACAAGGCTCTTGGATTCTCAGACGGTCCCCACTTGGCTTTCCTAAACCTAACCCTATAATGCTCTGTGTCAAACCCTACCCTCTCCAGGATGCTCTTTTTAATATCTTAGTAGGGTGTGGTACACAGCTTGATAAGCTGCTTGGAGGGTTCCAGTTAATAAAGGGGCAATATACTGACCCCACCTATCTTGAGGCCAGGTGGCTGAAGTGGCAGCTCGCTCAAAGTTTGTAAAAAAGGGGTCTGGATCTTTGACTTCCTGGTACCTTTGTAACACTGAGCTTGGTACATTTGGGTGTACTCGGGTGGCCGCAATGGTGTCTGTTAAGGATTTTAGAGCGTTTTCATGAACCAACTGATTGTTGGCCATGATAGTGGCCTGACTTTTAAGAGCACTTTGCAGGGATTCTCTTTCAACCTTAGCTTCTTTCTGTTGTTTTTCCCACACGATCTGAAGGTGCCTCTGCCCTTCAGCCAAATGCTGCATCATGTCCGCTATTGTGGCGGTACCTTCCATTGTCTCTATCCGTCCTGGGTGCCTATTCCAATGTCCCACTTCTGACACCACTGTAATGGGTTCTCAGTCTATTTGGGATGGATATTGGAATAATACTATAGGCCCCGGTCTTTAGGTTGGATAATTGCTTTATTGGTATGGTTTTACAGTTCCTTTTTCTCTCTTTGTTGGGTTTTCTTGGTGGCTTGCTAATGAGTTCACCAGGGCTCTTTTTCCTTCTTTTAGGTGTTCCGTTGGAGGTCTCAAGCCAGTCTGTCCCTTTGTGGAATAGGGTCTGTTCTTCTCTCCCATGATGATGGACCAGGTTCCCCAAAACAGAAAGAACGGAATAACAGGTAAGTGTAGAGGTAGATTTACGGGTATTTAAGAGGGTTAGTAGGGGTAGTGGAAGGATGGGGGAGGTGCACAGGGTTGTGGTTGGGTATTTTAAATTTATAGTGAATTTCACCTTCCCGTGAGTATTCTCTCTTTCAACCTTCTTTAGTGTCTCTCTATAGCTGGGAGAGGGGTTTTATAACAGTTGTTCGTGGGATTAGTTGAGTTTGGGTTCAAAGGACTTCCCCTTCTTTGCAGCACCTTTCCCCACTCCTCCCTTCAGTCCCCTTAAACTTTCTTCCACCCGGCAACCACGTAGGCATAAAATAAAACCTTAGGTACGATCGTACCTGAGAAGGCCACGTCCCTCCTGGGATGTGACGGGCCCCTCCATGTTTCCCCGGTTTCTCCTCGACGTTCTTCTTCGGCGGAAATAGTGGTTCTCCGTCCTCCGGCTCCCTCAGGTTCTGGTCGCGGGCTTCCTGGGATCCCTCGTCTTCTGTGAATAACGGCGTCTCCTTGCTCTCGGTCCTCGATGGCAGGGTTCCTTCCTGCTTCTCTGACGACTCCTTCTGGTGTCTGTCGTCAATTTCAAGTTTGTTTTCGACGCATTCTGCGTCTGACGTCACTCGCTCCACGTTGTTTCTCTCCAGAGTGCCCCAGGGGAATGTTTTTGTTGGCTCCGGGTGACAGAGAGTAACCGAGGCGATAGACGCCCGGTTACAGAGGGTTTTTCACACACACAGTGAAACCAAACCAAACTGCGCCACCCTAACTGTTTAAACCCAGAGTGGACATTTGTATTTCTTGGTTTGTTTTTGTTCCTTTTAGTTTAACCCTATGCATGCAGGAAAGTTATACGTGATACAATTAATGACCTTGTTTGTCTTTTTTGTGCATGATAAGTGCAACC
The DNA here is from genome assembly GCF_031143425.1 of Pleurodeles waltl. Classification (NCBI taxonomy): domain Eukaryota; kingdom Metazoa; phylum Chordata; class Amphibia; order Caudata; family Salamandridae; genus Pleurodeles; species Pleurodeles waltl. Next base: position 1,055,349,117 of record NC_090448.1, read on the forward strand.
ACAGTTCTAATTGTAGTGTGCAACAGTGAATCTCTGTGAAGCCAGCCCTAGTGTCGCAGTACTTTTTGTTATGGTACTCAGTTTGGGTTTTTCGTAATGCAGTGTTAGTAATTGTGCCAAGAGTTATTATTATCCCAGAAAAGTGCTGGAGCATCCCGGTGTTCTTCTACCGCTCCTGCACCCATAGCAGAAAGAGAGATTCAGTTTCAAGGAAGTTGAGTGCACTAACTCTACTATCACTCTGTCAACAACGACCTACCCCCCCCCCCAAAGATACAGGGTGTCTGGCTGGACCGGCAAGACTTGGCAGTGTTTTGTCTCTTTCTCTTCCACTTCCCCTTTCCTTTTGGGACACCTGCCGGGGTTTCTGTGTCCACCAGGAAGTGCCGAGAGGTGTTCCAGGAGGTCGGGGGCATTCCATCGCCCCTGCAGACATCCTGCTTTTCAGGTGAGTGGCCCCATCTCAACAGCTACCCTTTCAGAAGAGCTCATCTCCTGTAGTGGAGGGGGCTGCTTCTGACCAGTGAGGTGGTGATGAGCAGGACTATAATTTGGTGGGGTTGGCATGGGCTGACTTCTGGACTCCTGGTGGCTGTGAGATCCTCCAGGGGAGCACATTGTGAAGGACACTGACAGTTGATGGATCCTCTGTCCATGAACTACATGCAAGTAGGAGCGACCTGCAAGCATAGTCCATGGAGCCTGCGGACTGTGCTTCAGGCTCTTTAACAGCTGCTTGGACCCAGGTGGCTCGGTTCAGCGATTCTGTTTTGCGATGGCTGTATATGCATATAAGGTGTTTATGATGCCCCTTCTTATCTATTTGTCATGTACCAATCCTTCTTCAGAGATGCAGTGACTGGACATGGTGTAATTGTTTTCTATAATGTTTACCTCTACATTCTAACTGGTGGACATTATATTAGCTGGCGGACCCCCGTAGCTAACTGCGATGGGGGAGATAGGTTTGACATCATCTGTCCCCGTGTGTGCACCATGTGACATAGCTGATTACAAAACTTGGAACGATGGGGGAATGGTTTCTTTTCCGTGGCAAGTTGGGGATTGAAGTGTGGGTGGGGGGTGTTGAGGAATGTAAATCGTTACAGTATGCACAAGGATGTGTGTTCCCACATCAATCACATTTGTTTATAGATCACTGGAGGCAAAGGGTATTGCACTGTGACAGTTTTTGCACCTCATGACTCACTGAGCACAGTGACAGCCCTTCCTGCCTTTACTATTCATTACCTGGAATGTTCGAGGCCTGAATGTTTGTTGGAAGGCACAAAATATGATGGAATATCTCCAGAGACATAATTGTGATGTTGCTATTTTGAAGGAGGCGCACCTTGCTTCTGACAGTGGTCGCCTGTTGAAGCACCTCCTGAAGGGTGCATAATGCGGGAGCAGACCTGGTGGGAGGCTGCTAACAGCACACTGCCACAAGGGTAACACTGCTTTGCTATTGGTTGGTGTAAATGTACCCAATTGTGATGACCTGCAGTTTTATTATGATTTGCATGCCAGCGTTGCGCAGTATGGGGGGTTGCCCCAAGTATGGGATGATGATTTTAATTGTATATTTCACCGTGAGGTGGATCTCTCTCCAGAACCTACCCCTCATGGCAGCCCTCTGCTGCTTCTCACACCAGTCAAGGCATCTTAGACATGAGCGGACTGGTAGATATTTGGAGCCACCAGTCCCCAAAAGCTGCAACATTCATACACTACTCCTCTGTGTCTGATATTCATATGCATATAGACTATTGACTTTTATCCTGGGAGTTGGTGGCTTGCATGCCACACTGCGGCCATTTGCCCTGTGCCTACTCAGATCACTCATCCGTATTTCTGGAGTTAGTCCTAGATGATTATAGGCCCACGGCCTTTGCCTGGCAGTTTTCATCAACCTGATTGCGTGAGCTTGCGTTCTGTGAGGAACGTGTGCAGGTGATTGATGAGTAGTTCACCAACAACACAGATTCTGTGGCCAAATTTGCATCTGGCTGGGAAGCTTTTAAAGTTTGCATACGGGGGTAAGGCTCTCCAAGCATGTCTATGTGCTGAAGTGACTCCAGAGCAGGTTACTAAAGTTGGAAGGGTAACTCGCTGCATTGAAGTGTGAGAATGCCTTAACTGTTGTGGCAGGATGCTTGGCGGATGTTAAAGGTAAATTAGAGGGCTATAATGAGGTGGCCAATACTGAGATCAAGCACCTGGGTAAATATGCCATGGCAAGGGTGTATGGAGAGGGGAACTATTGGGAGTAACGCTTGTGGCCTTTCTGAGGCCTATGTGGGATGCAGCCATGATCTTAGCTGTTTAGGTGGAGCCGGGGGGAGGTGCTTCACTCTTCTGAACGTATAGTGGAGCCCTTCCACGAGTACTATCAGGGGCTGTATGCCTCATGCCTCACACACTACCAGCAGGCCATGATTGATTGCCTGACACACTTCGCAATGAAATGGTTTTATGCTGAGCACAGGGAGCACCTCATTGCATCCCTGTGTCCTACAGAGATTATAGCAGTGCATCAGAGTATGCCAGGCAGAAAAGTGCCCAGAACTGATGGCTCAAAGGTAACTTTTTATAAAGAATATCAGGTGAAGTTGGTAGCATATTTGAACATTCTTTTTGATTAAATGACTCAAGAGGGTTATATGCTTGCTATGCTGTGTGAGGCTCTTACTGTCATCATTCTCAAACCCAGTAAGCCAGCGGATCAGTGTTCATCCTAGTGTTCACTGTTCAATACAATACAAAGATCTTAGTATTGGCAAACAAATTAGGCCCCCTTATCTCGGGTTTGGTTGGGCCGGAGCAGGCTGGCTCATATCGAGCAGGTCCCAAATATATCATCTTAGAACATTATTTGGCACTATAACTAGAATAGACCCTCTGGATCATGTTGCTGCAGTCTGTGTGGACGCAGAAAAGGCATTCAATACTGTGGTATGGGAGTTTATGTTGGCAGTGCTGCAGTCGGTGGGAGTGGGTGGCTCATTCATGTGTTATACACCAGACCCACGACGGGGATAAAAGTCAATGGCAGGATTTCTGATTCCATACTGATCTTGAGAGGTACGTGCCAGGACTCTCTCCCGTGTTGTATGTCCTGTTTGTGGAGCCTATGGGTTGCGCTGTGTGCAAATACAATTTTTACCAGGGGATCAGCTTCCCACATTATAAATTGATTACTCTGCTTATGCAGCTGACACAATGCTCTATGTTAGAAATCTGGAGCGTAACCTTCCTCCAGTGCTGTGTGAGGTTGTCTTGTTCGGGGGTCATTCCGGTCTATGCATTAACTGAGATGAGACCCTAATTTGTCCTTTTACGGCAGCTACTTCACCTGTGCCAATGGAATATCCCTTGGAATGAACCACTGATCCTGTGCAGTACCTTGATATCCTGGTTCATAGGGACCCACTTGTAGTGGTTTTGGAAAACCATGGCCAGGCAGCCACTAGACTAGCTGAGGCAATAGACTGCTGGATCAGGCTCCTGTTGTCACTAAGTGGGTGGGCAGTGCTCATGAAAATGTCAGTGTGACCCCTATTCTTGTTCCTCTTCATGGACATGCCTATACTATTCTTGGGTGCCTTTTTCACCATTGTGCAGAAACAGTTGCCACACCTCCCCTGGGCTGGTAAGTAGCCACAGATGAGTTTCAATACTTTGACACTCCTCTTTCATAAAGAGGAGCTGGCTGTTCCCGAGCTGGAGAGCTCTTATGGGGCTACACAGTGTATATTCGTTCTCTATTGACTGCGCGGCCTGTTCGATCTCCTGCACCTGTGGTTGGAGTGTGATGGTGTGCTTCTGCAGTGTCTTACTGAGAAGCTCCTAGACAAACCAGTAAGGCATTATCATTCTGTTAATCTGATTAACACCACAGTGTATCCCTAGAGGCAGTTTGCAGAGATGCAGAGTCACTCCCTCCTTTACTCACCTCTGCTGGTGTTTGGGGTTTCCTATGGGGCAGGAAATGGGTACGGTGGACCCGTTGCAATGTTTTGAATCTGCGTTGTGTGGGGGATTTTCTCAAGGTGGGGTGTTGCGCAGCTGCGAACAGGTATGGCCACCAGAGGGCTGCCATACGGCCTTTGAGATGTTTCAAAACATTTGTGTGCAAAATATCATACATGAACGGCTGAGGGGTCTACCTTGCAGAACCTCATATGCTGCCTGCTTTGACATACTTGTTGAAAAATTATACCTCTGCAACAACTGGTAACAAGACTGTACACATTCTTGCAGAGTGTGAGTTCGGTTTGCATCATGAGGGTGAGACAGGACTGGAAAAGGAACCTTGGAGAGGAACTACCTGGAAACAGTGGGATTATTGTCGCTAAACAGCCGCCATATGCTGATCCAATTTAAATATATTGACAGGGTGTATTACACCCCTGTCCGCATGTTCCGCTATGGCCTGAGAGAAAACCCTGGCTGCCATAAGTGCACCGCTACTGAGGCAGACTTTGCGCACGTGGTATGGTACTTCTCGTGTATCCAACAGTTCTGGGGTACTGTAATTCAATCCCTCGCAAGATAATGGGGTAGCATATTGAGCCCACACCCCAATTGTCACTCTTTGGATATTAGCGATTTCATAGGAAGCTGGTGGAGCTTGGTCTTTTGCTGGGAAGGCAAAGGATTGCTATGCATTGGGCGAGGGGTCACCTCCCCACAGTGAAAGAGTAGCATGTGACATAACATACTGTAATACCATGTTGGATATCTGTAGTGACTTAATGCTACTTTGCAGGAGGCCTTGCGACATCTGGGGCCCCTATCAAGCTTACTTAACACATTTGGCTCCAGATGTGGTGGTAGAGTCTGCTGAGGGACAGGCATCTAAGTAGAGTGTGCCTGCGACACCAGTATTATAGATATTGGGTGGCCCCTCCGGGGCAGACTGTGTGATCGGACGGTTGTCAAGTGTGCACTAGATGACGAACAAGGTAGGAGTTGGGGTTGAACCTGCAACTGACACTGGAGGTTTGATTATAACTCCTGGACACGGGATGGCCTAGAAGAGAGTAGATGGGACTTTTTAGTGCTGAGATCCGTAAGTTGTTGTATCTGCTCCATGTATTCATCATTGATCCAGAATGTGTAATGACTTGTAACTAACCCTTGGTGCTATATGCACCCAGAGATTGACAATGTTGTACTTTGTTCTAGTTTTGTTATCATGAAAGAAAGCATCAAGCTTAGAAAATAAACATTGGCATCGTCAATAGGTTTCGCCTTTGGGACCTTATAAGTCTTTAGCCAGAGCTATTGGCTTTACGAATGTCTTTACACTATACTGTAGAGCATTGCAGCTGCTGTGCAGCATGTTAAAATGTTATGATAAAAGAGTGCTATAAGCAATACAATATCCCAGAACAAAATAAAATAATAATAGGACAATTTAAGGTACAACTTGAATCATTCTACCAGGGCAGAGCAATCCAAACAATGTCTGATAAACCTAAACATCTATATAAATGAAAAAAGATGGAACAACCTCAAGACATAGACCAGGAACTTTAAAGAGTGTATCTGCTAGTAAAAACTAATACACTCCAAGCCCATCACAAAGCTGTTCAAAGATATTTCAGAAACACTTATTTATTGTTTTTCAATTAAAAGAGTATGACAACAACAGCATTGGGCACGGAGCAATAGGTATTGTTTAACAGCCAAGAGAACTCACAAGGTAACTTCCTTCTAAGACTGGTTATCAGTCACACATCATATTAGCTGTGGTGTGACTGATAAAAACGTTGTACATTCCATTTTTGCCTGGAGTTGAAGAGCTGCTGGCTATAAGTTGTAGGAGATACCATTGGTGTTAGGAGTCTGATGTCTCATACAGAAACCAACAGTAGCGTAATTAGGAATATTGTACAAAATGTTTTTTTGACGTATTAAGACTTTTTTGGGGGTTTGTCCTGTATCAGAGAGAAAAGTTTGCTGCCAAGTGGAAGAAAGCAGTGTTTCCAGATAAGGCATACCGGGAAGAAATGAACTACTGCAAGATAACTGAAAAAGTTGCTTATGCTACTAAATAATGTCAAAGAATGATCCTGAAAGTCTGACGGCCTTCCAATAACTTGGTTAATGAGAAGGATTTATTCTAATGGAGTTCAAGTTCCATTCTAATGGAAAGTGGTGGAATGTGCCTAATCCATTTGCCCTTCTACACAGGGATGTTGCAAATCACTACAGTGGTTGCTTGCTATATTTTGTAGGTACATATAGCACAATGCTCAAATACAAATATATACCCATGAAAAAGGAAACTGTCAAAAATACAAATCACAATTTAAAGAGACAATGATAACATGTCATATGCCATTGACCAGATAATACCTTCCATGTGTGTTTGAATACAATTAATGCAGATTTGAGACTTATACAAACTGGGATACTTCTAAATTCCAAACACCACATGAAGCATAGGCACAGTAGCAGAACTCATAACACTCCTAAAACTTTTGGTATCCAAGGGCTTAATCGTTCTTTCTTAGATACTTCAGAAGTGTGCCAACTGACTGTGTTTTTTGGAGTAAACACCTAGAACCTGGAATATCCTTCCACAGATACAAAATAAACAATACCTTAATGAGACCAAATGTGGCACTGATTTAAACAGCAAAATGATGAGAAAAAGTACACTTGTGTGCCACAGTGGGTCCTACAGTGCCCCCCCCTAGAAAAATCAATGAAGACGGACTGCCAATTCAGGTGCACACAGGGATGCAATGATCTCTGGACAGTATGTACTAGCAATCAATCGGATGGCACTATGGTGGTCATTCCGAAACCGCCAGGGCCGGGGACCACGGAAGCACCGCCAACAGGCTGGCGGTGCTTCCAGGGCCATTCTGACCGCGGCGGTAAAGCTGCGGTCAGAAAAGGGGAACCAGCGGTTTCCCGCCGGATTTCCCCTGGCCCAGGGAATCCTCCATCAGCGCCGCCATGGGGATTCCGACCCCCTTCCCGCCACCCTGTTCCTGGCGGTTTTTACCGCCAGGAACAGGATGGCGGGAACGGGTGTCGTGGGGCCCCTGGGGGCCACTGCACTGCCCATGCCACTGGCATGGGCAGTGAAGGGGCCCCCTAACAGGGCCCCACAAAGATTTTCACTGTCTGCTTAGCAGACAGTGAAAATCGCGACGGGTGCCACTGCACTCCTCGCACCCCTGCAACTCCACCAGCTCCATTCGGAGCCGGCTTCCTCGTTGCAGGGGCTTTCCCGCTGGGCCGGCGGGCGGCCTTTTGGCGGTCACCCGCCGGCCCAGCGGGAAAGCCAGAATGGCTGCCGCGGTCTTTTGAACGCGGTGCGGTCATTCGGTGGTGACCGCATGGCGGGCGGCGACCGCCGCCCACCGCGGTCAGAATGACCGCCTATATGCTCATCAGTAATTGAGAAAGTGGTTGGGGTCGTGGAAAAAACATTAGCATCTGTGAGAATGGAGTAACCAACAATGACTAGAACCACAGTGAAGGGGTGGGAGCCTGTAGACGAGGAAGAACGGAGGGCTGTTCCAAAGTTGGTGGATACTGACAAATTATTAAGGAGAGAAGGGGGTACCGTATGAAGACAGTGGTCTTGTATCCCTGCTAAAATATAAATTACCATTAACAATGTAAGCTTTTTTCCGCTGGAAATCGACGCTCTGATTTTAACAGCTCTGTAACTCACAAACACATAAGGGACATGCATTAAAACACAAGCATGCCTGAACAATGTAATAGTGCAGTGCACAAGACCCACTCCTAAGTCTCGAAGCACTTTAGAAAGTTTGTAACGGAACGACTGATTCTGTGGCCATGGTTATCAACCTTGGGCTGGTGAAAGGCTGTGGAGATGTATTCATTTTTTTGCTCATTAGTGAGTGGTTCGTTCATCAAGTGCAGGAGGAATCCAACTGTGGTAAGATGCGCAGGGTGCGTTACCGAGCAGACAGAAGCCCCAGTCTCCCAACAGGTAGCTGTGGTGAGTGAGAGAGTTCAAGGGCAGGAGGGGTGGGGGAGCTTCTATTCCCTCAGGGAACCGAAAGTGGGTAATGCATTCCTTGATCCGCAGACCTTCAACGCAATGAGGAGAGTGGAAAGAACCCATGCAGTGCTCTCAGCACTCTACACACGAGAAATATCACTAGCTGTTGTTTACAGCTCTTAGAAATCATAAAGAGCTGTATGAAGTGCTAAGTTAAAAAAAATAGAAAAAAAATGCATTCCTAATACTGTCATTGTATTGCACTATAAGAGTTTTGTAGCAGGTGCATAAATTGAGTGAGCAATGTCACAGGTTACCAGTAACAGTGCCCATCTGAGAGCTATAATATCACTTGCCCAATAAAAACAAGCATTTGCAATGCAATGGGTCTCACGTTTGCTTGAGTTAGAGCTATTAGTGTGGTAAATTCCTACCTGAACTTTTCTTGCCACACAAACTGAAGATAAAAAGTAAAACAGTTGACATAAGCGAGCCAATTCGAAGCGCCGCCATGAGTGCGAAGAGAGAGACAATATGAAAAAGAAGTTCGCTCACAGTCAAACTTATCGGCAAAAGTGCAATTATCCATGTAACAGGGTCGATGGCCAAGGCGGTAACAAAACCGTCCTAAGGAGGGACAAACATAAACTTGTTACCAATGGAAACAAAGGATTTTTGAAAGCCCATGAACGAGTGATAGTGATGAGTGTGTGGTGGGCGTAGTTAAAAGCCCAAATACATGTCAGCATGTCGGAAAATATGCTCAACCTAAAAACCCCTACCCATTTCATGACAATGGAGTTTCCCACAACCGACTTGCTCTAGATTAAACTATTTAAGGAGAAACTTGTGGAACTACAAATGCCAACTCAAATCTACATTTCATGTCGAACATCAAATCTGTGAAGACGGTATTGGATTTGGATAATCTTCCGTATACCAAACAAACTGGGCAGCTGCAGAAGCACCCAGAGACACAGTACTTCCCATCTGTAAAACCCAAGCTTCCTTTGGAAAGAACTCTGGTTACCTTTCCAAAGATCATTCTGTTTTTGTTCAGACATGCACTCAGAATCTGATTCTTAAAGAAAGTTGTACATCTGCCATAGCTTGTCTACGAAACTGCATTGGTGCCTAGCATTGCTACTACAAGCCGTTGGAGAACGGGAGGACAAAGTGGATCTTACAACACCATGTGCAAGACAATAAGGGCCAGATGTAGCAAATTCCGAGTTTGCGACTCGCAAATTGCGAGTCGCAAACCCGGATGCAGGATGGTGTCCCTGACACCATCTGTGAATCGCAAGGGGGTCGCAAAGACCCACCTCATTAATATTAATGAGGTGGGTCACAATTTGCGACCCCCTTCCGATTCGCAGCACTCACAGGGATGGTGGCCTGCTGGAGACAGCAGACCACCATGCCTGTGACTGCTTTTAAATAAAGAAGTTTTTTTTTTGTATTGCAGCCCGTTTTCCTGAAAGGAAAACGAGTTGCAATGAAAACGAAAAAATTAAACGTTTTTGTTTCATTTTTTCAGAGCAGACAGTGAAAAAAAAGGTTTTCAGGCCCATTCGCAAAGAGGAAGGGGTCCCCTGGGGACCCCTTCCCTTTTGCGAATGGGTTGCCACCAGTGTGACAACGGGTGGTAACTGCAAATTGCTTTGCGACCGCGTTCGCGGTCACAAAGCAATTCTACATCGTGATGCGAATCGCAAATCGGAAGGGGAACAGCCCTTCCTATTTGCAAGTCGCATTCCCATTTTGAGAGTCGTAACCAGGTTACCAACTCGCAAAATGGGAATGCGCTTCGCGATGTGCTTTTTGCATGGCGCAAACAGCGAAATTTGCTGTTTGCGCCATGCAAAAAGCTTGCTACATCTGGCCCTAAATTACACTGATAACTCTTTATGGATAAAATTGTATTGCAGTTTATTGATTACACAGGTTGGGTATGGCAATCCAGGTGTCAGCAGCGAGTTCAACAAACAGTTGACACACATTTTGGAAAAGCTGGAGCTATCCTAACCAATAGGACAACGGGTGCCCACTTCTGGAACTCAATGGCTCTTCATCTGGGAACTACCTTGAACATCTTCATAAAGAGCTTTAAAAAGCAACCACATAAAGGAGACACTTAACTCATGACCAATTCCCCACTTGGACAACCATCTCACCCATTATTCTTGACTGCTCCTTTAAACAATTACGTTTTTTTCTTGATGCATAAATGTACATATACTACTACAGATATCTTTATTTTTTTCTACACTGAGAAACAATTTTGCCCTGCATAGAAACACTTACTCATACATGACATATATGTGGGTATCCTTTCCGCTCAAACCACGGAAACGCATTTGCTCTGGCCTTTTTCAGAAGTAATCAGACATATGTATCAGGCTGTGAATATTACTGTGGTATTTACTAACATTTTACACATCATGCAAAATGTTTGACTACCCACATAGTTGTGGGTATGAGAAGTGATCTATGAACATCTCCATAACGTACCACGTTCCACTGCTGCCTCTGGACAGAAGTAAAACTAGGTACTAGCACGGGCGAATCCGCCCCCAAGCTTTAGAACATTCAACCTTCTAAAGATAAACTTGGAATCTCCACCTCCACGTAACATTTTTACACTCAGAAATTCAACTCAGGTGCTCGTATGGTCTGTGAATCACCATCTCTACTTCATAGCGCTGCTACCCCCAGCCCTTTGGTTGCATACTCCTGGTGTTTGATCACAATCTTATACATGCAACATAATAAAATGCCAGGACAATGTTTGTGGGTATAATATGTCGCAAGTTTATTGATTACACAGGTAGGGTTATCTTACGGGCGATCCAGGTGTCGGAGATGAGTTTATGAATATGGCCGACACCCATCCTGAGAAAGCTAGAGCTGTCCCTTGTGGTGCTCTCTGCACCTGCGTACTCCGCATCTTACAGCTCGTTCCTTTCTCGTGGTTTACCACTTTGATATTTTAGTCATGCTCCTGACAAGTCAGAGCGAGACCCCGGCCAGTCTCCACAGTTGCTCAGGATTCCAACTGCCCCCCTTTGCGGGGTTGAGGAGCGCCGTCACATCATCCCGGGCCCCGCCGTAAAGGCTCCCAGTGGCCCGAGGAATAGCCTTTGCTCCAGGAATCACCATCTGGAGGCCTTTTAGTCACCCTTAAAGCTTTAGGATCGCCCTGTAACTCCGCTTTGCGACGACTTTTACGTTTCCTGTAAAGAAAGTAATGTTAAGCCTACGCTCCCTTTCTGCCCTTAAACCCTTCTATATCCCTTTGTTGTCGGGGTGGGTGGGAGGGCTTGCGCGTAGTTCAGCCAAAGAGGCCCCAGCCCAGTCCAGTTGCCCCTTAAGAGGCCTTGTGGCCTCACTCCGCCTCCATCACACCTTTGGGGGCCATAAACTCGAGGTGGCCCACCCTCCCAGTACGGAGGCCCCTCGGGCTCGTCTCTACCAGGCGGGGGAGCGACGCTAGGATGCTGTCCGCCTTAAAGACGCCCTACGTGCGTCGCGGCCATCCACATAGCGCTGCTACCCCCAGCCCTTTGGTTGCATACTCCTGGTGTTTGATCACAATCTTATACATGCAACATAATAAAATGCCAGGACAATGTTTGTGGGTATAATATGTCACAAGTTTATTGATTACACAGGTAGGGTTATCTTACGGGCGATCCAGGTGTCGGAGATGAGTTTATGAATATGGCCGACACCCATCCTGAGAAAGCTAGAGCTGTCCCTTGTGGTGCTCTCTGCACCTGCGTACTCCGCATCTTACAGCTCGTTCCTTTCTCGTGGTTTACCACTTTGATATTTTAGTCATGCTCCTGACAAGTCAGAGCGAGACCCCGGCCAGTCTCCACAGTTGCTCAGGATTCCAACTGCCCCCCTTTGCGGGGTTGAGGAGCGCCGTCACATCATCCCGGGCCCCGCCGTAAAGGCTCCCAGTGGCCCGAGGAATAGCCTTTGCTCCAGGAATCACCATCTGGAGGCCTTTTAGTCACCCTTAAAGCTTTAGGATCGCCCTGTAACTCCGCCACGCCTCGGGGATCGCATCTCGTGATACCCGAGGCCCCCCCACCTGTGCTCCTTCCTTCCCAGCTAATTGCAGCCGGCTGTCTCGAGAGCGTCTCTAATGCTCATTAGGAACATATCCGTGCCCGTGTCAGACAGGTGTACCCCGTCTGCCGCAAAGTTACTGCTCAAGCGTCTACACAGCAGGGTATGTCTAATGAACCCATAACCGTGCTGCTTCGCAAATTTCTCTAGTGACTTGTTGATTCTCCGCCTTGACATTTCAAGTGCGACCGGAGACCTGGCCCCCTGCCACACCCCCCTTGGGAGAATCTCCGACCATATTACTTCCCCGCCCTCCATCAGGGCGGCCATTCTGGCCAGGCCATGCGTCATGGCCTGCAACAGCGGGCCCCTCCCCCAAGTCGTTAGGTCATTTCCGCCCAGGTGAATTACAAGAATGTCCGGTTTTGGCCCATTCTCCCCCACCAGCTGGCGAACTCTAGGTTCTAGCATGGACCAACTCATTCCCGGGGTTCCCCTCCAAGTGAATTTGGTGTTGCTGAAACTGCGCGTCCAGCCACTCTCCCTGGCCCGGTGTTCTGCTCTGTCCACCAGAGAGTGACCCATCACCCATACTGTCTTAGCCCCTAGATGGACAAGAAAGTAAACATTACCACACACTTTATTGACATCGTAGATCGCATACATTCCGCTCACAGCGTTCACATTATATATAACTTGTTTCCAACCCTTTAGCGTTCCCCAGAGCGTATGTACAGCTTGTATCTATCGGACTGCCACCTCCCGATCCGCTTAATAGCATCCGCATGCAAACCCTCTTTGAAAGCCGTGGTGGCAGCCCCGATTCTAAAGGAGTGCGTTGACCATTTAAGCCCCTGGTACCCGGCCTTTGCGATTGCTCCCTTCAAGATCCTTCTAAATTGAAACTGAGTTAACGGCTGGCCATCCAGGTGAAGCAATAAATACCCAGGTAGCGAGGGGCGGCATGCTATGTACCTCCTGAGAAGTTCGATCGGGCAGTATCTGGTGTCCCCCAGTACCCGCAAACGAACCACTACACCTTTCCCTTTCTGGTCCGCCTTAGAGCGACGAACCTTGATTTCCACCATGTCCAGACCCATCTTGATATCACCCAAATTCAATGCCCTGTTGGACGTGTCGCTCTTTGACCCAGCCACTAACTCTGAGGTCCTGAAGGCTCCAAAGAAGGCTAGGGAAAATGTGACCCCGAATAAGAGCTCCTCATACTGCGAGCTACAAATGGCTGTGAGTGCCCCCACCAACTTCTTGAGCATGTTAATGTCGATGGGCACCCTCTGGTCGGGTGTCCTCTCCTCCTGTCTAGCCCATCCCTTCAGTGCCGCCCTCAATGGGAAACCCGCAGTCGGGTCCCCCTCTCCCCTCAATTTCGAGAAGTGGGCGATAGCCGCCACGTGCCTGGAGACCCATGCGTGCGATTTCCCATTGTCCTTTGCCCATAGTACGAAACGCTGCATCCTTGTCGCCAGGGGGTCCCCAGCCTGCGTTACTGCCGTGAACCTGTTGAAACATGCCTTGTACTTGGCACGGGTCGCGGGGGCCAGTGATAACTCTCCTAGCGCCCCTATCCTTTGCTCCACTGTACCAAGTGCCACCACTCCGCCTTGAACGGTGTCATCTCTGCCATCGCCTGAGGGCATGCCGCCCTGAATTTCGCCCACTGAAAACGAGAAAGAGCATCAGCGGCCACATTCTAGACCCCTTGCACATGCCGCGCGCGAAACTCCACATTCCTCAACAGGCAACTCCTGACTAGTTCCCTCAACAATCCTAACAATACTGGGCAGTTCCCGGATTGGCAGTTGATGGCCTGGACCACTGCCATGTTGTCGGACCAGAATGTAATCCTCCTGTTGGCCAACACCTGTGGCCACAGGTAGATGGAGAGGACAATTGGGAACATTTCCAGCACAGTAATGTTCTTTGTGAGTCCATGCCTTGCCCATGCATTCGGCCATTTCGCCGCACACCACTGCCGGTCTAGTATGACCCCAAATCCCTCCCTTCCTGAAGCATCGGTGGCGAGCTGGAGCTGCTGACTGGTGCACCATGCGGTGCGCCACAATAAGGCACCATTGAATTCCTCCAAAAATGACATCCACATGCGCAGATCTTCCTTCAGCCCAGCCCCGAGACGCACCATGTGTCGGGGTTTTCTCACGTTTGCTGTCGCCCTTGCTAAACGCCTGGCAAATATTCTGCCCGCTGGTATGATCCTCCCTGCAAAGTTGAGCCTGCCTAGGAGGCTCTGAATCGTGGCCAACGTTGCCTTGTCCCTGCTCAGGACCAGCTGGATGTCGGCCCGCAGCGCCGCAACCTTGTCCTTCGGCAACCGGCACAAACCCGCGGTTGAATCAATTTCAATGCCCAGGAAAGTCAAGCAGTCTGTTGGCCCCTGAGTCTTACCCGGGGCCAATGGTACCCCCAACGTCTGGCTGAGGTGCTCAAATGCACTGAGGGTTGCCTTGCATTCGCCGGAACCCGCTCTTCCAATAAAGAGGAAGTCGTCAAGGTAGTGCAGTGAACTCCCCGGGGGTGTCCCCTCCCTCAGTGCCCATTCCAAAAAACAGGCAAAGGTCTCGAACAAAGCACAAGACACTGCGCAACCCATGGGCATGCACTTGTCATAGAAGTATTGGCCAGCCCACTGCATCCCTAGGAGGTGAAAGCTGCTTGGGTGGACCGGGAGGAGGCGGAAAGCAGACTCGATGTCCGCCTTTGCCATGAGCGCACCTAAGCCCGCTGCGCGAACCAAGTCGACGGCCTCGTCAAATGATGCATAGCAAACTGAGCATGTGCCCTCCTCCAGGTAGTCGTTTACTGAAGACCCTTTGGGGAAAGAGAGATGGTGGATCAACCTATATTTGCCCTGCTCCTTCTTTGGCACGATCCCCAGCGGTGACACAATAAAATTCGGAAGGGGGGGGTGGATGAAGGGACCCGCCACCCTCCCCAATTGGCACTCTTTCTCCAGCTTCTCCCGCACTACTCCCTGAGCCTCAATGGCAGAGCGCAAGTTATTTGCTCCCCGCGAGAGCGAGGGGCCATCGTATGGGATCCTAAAGCCCTCACTGAAACCATTAAACAGCAGCTCGCGCTCAGTGGCCCTTGGGTAATCCTTAAGGATCGAGGCCAATGCGTTAAAATCTATGGCCAAAGAGGCCCCAGCCCAGTCCAGTTGCCCCTTAAGAGGCCTTGTGGCCTCACTCCGCCTCCATCACACCTTTGGGGGCCATAAACTCGAGGTGGCCCACCCTCCCAGTACGGAGGCCCCTCGGGCTCGTCTCTACCAGGCGGGGGAGCGACGCTAGGATGCTGTCCGCCTTAAAGACGCCCTACGTGCGTCGCGGCCATCCACAGTATACGCTCATGAAAACCCTTCCTCTCTGCGCTAAAACGTCCAGTGAGCACACTGAAATGCTCAATCACGACACGTTGCCAGCAACCAAATGGCAGTTCACAGTCCAAGCCAAAGCACTCTCAAAGCAAACAGCTTAATGATCAGTCTAGAAGGTTAATTATGGGATTTGCTGGTGCTTGACAGCAGTCACTCCGTGGTGTGCAGCAATCTGTCAAGTTGAGCTGCTCTCAACGAGGGCAGACGCCAGGAGCCGGTAACAAGGATAGTTTCACTGCTCATCTCTGGAAAACCGGAGACAACCGAACCGTTCTGGACTGGTGCGTGCTGCAGAGAATAGGGCGCTAGTGAGGAACAAACACGCTGTGCTGTGTTTGCGGGAAACAATAAAACATTAACCTTATCTGCAAAACCTGTTTTAAATCCAGGAGTGAGCCAGCGAGCCCTCATTTATTCAAACTGTTACCATGAAGATATGCTGTGCTGCCTGACTCCCACAAACACCGAGCGCGGGCTCCAGTGTGGCGCGTGCATGCAATAGGCACAGCTGTCTCCAGGCAAACACAGACGGGCACTGCCGCTCTCCACAGACACACTGCATGTTTGGCGTCATATATAACACACAAGTTAAAGTCACAGGAAGTGCCACTAACAGAGCACACCACACCGGAGTGTGTAATCTTTACGTCAACGAGGCACGACTGGGTAAATCTTTTTCCTGGCTGTGGTGTTGATAAAAAAACACAGGCAAGATCGCGCTGCAAAAATAGAGAAAAAGTAGTCTACAAACCTGATGGGAAACAGCGAGCCTCGCATGTTTTCTGTACTTGGTCGCTGCGCTCGAGGAAGGCTAACCTCCGGAAAAGGCATGACATATGCACGCCTTCCACTAATGAAAGCAAGCAGATTTTAACAGGCAAGCCCACGAACCAATGAAAGACACTGACGTGACGTGGACGGGGCTCCGAGCCCTTTTCTAATTCCTAAAGCGCCTCGCAAGCGAATCGCATGCACAAGTGCATGTGACACAGGCTCGACCCTAACAAGCAGTGCCTGACATTAACACCCATACTGTCTGAGGAATTGGGGCAACGGGGAATAGACGTGCAACACACGCACACACTTCCACAGCAGTGCAAAACAAACCAGCATCCTCACCTCTTCCCTCGCCCTCCGCACACACACAATGAACATCTCACTGATTGGACCATTCACGATTTTATGAATCACACACGATGTGCCACAGCCCACAAATGTGCCTGCCTTATTCCAGCTGGATCCCTGGTCCCCCTATGGCAACGGTGGTGGTACAAAAAAATAACAGTGGTGAGAGCTGCAGAACAAGCACTAAAGTTTGTAAAAACAAGCCCACAGTAAGCCCAGCCCAGGAAAAGAAACCCGAAACAAACCCATCTCCAAAACGACATTATTATGACACTTAAGGCAATGTTGACTGAGAGGATGTGACTTAATATACAGAGCTGCATACGCTCCATTTATTCTCATTGCTACACTTCATATTTCACTTTATTTTAGTTAGTAGTGGATGAATCTTCACACTTTTTCATTTTTTTCTCACCTGTCTTATAGTTAATTTAATGATGTCACACATTGCCACCCATACTGATTTGTTATTGTTTGCAATCTCCTTCTTTGCTTTGTTAGGTCTCACCTGAGAAAGCTCGTGCCCTGTTACGTGTAAGACATTTTGTTCCCCAATGCCCCTCCTCTCTTGCTCCATGATGCAGTTTTGTTTTTACACAGCTAGAACTTGGTCCAAGGGTTTTTGAGCGCTTAACATGAGCACCACATAGTGTTAAAAAATGATAGATTAATTTATTTTTGTTATTTTGTTTTGAATTTTTGTTTGTCCCTCCCAACTCACATTGTTTTGCTTGTCCTTATTGTTGTGCTTAAATTCAATGTTACTTGCCCCGTTTGTTGCTTGCCTCTTCCCACCACTCTAATTAGTGACATAACTACTCCAATGTTAAAAACACCCTCCTAATGGTTAGAAATAGATGCTGTCAAACAGTCCATGGGCAGAATGGTTGTTGCACAAGTTACTAAAATTAATTATCTGGCTTTGAACAATTAAAGTCAGGACCAGTTTTACTAGGATCTGAATTTGTTCCCTGCCAACTACACACACATTTGCTACAGACAATCATCTCCCTCAGCTATCTTTCTTCCATAGTACTGTGGACTCATATGGAGTCCAAACAAAGTAAGTTCTTTTTGGCCTGAAGCTTTGAGATCAGCACAGCAGGCCTGCGTCTACATTGTTGAGGAGTGTTTTTCCAGACTGCAAAACAGTGAAATCTTGCATATGTTGCACACAAAAACAGAACTCCTAGACCTGTGCATGTCACACTGATAAAGCAACACTTGACGTCAGCAGGTTGTCTGAGTAACATACCCTGCTGATGAGTATAGCCAAGTAAGATGCCAATAGGGAAAGTTCCTGAGGCGCTACAACAGCACCGTTAACATCCTGCAAAATTCATGGACTTCTCCTGATGCTTTACTTTGTGTTCGATGTGCCTGGAAAGCCCCGGTCGGCAGACTGTGATGGTGACCGAGTGATGTGAGCAGAAGCTACTGATTCACCTAGGCAGGCTTTGGGGAGTGGCTCACAGGTGATGAGAGCCCAGCAGTTGGAAGGAGCCTGCAGCCTGGTTGTTCCGCAGTGTCCATGGTCGATTTGGCATGCTGACGGCCAGGAAGCCGTGAGGGAAGCGGTCAGCTTACGTGCCTGGTAGCCGCAGGGGAGATCGATGCTGCAGCATGGTGAGGTTGTAGGGCCCCAGGAGTAGTGACACTAGCTGACCCCTTTCCCTTGTGGTGAGTTGAAGCCTTGGCAGAGGAGGCGGACAGTGAGCACTTATTTGTGCAATTGCCAGACACTGGTGTGCTGCACAGGGCATGGTGGGGATGCTTACTGGTGAGAGCAGAGGGTGGAGAGACGGAATGACAGATGCAGAGAACTGGACCTCATTGAGGCCCACTGGGACACTGTGCGAGCAGCAGATCCTTATGAAGTGTATGCTTTGTACCCCCGGAGGCACAGACTACTGTGCTGGCAGCTGCAGGATGAGATTGGGAGACCTACCGTTAAACTGACCAAAGACAACTGAAGAGGGGGGGAGGCTTGAATGAATGGAGATATTACGACTTCATTGTTCCTCCTCTGGGGGACGCTGTACATGGATCATCTGCAGCCTGGGAATCATCATTACCACTTATCCAGAGTCCTTTTCTGACTCCTACTCCCTTCCCATTTCGATATTGGATGATACTGAAAACCTACATTTGTTTCAATGGTCTTCAAGACGCAAAACGCATTGCCTAGAATTCAATAAAATCTGGAATCTGCTGTCCATTGCATCCTATGGGAGTAGTCCTGCTGTTCCTCTGTACTGGATTCTCTCCTCCAGGACTTTTGAGAGACTGCAATCACACACACCTGTGATCAGTCTTGTGCAGCCCAGCCATGTGACTCCGCCCTGGGCTTGCTGCTGTCTAGAACATCTTATAAGCTGCCATTTCCTGAAGCTCCCTATCTGTTCATTTAAGTTTGTTCCTTTGTGTACCAGACCCCTTGTTGGTTTGTTTTCCAGTCCTGTTCCTGCTTGCTTCAGCCCTGTTTGATGTGGCCTGTTCCTGTGCAGCCCGCTACAGATTTCCACAGCCCTGTTTGCTTTTGCTTTTTCATTATTGTGGCCTTTGGTACTCTTGGTGCAGCCCTCGAGCTGCTCCCTTTCTAATTGTTCCTAGTTTGTTCCTTTTGTTCCTACTATTATTTTCCAATTACTTATTTGTTTTGCTTCTACCTTAAACTCCTCTACTTTCTACTTTATGTCTCAGATTGTGCCCCTAGTTCATGTTCCCTTTCTCTGTGATTCTTAGGCAGATTTTAGTTCTCCTGAAGTTCAAGTCTCTTGCTTGTTACAGTTCCTAGAATCCTTGTGTATGACTTACCTGTTCTCCAGTTTTTTCTTTGCTTTAGTTCTCCTGAAGTTCAAGTCTTGTGCTTGTTACAGTTTCCTAGAATCCATGTAAGCCTTGCATTAGTTCTCTTGATGTTCAAGTTTCATGCCTGTTACAGTTTCCTATACTAGATGACTTGCCTGTTCTCCAGTTTGTGTTCCTGTCGTAACCTGCTCCTGAAATATTAGCTACAGTTCTTAGGCTCTTTTCTAGCGCTTGCTCTGTATTTTCCTCTTGGGCCATTGTGTCTGTTAAGTGTACTATTAGTTCTCACCTGTGTATAAGTGTTTTCCTTTGCACAGGTGATAGCTCCTGTTTTCCAGGAGGCAAATTCTGCCCCATCCTTTGTCTTGTGCTGTATGTAGTCTTAAGTGTGCCATGGCTGTTTTCCAGGAATTGCCACTGTATCTCCAGCTGGACCTACAAGGGCTTGTCTCGTGTATGTAAGTACAATCCTTTTTTGTGCCCTAGGGGTTCAGAGACAGAATCGCTTCTGCTGCCTCCCTTCTACAGGGCTTGCGGAGTGATTATCTAAGAGTAATCTGCACAGAAGCATTGACATTCCCTGTTACTGTGGGAAGTTCTGACCCATACCTGTATACAACCTTAGTGGTAACCAGGGTGTTGTCCATTATTGGTTCATTCTCTCTTCATGCTAAGGTTGCTCTGCCTTCACTATCTTGTTCCTGTGCTCAACCTTTAGCTGTTCTTTCCTTGTGTATGCCTTTCTCTGCTCCCCTGCTTCGGTACACTACATTCATAGGGAGATATTCTGTGACCTTGAGGGGTGCTCCACCAGGAGTCCTGACAGGAGTTAATGTTCAGAGCCTACCCGAAGCCCACTAGTTTGAAGCAGCACCACACTGGTGAGTATTGGATGTTGAGAAGCTGAGGACTGGAGGAGAGCTGCTGTGGCTGCGCCCACGCTGATTGTATAGTAGGCCTACTGATGGAATTGCTTGCAGGGGGACTGTGGTCCCCATGCTACACTGCCTGTGGGCCCTTGAGAAGATTAAGCTTGTGGGAGACCTGAGGACTGAACTAATACTTGGACTCCTGGTGCTACTATGGTCTTGGACAACAACAGGCTAACACCATCACACAGTATACCTTACCCCAACCCCAAACCCATGGGCTGCGGGGCATTGCTGCCCTATAAACTGGCAAAAGGCCTGCTGGTGGGGGAACTGTAGGTTGTCATTCAGGGCTCCAGAGTGGCTCCAGAGGGGAGAACTGAGACAGTGGCCGTGGATGTCCATCTGCGTTGCACAGGCCACCAGAAAGTGGCTGACAAGGTTCATGTGGTGGAAGAAATAATCATCGGCATCAGAACGGAGGTCACAGCCCTGAGGGAATGGATTGCAATAATGGAGACACTGACAAAAATGCTGGAGGCTAGAGCCAAAGATGCGGAGGGCCTCTCTAGGCATAATAATATCCATGTACCTAAGGGGGACTGGAACCCACATGTGGAGCACTTTCTGGATCTTGAAACCTCAGGGTCTCCCAGATGTTTTCTGTGGAGCTTAGCCCAAGTACTGGGTGCCAGGCGAGATGGAGGCTAAATTGCTATTGTCAACTAACACCTTTTTCTTCATACTTGGAACACTGATGAGCCCCTGTGTGGTGACCATTGATTCGGACATTGATATTTGACAATATGGGGGTGGTGCATTCAGTGCCTATGTGGGAGCGCAGTGGTGCCTAGCAGCTAACGTTTCAGCATGAGACACTGCACCTTAGTATCCGGCTGGTGCTGAATCGAGGAGTGGCCAAGGCAATTGCTAATGAGGGAAATTCTGCTGGGCCAAGGCCCACTGGGGTTGGGGCCAGCTGCTGCACCCTAGAGGCTCTTGGATCTCAGGTGGGATGAGAGAAAATACCTCTTCCTGCCACAGATTGACTAAGCTGTGATTATAAGAACAAAGGGGGACATTTCTGAAGTGTTGGGAAAACTGAATATACTGATTGGGGAACTGTGCTAAGTTGTTGAATGAGCTAGATTTGAATGGGAAGACACAGGTTTTATAGTTCATACTGTGACTCTCAGGGGAGGGATTGTTGGAAGGGAATGTTATTGGTGTTTTTAAAGTTTGTTTGGTTTGCTATTCTCAGTTCACTGCATGTTCTAGCTCACATCAGTTCACAGCATGGAGAACCTCGGGCATGTAGGCTGCTCCTTATGTACAGGGGTAAACTAATATGGTAATCATGTACAATTTCATCACCTGGAATTTCCGGTGACTCAGTGGTGTCTGAAGCATAACAGAATTGCAACAGCAGGTTTGCAGAAGACACACTTCAAGGAATTGGAGGCTGAGAAACTCTAGAAAGAAATGGAGGCGACAGATGTATTCAGTCACATACTCTGGTTATGCCAATGGGTGACAGTGTGGACCGCCACGAGGATCCCTTTCTGACACTTTTACACTGAGGTTGATAGAGAAAGACGATATGTACTGGTGTTTGGTGCAGAAGATTGCATACTGAACAGGTATGCACCGATCACTGACAATGCAGGTTACTATTAAAAGCATATGCCCTCCTGCCAGAGTAGCTAAGAATGCCTACACTCTGGAAGGTGTCCTGGACAGTGAGATGGGCAGAGCATTGACAAAACAGTGCACTAAACCGTGCATGATGGTAGCACTAACTAATGTTATGGCAATTGCAGGTTTTACAGATGTCCGTAGGGACTTCCCGGGAATATGCTTGTTACTCTTTGACTTATAACACATATAGCCAGCTTGATTGAATCTTGGTTGCTGAACTGGGCATGCACCAATTGGCATCCGCTAAAAATCTTAGTAAAAAATTATGTTTCTGTTCACCATCTGAAGGTGGTGTATGGGGAGATGCCTGTTTGGGCACCTGATGCCATCTGAAGCTAAGTGGCGGCCGTCGGGGTACCTAGGGTACTGTAGACCCTCATGAGGTGCCTTGAGGCAGACCTCACCTTGGAGGAAATTCAGGAGGCCTTGTGTTCACTGCCTAGGGGCAACATGATAGGAGGAGATGGCTTCCCAGCATAATACTACCAAGCCGTCCTTACCAGCTTTCTGAAAGTTGTCTGGAGGTGCTCCAGGAGGCACGTAGCTCCTGGACTCCGACTATGCTGGATAGCGTCATCTGTTGATTCACAAATCCGTGGTGTGTTGACAAATCCAGCCTCCTATAGTCCCCTGGCTATGCTAAATACGGGCACCAAAGTGTTCGCCAAAGTACTAGCTAATAGACTGCAAAAGGTGATTGGCCAGTTGATACATGCGGGCCAGTGTAGGTTTATACCATGTCATAGTACTGCCATGAGATTCAGTCATGTGCTGCACTCAGTTCAGACTTGCGAGGATGAGCTTACTCTGGTTGCAATTGACTTGGAAAAGGCACTTGATAGCCTGGGTTGGGCTTACCTAATGGAAGTGCTTAAGCAGATGGGATTTGGACCTTATTTTCGTGGTTGGGTGCAGTTCCTCTATGAGGGACCCACATTGTGGGTGATGACACGAGGAGTGGTATTGGAACCTTGGTCTGTGAGATGGGGCACGAGACAAGGATGCCCGCTGTCTCCCCTCCAGTTTGCCCTACCAGTGGAACCATTGGTACTTAGGATTAGGAGGAACCTCTGTGACTGGGGGATAGCGATTAGAGGGTCAATTCATTTGATGTATTTGTATGCTGATGACGCACTATTCTGTCATAAAGAGCCTCAAACCTCGCTGCCTCATTTGATGAGGCTGCTGGAAGAGTTTGGGGAGATCTCCACTCTCCAGGTTAATCAACATAAGAGTTTTTGTTTCTATTGGAGGGCTTGGCAGGATTGGACAGGGGGAGACCTCCTGACCTGGGACTTTGTAGGAAGGTGGATGCTTTTCAGAACCAGGGAATTCAAGTTTGTCCATATGGCTAGAAAATGAGGAGGATCATAGACGGGCTTCGTACTTCAGTGTGCATTTGGTGTACGCTTCTACACTGTATCATGGGATTGGTGGTGGTAGCCAAGATGGTACTGTTTCCAAAAATGTCTATACCACCTACAAAACACCCTCTGTCCCATGAAACCAGACATCTCTAGGCAGTTAAATAGTCTCTTGGTATCATTGGTATCGGCTGGTGGGCATCCTAGAGTGGTGCAGCCAATTCTTCAAGTGGATCAGGAGCTGCGAGGCTTGGGTCTGCAGAATTTTGAATTGCGCTATTACGCTGCTCATGTTCAGCATGCTGCAAAGTGGCTCACGAAGGGGGACAACTGGGAGAAAAGCCTGCTAGAGGGTGTGTGTGTGTGAAGAAGAATCTATGTCTATACTGTTGATGAGTGGAAACAGTCTAGGGGCTGAGGTGCCGTACATTGTTTGCCAAACTGCCCATATAAGGGAACAGATGGTTAAGAGGGTGTTTGGGTATTCACCTTTTGCTAGAGATTTGAACATCTGGGACCTGCAACACTTTTGTCAGATTAGTGGTGACATGATGATTGCTGGGTGGAAAGAGCAAGACTGCCAATCACCTGGAGACTTTTACCCCAGGAAAACATTTGTCACATTTCAGGAGATGCTGGGCAGTTTTTGCAAAAAGCCACACTAGCCGGAACAGCGCCAGAGATGTGGACAGAATGTCCTGCTGCCCCTCCCGCGACAGACATCCTTGAAAGCCTTCAGCAACTTCGAGTGCGGCACCAGCTAGTAACACTGAAATATAGAGCCCTGAAGGCCGATTCTCGTAAACCTGTTTGTAAGGCCTAGATGCCCCACTGATTAACAAGGAATGAGCCCCGATGTGTGAGCTGGTATGGAAAGTGTCGGGGAATTCACAATTTAAGTTAATACACTTTAACTTTCTCCATCGCACATACCTGAGCCCCGAGTACATTGTCAAAAATATATCTGACCAGAACACAGGACTGCCCTCTGTGAGGTGGGCAGAGCGAAGTTTCTGCACAAAACCTGGTCTTGCCTGGAAGTCTTGGAATATTGGCATGAGCGATGGGAGGTCGTGATCGGGGCCACTAGATTACATTCTGTTTGCAGTCTAGTCAACTGTTGCTGGGCCTAGTGGAGCGACCAAAAGGGGCCAACATACAATCTAAATCCTTTCAGTCTGTGCTGCTGTTGGTGAAGCAAGGATTCCCATTGGGTGGCTAGGCATGCGCCAACCCACTGTTGAACTGTGGATGCGAGGTGGCTTAGAGTTATCCCTAGCAGAAGAAACACAAAGAAAAATGACCAGGAAGGATGTGAAGTGCAGGTTGATTTGACAATCTGAAGCAACATCTTTGAACGCCTCACTGACCGGAAGCACCGGGGAGCAAGAAGATAACCAAGCAACAGATAGGCTTGTGCTATGTTTTCATATGCGGAATTCTCCGCCCCAGGTGTGAAGTCTCCACACTCGAAAACGTACTATTAAAACGTAGTTTTGTGAATACTTTGTGAATACTGAAAACGCGTAAAATTACAGAAATTAGTTTTCTTTTATGAAACAGGCCCTTTGACTAAGGCCTGGGGAAAGAGAGAGAGAAAGAGAGGGCGAGACCTGTTTATTTACATATTGTAGCATTACATTCTAAAATGCTCGTTACCTAGAAATTGGCCTTTTGTCACTGCCAGACTGACAAACTTTAAAAGTGCCTGAGACACATGCATTCTACTACTGCAAAAAGAAAAGTCTGTAGTTTTATGCAGAATTGTCCTCTGTTGCTCCTAGTAGTAACTGAAATGTTTTTTCCTAAATCCAAGAGAGAAAGCAATTATTAAGATTATGAGGGCAGTGCTCTTGAATGTATTTAATAAACTGTTGTTGACATTAGTCATAAATGTATTCCTGCAGATTTGAATTCGATTTGAATAGCAAACTGGTTGCCAGAGCAGAGAACAGCAAATAGTTGGGAACACAAGAATTTGCACCTTCATTTTCTGTAATTTAATATGACCCCCTGCCCCACAAAATAAGTGTTTTGAGATATATGTTTGCTTACCTGGGTGTATCTTTTGGTATTTCAACGTACACAGTCACTAGAGTATTCGGTTTTAATCCTCCATTGAAATCCATTTGCTGTGAACGAAAAAATATATACTTATTACACGTGTTCACACACATAACTACAGTTCATTTTCGAAAGGATGTAATATATTTCATTTTCTTTTTTGGTGAATTATGCTGTCATTCTAAAGGTTTCGTTAACAGATGTTGGTATGGTGTTGCATTAGAATTGTACTATTGTAGGGGTCTTGAACTGGAGGACACACACAGTTCGAATGTCATGCAAGCCATCCTAGCATATATGGCAATGTTTGTGGTGTCAAAATGCCTAAATGTGCAGAGTCTCAGAAAAAATTTGTTCAGTAACTACCCCTAAGTCACACTGAGGCAGATTTTTAAAAAAGTGTCCCTGCACCCAGTGCAGCACCACTTTCCTTGCGTCCCTTAGCATCGCGCTACCAATACCATGAGTGCGCTGTATTTAAAATACAGCGCACAATGGCGCCAGGTAGGGGGCAATAGCATCAGACCTTTTCACGTTATTGATGTACTGTTCAGGGATAGCGCCAAAATTGTGGCGCTAACCCTGAACAGTACCTAGGGGCCATTGTTACCAATGATGTGCCCCATTTTAATGCCTGCTTTGAGCAGGCAATAAAAATGTCTAAAAAAATTACACAAAGAAATCTTTTAGATTTCTTTGCGCCATTTTTTCCGCCACCTGTAGCAGGGGAACACCCCCCCCTTCCATACATTATGCCTTTCGCAGGCATAATGTGGTGCAAGGGGTTACAAAGTGAAGCAATCCATGCATTGTGCCACTTTGTAAATATGGCGCTGCATTTTTGCCAAAATATTGCCACATTAGCATAAAAAAAGGATGCTAATGTGGCAATATTATGGCTCGAGGGGCTCTTAAATCTGCCCCATTGTTCTCATGATGAAAACTGGCACTGGCACTAACAGTACAGTAGTGAGTCACAATACTCTCTACTATATCATATTGCACTACAGATCAACTTACATCTGACCACTGACCCAGTAGTAAACAGGAGTGTGGCTTGAAAAAGTAATCAGAACAAACAATGAACTTGGTGAAAGGTTACAGCATGACTTGCTTCAGTGTCAGCCAAGCTGTATATGTACTGTGTTAGCACATGCTGTCATAAGATACATTGTAATGCTCCATTGTTGATAACTATGTGCGATATTCTGGAACTTCAGAGCGTATAAGGTAGTAAAAGTGGCACATATGGGCCTGTATTATGTAACATTCCCTGGGCCCTCAGGGCACTTTGGTATTACAGAAGAGGCCGCAGATGTTTGTAATGCAGATGATGCTTGTGCACATGTTGTTGCAGTGTTCTCCTACAGGGCGGTTCCCTCATTGGCATGGGGCCCCAGGTAAATGACAAAAAAATTCTGCCTCTGTTCCGGAGCCATACTACGGATGCAGGCACAGGAGAAAAGAGGCTATCACTGTCGCTGCGCCTTTTTAGGACCACCGTGGTTCTCCATTTGAGCTTAGTTTTGACATTTTGCATACTTTTATCCTTGCACAATATTATTCCGAGAATACATTGTACACTTTGCTTGTTTTTAGTTAGCCTTCCTCAACATGTAATCTGTACACTCTGCACATGGCTAGGAACATGGAATAATATATCCTAGTGGTTGCATTGCCCATTTGAGGACAGCTTCTATCATCTAGACACTTCATTGCCTCAGAGCTGTGCCTCTGACACAGTGTGGTTTTGATTATATAAATGGTGCACTGCCCCAGAGGGGTCAGAGGAGCGCTCCAGCCACTAATGTCCTGGAGAAGGATTGCTAACTTCACCCTAGACCAAAACCCTGGCTCAGCTCTCCAGGTATGAAGGTCTCAGGCCATCCTCCCAGAATCAGTAATAGTGTGCACTGTCCCTGTTTGTGCCTGCCTCGCCTAGTTAAAGGTATGTAGGCACAAACAGGCATAATGTGCCTTTGCTGTAATATGGCCCCTGGGGCCGTATCATGATAGGGTTTACTGGCACAGCACAAGGCTGTTCCTTTCAATGTTTTTTGTAGTTTGTTCTGTCAAGCTGAAAAAACTATAGCATACTGTACATGTATAGCAAACTGTGTTCTTTTTTATTTTCAAAAAGAAAATTCTGAAGCAGGATTTTCTTTTTGAAAGGTTTAACCTTGGGTTTTTCATTGAATTTCAATGGTCTTTCATTTTTAAGAAAAATTCTTTTGAAAGTGTAGCGTGGAATGTGGTACAGTAGAGTGAAGGAGAGTGCCATGACTCTTGTAGAGTTTAGAGTTGCAGAGTGGAATACAGCTGAGTGGAGTAAAGTGTAAAGTGGTACAGTGGAATGGCATACAATTGAATAGCGTAGGGTGGAGTTGTGTACAGTGGAGTGGTATAGAGTGGAGTGTTGTACAGTGGAGTGTGGAACAGTGGAGTGTTGTAGAGTGGAGTGGCGTAGAGTAGAGTGGCATACAGCAGAATGGCATACATTGGTGTGCCGGAGAGTGCAGTGGTGTATTGTGGCAGAGTGTAATAGAGTACAGTGGAGTATTGTAGAGTGCAATGGTGTAGCATTGAATAGTATACAGCTGCATGAGGTACAGTGTTGAGGCATACAGTGCAATAGTGTAGAGTAGAGTGGCATAAAGTGGAATAGTGTAGAGTGTAATGTCATACAGTGGAATGTCATAGAGTGTAGAGGCACAGAGTGGAATAATGTGAAATGGAATGGCGTACAATGGAATGGCATAGAGTGGAACAGCATAGAGTGTAGTGGAAAAAGTGGAGTTCCATATGGGATGGGAAAGAGTGGAGTGGATCACAGTGGGGTATCATACAGTACAGTGGAGTACAGCAGAATGAGGTACAGTGCAGTGGCATCCAGTAGAATAGCATAGACTGGAATGGCTTAGAATGGAGCAGTGTACAATGTAGCAGCTTACAGTGGAGTATTGTAGAGTGGAATGCTGTAAAGCTGAGTGTTGTAGAATGGAGCAGGTTAGAGTGTAGTGGAGTAGGCGCAGTGACATACAGTGCAATAGCATACTATAGAGTTGAGTGTCATACAGTGGAAACCTCTAAATACTTTCCCCTAGCTACCTTAAATAAAGTGATAATAGGTAGGGAAAATATCAAACCCAATACTTTCCTATATATAAGGGCAAAACACAGAACACAGTCAAATTGAACCTAAAAAGAACATGGTTGCCTCTATCTTTTGTAAAGGCAGTCATTTGCCATAATGACTTGATTACCATATACAGTGGTACGTCTGCAAAATACCATGAAGGACCACAAACCTTTGTGAAAACACTGCATCAGAATAGTGCATCAAAAGATATCAATAAGTTAAAATGCCAATATAACTTAAAAAAATACTTACCCTACTAACCTATAATACTCAAAAGGATCATCTGTGCACCATAATACCTAATCCTGCTAGATTTCATGTAAATAAGTTCAGCTATTTTTGCGCTACGTGAGATTCAAATGTCTACGGAAAATTAATTGGTGTAAAAACACGTTTTGGGGGTACCCTTTTGTATTTGCTACCCCTTGATCAATCACCACAAAACTGTGCATCATTCACCAATGTAAAAGAAAGAAAAGATCTGCAGAGATTTGTGGAGATTCGTCAAACAGCCACGAAGTTTGGTTTGCTAAAAACGTTGGCCCCATTTGATTCTATGGGGGCAAAAAACAAGCTTGGATGATGTCATAAGTGATGTCATCAATGATATCACCTGATGTGTCATGAGTGATGTCATAAATGAGGCCATAGAACATGTCATGAGTTATGTCATATGTGAGGTCATAAGCAATGCATGGCAGGGGCAACAAAATGGATAAGTGACCTAGCAATGAGCTACACAAACTACTCTGTGGAGGATGTTATAATCTGAGGTGTGTGGTTTAGAATCCTGCCACATTAATGCCTGTAAATGTTGATGTCTCAATTGATGTTAATGAAATAGAAAATGACATTCAAGATACTCCTTCAGAGGAAAATGACCAAGTTGTCTTTGTTGATGGCTCCTGTTTAAGAGACATTGAAGGTACTCTGAGAGTAGGTTATGCAGTTTGCATCCTCTAAGGTGTTGTCGAAGCCTCAAGGCTTCAAGGAGTTGTTTCTGCGTAAGTAGCCAAATTGGTTGCTCTTACAAGAGCATGATGTGCATCTGAGCAGCTCAAAGGAACAATATTCACAGATAGTGAATACTGATTTAGTGTTGTCCATGACTTCGGGTAGTTAAGGCACCAGCGAGATTTCATGATCTCGTCTGGCTCATCCATTTGAAATGGAGAAAGAATTCATAACTTGTAGAATGGCTTACTGTCAACTGAGAAGATTGCAGTTGTAAAATGTACCACACATGTAAGATAAAATAACTGTGTATAATTAGGTAATGCCAATGTTGCCCAAATTGCCAGATATTGTGCACTCCACTGTGTCGCCTTCTATTAAGAGTGGAGTAATGGAAGTGACACCAGTGAGACAAATCAAAATTTCTTGCTGTCAGTGGTTGACACCTGGGATGAAATTAAGAGACTACAGGAAGAAGCCACTGAGGAAGAACACAGAGGTTGGATAAAAGCAGGTTGTGCATAAAGAGAGGGCGATGGTGTCTGGATTTCAAAAAAAGGGAAAGTTGTGTTGCCAGATTGTTTGTTTGTGTTTGTAAAGTGTGCTTGTTGGACTTTTTTGCTTATGCAGGATCATTCCCAATCTTTTTGCCTCCTGCCTCTTATTTTTTCTGACCTGTTGCTGTTGGCTTTTGAACTCTGAGCACTTTACCACTGCTAACCAGTGCTGAAGTGCATATGCTCTTTGTGTAAATTGTATGTAATTGGTGTATCCACGATTGGCATATTTGATTTACTAGTAAGTCCCTAGTAAAGTGTACTAGAGGTACCAGGGCCTGTAAATCAAATGCTACTAGTGGGCCTGCAGAACTGGTTGTGCCTCCCACATATGTAGCTCTGTAATCATGTCTCAGACCTGCCACTGCAGTGTCTGTGTGTGCAGTTTTTAAGTGTAAATTCAACTTGGCAGGTGTACCCACTTGCCAGGCCCAAACCTTCCCTTTTCTTACATGTCAGACACCCCTAAGTTCCCCCAACAGAATACCGCTACGCGGTCAGAAGACCGCCGCGGTTATTCTGTGTTTCCCGCTGGGCTGGCGGGCAACCGCCAGAAGGCCGCCCGCCAGCCCAGCGGGAAACCCCTTCCCACGAGGAAGCCGGCTCCGAATGCAGTAGCACCCGTCGCGATTTTCAGTGTCTGCATGGCAGACACTGAAAATCTTTTAGGGGCCCTCTTATGGGGGCCCCACAACACCCCTCACCGCCATCCTGTTCCTGGCGGTCAAAACCGCCAGGAACAGGATGGCGGTGAGGGGGTCGGAATCCCCATGGCGGCGCAGCAAGCTGCGCCGCCATGCAGGATTCCTCAGGGCAGCGGGAAACCGGCGGGAGACCCGCCAGCCTGTTGGCGGTGCTCCCGCGGTCATTGACCCTGGCGGTCAATGACCGCCAGGGTCAGAATGACCCCCTTAGTGATGTATTTTATATGTCCTGACAGTGAAATATTGCTAAATTCGTTTTTCACTGTTGCAAGGCCTGTCGCTCTCATAGGTTAATATGGGAGCTACCTTTCAATCTAATTAAAGTGTAGATTATTTTTTGGGAGCGGATGGACATGTGGAGTTTGGGGTCTCTGAGCTCAAAATTTAAAAATACATCTTTTAGTGAAGTTGATTTTGAGATTGTGTGTTTGAAAATGCCACTTTTAGAAAGTGAGCATTTTCTTGCTTATACCATTTCTGTGACTCTGCCTGTTTGTGGATTCCCTGTCTGGGTCAGTTTGACAGTTGGGCTGGTTGCACCTCACACTAGACAGTGACACAAAGGGAGCTGGGGTGTAGTCTGCATTTCCTGATGAGCCATCTGTGCTAGTAGGGAGGGGAGGCGTGGTCACTTACACCTGAAAGGGTTGTGCCTGTCCTCACACAATGCAGTCTCCGACCCCCTTGTGAGTGTCTGAGGCCTGGCCTGGGCAAGGCAGGATTTCACACTCAAAAGAGACTTTACTTTGAAGTAGGCCTACTTCAAAGGAGAAATTAGGTAAAAGAAGGGCACCCAAAACCACAGACTTAAGAAACACTTCTGGAAACAAGAGGAACCTCTGACTGGAGAATAGCTGAAGAGCTGAGGAAGAAGAGCTGCCCTGCCTGTGACTGTGCTTTGTGGAGCTATCCTGCAGTTGCTGCCTTCTACCAGAGTAAGAGGGCAAAGACTGGACTTTGTGTGCATTCCATCTTGAGAAGAAATCTCCAAGGGCTTCATCTAGAGCTTGCCTCTTGTTTGAAGTCTCATGGACAGCAAAGATTTCTCTCTGCCAGCTCCTGGAGTCTCTGGAGAGACCAGTGCTGGTCTTCCGAACTAGATTAATGCAAGCCATACACGCAAAGTTCTGTATCCTCTTGAAAAGACAGACTCTGATCCCGTAAGAGTAGCTGCTGGTGAACATATAAGGATGAGGGACTGTTTCATTTATATGACGCAAAATGAGATTGGTTTTCCAATGTATATTATAGTTTGCTATATGAGTATGTGCATGATTGTTATGGGTGTACACAAAGTCCCCCTTCAGTACAGGAAGAGATCACTTATCACAGCTTACCACTAACTAATGGGATTAGTTGCAGCTTACTATTAACACGTTTGTACAACCAGGAGTACATTGAGTATTTTTATTCAAATTTTGATTTAGTCTTCTCTTTTGTTCTCATTAATCAGCATTAGAGCCTACACTGACTGACACAGCATATGGGAATAATTTAACATGTATTCTCCCACAGGTATAGAAGGAGTTCATTAATCAGGTAGATGAGTTTCATTGATGCACATTACATATGTTTAGAAAATAAATCCATGTTTAAATTTAGTTTTAACATGTTCTAAATAATGTCTGCAATTACATTATTTGCTTGCACATGAATTGTAATGTGAGCAATGTATTTATTACTGTATTAATGTGTATTAAGGATTCCTTAACTTTACTAGGCCTGAAGAAGAGATTCATTCTGCTGCAGTGATGGGAAGTCACATGTTTATTCTGTCCCCTCGAACCTGAATCATTTCCCTAGGATGCTATTGTAAATGGTGAATGTCCTATTGTATTGTAGACAAGAGACATGTTTTTGATGCAATAATATAACACTATTTGTTCTAGCTGTCAAACAGAACAGGAAATCTGTGGTTCTCACGTGAAATTAATAAGCCTAGTTTATTGTGTGTTGTGAGAATGGAACTGCAAGTAGCGAATCATTAGAAAATGTAATATATCAGCAGAACTGTATGAAGTCATACAGTGACACTGCACTTTTCTGAGAATATTCTTGAAACTATCAGAATTTGGTGGTCCCATCTGCAGAGATTGGATGCTGAATTTGGCGTCCAACATGCACTCACCTGAAGGACCAATTGAATGGAATTTGGTCATTCTAATTAGTGAGAAACATGGAGTTTGGAGTTCAGGTCTTGCTCGCGTCTGTCGAAGTCAGTCTTCCCTTATCCACACACCTGTTTCTATGCTGTTCAGAACTCTGTCAGAGTCTGCTTTAGTTTGCTATCATACTCCTCTTCTCTGAGTCTCCATGATGAGTTTCCTCATCATAGTCTTAATTGCCCTATTCTTTTACATAGTTCAGTACGAAGAAGACCAACTAATTCTGAACTGCTGATTGTCCTATGCGCAGCCCGTGTTCTGCACCATCCTGATGCTGCTGTCAACTGACGTCAGAAGGTGGTGACTGTCCTGCTTGATGAATTACCCTGTATGCTGTCCCATGAGGAGCGGTATGACTAAATGTAGTTTATTGTTTCCTTTTTAGCCTAGTCACTTACACCAGAATATTTGTAGAGTTAGTTGTCCTAGTTCGATGATTTTTCCGAATTATTTTTGTCTTCTTTTTATCCTTTGCTTTTGCCCGCATGTGTTAGCCCGTTCCCACACATGCTAGTCCCAGTTTTGGATAGTGATAAGGATGGCCCAACTCTGATATAGATTGTTAAAACTATATTATGATGATTTATTGATATCACCAACATTTGCTTTGAGTGTTAATAATCATGCGCGTATTGTGTTGTTGTTAATATATATTATTCTTTTGGAGTGTCTAACAGTATTGATGTTTTGTAGGTTGAATCTTTTCAGATGTTTCAGTCGGCCCATGGTTTTCATGTAGGTCTATAACATAGTTTTGTGCACCATTTACGTGACATTGACTTTGGGATTGTAGAAAAGCTTTGAAACTTTACTTGGTTTGGAATTTGATTTTAGAGTTTAAATTGTTATGGTATATAGTATTGTTTGTGATATAATGTCATTGATTTGTTATTCATTGATTCTGACTACTACACTCTTCGCCAAGTCCAAACATTCAGTCAACCTCAATTAGTGAGACTGGTGATTGTGTCTTCCCCGAGCGCTGGTGGTTGTTAAGCCTGGAATTGGAGAGAAGAACATTTGCAGGGACCCAGCGCAACATCACAGACATTCTCAGTAAAACATTAACTTACAGCAGGACGCAGCCTGTCAGTTGATTCCCCTGTGTTCTACTATAGCCTGCCAGAGTATTCTACAGTACAACTAAAGTGCTTAATCAACCTGGTAAATCTTACAACATTTAATTTAGAAAGGAACAGAATGAGGTGGCTCATTTTCACATAGAAATTATGATTACTGTGGTATAAACAAAAATTAGGACACGTTTTAAGTGAGTTCTAAAATATCTTCCTGTTGCACTTCCAACAGAAGAAGCCTGTCAATTGATTCCCCTGTGTTCTACTGCAGCCTACCAGAGTGTTCTAAAGAACAACTAACATGCTAACAGTCTTACTTATGACAAAAGTGTGGCACCCTCTTGATTGATCAAACCGGTAGAGCTTCAAACATTTAATTTAGAAAGGAACAAATTGAGGGGGTTCATTTTGTGATAGTAGTTATGATTAGTGCTGTAGAAATTTTTTTTACACATTTTAAGTGAATTCTAAAATATCTTTCTCTTCTATGTCATTAAACGATTCTGGCATGCGGACTGAAACATGCACTTTCAACACCAGCTGCAGACTGCCAGTTAACTCCCTGGTGATCAGCAGTTTTTAGTCTTCTAATGAGCATCTAGAGTGCTAACATTCTGAATTCATGCCAAAAGCATGGCACATCTGAATGCCATCTTGATGGAATCAAAGTGGAAAACTGAAAAGATTTACTCCTGAGGATACTGCAGTAAATAAGGAAATTAGGGAGCGTACACATCTCAGACTGTGCAGTGCAATGAGCATCTAACTTAACGTTCAAAAATCCCTAGCAATTCACTGATAAAAACAAAGGTTACAGGGATGTTATAGTTAGGAAATACAATTGAAAAAAACCTTAGAAATTCACTAAAAAAACAAAGGTTATAAGGATGTTATAGTTAGTTTCAGGTTATACATGCACAAAACTATAGAAAGTCAGCTGTTACAGTTAAGGGTTTTTTCAAGTAGGTATAACTCGTGCCTTAAGGTAGCTATAACTCGCACCCTTGTCATGCACTGCTAATTACCAAAGATATTACATCACTCATGACTGGTGATATCACTGTACCATTTGCAGTAAAATTATTGATGAGGAAACTGTACATGGTGAGGACGTGAGTTATAGTTACCTTAGGGCATGAGTTATAATTGCTTGAAATAACTCTAACGCTGAATTGATTTTTTAGTGAATATATATATATATATATATGTATATATATATATATATATATATATATACATATATATATTCCACTATTAATACAACGCTGAATTCCAGCCTCTTGATTCTTGATGGCGGTGAGTCCACGGCAGGGTAGTGTGTATTTAGATTACAGCAAAGAAAAATCCTGACGCGTTTCAGTGCTTTTGGCAACGATATATATATATATATATATATATCCTCTGTAGTTATAGTTATGGTGATTTTGGTTATCACAGAGTGGTGGTAGTTATTTAGGGTTAACAGAGATAGGTATTTTTAGTATTTTTGTTCCTTCATAACTTTGCACCCGTTTGACAAAACCTTGCAGACCTGCTGCATCTATTTCATTTTGGGAGGACAGAAAGTTTGTGGTCTTTGGTCAAGGGGGTGCAAAGAAAAAAGGGGGGTCTCAAAATGGGCTTCAAATCCAATGCATTTTCCATAGACTTTTGTAATTCAAATAGCACAAAAAACGTCAGATGGATTTGTCTTAAATTTGGCAGTATTACATTTCGGGGTCAGAGATGATTCTGTGGGGTATTGCAGGGAGGCAGAGTAAGTAAATGTTTAGTTGAACAATACCTAAGTTCAAAGATTGACTCACGGACCTGATATACTGTAATGAACAACTAACCCAGTAGGCGGAATTCCTGCTATCCGGCTCCCTCTGCACAGCGAGCCCCAAACACAAGCATCTTTTCCTACTCACTGTGTGGACACACACCAGTACTGTCTAGAGCATGGTTACTCGCAAACATTTTCACGGGGGCCGCAGAGTTTGGTCTTTGATGTGACCGAGGGCCGCACTGATGGCAGCAGGGTGGCAGTTGGGGGTTGGTAGTAAAGTGGGTGTAAGGGACGCAAAGCTATACTTCTAGTGTCTGAATAGCACAACGTGAAACCATAAGCTTGGGAATAATCACGGCTTCTCCACTTAACCAAACGGTATGATCCTAAGCAAATGTTTTATTTCACTTTCCCTCCTTTTTGTTCATTATCACATATGAGGACCTCGCATGACTTTAGGATGTGTGCTGCACAAAACCTTTTTGTGTTTGACTTAATAAACTATAATGCTTTTGTATAATTTAAACCGATGCCACCAAAAGACTGCACATAGCTGACTTGCCTCTTAGCTCACCAAAGGCATTGTTGTCGCAGTGGGAGATGGGGGAGTGAATGTTTCTAATTTCTGGTTAGAAAATTATCACTTTGAAAAAATATATTTCTTCAATGCACTGATATAATCTGGTGAACTAAGGTGAAGTATCTGCGTGTGAATGAAATACACTTTTAGAATTTTGAGCAGACTTGATCGTGCTTTTACATTTTTGCTTCAAATATGTCTTTCAAAATGAAGGTGTTTCTGATGTTACCTTGTATAGAACCCTATCTTATCTCTTTTCTTAACCTTCAACTCACCTTAAATAAATACTTGCCTGTTTATTTTTTATTTTTTTATGTTAGTGCCAAGTCTAGCTAAGAGCATCCCAGTGCTGCTGGGCCGCATGTAAAGGTCAGGAGGGCTGCATGCGGCCCCCGGGCCGTACTATGAGTATCACTGGTCTAGAGCTTTACATGTAGTCATGCACCCTTTGCTATCATGACTGCTGATTCTGTTCTGGCTATTACTCTTGATTTTCTTTACCTCTTTCTGATTGCCCCTTCTTGTTGCACCAGCAGTTGCTATATGTTCGAGATGGGATAAGGACACGTTAGTTTGCGCAGGCTGGAGGGGGTGGGGTAAAGGATACTTTATGCACATTATGAATTTAAGTTACAACTATTGTCATTTTTGATCTTTATGCAATGAAATTTAATAAACATTTTAAAAAAAAAACATAAATGTTAAGTTATAAGGTTTTTCAACTTAGTGGTAGCTTGTAGCACAGCACTATTAAAGGTAACAAGTATGCCCAAGAAAGAAACTAGACTGCATATTGAAAG
Organism: Pleurodeles waltl; assembly: GCF_031143425.1. Lineage (NCBI taxonomy): Eukaryota > Metazoa > Chordata > Amphibia > Caudata > Salamandridae > Pleurodeles > Pleurodeles waltl. The sequence continues at coordinate 1,055,386,285 of NC_090448.1, forward strand.
TTTCAGACTTACTACATGAACAACTGTAAGACCCATTTATGGTCACATGCTAGTGGTAACCTATAAGCAATTACATAATGAATAGAATACACCCTAATCTACATAGGTTTTGTTTGCATTCTCCCTGGCTCACAAAATAAAACTTTGCTCAACAAGCCAAACAAAAACCATCTTCCTTATGTAATCCTCCATGGCATCCAAATGGATACTTGACCTAGCAGTAAGCTCCACAAACTATTATATGGATGAAATGATAATTGGCCATTAGGAACAAATTATAATCCTAATTTTATAACAACGATTGGCTTTCATTCACTTTGGGCTTCATTTGTAGCACAATCCTACTAAAAGCAGCAATGAAGCCCAAAAAATAAACTAGTCTGCGTATGTAAAGTTTCAGAATTACTACATGAACAACTAAAAGATGCATTTCTGGTAACATGATTATGTAAACCACTAAAAAAAAGCATAACAAATACAAGAGATAAAGAAAAATCACATTAAATCTAATTGTCACTCTGTAGTTATAGTTAGCATTTCCAAAAATAGGAATTTGTCAGATATTAGCTTTTTTATAACTTTCCAGCCACTTGATGAATCTCCGCAAAACTTTCCAGACCTATAGCATTTTCTGCATTTTGAGATGATGCACATTTTTGTGGTAAATCAGGGGTCCCAAAATGTGTATTTCCACCAATGCATTTTCCATAGAATATTGTATTTGACTTTGCACGTAAACAGCTGACTGTATTTAAATTGAATTTGGCAGGATTATCCATTATGGTGAAAGATGATGCTTTTTGGGTACAGCAGTTAGATTTCTGCTATATTTCACACAGATTCATATGCCAATCCAATTTAGCAACTTCACTATATGCTATTCCACACTACACCACTCCACTCTATGGATACTACTCCACTATAGGCTATTCCACTCTGCCATTCTACTGTGCGCCACTCCACTCTACAACACTTCATTTTACACTATTCCACTGTATGCCACTCCATTCTATACAACTCCATTCTACGCCACTCCAGTTATGGCACTCCAGTCTACTCCACTTCATTCTACGTTATTCGAGTGGACCACACTCCAATGTATGACATTTCACTGTATGCTACTGCACGCTACCCCAAGCCATTGTATGGCACTTCAGTCTACAACACTCCATTGTACTTTACTCTACTGTACACTATTACACTCTATGCCACCCCACTGTACAATACTCTACGCCAGTCAGCTCTTCAATCTTTGCCCCTCTACTGTATGGTATTCCACTCTACCCCACTCCACTGAATGCCACTCCACTGTAAGCTATTATACTTTACCCCACAATACATCACTCCAGCCTAAAGCACTTCACTATATGCCACTGCACTGCCCTCTACCACACTATATGCTATAACAGTCTACACCACTCCACTATATGCCACTCCACTATGCACTGCTCCACTCTATATAACTCCACTCTACATAAGACTACTACACTCTACGACACTCTACTAGACTCAACTAATCTCTATGAAATCCACTGTCCAAATTTGCACTCAACTCTATGCCCATATACTCTATTCTACAACACTCTACTTCACTCTATGACAGTTTCCAACACTGTACAACACAGCATTCCACTCTACTGTATGAGACGCCACTCCATCTTATACCAGTTTGGTCAACTCTATGCTATTACTCTTCAATGTATGCTACCCCACTCTACGCTAATCTACTGTACCCACGGCACTCTATGGTATTCCACTTTATGCCACTCCACCCTTCTACACTCCAGTGCACAGTATTCTTTAGTACCCTATTGTAGGAAAGTGCCCCTTTTGGCATTGTTACCCCCAAATATTTTGCCTGATATTGATGCTAACTTGACTGAGTGTGAGCTGGGATCCTACTAACCAGGCCCCAGCACCAGTATTCTCTCCCTAATCTGTACCATTGTTTCAACAATTGGCACACCCCTGGCACACAGCTAAGGGCCAGATGTAGGTAGGTTCCAAATTGCGAGTTGCAATTTGCGAGTCCCAGCAACTCGCAAATTGCAACTCGCAGTTTGGAATGCAGAAAGGTGTCTCAGACACCTTCTGCGAGTCGCTATGGGGTCTCAAAGACCCACCTCATTAATATTAATGAGGTGGCTCGCAATTTGCGACCCCATAGCGAGTCAGGGCACTCACGGGGATGGTGGCCTGCTGGGAACAGCAGACCACCATGTCCGTGACTGCTTTTAAATAAAGCATTTTTTTTTTTTCAAAGTGCAACTCGTTTTCCTTTAAGGAAAACAAGCTGCACTTTTAAAAAAAAACGAAACCTTTAGTTTCTGTATTTTTCAGGGCAGGTAGTGGTCCATTGGACCACTGCCTGCTCTGAAATTTTTTTTTTTGTGCCAGACACAAAGTGAAAGGGGTCCCATGGGGACCCCTTCCCGTTTGCGCCTGGGTTACCATCCACTTCAAGTGGATGGTAACTGCGCTTTCATTTGCGACCGCAATCGCGGTCGCAAATGAAAATGCATACCATTGTGACTCGCAAATAGGAAGGGAACACCCCTTCCTATTTGCGACTCAGAAATGCATTTTGCGAGTCGGTTCCGACTCGCAAAATGCATTTCAACATAGCAAAGTGGCTTTAGCGACTCGCAAACGGCGATTTTCGCCGTTTGCGACTCGCTAACACTTTGCTACATCTGGCCCTAAGTCCCTTGTAAAAGGTGCCAGTGGTACCATGGGCTCTGTGACCAGGGAGGGTCCCTAAGGGCTGCCGCCATGTATTGTGCCACCCTAAGGGGCCCCTCACCAAACACATGCACACTGCCACTGCAGATTGTGTGTGCTGATGGGGAGCAAAAGATGAAGCCGACATGGCACTCGTTACAGGGTGCCATGCCCACAAAACACTGCCTGTGGCATAGGTAAGTCACCCCTGTAGCAGTTCTAACAGCCCTAAGGCTGGGTCCAATATACTGCAGATTAGGGCATAGCTGCATGAGCAATATGCCCCTACAGTGTCTATGTCCATTTTAAGCATTTTAAGTGCAGTGTGACCATATTAAGTACATGGGCTAGGAGTTTGTCATTACAAACTCCACAGCTCCATGATGGCTTCACTGAAGACTGGAAAGTTTGGTATCAAACTTCTCAGCGCAATAAACAAACACTGATGCCAGTGTTGGATTTATTGTAAAATGCACATTGAGGGCATCTTAGAGATACCCACTGTATTTTACCCAACCCTTTAGTGCAGGGCGGACCAGTCTGTGCCACCCTGCCACTAACAGAAAATGTTCTGACTCCATGGGGTGAGGTGAGCCTTTGTGCTCTCTGGGGTAAGAAACAAAGCCTGCTATGGGTGGAGCTGCTTCACACCTCCCCCCTGCAGGAACTGTGATACTTGGCCATGAGCCTCAAAGGCTCAGGCTACCTGTTAAAGTACCCCAGGCACTCCAGCTAGTGGAGATGCCCCCCCCCCCGGTCTAGGCCACACTTTTGGCAGCAGGTCAGGCGGGAAAATTAGGTAAACAAGAAGATGTGACCCCTGCAGCTATGACCACCCCTAAGGTGTCCAGAGCCGAAGTGAACCCCCCCCTCCTGCAGAATCCTCCCTTCTGGTTTGAAGAAAAAGGACCAACAGGGATAGGAATGTGCTCACCTTCCTAAAGAGAGTGGGCACAGGGAGGGTGTAGCTACCTTCAGGGACAGTAGCCATTGGCTACTGCCCTCTGACCCCTGTAACACCACTAAATCTACTATGTCGGGGCACCCCTGAACCTTACTCACCCGATTCTTGGTGACCTCAAGAAAGAAGAAGGACTGCGAAGCCGACCCTCAGCAGTGAAGCCTCCAGATGACAACTGACGTGGCCCCAGCCTTACCGGCCTGTCTGCAGCTTCAAGACCCCTGCTCCAAAAAAGCGACACATCCTGCAGGACCAGCAACCTCTACAAACCCCCTGAGGACTGTCTGTCCAGCAGAGGACCAAGAACTCTCGAGGACAGCGGCCCTGTCCAGAAGAAACCTCCAAAAAGGACTCCAGAACTGCCTCAGATCCGCAAGCTCTTCCCACTCTGCATTGCCGAGTCCAGGTGTCCCACCAGTCTAGGGAAGGTCCCCAAGTGATTCCAACCTTGAGTCCACCCTGGATTGATCCCGCCTGGCTAATACAATGATGCCTGCAGCCTGAATCCAGAGGACCCCCTGACCGCAACCAGCTCTGACAAAGATTCCTGTCGCCCAAGAAGACCCCTGCATTCGCAGCCCCCTGGCCTTGGAGAATCCGACCGACAGTCTAGCAACATCCAGTGAGAGCCTCTCCTGCTTGTCCAGCCTTTGGTTTCCCAGAACCGACCCCCTGGACCCAGCCTGCAGCATCTTTGCTGGCCCCCAGGGTCCCCCTATTGAAAAGCATTGGGCGTCTAGCTCTGTGTTAGCACCCTGCACCCGGCAGCCTCAGTGCCATTGAGGGTGTATGTTTGGTGTAGAACTGTGCCCCCCCCCCCAGTGTTGACCTAAACCCTACAGGCCTGTGTCCTGGAACCGGGGGTACTTACCTGCAATCTGCTTTCTACCAGGCACCCCTAGTCCTCATAGGATTCCATTGAAAACCCAATGCAAACTTTGACCTCTGCACCCAGCCGACCCCATGTTACTAGTGGTGCACCTTAGGGGTGAGCATAAACTTTGATCTGTGGACATCCTAACCCCAAAGACTGAAATTGTAAGTAGTGTACTTACATGTTAACTGTGCTTAAACGTTCCCCACCAGGACTCTATTGGCTCCTATGAAAAATTGCACTGTGCCAACTTTAGAAATTGAAAAGTGTTACTTACTTGTAAACTGAGTTATCTGCAAAAAACAAACAACGTACATTTGATACAAATGCTTGCTACCTATTTACATCTTTACTTACCCGCATCAAAGATTTTCTAGTTCTAGTAATAAAGTAACAAAATATATTTTGCCTCTGGGGAACCCATGGACTCTGTGCACACTATACCTCATTTTAGTATAGTATATAAAGAGCCAGCTTCCTGCTCCTATTCCACTGTATGCTACTCCACTTTAAGGTATTCCACTCTACACCACTACATTCTACTGCCCTTGATTGTATGACACTCTCCTTCACTCTTTATAACTCTACTCTATAAAAGTCTACCACACTTAATCGCACTCTACAATATTCTACTCCACTTTATCCCCATACTCTCCAGTCTAACTCTATACTCCACTCTGTGCTTTTACACGCAAATATAAAACACTCTATTCTAGTATACAACACTTTTTTATTCATACAACATAGCACTTCTCTCTATTGTACAAGACCCCACTCCCGTTTATATCCGTTTACTGCCTATGCTACACAAGTACACTTGACACTATGACACACCAATACACTATATTATACTTTACTCTACACTGCGTTACACCACTTTCCTTGACTCTACTCCATTGTATGAAACTTTAACTCACTCTACGCTAATGTACAACAATCAACTCTACTCGCCTCCACTGTTACACACTACTGTGCTCTATGCAACTCCTCTCTACAACACTCTACTACACTGTATGCCACTCTCTGACACTGTACTCTTGTCTACACCCCTTGACTCCACTGTACTATACTGTATGCCACTGTACAAAAACCACTCCACTCTATTTTACAATACTCTATTCCACAAAAAAAACTGTACACAACTCTTTGTATGCCACTGCACTCCACTTTACTCCACTCTTCTCTGACACAGTACTCCACTCTACCCCACTTCTCCACTGTATGCCACTCCACTCAAAACCACTCAATGACACTGTACTCTATATTACTGTATGCCAAACTATTGTACCACTGTTGTAGGTGGACTCTTGCTCTAGGCAAGACTTCTGGTTTAGGAATAACAGCACTTTTGTTTGCAGGTGACTAGGCCAATCCTACAACAAGTCACAACTGTCGGCCTAACCCTCCAGGCTCACAAGCAGTACCTCACCAAAAACCCAAATAGTAGAAGGTGATTTGTGGTAGCCTTTACACATGGACTCAAGAGTGTGAAATCTCAGGGAAGTTGTGGTTAAACTGAGATTACCCTTTTCTCACATGAGGAACAAGTCTCATTCACACACAGGCAATGAGGGAGATCCAGTAAAGTTTTCAATAGATATTATTAACAAGACTGCAATCTACTGTAGAATGCATGAGCTGCAATGAGTAGGATAATGCAGAGTGCAAGAATCATGATTGTGAAAATGAGAGTCGTGAAGACAAAGACCCCCACTATCTTGCAATAAACATAAAATGTAAAATGTGTCCTAATACCCTAGCATGATGAACCTAATCTCTAACCTAACAAGAGCTAGGTGAGTTAAACCTAATCTGCCTATACCATGTTGTTGAGAAGAGCCCCCCAACCCTCAATACCTTGGAATGAGGTATCTAGATCGGACTCCGTGGGGACACGAAGGCTGGGTCTGCATCAAGGTGACGTGTAGCATAAATAGCGTTGATGGCATCTAGTAGGAATCCCTCTGATAACCTTGTCTGGATGGGATGTATTTATACAGCTCTTCTAGGACCCCTCATGCAGGTAAGTTCCCAAACAGTAGATAAGAGGGCATGCTTCGGGTGCCAATTACATCAACAATTCCCTCCAAAGTACATTATGTTCCTGTCACAAGTAAGTGGGAAAGGGACATGATATGAATACCCACGTATATTACTTGTCTTTGACATTGATAGTGACGCCTCCACAGAGTGGCACTGATAACATGAAATCAAAACATTTTCCTAACTATAAACATAGCAGCCATCTTGGAAGAAATAATTAAATATATGTGCTAAAACAGAGCAGCCTAAGTAGACGGGGGCACAGGCCTGCAAGCCAAAACAGAAGGCTAAGCTAAACTCCTGATTCCCATTAAAACTAAGTAGGATCCACTACACCCTCCCCATTGCCTGAACAAGTATGATGCCATAATGATGACACCAGAGAAGGAGCATGAACCCAAGCTAAAATGCTCTGAACTAAAAACAATCTAAAATATTATAAAAATACTGTTAAAATTTAATTAAAAACCAGTTAAAAATAGCTAACACTTAAAAAGAGACAAAGGGGGTCATTCCAAGTCTGGCGGGCAGCGGTAGCCACGCGGCCAAAATAGCGCTGCCGGCATTCCAACCTTCCCGCTGGGCTGTCGGGCGCTAACCATGTTAGCGCCCGCCGGCCCAGCGGGAAGGAGGCCTGCAACACAGAAGCCGGCGGTGTTGCAGGCGTGCGACGGGTGCAGTTGCACCCGTCGCGCTTTTCACTGTCTGCTAGGCAGACAGTGGAAAGCTTCATGGGGCCCTGTTAGGGGGCCCCTGCGCTACCCTTGCCAGTGGCCCCAGGACACCCGTTACCACCAGCCTCTTCCTGGCGGTGAAAACCGCCAGAAACAGGCTGGCGGTAAGGGGGTCAGAATCCCCATGGCAGCGCTGCTAGCAGCGCTGCCATGGCGGATTCGCCCATCCGGGGCAAAAACGGCGGGAAACCGCCGGCCCCGGTTTTCTGACCGCGGCTTTACCGCCGCGGTCAGAATGGGCTTGGAAGCACCGCCAGCCTGTTGGCGGTGCTTCCTTCATTCGCGACCCTGGCAGGCTTCGACCACCAGGGTCAGAATGACCCCCAAAATGCTGACTATGAAAAGCACAGCAGGACAAAGCTAATGCAGTCAGCAGGCAATTTTTGGCATGACTTTGGAATTTAGAATAAAGCCAATGGTCTAATTCATCTAACAATAGTCATGATCTTCAAGAATGTCTCTGAAGTCATCAAAAGGAAGGGCATCCAGGAATGAATCCACATGGTCAGATGTCAGATCAATGACAGGATTGGCAGATTGATCCACAGAGCAGTTGTGCACAGCAGCCTCAGGTGCAGGATCACCTGTGAGAGCAGCACCATCCAAAGTGCCAAAGGGAGCCAGATAATCCACCAAGGGCGGCTCGTAATTAGCCTCAGGAATCAGCCTCAGTCTCATTGGGCATGACCATGATGAACCCTCATCGGGAACATCAGCAGTTCTTGGTCCACAAGAGGTACTTGCAGAATAGCAAGGCACACTGAAGGTACAGGTTCGAAGAGGCACCAGGTACGAGGACAGACTGGGTGCACACACCATAAGACTGGTTGGAATGACAATGACCAATCATGCTCCAATTCTACCAGCAATGGAGCAACAAAGAACTACACTGTGCAATCATGGCACAGCTGGGCTGATGGTAGTAGCTCATCACTCCGCTTAGCTGAAAAGGCACAACCCCTGCGTGTCAGTAACAACTGCAGCAGAATCCCGACGATCCATGCCAAAGTCAGAGGAAAACCACCAAACACACATGAAAAGAGTGACTGGATGACTGGAAGAATGACTCCAAAGACAGTCTGGAAGATGGACACGAATCCAGACCCACAAGCCTTAAAGAAGTGCACAATCCCTGTAGTGCTTGAAGCTTTGCATATTCTGGATTCCAGCTTTCCAAAGTGCTTGGGGAAGTTGGTATTTAATAGGGATTGTATATCGGCTGATGATCTTGCTTTCTGGAGAGCAGATGTCTCTCTAGCCGATGTCAACGTAACTTGTTTCTGTAACAGTAAGGCCTTTAGTCTGCTCAGTTTGTCATAATTTACATTAGTAGTATCTATGTGAGGCCACATTTCTGCTACTGTTATCTCTTGTGTGGAAGGAATAAAACATGTCCTCATCAAGTTACAATCTTGGAGTGTAGGAGGCTGGCCTGGTTTGTAGTAGGTACCTAAAGTACTTACACCTTTTACCAGGTCCAGTTATCCCTTATCAGTGAAATGTAGTCAATGTCTAGAAGCCAGTTTGTCTAGAGGTAGCTGTAGGCAGAGCAGCCAAGGCTGAGCTAGGAGACATGCAAAGCTCTTTCAATACCACTGTAGTCATACAGTACTTGCACATATGAGAGACAATACTCATTGCTACCAAAAATAAAGGTACTTTATTTTAGTCACACAATGCCAAAAATACTTTGTATGGTATACTTCCTTAGGAGGTAAGTAAATAACACAATATATGTAACAGTAACCAGAAACAGGTAAGTACCCAGTAGGAAAATAGGGCAAATAGTAAAAAACTAAATAGGTTGCGATGGGCCTAGGGGGAACACAAACCATATACTAAAATAGTGGAATGCGAAAATCGGTTTCCCACCTAGGTGAGTGTAGTGTTTAGAGGGGCGCTGGGAGTGTAAGAAAACACCAAAGGTAAGTAAAATACCCCACCCCAGAGCCCAGGAAAGCAGGAGTAAAGAACAGCAAGTTTCTTCAGAACACACTAGAAGTCGTGATAAAGAACTATGCAAAAAACAAGCAAGACTGCAAGACACCAACAAGGGATTCCTGGACCTGAAGACCTGTGGAGAGAGGAGACTAAGTCCAAGACTGCTGAAGGGTCCAGGGAGAAGAGGAGCCCCTGCTAACCCGATGAAGGTGCAAAAGTGAAACCTCCAGTTAGAAGTCAGAGATGAACCAAAGAAGACAGTTGCGGGTTCCTGCTTGGTGCAGGAGATGTCCCACATCGAGTAGATGGATGCAGGTGGGTTTTCGTTGTTAGATTTCGCCAACAAGCCTTGGCTCACCCAGGAGATGCGTTTGGCGGGAAAAGGCGCTGCCCGGGCCCAGGAGAGACCTGGAGGTCTCACCTCAGACTGAGGAGACAGAGGGGCTCCCAGTACTTTGGAGAGCCCTCAGAAGACCAGGCAGCACCCACAGGAGTCCCAGAACATGGAAACAAAGTAGTTGCAAATGGCAGTCATCGCAGCACCAGACAAAGGGATTCCACGGCACCAGACAACAAATCAGGGAGCTGAGCGTCACAGGATAGAGGGCTGGGGTCCCGGGCTAGGCTGTGCATGAAGGATTTCTTGGAGAAGTGCACAGAAGCCTTAGGAGATGCAAAGCACGCGGTTTATAGGGGTACTGTCTGGTACGGGGAGGCAAGCTCTTACCTCCACTAAATTTGGACAGTTGGACCTTCAGACAGTCAGGGTCGCTTTGGTCCACCACCTGTGTTCCAGGATACACAGTCATCTTCAGGAGAAGAGACCCAGAGTGCTGGTCGTCTCTGCAGAGAGGTGCCTGCTAAAGCAGGGAAGTGACTCTGTCGCACCACAGGAGATTCCTTCAATTCTTCAGGTGCAGGAGGAAGGCAGGCAGTCCTCAGGGCATGCACAACCTGGAAACTGTTGCAGTTGCTGGCAGGAGCTGGAGTTACAGAGTTGCAGAAGCCGTCTTGGATACTTTGTTGCAAGTTGTAGAGTTCCTGGAGCGGTTCTGCGGTTGGTCCGACCGTAGAAGGTGAAGCAAAGGATGCAGATGAGTCTTGCAATCCAAATCTGAGGAAACACCCAGAGGAGAGACCTTAAATAGTCCTGAGAGGGGGATTGGTCACCTAACCAGGTAAGAACCTATCAGGAGGGGTCTCTGTTGTCACCTGCTGGCACTCCACTCAGATGCTCTCAGTGTTCCCTGACATCCTGAAAACAAGATGGCAGAATCCAGGGACACTCTGGAGGAGCTCTGGGCACCACCCCTGGGGTGGTGATGGACAAGGGAGTGGTTACTCCCGTTTTCCATTGTCCAGTTTCATGCCAGAGCAAGGACTGGGGGTCCCTGAACCAGTGTAGACTGGATTATGCAAGGAGGGCACAATCTGTGCCCTTCAAAGCATTTCCATAGGCCCTGGGAGGATACCCCGCCCATGCCTGTAACACCTATTTCAAAGGGAGAGGCTTTAACACTCCTTTCCTAAAGGAAATGCATTGTTCTGCCTTTCTGGGATTGAGGTGCTCAAGGCCCAGGAGGGCAGAAGCCTGTCTGTGAGGTGGCAGCAGCTGGTTCTGCAGTGGAAACCTCAGAAGGCTGGTATGACAGTACTGGAGGCGGCATGGTGGAGCCTCCAGAGTGCATGGGATTGTGCCTCCAATACTGGAATCAGCATTGGGGTACCATTCCCAGTTGTTAGACACCTCACACGACCGTATCCATGGTTACGATTGTGAAGCTACACATATGTATTGATCTATATTTAGTGCACATTTATAATGGCGTCCTCGCACTCACGAAGTCTGGGGAAATGGGCCTGGATGGCGTTGGGGCACCTCTGCTAGTGCAGGGTTGCCCTCACACACAGGTACTTTGCACCTAGCCTTCAGGGTCTGAAAGGTAGAAATATAAGTGGCTTATAAGTGACCTGATGCAGTGAAAATGGCTGTGAAATAGTGCTTACACTATTTCACTCAGGCTGCAATGGCAGTCATGAAGAAGTCTTTGTGTGAGCTCCTTATGGGTGGCAAAAAAAATGCTGCAGCCCATAAAGATCTCCTGGAACCCCAATGCCCTGGGAACCTAGGCACCATATACTAGAGACTTATAAGGGGGGTCCAGTATGCCAATTTGGAGTGAAAGATGGAGTCTCTAGACTATAGTGACAAATGTAGAAAGAGAGAGAGCATGAGCACTGGAGTTCTGATTAGCAGGACTCCAGTGACAATTTAAAAATAGTGCAAGTGCACTGGCAAGCAGGCCACAAACCATAAACAGTGGGGTCCTGCCTAGAAGGATTCCAGTGACACAGTCAAAACACACTGACAATCAGGCAGAATTTGGGGGCAACATGCCAAGAAAGATGGTGCTTTCCTACATGGAGACTGAAATTGCATAGGTAATTCCTTTTCTCATACTGCAATAGCTATGTTCGTTCAGGACCACATGACTTTCATTGAAAAGTATATGAAATGCTGGGTGAATCAAATGGATGGGAGTACCCTTCAGAAAACAGGCCAAGTTTGCGACCCCCACATTGCAAAGGTCATGAAGGGACACATGTTTGCAAATCATTTAATGACCAACAGTAGTCTCACATTCGCTTCTGCTGAGAAAGACTTCTATTTTGCCGTTCAGACACTTATATTCAAAGGGCAACTCCCACTCTTCTTAAATAAAACTATTGCCTAGCTGCTCGTATCTGCCCATGGCAAGATGTTTCAAGCATTTCAATTTTTTTTACATGGAAATGGAAAGATTTATAATCCTATGTATGAGCCATACTGTTGATGGACTTTCTGCAACTGTGAAACTTTTCTATATGAAGCATGGTGAAACTCGCTTCCCTTTTAGCCATTGTCTGTTGTTCCCTGGATAAATTAAAAGCAGCAAAAAGGACACTACTAGTTATGTATTTCCATGGAGCGCAGCCATTTTTCAAAACCTATAATGTCCAACCTAACTGCATGATGGAACACAGTTGACTTTTTCCATGGTGTAAAAAGGACGTCATTCTGAATGATGTCTATCGCAGATGACACTATGGGGGTTATTACAACTTTGGAGGAGGTGTTAATCCGTCCCAAAAGTGACGGTAAAGTGACGGATATACCACCAGCCGTATTACGAGTCCATTATATCCTATGGAACTCGTAATACGGCTGGTGGTATATCCGTCACTTTACCATCACTTTTGGGACGGATTAACACCTCCTCCAAAGTTGTAATAACCCCCTATGTTATTAAGGGAGTATATTCTGTTGGACAGAGTGTTTGTACCATTATCAACAACAGATAAAGCCTTTTCCAAATGTTCCTTATCGATCTGCCTTAAACGTGCAACTGCTTCCATTTGACAAAGCTTCCAGATCTCATTGTATGTGACAAAGATTAATCTTTTAGAGCATGGCTTTTTTGGACCTAACCAGAAGTCTTACAAGTCTATGGGGGTCATTCCGACCCCGGCGGGCGGCGGGCACCGCCCAAAGACTGCACCGTGGTCAAATGACCGCGGGGATCATTTCAACTTTCCCGCTGGGCCGGCGGGCGATCTCCAAAAGATCGCCCGCCGGCCCAGCGGGAAAGCCCCTGCAAAGAGGAAGCCGGCTCCGAATGGAGCCGGCGGATTTGCAGGGGTGCGACGGGTGCAGTGGCACCCGTCGCGATTTTCAGTGTCTGCAAAGCAGACACTGAAAATCTTTATGGGGCCCTGTTAGGGGGCCCCTGCACTGCCCATGCCAGTGGCATGGGCAGTGCAGGGGCCCCCAGGGGCCCCACGACACCCGTTCCCGCCATCCTGTTCCTGGCGGTAAAAACCGCCAGGAACAGGATGGCGGGAAGGGGGTCGGAATCCCCATGGCGGCGCTGCAAGCAGCGCCACCATGGAGGATTCCCTGGGCCAGGGGTAAACCGGCGGGAAACCGCCGGTTCCCCTTTTCTGACCGCGGCTTTACCGCTGCGGTCAGAATGGCCCTGGAAGCACCGCCAGCCTGTTGGCGGTGCTTCCTCTGCCCTCCACCCTGGCGGTTTGAAACCGCCAGGGTCGGAATGAGGGCCTATGTCTTCAAATAGCATATTAAGATGTTCTTTAACTGCTGCAAAGGTGTTAGTCGGTAACCACTGTTGGTACAATTTACCCACACTGTATGTGGTAACTATATCCAAGAGTTGACCTGAAACAAAGCAAGGGTCCAGCCGCCTAATCATGAAACCCCCTGAGGAATTAACAAAACGTGCCTGATACCCATTTGTGTCTACTGACCACAATAACCACCCGCCTGGACTGGGAAGTGATGAATCAAGTTACCAGCCTGAACCTATGCATTTAGGGCCATATGTACGAACACTTTTTCCCATAGACACAGAATGGGTAAAAAACTTTGCTACATCTGGCCCTTAATTATTACTCAGTGATGTACAGAAAGGACTGACAATTATTGAATTTAGCCGGTGTGGGAATTCTGGGCTAATTCATTTCCTTTATTTTTGCTAACCCTAGACAGCATGTCTGTTGAATTGTTTAATTCAAAAAGATCCTTTGAACAGGAATAAGGCATTCTGTAAATAAAGCTTCTCTTCCCTGAATCTGCCAATCTTGTGTTTCCCATACACTCTTGACATAAATGATGTTCTCCCAGTATTCAAATCCTTCAACTGCAAGTTGGGAAACAAAGGAATCTGAATAGATCAATTTAATGTTTGTTAACACAATTTTCCTAATTTTAGGAGATGGTAACTTGAGGTAGTATGATTCTGCATTCTTGATGTCATGCCCAGAAAAATATGTGAATTTATCTGAATAATGCTTTGGGCTCCCTGCAGGTGGAGTTGAACAGTGTTCTCCATAATTCTCTGTGTTAGTGTACATATCATCACTTTCATATACAGTATAATCCTGCATATCAGAAAGCATTGAATCAACTGTTTAAACATCCCAGTCATCAGTAAGAACACCAGGTGTAATTACATCAGTCATTGAGATTTTGAAAACATATTGAAATTGAATGACCTTAGTAGGCCTTTATATATCACATGTAACTTTGTCCCAAACAATCCCGTCCAGAATTGGTACGGCTGAAATGCTCACAAGGGACAAGACTCTTCGGATCTAACTAGAGGAAATATATGGAGTCAGAACTTCATCCACTGTCTCAACAGAAGAGCGCTCAGAAAGATAATGACCATTTATAAAGAGAAAGAAAACTGTCACAAAATGTATCCATAACAGAAAGGCAAGCAATGTCAGAAATATCCACAGATAATTCCATGGATAAACTAAATAGTTATCTTTAAGCCATTTGTGCTGCTTCCCCACTTTGAAACATTTTCAGTTGCACATGTGGATGAAGTCGAAGAAAAGTCATCAAGTTGGATGAAAAAAGCAGTTTCAGCAAGCACAGGAGTCGGTGCATTACTGGTGGATGGATCTACTTCGTGTGGGGGTTCATAATGGACAATGTCATCTGTTTGTGTTGAGTTGGAGTAGAAGACAGCCACATCTTGGACAGGTGTTGTTGATGAAGTGGTAACAAGAATCAGCAAAAGCTCATTTTCTTCCCTCCCCAGGCTTGGGGTGGCATTTGTAGCATCGATGTACATGCTTGTGTAGTCAGAAGAGTTGTTGTTTCTTCTTGAAGAGGCATGTCCTGTTGGGTAGTGAGAGGGGACCAGGAACTACCCAATGGACCTCTGGTTCTACTGTGCAAGATCAGCCACATACAATAACTTGATGTTGTCAATGGAGACCTATCTGTTTTCTTTGGAACCAGGCAGCGGTTGTAGGATGACAGTTCTGGTACCTTGTATTCCCAGGACTTAGACCGGGGCTCTGTAGGATGGGCCGAATTCCTTCTTCACAGCAATCTTCTTGCTAACCAGATCCCTGACTTTAGGAGTCCAGCCTGTAGAAGTTGTTGGCAAATCACTTATTCCTAAGGTGGCAGCACTGGCGGATGAATTATCATCACAAAATTGCTGAAGCTCCTGTAAGACAGGGAGACATTAATTTATCCACAAAGGTGTATCTGCTGCCACCAAACCAGGGCCATCTAGATCTGGGACATACATGGGTATCCCAAAGAGAACCTCGTAAGGAGTGCGTCCTCCCAAGGACCATCTTGGCAGATTATTCAGTGCCCTCTGGAACCTATATAGGTGATTAAGCCAATTGCGACCAGAACCTGATACTATA
This sequence comes from Pleurodeles waltl, assembly GCF_031143425.1. Classification (NCBI taxonomy): domain Eukaryota; kingdom Metazoa; phylum Chordata; class Amphibia; order Caudata; family Salamandridae; genus Pleurodeles; species Pleurodeles waltl. Next base: position 1,055,401,793 of record NC_090448.1, read on the forward strand.
GCTATTGAGGACTGCTTTAGATCTCTATTCCTCTTCTCCACAAGCAAATTACCCTTAGGATGGTAGGGTGAGGAGTAATGGAGTTCAATGCCCATCGTCGTCATGGTGTCAATGAATGACTTGGAGACAAAGGCAGGGCCCTGGTCTGAATGGAATGCTGCAACCGCATATGTACCGATAAAGATCAGCAAGTCTTTTATAACAGTTCAAGCGTCAAGCGGCCACTGAGGCCATAACCAGAGGATTCTAGAACAAGAATCTACAGCAACTAAGATGTATTTGTATGCACCATCAGGTTAAAGGGGTCCACAATGGTCAAGGTACACTCATTGCAGTGGCCTATTGGACACTAAGAAGAATGTCTGCAGAGGGCATTTGATATTGGAGCCCTTTATCGGCTGGCAATTGTTACATGAAAGAACATATTGCTTGGTCTGTTTGTATAGACCTGGCCACCAGAATCTGTAAGAGTGATATTGTGGCCGCAACACCAGCATGAGCAGATACAACACCCTTATGCGATACATTGATTAGATCTAATCTCTGATCCTTGTTGGGGATCACTCAATCTCCAACCCCAGGAATTGTTGCAAAGGCAAAATTCTATGCACTGATGTGCTATGAGTATTTTGTAGGGTATGCTTTTGGGAGAGGCTTGCCTTCAGTCAAAGCTTTCAAGGCAGCCAGTATTTCATTATCCAATCTCATCTGGAAATGAGTCACTGCAGCAACAGAAGCCGTGGCTACTGCAGATTTGGCTGCTCTGTCAGTCAAAGTGTTGTCAATAACGTATACACCTACACGTTGGTGGCCCAATGTATGGACTACATGAGCATTAGGTAGCTTATCCTTAAGATCAGCTACCCTCCATCACAGAGTTCTGTGTTTTATGGTATTTCCCTTTGAGTATCTGAACCCGTGCAATTGTCAGTGATCAATATTATCATTGTAGGACTGAACACAGTAGTACGAATCACATATGATCAATGTGAGTTGGCCTGGATCCATATGTTCGAGCCTTAGGATGAGGCCTTTAAGTTCAGCCAGCTGAGCTGGGCACTCCCCCAGAGTCTGCATATAGGTATTGTGACAGTGGAATATACCATCCTTCATCACTCCGCTCACGGCTGCGCAAGCGGCTGAGTACTGATGTTTAGTGCCTACTGCTAGTTGTGCTGAACCATCAGTGTAAATGACAGTACGGTATCTGTCAAGTGGTGTGGGGTACTCATGTTCATAATGGAGTAATCCTTGTGTTTGAAGTTTTGGATCAAAGAATCCAATGTGGATGTAATGCTTTAGGGTTAGGTACGCTAGCTTTGGGGACGTTCTCTAAGGCTGGCACCGCGGTAACAACAATAATGCATTTCCCTTGGGCAAGTGGCCTCTAATTGGTGACAGCTGTTAGACTTGGCATCCTTGGTGTGGTCTCCCCTGTCTTTTTTGCATTTGCTTCCTATGTTGTGATTGTGTGCTGGACTTTTTTTTGCTGGTTTTGCTACTCTGAGGACTTTACCACTGCTAAGCAGTTCTGAAGTGTAAGTGCTCCCTGTGTAAATTATAAGAGTAATTGGCTTTGCCATGATTGGCTCATTTGATTTACTAGTAAGTCCCCAGTAAAGTGCACTGGAGGTGCCCAGGGCCTGTAAATCAAATGCCACTAGTGGGCCTGCAGCACTGATTGTGCCACCCACCTGAGTAGCCATGTAAACATGCCTCAGACCTGCCACTGCAGTGTCTCAGTGTGCAGTTTTTAAACTGCTAATTCGACCTGGCCAGTGTTCCAACTAGCCAGGCCCAAACCTTCCCTTTTGAGTACATGTAAGGCACTCCTAAGGTCGGCTCTATGTAGCCCAATGAGCAGGGTGTAGTGTATGTTAAAGGTGGGACATGTTCTGATGTGTTTTATATGTCTCAACAGTGTAATACTGCCAAATTTGTTTTTCACTGTTGCAAGGCCTATCTCTCTCATACATTAACATGGAGGCTGCCTTTAAATATTCTTAAAGTGCAGTTTGCCTTTGAGAGCAGATAGAAATGTGGCGTTTGGGGTCTCTGAACTCACAATTTAAAAATACGTTTGTTAAAGTTGTTTTTTATATTGTCAGTTAGAAAATGCCACTTTTGGAAAGTGGGCATTTTCTTGCTTAAACAAATCTATGACTCTGCCTGCTTGTGTATTCCCTGTCTAGGAAAGACTGACAGTTGGGCTATTTGTGAATCTCTACTAGACAGTGACACAAAGGAAGCTGGGGTATCCTGATGGGCCATCTGGGCAAGGCTGAAGGGAGGAGTGGCCACTTACACCCGAGTGGCCACTCCTCCCTTCAGCTGAATGGGCTGTGCCTGTCCTCACACATTGCAGTCTTCAAGCCCCTGGTGTGTGTCTGGGGCCAGGCCTGGGCAAGGCAGGATCTTGTGAACAACTGAGACTTTCCTTTGAAGTTTGCCTAGTTCAAAGGCAGAAAGGAGTATAAGTAGCAGACCCAAAACCCCAGCTTTTTAGATTGCTTCTGAAACCAAGAGAAACTTCTGCCAAGGAGAACAGCTGAAGAGCTGGAGGAGGAGTACTGCCCCTTTGCCTGTGTTTGTGCTTTGCTGGGTTGGCCTGCAGTTGCTGCTTCTGCCTGAAAGAGGACAAAGACTCGTCTTTGTGGTATATTTTTGCTTGGGAAGTGTCTCCAAGGGCTTGGACTGAGCTTGCCTCAGGGCCATAAAGAACTACCTCCGCCAGCACCTGGACTCTCTGCTGAGACTCCTACCCTGCCAAGTGGTGCCCTTTCCAGTCTCTGGGCCCTTGAAAGGTGAAGCTGGTAGAACAAGGACTGAAATCCATGCTCAGGATGCTGTGCAGGGAAAATTTCAACTCACCACCTGTAATGCGGCTGTAAAAATTACGCTTCACCCGTCTCGTGGATGAAATCTACACACCACCTGCGTCGCGGCTGGGGAAGCGATGCAACACCCACTTGCGGATGCTGAAAACAATGCAAACCTCAAGTAGCACGGTTTTACATCACTGTGCGGCCAGATTTCACATGCATCATCGCTGGGCGTCAAAATCAATGTGAACCTGCCCGGATCCAAGGTGCCCCGTCTAGAAATCGGCGCATCACTCTCTTGCGGGAGAGGAAAATGACGCATCGCCTACCAGACCAGAGAAGAAACGATGCACGGCCTCACTTGCGAGTAAGGAATCAATGCATCGCTGACTTTTCCAATGCACGCTTACCCGTGCAGCTTTATTTTTGATGCACACCAGGTACTTTGTGTAACAACAACATTTCCATTGTTTGTTATGGAGTAAGACTCTTTCCATAAATCCATAACTTAACTTGTGTATGTTGGATTCTTGTCATTTTGGTCTTGTTTGATTCAAATAAATATTGACTATTTTTCTAAACTAGTGTGCTGTCCATTTTGTACTGTTTTCACTGTATTACAGTATGTTTTGGTACAAATACTTTACACATTGCCTTTGAGATAAGCCTGATTGTTCGTGCCAAGCTACCAAGGGGGCGAGCAGGGGTTATCTTAAGTGAGTGTCTCCCTTGCCCTGACTAGAGAGAGGGTCCCTGCTTGGACAGAGTGCAAACTGACTGCCAACCAGAGACCCCATTTCTAACAACAGCCATCTGTACTTCAGTTAGAATTTTGTTCTGTGGGTGCAAAGCGTTCTTCTGCATTGGAATATAAATGTGATTTATAAGCTATGGGCACCGTGTCGCTTTCGTTAACGGTGACATAAGTAAACCTAATGGCACCAGCAATTATTCTGATGACCAAATTTGTGGTGTTGCTGTCACAAGTGTTTTGCTTCTAGCATGTCCTTTTGCAATCCTCTAAGGATGTGTGTGTGTTCAACTGTCCAGTATCTGCTAGAGAAATCAGGTGTATTAAATCATAGTGGCTTGATGCATTGTGCATAGTCAGGAATGTATATTCTGCCAAAGACTGCACTTTTTTGATAGTGTTTGGTGGCTGGAGTTGAGCAAATTTTTTCTAAAAAGTGCAGGGCCGGGCTCTTTGATAGCTCATATCCCAGGAACTATGCACTGGGAAAGGCCATTTTAGTTTTCGTAAAATTAAGTTTGTGACCAAGGGCTGGGAATCCCAGAATGATCCGATCGATCCTGGCAAGATGAATATTGAGGTCGTCGTCTGTGAAATAGATGTCATCCACATAGGACAACGCCTCGGGGTCAGTATCATGCAATACTGATGTTACATTGGCTGGGAACAGTGCTAGGCTGTTCTTGTAGCCCTTGGGCAAACAACAGAAGGGTTTTTGCGAGCCAAATGAGAATTTACTCAGTTCCCGAGACACAGGGCTCAATTACTCCCTAGTACACGAGCTGAGTGAGCATCTCCCTCACTGGAGCTTTGGCTTCATGTTTAACAGGATATTGGGACTGAGGCTGGTGTATAGACCTAATCGGTATTACATAGTAAGGAGAATCCTTTCCCAGCCTAAATGGTTGCGGTATAGCGCAGGTGCCTGCATTAAAACTCAGTTGACATCTTAGGCTTGTTTTACTGCTTCTGGAACAAGATCAGAGAAAGAAGGCAAAATGACATCTTCCCCATGTGGGAGCTTACGAACGTGCTCAGGTGGCCAGTCTCTTTCGGCCAAGATGATATCACAAATAAGTTTATCCCTGAATATTACACTAATGGTGCCCTTATGTCTCCCTCAGTCTGGATATTGAAATCATAAACCCAGTAGGGTGAGATAAGGTGCCCATCCACAGTCTCAGCTGCAATAAAGTTGCTTGTTGCTGTCGCATGCAGATGATCTGACAGAAATGGTGACATAGCATGACTTCTGCCATGCTGTCCAGCATTGTCACAGCCCACGTTTTGTCCTTCAGTAATGCTCTCAAGTTTACTGGCATTTTAAATTGAAAGTGCTGCCACCTTTTTCTTTTTAAACTGTGACTTTTGTTGTGGGGACTAGTCTTCTTTTTTGTCTGAAGCCCGCAGTGAGTCTTCTGTTTCACATAACCAGGACGCTGTTCTGACCGGCCCACGCTCTCCCTATGTCTATCCGCTGCGTCTTGAAAGTAACGAGAGGGACGTGAACCAGTATATCTGTCAGGAGCTCTTATATTCTCTCAGTTTATATCTCCTTTTGGAGTTCTCCGGGTGTGGAAAGTCTGCTCTCTGACTTAGTCAGTCTTTAATTTGCTTTTGTTTTTACGAGCACCTTTTAGAACCCGCCTGTGTTTGTTTGGTACCTTCCTTAGGGGTGGTACTATGTATTTTTCGGATTGGCTCCCAAAATATCCCATCCTATAGTAGTATAGGTATTGGAAATTATTTTCAGTAGCTGCTTCTCCTGTTCCAACTGTGGAATCCCTCAGAGTAGCTGGCATATAGCCAATGCTACCGCTTCCCCTTTAATGTTACTGAGTATTATTGAGGAGACTGCGTCGAAGTTACGCATCAGTTTGATTCCCAAGTCTAGGGACAGTGCGGCCCAGTGTTTATTCTGAATTTGTTTTAACACTTCCAGTAAATTGACAAGTGTCGGGGTACCATGAGTGGTGGTGTATATTGCAGTGAAGACTGTAACACATGTGGTGCAGTCATCCACTGACGGAACCATTCCGAATGGCAAGCACATTGTGAGAATTCTATGCTTTTCCAGTGGTTTTCTATGAGGAAACACAGCTTTCAGCTGATTTGTTTTTTGGGCTATCCAAAAAGGGATTTTCTCTCGTTCCATGGGCACTTTGCCCATGGTAGAATGTACTGGTTGTGAATTGATCACAGTCGCCAATTGATATCCAGTGGGTGGTGGTGGTGGTGGACTCACTGGTATTAAGTCATTTATATAGTGTTACTAGCTCATTGTAAAGATTGTGGAGATCAGCTTCCTGCATGTTTTGTACACCGGGTGGGGGTGTAAACATGGCAAACATTGGCCAGTTGGTCCGTCATTACCTAAGGGACCAAGGGCCAGATGTAGCAATATTCCGAATTGCGACCCGCAAATTGCGAGTTAGAGCGACTCACAATTTGCGAGTTGCAATTCGGAATGTTGGATGGTGTCCCTGACACCATCTCAACTCGCAAGGGTTTGCAAATGCCCACCTCATGAATATTCATGAGGTGGGTCGCAATATGCGGCCCCCTTGCGAGTGGTGGCATTCACAAGGATGGTGGCCTGCTGCGGACAGCAGACCACCATGTCTGTGACTGCTTTTTTTAAAAACGTTTTTTTTTTTTTTTGTAAAGCAGCCCGTTTTCCTTAAAGGAAAACGAGATGCATTGCAAAAACTAAAAAAATGAAACGTTTTTGTTTCCTTTTTTGCAGAGCAGGCAGTGGTCCAGTTATCCCTTATTAGTAGATTAGTAGTGTTCTAGCAGCTTAGGCCGATAGAGGTAGCTATAGCAGAGCAGCTTAGGCTGAACTAGGACACATGCAAAGCTCCTACTATACCACTTATATCATATAGCATTATAGCATAAGAATCACAATACTCAGAGTTACTAAAAATAAAGGTACTTTATTTTAGTGCCAATGTGCCAAAAATATCTCAGAGGATATACTCCCTTAGGAGGTAAGTAAAATACACAAAATATACACACAAACCAAAACTCAGGTAAGTAAACAGTTAGAAAAGTAGTGCAAACACTGTAGAATACAATAGGATACAATAGGCCTAGGGGCAACACAAACCATATACTAAGAAAGTGGAATGCGAATCACTTAGGGACCCCAGACCTAGTGTAGTGTGTAGAGGGTCGCTGGGAGTGTAAGAAAACACTAACGGTGTCCAAGATACCCCCCAAGACCCTGAAAAGTAGGAGTAAAGTGACCCCACTTCCCCAGAAACACATTAAAGTTGTGATAGGAGATTCTGCAAAGACCACAACTGACTGCAAAGCACAGAAGACGGATTCCTGGACCTGAGGACCTGCAAAGGAAGGGGACCAAGTCCAAGAGTCACAAAAGTGTCCAGGGGGGGCAGGAGCCCACTAAACCTCGGATGAAGGTGCAAAATGGCTGCCTCTGGGTGGAAGAAGCTGAAGATTCTGCAACAACGAAAGATGCCAGGAACTTCTACTTTGCACAGAAGATGTCCCATAGTGTGCTGGAGGATGCAGAGTTGTTTCCATGCAGAAAGACTGCAAACAAGCCTTGCTAACTGCAAAGGTCACGGTTAAAGAAAAAGGGTGCTGCCCAGGCTCTGGAAGGACCAGGAGGTCGCCACTTGGAAGAGGAGACAGAGGGGGCACCCAGCAATACAGAGAGCCCATGCAGAAGCACGCAACACCCACAGAAGTACTTGAAAATGGGTTCAAGAAATCTGAGCATGGCAGTCATCTCAACACTACAAAGGAGGGTCCCACGAAGCCGGTGGTCAACTCAGCGAGTTGAGCAATTCAGGGTGGAGTGCTGGGGACCTGTGCTCTGCTGCGCATGAAGGATTCCTCGCAAAAGTGCACAGAAGCCCTAGCAGCTGCAGTTCACGCAGTACACAGGATTACTGTCTGGCGTGTGGAGGCAAAGACTTACCTCCACCAAATTTGGACAGATGGCCCACTGGACTGTTGGGGTCTCTTGGATCCAGCCCCTGTGTTCCAGGGACCAAGCTCGTCATGATGAGAGGGGACCCAGAGGACTGATGAAGCAGAAGTTGGTGTCTGCGTTAGCTGGGAGAAGATTCCGTCGACCCACGGGAGATTTCTTCTTGGCTTCCAGTGCAGGGTGAATGCAGACAGCCCCCAGAGCATGCACCACCAGGAAATAGTCAAGAAAGCCGACAGGATTAGGTGCTACAATGTTGCTGGTAGTCTTCTTGCTACTTTGTTGCAATTTTGCAGGTTTCCTGGAGCAGTCAGCGGTCGATCCTTGACAGAAGTTGAAGAGGGAGATGCAGAGGAACTCTGGTGAGCTCTTGCATTCGTCATCTGACGAGAAGCCCACAGGAGAGCCCCTAAATAGCCCTCAGAGGATGATTGGCCACCTAGTCAGGTAAGCACCTATCAGGAGGGGTCTCTGACGTCACCTGCTGGCACCGGCCACTCAGAGGCCTCCATTGTGCCCTCACACCTCTGCATTCAAGATGGCAGAGGTCTGAGACACACCGGAGGAGCTCTGGGCACCACACCTGGGGTGGTGATGGACAGGGGAGTAGTCACTTCCCTTTCCTTTGTCCAGTTACATGCCAGAGCAGGGGCTGGGGGATCCCTGAACCGGTGTAGACTGGTTTATGCAAGGAGGGCACCATCTGTGCCCTTCAAAGCATTTCCAGAGGCCAGGAAAGGCTACTTCTCTCAGGCCCCTAACACCTATTTCCAAAGGGAGAGGGTTTAACACCCTCTCTCAGAGGAAATCCTTTGTTCTGCCTTCCTGGGACTAGGCTGCCCAGACCCCAGGAGGGCATAAGCCTGTCTGTGGGTTGGCAGCAGCGGTAGCTGCAGTGAAAATCCCCGAGAGCTGGTTTGACAGTACCTGGGGTCCATGCTGGAGCACCGGGGATGCATGGGATTGGCACCCCAATACCATATTTGGCATGGGCGGGGCAATTCCATGATCTTAGACATGTTACATGGCCATATTCGGAGTTACCATTGTGAAGCTAAATATAGGTATTGACCTATATGTAGTGCACGCATGTAATGGTGTCCCCGCACTCACAAAGTCCAGGGAAATTGCCCTGAACTATGTTGGGGCACCTTGGCTAGTGCCAGGGTGCCCTCACACTTAGTAACTTTGCACCTAACCTTCACCAAGCGAGGGTTAGACATATAGGTGACTTATAAGTTACTGAAGTGCAGTGTAAAATGGCTGTGAAATAACGTGGATGTTATTACACTCGCAGTGCAGTGGCAGTCCTGTATAAGAATTGTCTGAGCTCCCTATGGGTGGCAAAAGAAATGCTGCAGCCCATAGGGATCTCCTGGAACCCCAATACCCTGGGTATCTAGGTACTGTATACTAGGGAATTATAAGGGTGTTCCTGTGTGCCAATTTGAATTGGTGAAAATGGTCACTAGCCTATAGTGACAATTTTAAAGGCAGAGAGAGCATAAGCACTGAGGTTCTGGTTAGCAGAACCTCAGTGACACAGTTAGGCATTACACAGGGATACACATACAGGCCACAAACTATGGGCACTGGGATCCTGGCTAGCAGGGTCCCAGTGAGTCATATAAAACACACTGACAAATAGGGTTTTCACCATGAGAAATGGGGTACTGGCTAGCAGGGTCCCAGTGAGACAGTAAAAACACCCTGAAAAATACTCACAAACAGGCCAAAAGTGGGGGTAACAATGCTAGAAAGAGGCTACCTTCCTACACTATCAACATGGTGGGGCAGTCCAATCAAATTAGTACACAGTTCCGTCATAACATGTGCATGATCTTGGATATTTGTGGCTTAGTATGCATCAAAGGTGTCCTGGGCTATGCAGTATGGCTTTTCGGCATCCATAGTAAGACATGTTTTACCAGGTTTTGGCTCAAAGGGGGAGTTTACAGATCATTGGGTCATTGATGGGTATGTGTGGGGGTGTATTGTGTGATCTGTGGTCCACGTCTCTTAGACCATCTTAAAGATCCTCCTAGGCACCATCATTATCTATATTTCCAATACCCCTCCAGGCTTCTCTAATCAGCAATGATCTCTCGCATAATCCCCACTTTTATAATTCTCGTCTCCATGCTGTCGGCTGTGAGCCCTTTGGGTCTTTCCAGTGGCGCGTTGGCTCCCTTTTAGCCAGTAGTAAGGCCAAGTCTTGGAATTTACTGGTGATTCTGTTTTTAGTTGTGTGTGTGAACCAGTGAAGTAGGCAGTAGCCTGCTGTTGTGGGAACCGCTTTTTCCATAAGCCTTGCCAGTGTTGTGGTGACCCCGTCCCAGTATGTTGTAAGTGAAGGGCAGGTCCAGAACATATGGAGAAAATTGGCATTCACCTCCCCACATCTTGCACAAGCAGTATTAGTAAGACCAAAATTGTTATTAATTTTTATGGGAGTGAGATCATCCGTGTGTAGTATGTAAAGCCCTATCAGTTTAGAACGAGAGTTCCTAGAGATTTTGGACATGCGGTCTAAGATGGATGCCCATGTGCTCTCCGATATAGAAGTTTCCAAGTCATCTTCCCAGCGAGCTCTTCACGTGTCCAATGGCACCAGAGAATCAGCTTGTATTACTCTATATAGACATGAAATGGCCTTGTATGTTCCAGCAGATGTTGTAATGTAACTACAGCGTTGCTGCTTTGTGGGCTCATGCCCGCCGCTGTCCCATTGGTGACGAATAGCCGCTGTTACTGATCTATGTAAGAGAAAGTGTCCCATGTATAGTTCTATAGTTTGCCTGAGCTCATCAAATGTAAACAAGGCTGAGTCCCCATATAATTGTCCCATGCTGGTAAGGCCGGCCACGGACCACTCCTGGATCCCCCTCCACTCCCCTTTAGGTGGCAGTTCTATCAGCAGGTGAAGCGGTATCTCTGGAGAGTTAAGAGATCTAGTGATCGACTTTTGCAGCAGTTGAGCCCAGCATTTTTGGATGACAATATATTCCCTCAAGCCAGGTTGCACTTCTCGGCCTATCCTCACTAGTGTTTTGGTTAGAGCCGATAGGGTGGGGACCAGTGTGCTCATTGCCCTGCCTGAGGTTTGTCTGCTCGCCATCCATTGGGGTTACCACTGAAGATGCGCCGCTCAATAATAGGCTTCAAAGTCTGGCAGTGCTAGTCTCCAATCCCCGGTCGGCCGCTGCAAGGTTGCAAAGGCCACCCGGTGTTGGCTGCCTCCCCATATGAAGGATCCCAGTATGGCATAGAGTGTCCCAAAGAAGGACCGTGGGATCCATAGTGGGAGTGCTCTAATTAAATACAGGAACCAGGGTGGCACCACCATTTTCAGGAGTGCTATGCGTCCCTGCACCTTTAATGGTAGTGTTTTCCAAAACTCTTTGTGGGTCTTCAGCTTTCTCATTGTGAGCTCTAGATTTCCCTCAAAGATGTCTGGTAGAGTATGATAGAGTCTTACCTCCAGGTAGTTTAAGCATCCAGGTTACCAATACAGCCCATTTACCATCTCAGGAGACTGTAATTCAAGCCTTAGAGGGAAGAAACATAATGTTTGCTGAATGACCTTTAGTCTGGACATATCCCCAAAGTCCTGTAGCAGTGCTTTTACCCTTACCAGAATAATATGAGGTTGTCCGCGTACAGCACTGTCTTTCATGGCAAACCCCCATCTGTAGTAATTATCTCCTCTGGCCATGTTTGCCAGAGGTTCCATTGCTATTGCAAAGAGGAGAGGTGAAAGGGGGCATCCCTGCCAAGTTCCTCTCTCCAATGCATAGCTCTCCTGGATGGTGTGTCCCGTGCGGACCCGTGCTGTTGGTAACATGGAGAGTAGCTTTCGCCACAAAACAAATCCTGGCCCCAAGCCCATATGCAGCATTACACCATATAGATACTCCCATTCCAGGCTGTCAAAAGCTTTCTCTCACCCCCAGTCACAGATCTGGGTTTAATCCATTGTTCTTTTGTTCACTATGCCACTCTAGTTTGGACCAAGCCATATGCAAATCAGTCTTGACCCTGTTCCCCATGGGAACAGTCCAGCCCGAACTGCCAGGCCATGTCCTACCAGGACCAGAAACATACATCCTGGGAACGGTTTCAGGGTATCACCCCTCATCAGCCAGGCTAGCTTGAATCCAATGGCACATTGAGCACAGGACCCATGTCTGGGCATACCCTTCCCATTTAGGGTGACTTGGGGCAAGCAAAATAACAATGGATTAAACCCAGATCTGTGACTGGGGGAGAGTGTTTGAAAAGTTTCAACACTCCATCCATCATTTTATTTAGTAAAGTTCACCATACTTCATCCTGCCTCTCGCTACTTTCACACCTGGTAGCCTGATACGACTACAGTCTCCTCTCTTGAAGTGAATAAATCTTGTTTTTCTGCACTCATTGTCTCTCATTTTATTTCTAAATTGGCTTTGCTCAATTTTTCCACGCATGTCACCCACATGTTGCTTCGTATCAAAGCCTGATCCAAACTTAGACAAACTGTTCTACTGTGCTGGTTTCAAATAATCCTGAGCAGACCTTCCCCTTAGTTCTTGCAAAGGTGATACTCCAGTTATGCAATGTGGAATGTTACGTTGAAACCTTAGCATAGCTCACACAGCATTAACGACGTCTACCCCCACAATGATTGTTCCTCTGACACATTAATTCACTGGCTTGTTGGCCTTCTCAACCTGACTGTTAGAACTGTGGTCTTTGGTTAGTAGTCATGTTACCCCCTGTCCAAGCAAGGACCCTCACTCCAGACAGGGTAAGTCACACACAAAATCCAAATTCTCCTGTGCCCACCCTCTGGTAGCTTGGCACTGAGCAGTCAGGCTTAATTTAGAAGGCGATGCGTAAAGCATTTGTGCAATAAATCATGCAATAACACAGTATGGCACCACAAAAATACACCATACAGTGTTTTGAAAAATATATAATATTTATCTGATAAGATGCAGGTCAAAACTATCAAAAGGCAATTAGTATATTTTGAGATAATACTGTAAAAATGATATAAAGTGTCTTTAGTCTCTTAAAAACAACAAATGTCTCTTGCAAGCACAAAGTACCTGGTTTGCGTTACAATCTCTGCAAGGGACCGCAGAGGAGGTGATGCATGGAAAATAGGGAGGTGTGCGTTGGTTTCTCCCCTTTGCACAGAGACTTGCGTCGATACTTTTTATGCAGGGAAGACTTTGCATTCATTTCCGGGGCACAGACTTGGATCCTCTTCGGGTTGCAGGGTTTTCGGACACCCCGGGGACAACACATGGAATCCTGGGCTTGTGGAGAGAAGCCACAGGTGCTGCATCAATGCGGTGAGAGTTGTGGGGAAATTTCTCCCACAAAGCAGGCGCTACATCAGTTCCTCTCTGGAAGTCAGGCTGTATCGTCCTGGATCGGCTCTGCGTCAATCCGGTGGGTAGTGCGTTGAAGTTCCTGGTGCTACACTGAGGCTGCGTCGATCTTCTTGTTGCGAAGTTGGGCTGTGTCGTTTTGGTTCGGCGTGCAGTGAAATTTTCACCGCGATGCAGGCTGCTCGTCTGTTTTAGCAGGCTAGGCGTCTAATTTTTACTGCACATGAGTCCAATTGCATGAGTGAAGTCTTTTTGGTCCAGAGACTTCAGGGAACAGGAGGCAAGCTCTATCCAAGCCCTTGGGGAGCACTTCTCAGCACAGCCAGAGGGCAGCAGGGCAACAGCAAGGCAGAGGTCCCTCTCAGAAAAGCAGTCCAGGTGAGTCCTTTGGGCAGCCAGGCAGTTCCTCTTGGCAGGTCTGGTTCAGGGATTCTTCACCAGCAGGTTTCTTGACCAGAAGTGTCTGTGAGGTAGAGTGTCTACCCCAAGAAGTGCCTAAGTCGGTGATTGTGGGAGCTCTTCTTATACCCATTTTGGCCTTTGAAGTAGGCTTACTTCAAAGAAAAGTCTCACTTGTTTGTGAAATTCTGCCTTGCCCAGGCAAGGCCTCAGACACACACCAGAGGGTTGGGGACTGCATTGTGTGAGGGCAGGCACAGCCCTTTCAGGTGTGAGTGACCATTCCTCCTCTCCCTCCTAGCACAGATGGCTCATCAGGATATGCAGGCTACACCACAGCCCCCTTTGTGTCACTGTCTAGAGAGACGTACAAACAGTCCAACTGTCAAACTAACCCAGAAAGGGAATCCACAAACAGGCAGAGTCACAGAATGGTTTAAGCAAGAAAATGCCCACTTTCTAAAAGAGGTATTTTCTAACACACAATCTTAAAACCAACTTTACTAAAAGATGTATTTTTTCAAATTGTGAGTTCAGAGATCCCAAACTCCACATGTCTATCTGCTCCCAAAGGGAATCTACGCTTTAATCATGTTTAAAGGCAGCCCCCAGGTTAACCTATGAGAGAGATAGGCCTTGCAACAGTGAAACACGAATTTGGCAGTATTTCACTGTCAGGACATATAAAACACATTAGTATATGTCCTACCTTAACCATACACTACACCCTGCCCATGGGGCTACCTAAGGCCTACCTTAGGGGTGTCTTACATGTAGGAAAAGGAAAGGGTTAGGCCTGGCAAGTGGGTACAATTGGCAAGTCGAATTTACAGTTTAATACTACACACACAGACACTGCAGTGGCAGGTCTGAGACATGATTACAGGCAAAAGATTCGGGGATGACCTTGCAAAAAGGGCCAGGTGAAACACTGACCACTACTTTGAGGATGGTAAAAACTAGATTGTTTGTGCTTGATGCCAGTATCTTAAAAAAATCTCATCATGTCATCTGATACAAATTGCACCCCACTGTCTGAAATCACCTCTGATGGGAAACTCTTTCTCAAGAATATATCTGTCAAAAAAGTTATTACAGTGTCTGTATTAGCATCATTCACAAACAACATCAATCCATTTAGTGGTCATTCAGTCCAATGACGAACCACTGATTACTCTGAAATGTCCCAAATGGACTTAAAAAATCCAGACCTACTCTGCTCCATACTTTCTCAGGACTGCCAACTTCCACCATAGGTGGTGTCACACTCCTAAGTCCTTTGTCATTTCTCAAACATATTGAACATTTCTCAACAACATTTCCTGTCTCTAGCCATACTCAGCCACCAATAGGTTCCCCGCAACATTTGCTTCTTAAGAGTCATTCCCAAATGTCCTTCTTGATTGATTTGCATCAATCTCTCTCTAGCATTACATGGTGGAATCAGTTTGTCATCTCTGAACAAAAGACCTGCCTCAAGTGATAATTCAGACTGTAACTCAATGTAAGGTTGTAAGGTAATGCGTAAATCCTTTTCTTTGGGCCATCCTTCCATCATGTATTCTACAACTTCTATCAGAACACTGCCCTGACCAAATTCTTTCTTCCAGACTTTTTCACTAATACATTTGGTATCATCTCATACATTCCTTGCCACCAAACAAGCTTTGCCCTCTTTATCCCATGATTGCACCTTCATATCATTACTGGTACATGGGAGACGTGACAATCAGCTTTTATATTCCTGCCAACAGGAATGTATTGTACTTCAAAAGGATATTCTAAAAGCTTCACATTCAATCTGATCAATCTGGCTGTAGCTTTTGTTGAATGTGCATTAGAAACACTGATGGTTGAAACTAAGGGTCTGATTCAGATCTTGACGGTGTTACCGTCAAGCCATGTCAGCGGCGGACCCGAAAAGACTGTCAAGTCAACAGTGATTTGCTCACCATATTTACATGTTACAGCTATGTAAGCGGTGTACTGGCAACAGATTGCTGACAGAGGGAGATGGTAGAGACAGTAGCGGGACCTAATGAACTTCATACAATGGCAGGGGCTATGTAATAGATGTAAGTGACACACACACATACACTGTACCCTTGCCATATGTGTTCCCTGCGCTACACACAACACAACACACCACATACATACCATCTTCCATTACAACTCCAACACAACCCAAACCGTACATGCCAAAAACACCCATTGATATATATCCATGACACAACACACACACCACTGAACCTGCACACACACAGAATACAATCACAACCAACACAACTACACACTCAGCTACACAAATACACTCATATACCAGCACAACTACACACATCAGAACAATGACCGCCTCACAGCCACACTCACCTGAAAGTGTCACACAGCAACACAACATACACAACAACATCGATCTCACATGCAAGTGACACATAAGGATCAAGTCCTTTAACACCAGTTCAAGAAGACTGAGCATGGCGGTCATCTCAACACTACAAAAGAGGGTCCCACGAAGCCAGAGTTCAACTCAGGGAGTTGAGCAAGGCAGAACGGAGTGCTGGGGACCTGAGCTTGGCTGTGCACAAAGGATTCCTTGGAAAGATGCACAGAAGCCCTAAAAGCTGCAGTTCATGCAGTGCACAGGATTACTTGCTGGAAAGGGGAGGCAAGGATTTACCTCCTCCAAATTTGAACAGTTGGACCACTGGACAGTCTGGATCACTTGGGTCCACCACCTGTGTTCCAGGGGCCAGGCTTGTCAGGAGGAGAGGGGTCCCAGAGTACTGGTGAAGCTGAAGTTTGGTGCCTGCTGGAGCAAGGGGAAGATTCCGTTAACCCACGGGAGATTTCTTCTTGGCTTCCATCGCGGGATGAAGGCAGGCAGCCCCCAAAGCATGCACCACCAGAAAACAGTTGAGAAAGCCAACAGGATTAGGCGCTACAATGTCGCTGGTAGTCTTCTTGCTACTTTGTTGCAGTTTTGCAGGCATCCTGGAGCAGTCAGTGGTCGATCCTTGGCAGAAGTCGAAGAGAGAGTTGCAGAGGAACTCTTGTGAATTCTTGCAAGTCGTTATCTGAGGAAAAGCCCACTGGAGAGATCCTAAATAGCCCTCAGAGGAGTATTGGCCACCTAGTCAGGTAAGCACCTATCAGGAGGGGTCTCTGGCGTCACCTGATGGCACTGGCCACTCAGAGGCCTCCAGAACCCCCTCACACCTCTGGATCCAAGATGGCAGAGGTCTGAGACACACTGGAGGAGCTCTGGGCACCACCCCTGGGGTGGTGATGGACAGGGGAGTAGTCACTCCCCTTTCCTTTGTCCAGTTTTGCGCCAGAGCAGGGACTGGAGGTTCCCTGAACCGGTGTAGACTGCTTATGCAAGTAGGGCACCATCGGTTCCCTTCAAAGCAGTTCCAGAGGCTGGGGGAGGCTACTCCTCCCCAGCCCTTAACACCTATTTCCAAAGGGAGAGGGTGTAACACCCTCTCTCAGAGGAAATCCTTTGTTCTGCCTTCCTGGGACTGGGCTGCGCAGACCCCAGATGGGCAGAACCCTGTCTGTGGGTTGGCAGCAGCGGTAGCTGCAGAGAAAACCTCAGACTGCTGGTTTGCCAGTACCCAGGTTCCATAGTGGAGCCCCGGGGATGCATGGGATTGGCACCCGAACACCAGATTTGCCATGGGGGACAATTCCATGATCTTAGACATGTTACATGGCCATATTCGGAATTACTATTGTGAAGCTACATATACGTATTGACCTAAATGTAGAGCACACGTGTAATAGTGTCCCTGCACTCACAAAGTCCAGGGAAATGGCCCTGAACTATGTGGGGGTACCTTTGCTAGTGCAAGGGTGCCCTCAAACTTAGTAACTTTGCACCTAACCTTCAGCAAGTGAAGGCTAGACATATAGGTGACTTTAAGTTACTTAAGTGCAGTGAAAATGGCTGTGAAATAACGTGTGTGTTATTTCGCTCAGGCTGCAGTGGCAGTCCTGTGTAAGATTTGTCTGAGCTCCCTATGGGTGGCAAAAGAAATGCTGCAGCCCATAGGGATCTCCTGGAACCCCAATACCCTGGGTACCTAGGTACCATATACTAGGGAATTAAAGGGTGTTCCAGTGTGCCAATTAGAATTGGTGAAAATGGTCACTAGCCTATAGTGACAATTTTAAAGGCAGAGAGAGCATAAGCACTGAGGTTGTGGTTAGCAGAGCCTCAGTGACACAGTTAGTCTCTACACAGATACACACATTCAGGCCACAAAGGATGAGCACTGGGGTCCTGGCTAGCAGGATCCCAGTGAGACAGGCAAAACAACTTACATACATGTAAAAATGGGGGTAACATGCCAGGTAAGATGGTACTTTCCTACACATATGAATGTCGCAGTGAATTAAAGAAATTACAGCGACATATATGCCTGCAATAGTCCTGACCTCCCGTGCAGTGCCTACCCAACATACCCTGGCAATGTGGCATCCCTACCTTTGAGTCCGGTGACAGGGTGGTTGTGTTTTCTCTGTGAGTCAGTGGCAACAGTGACGGCAGGTGTTGTCCAGTTGTGTCCAGTCGAAAAAGGATGTGGAATTGAGACAAAAGGTGAGTTTTCATCCTTCCCCCCCTAATCCACCAACTCAGAAGTGGAGGTTGGATGGCCACTTTTTGCTTGCCGGTAAGGCGCATCCAAATCTACACAGTGGAAAGGGTGGCTGGGGTCCTGCCAGTATCAACTTTTCCCTCTCCGGCTGTCGACACGGCAGGTGTTTTTTGGGGAGATGGTGGGTCAAATGCAGACTTTCGGCTAATGGAATGCCAACACCTAAATACGTTGGGTGGACCATCACGTCGGTGACAGGTTTTCAGTCAAAAACTCAATGGCAGGAGCATTACCACCAACATCTAAATAAGATCAGTTAGCAACAGAAATGTTTTTCCCCACCCAGAGGCTTTGACGTTTTCAACTGCCCACACACAAGCCAGCATTTCCCTCTCAGTTACTAAATAGAGATGTTCTTGTGTGCATGAAGCAAAAGCAAGAACTCGTCCATCAGTACCCTTCCCATGTGATAGAACAGCTCCGAGGATGACTCCACTGGCATCAACAGTGATACGCAACAACTTCCCAGGTATGTAAGGAGACAGACATTCCTCCTTACATCTAAGCATTGGTTAATTCTTTCCTAATCATAAGAAAATATTTCTCTTGAGCATCCTCCCAGACAAATTCAGATTTTTTTTAGGCAACTTGAGTAAAGGTTCCTCTTTTGTGGCACAATTGCTAATAAACCTAGCATAAGATTCACACATGCCAAGAAAAGCCTGAAGGTGTTCTCTATCAACAAGAGTGGGAACTTCCTCAATTGCCTTGAGAACCCCTAGTGATGGTGAAAACCCCTCTCCAGATACCTCACGACCCAGGAATTCAACCTTACTTATACCAAATTTACATTTGTCCTATCTTAATTTCAATCCCCTGGCTCAGAGTGCCTAGAATGTCGGCCTGGAAAACCAAGACTCCTTTCACATCTGTCAAGACTTCCCAATCACTCACTGAAAAACTGGTGCCACCGAACAAAGACCATGAGTGGCATTACTGGCTGATGTGAAGAGCCAGCTGGGTTTTCCTGCTTTTTCTTTTTCTTTCCCTTTCTCTTACTCTGTTTAGCCTCTTATTTAATTTGTATTTCCACAATGAGAAATTAATTCCTGTTTAAATGAGGCAAATGATATAAGTCATTGTATGTTCTTATCTGCCCAGTGTCTTGTGAAGCATTTGACTCTAGTCTTTTATCAGCAACAGCATTTCCTTTATGTTAATATCTCTTCTTTATAGTAACAATACATAAGTATGTCACATTTCCCTCCTGACGTGGAGATCTCATGGACTAGCCTAGTGGTGGAACATAAGAGTAACTTTGTAAAAGACACTGTAACACTAGGACACTTTGGGGGTCATTCTGACCTCGGTGGTAAAAGGCGCTTACCGCCGGTCAGAAGACCGCCATAACACCGCAGCGGCCGCGGTAAACCGCCACGGTCATCCTGACCCGCAACTGGCAAACCGCCAAAAACCCGACATCCACAAAAGTCTGCCACACCAAAGGTTAGCGTAAAACTGGCGATGACCAAACCTCCACCGTCACGCCAACAGAAATACGCCCATGCCATCACGACCCACGAATCCACGCAGCGGTCTTTCAACCGCGGTATTCCATTGGCGGTACACACCGCCGCGGTCAAAATACACACACCCTACAAAACAGAACCACATTGGACAATTTGAAACACACACACCTGATACACATACAAACAACACTCCCACACACCTAATACAATATAAAACACACACCCACATTACCCACAAACCCTTACGACCACAATAGCGACTGAAGGACAGAGAGAGACAGCACTGCTTAGAGTAGACCATCACACAGAGGCAAATCACAACATCACCCACACAATTACCACGCACAAAACACCATACACCACCACACACACAACACTCTACAACACATACAACATCCCTCACCTCATCCACACCACCCCATGGCACCCCAAAGACACCCCAGGTTCTCTGACGCAGAACTCAGGGTCATGGTGGAGGAAATAGTTTGTGTAGAGCCCCAGCTCTTCGGGGCACAGGTGCAGCACACCACAATTGCTAGGAAGATGGAGCTATGGCAAAGGATAGTCGACAGGGTCAACGCTGTGGGACAGCATCCACGCAATCGGGATGACATAAGGAAGCGCTGGAACGACCTACGGGGGAAGGTGCGTTCCATGGTATCAAGGCACAACATTGCGGTGCAGAAGACTGGCGGCGGACCCCCACCTACTCCCCCAGAATTTACAGCATGGGAGGAGGAAGTCTTGCACATACTGCATCCTGAGGGCCTCGCAGGAGTAGGCGGAGGAATGGACTCTGGTAAGTCAAATCTTAACTACTTCATTCCCCCCACCCCACCTGCATGCCAAATCATACCCCCACCCTCACCCCCACCCCCATCACACCAACTCCTTGCAAATGGCTCACCATCACAACCCACCCATCCCAACACCAAGCCCTGCATGCGACCACAAAGCATGGACACCCATCACCAAAGCATGCCCACTGCACACACACATCACCCCCACAAGCCACCCTCACAAAAGTCCCCACAAGGGAATGCCTGCACTTGGGTACACGGCCACCCACCCATTACACGCAATGCCACACACATAAGCAATAACCATACCCTTATACCCCTGCAGGACCCGAACGCCACCACACCGCCACGGAGGGTCCAGAGATGTCCATCCCACCCCCAGAAGAGGCCCCCAGTGATGACAGCAGCTCTGTCTCCCTGGACCCAGATGACCAGCCCGGCCCATCGGGGACCTCGGGACAGTCGGTTCCCCAGAGACAGCCACAGGCTACTGCAGACCTAACCCCCTCTGGGAACACCAGCACAGCTCCCACCCAGCGGGCCCATGCCTCTGTCTCCAGGACACATCAATCAGCGGTGTGTCCGCCACTACAGGGCACCCAGGTTGACCCACCACCCCAACAACAACAGGGACCTGGGGGCAGTGGTAGTGGGCACACCGTCCAGGGGACAGAGGCCCAGGAACACAGGGGAACTGGGAGGGCTGCTGTGCGACAAGGGGGGGACAGGCCCAGGGAACCCACTCTCCAAGAGGCCCTCTCCTCCATCATGGGAGCATACCACCACTCCCAGGAGACGATGGCTACGGTACTGGGCAGGTTCCAGGAGATCCAGGCACTGCAGGAGGAACAGTACATGGGGTTCAGAGAGGAACTGAGGAACATTAGTTCCGCAATGGGGACCATTGTCGTGGCCCTTAACCAGATAGTCACCACATTGCGGGACCATGTGGCACCCCAAAGGGCCCCTGTCACTAGCCTAGACCAGGAACAGCCTACCACCTCTGCCGGCGCTAGTGGACAGGAGGCCCCCACACAACGACAGGCCACCAGAACCGCAGAAGAAGAACCACCCCGCAAGCGGAACCTGAGATCTCACAAGAAGACAGAGTAGGATGCAAAGACCCCCGCCAGCAAACGATACCCCCTGATGTAATCCCACTGTCCCACATTGTCACCCTGTCCAACCTTAAACTGCCCCTGCTCCATCCTTCTACAGGCATATGGACAATGCACCTGTGAGACTGAGAACTGGACTCTGCCATGGACATTACTCCACCCCCACCCATCACCGTTTTACAATCATGTACCTAAATGTAGCACTTTAATTAAATCACTTATTGCACTAAAAAAATCTGGAGTCTGCTTGTATTCTTAACAAATGTATTAGACATAACGGTGCAAAAATGTTCAGTTACATTGTGATGACAACATACCACTGTCATACAGCTGTAGTCCATGGGCAAACAAAGCAGAAGTCACGCAGTGGGGCATACAGCTCTGAAAAGGGAAGGGAATGTCACAAATCAGTTAACAGGAACTGGGGGGAAACACCGACAGTAGAGAGGCAGGAGGCTTTAAGTAAATGTAAAATGGCGTGGTTGATTCTTACCTGTGTGCTACTGAAAATACTGTTGTATCACTGTGTCCCTGTTGTCTGTGTCGTCCCCGTCGTCTTCCTCCTCTTCACTCTCCACAGGCTCCACAGCTGCTACAACACCACCATCTGGACCATCCTCCTGCAGAAAAGGCACCTGGCGTCGCAAAGCCAGATTGTGAAGCATACAGCAGGCCACGATGATATGGCACACCTTCTTTGGTGAGTACATTAGGGATCCACCTGTCATATGCAGGCACCTAAACCTGGCCTTCAGGAGCCCGAAGGTTCTTTCTATGATCCTCCTAGTTCGCCCATGGGCCTCATTGTACCGTTCCTCTGCCCTGGTCCGGGGATTCCTCACTGGGATCAGTAGCCAGGACAGGTTGGGGTAACCAGAGTCCCCCAATAGCCACACACGGTGTCTCTGTAGCTGTTCCATCACATAGGGGATGCTGCTATTTCGCATGATATACTCGTCATGCACTGACCCAGGGAACTTGGCATTGACATGGGAGATGTACTGGTCTGCCAAACAGATCACCTGGACATTCATCGAATGATAATTTGTTCTGTTCCTGTACACCTGCTCACTTCCACTGGGGGGGACCAAAGCCACATGGGTCCCATCAATGGCACCAATGATGTTGGGGATATGTCCAAGGGCATAGAAATCACCTTTCACTGTAGCCAAATCGCCCACCTCAGGGAACACAATGTAGCTCCGCATGTATTTCATCAGGGCAGACAACACTCTGGACAAAACCTTAGTAAACATAGGCTGAGACATCCCTGATGATATGGCCAATGTTGTTTGGAATGATCCACTTGCCAAAAAATGGAGTACTGACAGAACCTGCACCAGAGGGGGAATCCCTGTGGGTTGGCGGATGGGGGACATCAGGTCTGGCTCCAGCTGGGCACACAGTTCATGTATAGTGGCTCTGTCAAGCCTGTATGTCAGTATGATATGTCGTTCTTCCATTGTCGACAGGTCCACCAGCGGTCTGTACACGGGAGGATTCCTCCTTCTCCTCGCAAGTCCCAGCGGACGGTGCCTAGGAAGGACAACATGGAGCACAGAGTCAAGCAACCCACAGGTACGTTCACACAGCTTGCACAGTACACGATTCGCTATGCATTGAATGGCTTGTATGAGTGGCAATGCAAGGCCTAGGCCTGTGTGACGCAGTAGAAATTAAGCCATGTGGGCCCTTGAAATGGCGGCTGCCTGACCTGTGAAGTGTGACAATGGGATGTGAGGTCAATGCGCTGGCGTGGCACACCCTGGCGGTAGGCGGTCGAAGACCGCGGTGCTAAGCCGCATTGGTTAACATTGAACCCTATGGGTTTCAGGAGCCAATGACGATGTGCGCCGGCGGTCGCGGTACGCACCGCCGCGGTACGCACCGCCGCGGGCGTGACCGCCATTTTCTAACTGCTTAATCACTCGAGACCTGATCATCCACAGGAGAGGACCTATACTGCAAGTGCTGCTGTGACCTCGGTC
Organism: Pleurodeles waltl; assembly: GCF_031143425.1. NCBI lineage: Eukaryota > Metazoa > Chordata > Amphibia > Caudata > Salamandridae > Pleurodeles > Pleurodeles waltl. The sequence goes on from NC_090448.1 coordinate 1,055,425,146, forward strand.
TGGGAGATACAATGGCTGCTGCGACTGGGGAAAGGGCCCCTGCCTTCACATCTGAGGAATTGGAGAAACTTGTTGATGGGGTCCTCCCCCAGTATGCGCTAATCTACGGTCCTCCAGACCAACAGGTAAGTACACAGGGAGCACGTAGTATGGGCTATGCCTGTGTTGAGTGGGGTGGATGTAAGATGGTGGGGAGGTGAGCGAATGAGGAGTGCAACGCACGACAGATGAGAGCATGTGCCACATGGCAAGGTTGGAGAGGGGGGGCCACTCACATCGACCATGCAGAAAAGTGATGGTATTTATTTTCCCACCCTGTACATGTGACATAGGTCAGCGCCCATCAGAAGATCGAAATTTGGCGTGCCATCGCGAAGGACGTCCGGGCCCTGGGGTCCACAACAGACGGGGCACCCACTGCCGCAAGAGGTGGGAGGACATCCGCCGCGGGAGCAGAAAGACCGCCGAGGCTCTGCTGGGGATGGCCTCCCAACGTAGGAGGGGTGCCAGCCGGCAATTGACCCCCCTGATGTCCCGGATCCTGGCGGTGGCCTACCCCGATTTGGATGGGCATGTGAGGACATCACAGCAGACACAAGGGGGTGAGTATCAGCACATTCTGCTATATTAGCGCACAGTGGAGGTGTCTGGGTGGGGGAGGAGGGCTGTGGCTATCTCTAGGCCAGGGCGCTTTCTGTAGGCTAGGCCCCTCCGTTAGGCATGGCCCTGTGCCCCCGCCCCCCACCTCTGTAGGGTGCTATGTACAGCTATCCATGGTCCGGCCTCACCTATGTGTGCATTTGTCGTCCATAGACCTGATGGCCAAGTCACAATAATTGAGTAGTGTACACTGAGTGCGCGGCGTAGTGCTGGGGGCTTCTGTGTCTGTCCTCTCCGCCAACAGTGCCGCCAATGCATGCACTCAACATGTCTTTCTTTCTTCTCCCCCCCCTTTTTCTTGGTTTTCCTGTTCATGTGTGCATTAGCATCATCAGGTGGAGAAGTGGCATCGGCGCACGAGGGAGCTGCATCTCACATGGGCCCGGAGGGCCATACAACCGACTCCGAGTACACCAGTGAGACGGAGGGCGAGGGGAGCTCCACAACGGGAACCCGTGGAGACGTCAGCTACACCAACACGTCCTCGGAAGGGAGCTCCCTTGTGGTGGCGGCAACATCCGTGTCCACCGCAACAACAGGTACAGCCGCCACCCAGCACACCAGCCCCGCCCTCCCAGCAGCCCCTCAGCGTTCGCCCCGTCCCCGCTCGGCCAGGAAGCCCGCCATCTCCTTCGCCCCAGGCACCTCAGGCCCTACCCCTGTCACCCCTGCTGCCCTCAGTGAGGAGGTCATTGACCTCCTGAGGACCATCATTGTTGGGCAGTCTACCCTTTTGAATGCTATCCAGGGTGTAGAGAGGGAGGTGCATCGGAGCAATGCATACCTGGAGGGCATTCATTCGGGTCAGGCTGCCCATCAGCGATCGTTCAACGCTCTGGCCTCAGCACTGACGGCAGCAATTGTCCCTGTGTCTAGCCTCCCCCCTCCAACTTCCTCAACCCAGTCCCACTCCCCTGTTCCTCTGCCTAATCCAGCCACACCTACAGACCAGCCTGCACACACCTCAACACCCAAGGGCAGCTCATCCAGACATAAGCACCACAGATCACACAAGCATTCACCCAAGCAACATCCACATGCAGACATGCCAACAGCCACTGCCTCCACTGTGTCCCCCTCCTCCTCGTCTCCCTCCTCCCTCCCTGTGACGTTTCCACTCACACTTGCATGCACAACATCATCATCCACTACGTCCATCACCAGCACACCCACCAGAACACTCCGCACACGTGCAGTCACCACCCCCACTACCATTTACACGTCCCCTGTGTCCTCTCCCAGTGTGTCTGTCACCCCCTCTTCCAAACTACACAAACGCAAGCAGCCACCCACCCAACAGCCATCCACCTCACGTCAGCCTCCAGCCCAAGCACCTGCACCCAAAGACACCAGACTTCACAATCCTACAACCACATCCTCTTCCTCCACTCCCATACCCCCTACACCTAACCGTCCCTCTCTTTCCAAATTGCTTTTCTTTTCAAAACTTGACCTCTTTCCTACAACTCCCCCACCACGTCCATCTTATAAGACTGCAATCAGCACCTCAGCCACCACCAAACCAGGACCTATCAGGACTGTTGTCCAAGGACATTGGAGTCCCCCACCCTCAAGGGCAACTACTCCAGCTAGGAGCCAAGGCACGGCCAGCCCACCCCCGGAAAAGCAGCCAAAAATTAGCAGTGCCCGACGCGAGAGGCCACGGACACCAGGGACCGAAATCCCTACCCTGGCTCCGTCTGGAAGTGGGGTGCCACCTGGCACACCGCCAAAGATGTCAAAGGGCCACAGACGACCAGGGAAGGGTGGGAAGGGCAGCACGCCCGACAAGTCCGGCAGCAGGCCAGCTGCCCAGGAGTGCCCCACCAGACCCCTCCCAGAGGCCCGGTACGGCAGCCCAGGAGGGCCCAGCAAGCCAACGGACAGATGGGCAGGAAGGCCCCACCAGCCACATGTCAGGTGGCAAGTGATACCCATGCCTGGGCCGGAACCGCTGAACTGGGCCCTTTCACTCAAGCACCGCTGAACTGGGCACCGCCATCTCAAGCACCGCTGAACTGGGCCCTTTCAAACAAGCAGCGCTGAACTGGGCACCACCGTCTCAAGCACCGCTGAACTGGGCCCTTTCAAACAAGCACCGCTGAACTGGGCACCGGCGTCTCAAGCACCGCTGAACTGGGCCCTTTCAAACAAGCACCGCCGTCTCAATCACCGCCATCTCAAGCACCGCTGAACTGTGCCCTTTCAAACAAGCACCGCTGAACTGTTCCCTTTCACTCAAGCACCGCTGAACTGGGCACCGCCGTCTCAAGCACCGCTGAACTGGGCCCTTTCAAACAAGCACCGCTGAACTGGGCACCACCGTCTCAAGCACCGATGAACTGGGCCCTTTCAAACAAGCACCGCTGAACTGGGCACCGCCGTCTCAAGCACTGCTGAACTGGGCCCTTTCAAACAAGCACCGCCGTCTCAAGCACTGCCGTCTCAAGCACCGCTGAACTGGGCCCTTTCAAACAAGCACCGCCGTCTCAAGCACCGCCGTCTCTAGCACCGCTGAACTGGGCCCTTTCAAACAAGCACCGCTGAACTGGGCACCGCCGTCTCAAGCACCGCTGAACTGGGCCCTTTCAAACAAGCACCGCCGTCTCAAGCACCGCTGAATTGGGCCCTTTCAAACAAGCACCGCTGAACTGGGCACCGCCGTCTCAAGCACCGCTGAACTGGGCCCTTCCTGTCAAGCACCGCTCCGCTGGGCACCGCCGTGTCAAGCACCGCTCCGCTGGGCCCTTCCTGTCAAGCACCGCTCCGCTGGGACCTTCATCTCAAGCACCGCTCCGCTGGGCCCTTCATCTCAAGCACCGCTCCGCTGGGCACCGCCGTCTCTGAACTGCTCTGCTGGGCCCTTCATCTCAAGCACCGCTCCGCTGGGCCCTTCCTGTCAAGCACCGCTCCGCTGGGCACCGCCGTCTCTGAACTGCTCTGCTGGGCCCTTCATCTCATGCACCGCTGGCCCATTGGCAGGGCCGGTTCTGTGTCGAGCAGGGCTTCACGAAGCACTCTGGCCACCATGCCTCCTCCATGACCAGTGGAGTCTGTAATCCACCTGATGGACTGTGGCTTTGCACTTCCCAGGATACAGCAGTGGGCAACCCACCCACTGTAGAGACTTGAGAGACAGTGGCTTTGCACTCCCCAGGATGGTCCAGTGGGCAACCCACCCACTGTAGAGACTTTAGAGACAGTGCCTTTGCACTCCCCAGGATGGTCCAGTGGGCAACCCACGCACTGTAGAAACTTGAGAGACTGTGGCTTTGCACTCCCCAGGATGGTCCAGTGGGCAACCCACCCACTGTAGAGACTTGAGAGACTGTGGCTTTGCACTCCCCAGGATGGTACAGTGGGCATGGAGGCCCCTCGTGGATCTGGCGTCGTGGACTCATGTGGCTGAGGTGCCCCCCCTTCCCTTCCCCCTGAGGTGCCTGTAGTTTTCTCATCTGATGCCCCAGCAGTGTTCTCTCCAATGGAATCTGGTCTCGTGTGTGGGCTTTGCCCATGTGTTTGTGCACATTGGCCCACGAACGATGGAACTTTGCCAAAATGTGCAGGACTTATAGCCTATGTATATATTTTTAATATTGTTCTTTATTTGATATATATATTTCATATTTCATATTTCACATTACTTCATTTGAGCTATAATATACTTCTATTTTAATGATCATTTTATTTTGTCTTTGCATTATTCCGGGGGGTTTGGGGGGTGTCACTCTGAGTTGCTGCTATGCATTGGTGTGTAGGGATTTGGGGGGGTGTGGGGGGGTGGGTGTATCGCGTATGTGTGTGCCCGTAACCTTTCCTCCTCCCCCCTCCCCTGTGTCGTAGGTGCAGTACTCACCGTTGTCGTCTGTGCCGGCGTTCGTGTTCCTGGTAGAAGAGCAGGTAGACAATAGCTGGTAGGATGTTTAATTCGGGTTCCATGCTGTCCAGATTCCTCGTGGAGTGTATAGAGGTGAGCGTTTTCCCGTTCGTAGTCTGTTTCCGCCGTGTATTTATCGGCGGGGCTCCCGCCCCGGAAAAGGTGGCGGATTGGTGAGTTGTGATAGGGTGGGCGGTACATTGTCTGCCGCCTGCCTGTTGGCGGTGACCGCCGCACTGTTTGTTTGTCCCGCCGTGGCGGTCGGAGTGTTAAAGTGTCGGGCTGTGTTGGCGGTTCCCGCCAGGTTCAGAATTCCATTTTTTTGACCGCCTACCTGTTGGCGGGTTGGCCGCCGCTTTATCACCGACCGCCAGGGTTGGAATGACCCCCTTTGTCTCTAGTCCCTCTTTTATTTATTTTTTCCAAAACAATTTGGTCTTATTTATATCCTCAGCCTTTAAGTTTATTCAATAGTTTCCTTTTTAACTTCATTGGTCCTTATGTAATTAGGACGCTTATCTTTTTACAAAATGGCGCCACCGACTTACCATATGTAATGGCCCCGCCGTCACTCGATTGAGCCTAACTGATTTCTAGTCCTTTTTCAGTGTTCGCGTTCTAAACACTGAGGTAGGACTACCTTCAGCATACAAAAGGTGGTGTGTTCTTCCGGCGAGTCCCTCGAAAAGAGGCGATGGACGCGTCAGGATCGTAAACATTTTTTGACACCGTAAAAACAGGGGAGAACTTTGCCATCAACTATAGACCCGTAATGTAATGCTTAATCGGGACTTGTTCGATCACTTGCACCTCTTCGGAAATATTCGTACGGGTTACCGGCTATCAATACTGTTCCCTAATGGGTAAACTCGCCTTCCTAGACCCTCCCCAATAAGGGGCAGTTAACCCCACTGAACAATTTTTTGGCCTTTCCCCTTTGACTAGGAATCGAATATAGTGATGTTGATCTTATCCTTAGAATATGATTTTAATCTTGGAGCCTCTTTTGCGGATGTTATTTTCAACATGATGGGTATACATCAGACATTGAGAATTAATCTGCCAGCATTGTTATCTTTGCCTGTCTGTAGAGTTAATGCCACACACTTTATATGTTTTCCATATATTTCATGTACAGATTCTCTATAACAACTGTGGCAATCTAGCTGAAGAATTATGCTTTCAAATAACATGGTATGTAATTATTACCTGTAAAATTCTGGACTATAATTTGCCCACACTCCTATCCCTCTTTTTCTTTTGCATGACATTAATTAGCACTACCACATAGTTTTCAAGTATTCTAGTGCCAGCAAAAACTCACATTATTAAAAACACCCATTTAAACTACCGATATATCCTCCTTTCTTCTTTCCTATTTTAGCTAAACTCTTGTAGTATGGAATAACTCCTAGGACCTTCAGTGCACCTTCTACTTAATATTGAACACCATGAATGGATCTATGTTTCACTACCGGATGGTACTATCTCTCCCTTATAGTACCTTCTATATGGGGTACTATTCTCCCTGAAATTGAGCACAGTAAGTGAGGTGCATGACCCTCCTCCACGCATCTTGGGTTTTCATCCTTTGGTGTCCTTTTCCTCTACACTGAGTATTATCCTCAGCCTTATATTTCTTCTTTTTTGCAGCCTTGAGAAAGCCCTGGCGCATACGCCGTGTGGGGCAAAACACGTGTTGGCTGGAATTGGCTGAAACTTTGCTGGACTTTGTGACTCATTTTTGGAATTCTCCACTTTTCATCAATAAAAATTCTTTGAACTGGGAACAAAATATCCCTCTTTGCAGTTTTTGTCTATGAACCATATTTTATACTGCAATTAACTGCTTGAAAAGTCACGTTCTTATAGTGGGGCCTTACCAATCAATTAGTAGCGTACTTTCAAATAGGAGGACTAGGGTCCATGTCCTCCGGTCTAAGCTTCCACATCTAAGGCAAACAGGCATTCTAAACAGGGAGTTATCTTGTCTGGACCCTCTTATCTTTGATGTGATACAAGATTGGTTATAAACTGTTTTATTTTGAGTAAATAATAGCAAGGAAACACCAGCCTCATGAGTGTCCTTCTCTCTCCTCTCCGATCTCTACCCGTCCTGGAATGCGGGAAAAGATTCCATACTCCAGCCTGGCTCAAGACACAGAGACAAATGAGCATGAGGTGTAGCAAGACAAGAAGGACATACCAATAACCCTTCAGCTTGCCTCAGTTGTAGTTGGATGGAGCCTAAGAGCCTGTAATGGCTGTACTCACTCTGACCAAGAATGGCACTCACATTCAGCAGGGAAACATATAAAAGTGTTATTGATTATCTGCTCATTGATGTAAGGCTGTGGCCTTTTATTGATGAAGGCTGATAATTGAGTTGAGTGTAATCATAACTCTATGAAAACTCTGACTATATTCTTTTATGATGACGTCTTCAGCGCAGCATCAGCCTTTCACCACACAGAAGTACCTATGCCCTTGATAACCAACACTACAGGTGGGTTTCATGACCCCATATGCTTTCTGATTGTAGGGTCTACTCTGAGATCTACCATCGGTATGTTGACAACTTGTCTGTTTATGTAGGTTGTCCCGATGTTGAAAGTCCCATTTTGAAAGTCATGAAAGTATTTTTAGTAAATTGTGGGGCTGCTTTTATGAAAAAGGACACACATAAGCATTTATGGCAAAAACGAGGTTTAACCGTGGCTATAAAATAGCCAAGCGTTCATTATTATTGGCAGTTCAGAAGCTCTCTTGCCAGGGAATCACAAAGGCAGACGCAAATACAAAATGGCGGTTGTGAAGGTTAAGAATGACTGGGACGATACAAACTGGCAAGACTTATTATATGCAACTTACACTAATAACAAGATAGCTCTTTAGCATATAATCTCACGTGGTAGCCCGAATAGCCCAAATTATTTTTCTCACCGTATTCAACCTGATATGTTGGTTTCACATTTCTCTTCCCTATAAGCCTGAGCTGGTATTTCTGATTCGTCCTTAGGCCTTAGCTCCACCATAGGCACTCTTAGTACAAATACAACTGCAGCTATTATATCTGACACCCTTGATGCCATAAATTGCCTTAAACTAGCAAAGGCACCTGGCCCAGACAAGATTCCGGGGATCTCTATAAACCTGAGTCTCTAGTTTGGTCCAGTTACATTAACCGTTTATCAAATGCTATTGCAGGTGGTGGAGACATTTCTGAAACCTGGAGGAGTGCTGAAGTTATTCCAATGTATAAGAGGGGAGATACTGGTAATCCTTGAAACTACAGATGCATTAGACTCATAGATAACCTCCCAAAGACTTTTAATAGGAAGGTTTTTGACAAGCTGTTAAACTTGGTAGATAAACACCATAAGTTGTTTTCACTCCAAGCTGGTTTCTGCACAAAAATCAGCACCATTAATCAAATGTAAAAAAATTCAGTTTTGTACTGGAAATATGTGCTGCTTAACAAACAAAGCTTGTATATAGCCTTTGTTCACTTAAGCACTGTGTTTGGTCTTGTCCCATGGAACAAATTATGGATATCCTGCAAATTATGGAGTGTCCTGGGTTAAATGACCGCCCAGCTAACTTGATGAATCTCATTGCGCATCTACATGAAAACAGCTATGCACAGGTACGCTAGGGGGATGAGGGGGAACCTAGTGATTGCATCCCTATACAGCGAGGTGTCCGCAACGGGTGTGTTTTATCGCCTATTTTATTTTCTCTTTACATAAATGATGTGGCCAGTGATTTATTGGAATGTTTGAATGATTCACAGATATCCTGCATTATTTGTCACAACATAGTGCATGGCAGAGTGGCAAGTTATAGTTAGTATTGGCTACTTAACAAGTTGTAAAGAGTGTGTAATAAGGTCTGCCACTTAAATTATCTTGAAGGTGGTAGAAAAATTGTAAATGAAAGTTCTAAGTATAACTTTTTTTTAAATGTTGAAGTTTGTGTAGTTTAAACTTGGTTTGTTTAAGGAAAATACATTTTCCTAACTATAACTAAGCTTTGACCTTTGTTTTTTCATTATATTTACATTTATATGTATATATACACACACACACATATTTATATATATTAAGAAAACTGCAGCAAGATAAAGGCACGCACTCAGGAGGAGACTTGAGTGTCTTTACTTCACCAACCAGCAACCCCTGCAACACATTTTGGCCATGACTCCCTTGATCACGCATAGGGAGATTGACAACACCAACCATATTTAAACACCAGTGTGAAATCGTGAAGATCAAAGAGGGACACCCATAATAACCAGACAATTGTCAAAAGGTGTTGGACATCTTGAAATGGAAAAGAGCATACATTGTAGTAATGCATAATACTACTGTGTACAGAAACAAGTACCAGGGAACCATCATAATATAGACAAAAGTACGCTATTGCAAAGTAAAAGTTCAAAGTATCTGAAAAATATATTATAAAAAATGTAGGAAGTACTGTTTTCAAGAACTTTCTCAATCAAATACCATCAATCTGCACATGCAAATATTGAAGAAATAGAGAAACAATATGTACACATGTAAATCATGTTGTTTTAAGCAGGTTGTATCTGAAGGATTGTGGCATGCATGAAAATCAAGCCCTAGTGGGCATTTACACAAAGCACCTAAAACAGTACATTATAATGATATTTGACATCTAAATCACAAATAAGTCCTCAGTGGGCATAGTGGTCCCTCTAAAATTGAAAAAAAAAAACTAGAAATGTGAAAAATGCAAGCCCAAAATCTAGTGACATTAGTGATGATGGGATGGAAGATAGAGTAGGGTGCCCCATCATGGACGTCCTCTCGTCACCAGCCAAGAGAGACAAGAGTCCCTTCCTATACTCCTTGAAAATTAAAAACAGAAAATTGTAACAAGGCAGAAACAGAGACCTCACAAACACAATCAGGGAAATACCCAGATGGAACTATCCATCCAAGTATACCTGTAACTCCTCATCATGATTCAGACCACTGGGGGATTTTGTATTCAGTTCCAATATACATCTAGATTCCATTCTTCTTAACCTCTCCGACCTGTTACCACTTCTACTTTCAGGGGCTATATCTTCAGAAGCAAATAATTTAAGGTGCTTCCGACTGCTATAATGGTGTGATTCAAAGTGTCTAGCCACAGGATAATATCTGCCTTTGTTGGTAATTGGTCTGAGGTGTTCTAGTATCCTTTTGCATATAGGATGTATTTCCATGTATCTTAAGCCACATGGATATTCCAAGACATAGACCACATAAGTGGTACTGCAAGTAATAAATCGCGTGATCTGCCAACATTTGTTAGTTAGGGGTACTCTAATACACTTCACATTGGAGGAAGATTTGCAGGCCTTGTAATTCCTACAGACATAGAAGCCCCTCAGACCTTTTTATAAAGTATTTTGCAATTTGTACAGCAAAGGCTTTAAGCATTGGATTTAGCTAGTGCCATCTATGCCAAGCTGGAAAATGAAAAAAGCACTTTACCATTCCAGGCACAGTATTACAGTTTTGGATTGATCAAATGCTATCCAAGACAACCTGGAAGGAATAAAAGCAACCCCTGACACTGGTTTTGTATGTGGCCAACTCCCTGCATACATCCAACCCCTTGCTGTGGGTCTGTGAGTCAGTGTGTGTGTGGTTCTGTAGTTCTGTGAGTGGGTGTGTGAGTGGCTGTATGGATGTGTGAGTCGTTGTATGGTTGTATAAGTGGGTGGGTGAGTGGGTGTATGAGTGACTGTGTGGGTCTGTGAGTAGGTGTACGAGTGGTTTTGTTGGTCTGTGACTGGGTGTGTTAGTGGCTGTATGGGTGTGTGAGTGGTTATATGTGTGTGTTTGTTGTGTGAGTGGATGTATGAGTCTTTGTGTGCATGACTGTGTGGGTCTGCAAGAGGGTATGTGGGTGTGGGCACAGGTGTGTGAGTGGGGTTGTGAGTGTATTATTTATTAATTGGGCTCTAGATATGCAGATCCTTCAAGGCTTCACACTGGGGGGCGCTGAGTGCTGTGGAGGATCTGTGATTTCTCAGGTGCCTCGAATAAATGATGGGCAATTTCTTGCCCATAAGGGGTTCTCACAAACCCTTCCATCAGTCCTATGGCTTTAGGGTACCTCAACCCTGACCCCTTTCATCACTTTTGAGTTTTATTAACTCCCCCCATCCCTCCCACCCCGGGACTGAGATATTATCTCTTTATAAGCCGTTAAATATGAATTTTTCGTACAGTTTTCTAGTGATGGTTTTTAATGTACCGATTGGCATTAATAGTGAGTGTTTTATTTTTAATGTTGAGTGCACTTACTGTATTTTGTGTAACACTATTTAAGTGATTATTAAAGTAATGCCTAAAATATTCGATATAAAATATTCGGTAGAAAATTGTAGAACAATCGCCCTCGTTATGGCGATAGTTTTGGATGTTTTGACAAGGCTATTTTAATGTATTTTTGTCTGTTGAACAATGCTAATAATATATCATTTGAATGATGAATTGAAGAACTGAAATTTAAGTTAAATTGAAGCAATTATAGGATTTGATTATGATGCCGATGTATAATGAAGTAAGGCGATCTAATGAGTATAAATAGCAACACAAAATGGCGGCCAACAGGCAGATGAAGGCAGTTGTGCCGAAACACGTTCCTGTTGGGATTGTTCATTAAATTGGTGAATACATGCTCTGGAGTGCTGTTTCTTCTTAAATAAGACAGAGGAAAGTGTTGATTTATAGAACGCGGTGGCGCGCGTTCATGTAGCAGCACCACCGGCGATTAGGAGCGGAGCGACCACGCTGAAGGAGAGTGTTTATATATATATATATATATATATATATATACATATATATATATATATATATATATATATATATATATGTATATATATATATATATATATATATATATATATATATATATATAAATATATATATATTAAACTGTACAGTTATAGTTAGGTCAGTGTTTCCATAGGAAATGCCTTTTTTGTTTTGCTAATAGCTTTGGGGCCGTCTTCATGAAACTTAAAAAAATAAAGTGCTCCTTTTTACCATTTTGTGAATAGGAAGTTCTGGGATGTTCCGTTATGCTTTGGACAAGAAAAAGGGGGGGGGGCCCAAAAGGCAAAATACCCTTGCATTTTCCATAAGCATTTTAAGAAGCGCTATCCAAAAAACTGCTGATCAGAGTTGTACTATATTTGTCAAGAAGCTACATCTGGGTCCACAGATTGTGCTTTGTCTGATTTGGTGTAAATTCCTTAAGTAGGTTTTGAGAAATTAAGGTTGAAAATGTATAGAAATCTGGACAGTTGGTGTCCAGATGTGCTCTGATTGGCCAATTTAAAGAAGACTATTCAATCCTGAAAAATGTAGTTTGGCAGCCATTACAAGACTCAGGGACGTGGTCCCTATGTCTGGTAAACAAATAAATGTAATAGGGCAGTGTGAGTTCAACTAGACCTCAAGGGGCATGTGGAGGGCTCAAAGGGACCTCCCTTTATTGGCGGGTCACAACAACAACAATATGCTGTAGCAGCCATTCCAGGACTCTGGGATATGAACCCATTGGAATGTATTGCAGTGAATAGCAGGTTTTGAGGGTCACAAAAAGGGGCAAGTATAAAGGGTGATAAGTTTTGGTTACAATGTAAATCAAAGGTTGGTGGAACAGTACTAAGTTTAGGATTTGTAGTGCATGCTAAAGTGATTTTACACTGTGAAAAATGCTGTCCTTCTGCTGGGATTTCAGGAATGAGAAAATTGTTTTCTTTCATGATTTTCTCACAGAGGTTATGAAAGGTGCTCCAGAAGCTAAATGGAGAGCATATTTTCCATAAATTCACACTATCTTCCTCACCCATATATGTACCTCCAACAGCAGCACCGCTTGTCAGCCAATGTTCTACTGCAGCCTCCCAGAGTGTTCTAAAGAACATTTAGGGCACTAACAGTCTTACTTATGACACAAGTGTGGCACACCTGAAGCCATCTTGATTGAATCATACTGGTAAAACCTAAAATATTCCATTTAAAAAGGAACAAAACTAGGGGTATAATTGTTTCATACAGGCTATGCAGCAAAATTAGGATACATGTTAAATGAGGTCTCAAATATATTCTACATCTATTTCTTTAAAATATTCTGACATGCAGACTGAAGCATGCATTTTCAACATCAGCAGCAGACTGCCAGTTAACTCCCTGGTGACCAACAGACGGTTTACCACAGTGTTCTGATGAGCAAATAGAGTGGTAACATAGTGAATCTATGACAAAAGTGTGGCACATCTGAATGCCATCTTATTGGAATCGAAGTAGATAGCCTAAAGCATTTTTACAGGGGTTGCTGTAGTAAATGAGAAATTAGAGAACTTCATAACAAAAATGTCCAACAGAGAAAAAAAAGTCCAAATGTACCCAAATATCACCCAAACATAGCTCAAGATTAGCCCAATGGCAGAAATGTGCAAAACACTTAATTAAGTTTTATATTGCGTACAAGGGACCCAAAGGTATTATTGTGCTTTACATGAGGATCGGTTACGTTACACAATTACACATTAATTTTGGTTTTGAGCACAGTAAAATTAAGTGGTTTGCCCAGAGTCAAAGGAGGTTGAGCCAACACCGAAACTCAAAACAGGCTCCCCAATTTCAAAGTCAACAGCTTTTGCCATAACACTGCATCCTCTCCCCTAAGTGCAACAAATAACCAAGTTAACAACTGGATAAAAAAACATAAAGTTAGCAAATAATTTTAAAATACTTTGTTGCTATTTGAGAACCCAGAAAATGTGTCCTTGTTTTAGTTTTTTAGAGCACTAACCATAACTTCTATGAGAAAAAGACCCTTTCGTTTTTATTATTTTTAAAACAAATGCTTTAGTTTTTACAGTTTTGATTCCATCACGATGATTTCAAGTGTGCCACACTTTTGTAACAAATATAGAGTGTTAGCAATCTAGTTGCTCTTTAGAACACTGTGAGGAGGCAGAGCTCAAGGGCATGGTCTCGGCCGATTGAGAGCAGGGAGGAGGGTGCAGAGGCAGCACCTCGAACATGGAAGCCAGGACAAAAGGGGGCATGGGCAGCAAACCAACCATGTAAGATAGGCAAGAGAGGCTAAGGCAACATGTCAAACCATTGAGGGCAGAAGGGAGAGGCCGTATTAGTATAACCGTAGATACAAACAAACTCAATTCAGGCAGGAGGCTCACGATTTTTTTCAAACCCAAAAGACCTTTCTGTTAGCTGTCTCCTCCATAAAATCTTCTTTTTTAATGTAAGTCAATGGGCAATATCAGTTCCCCCAATTTTTTCTTTTTCAAAATCTCTCTCTTACCAAGTTCAAAATGTTGGCATGTATGGTGCAATGGGCCATGGAGGGCAGGAGGAATGGCGTAAGGCAAGGATTCAGCCAATAGAGGTCACGGAAGGTGGCAGGGGCACCAAACTAGCCTTACAAGGCAGACACTAGGGGTTGGAGCAGCACAATCCATTACACAGGGCAATTCAGAGGGCAGTGCAGCACAACAGACCATGGAAAGCAATAGGAAGGGGACAAGGCCATGCACATAGACAACAGTGGTCAGGGGAAGGAGACAAGGGCAGCAAGCTGACCGTATATGACAGGCAGGATGTGTCATTTTGGCGCAACAGACCATGGAGGGCAGAAAGCTGGTGGCAGGGGCACACCAATGGACCATGGAAGGCTGGAGGGTGGGGATAGACACCTGCACATGGACAGCAATGAACATGGGGCAAAGGGACAGGAGCAGGAGGCAGACCATGCACGCCAGGGAAGATGAGCACAGGAAGCACAACACACTATGAAGGGCAAGAGGGAGCCAATACAGGCATAAACATGGATAACGAAGGGAAGGTAGTGAGGGTTCAGGACAAGTAAGATGACCACAGAGGGCAGGTGGGAAGGCATTGACAGCACAGAAGATCATGCATGGATGTGGGAAGGTTAATGTAAGCGAAATGGCCATGGGGCTAAGAGGGAGGGGGGCAAGCGCATGCATTAAGGACCATGGAGGACTTAAGGGAGGGGGAGGTGCTGGACATACAAGAGAGGGCAGGGAGGAAGTTGGTGGGGCAGCAGGCTACCTGCTCAGGACAGGAGGGAAGGGCAGTGTCAGAACAACAGCTACATGAGCTACACAAGCCACAAAGAAGGGGCGAAGGCATGTATTTGGACAATGACAGGCAAGGGGGAGAGGGGCAGTACAACAGACAATTCCAAACCAGGCCCTGTTTCCAATCCCTCCCACTGTGCATTGCAATGGGCATCCTACTCTAAATTGAAAAAAACAAAGGTTAAAGTGACATTATAGTAAAGAATTGTAAGATTTTCTAACTTTACATTTAGAAAATGTCACATAAAACATGCCATTTGAATCTAACGAAACTACTGAAAATCACCAGTTATAATAATCTCAATTAACAATTACCCATGCCTTAAAGTAACTATGACTTGCGCCCTGTCATGCACTGCTTTTACCCTTGCCTATTAAATCACTATGCCAAATTTGTTCACCACATTTATAATATCCCTAATCACATCTTACTTGGCATCATTGTTGACAATAACGTGCATGGCAAGGCGCAGCAGAGGATTGGCTTTCCGTATGGTACTAAAATATTATTTTACGTTTAAAAAACAACCTAGAAATGTACTAAAAACCCAAAGGTTAAAGTAACATTATAGTTAGGTGACATGTTCAGTAACAACATAACATTTTAAGCTGGAAAAACCCAGTCCATGACTAGTTACAGTTATAGTTATCTCAAGTAACTATAACTCGTGCCTTAAGGTACCAATAACTCACACCACACATTACCTTAACCTTTGTATTTTTCAGTGACTCTCTATCTATCTATCTATCTATCTATCTATCTATCTATCTATCTATCTATCTATCTATCTATCTATCCATACATATATATAAATGTATCATATATATATATATATATATATATATATATATATATATATATATATATATATATATATATACACACACACATATGTCAAGGACTGGTCTTTCAGTGAAGACCTTTGTACAGGGTGAAGGCTGTGCTGAGTAGGGTTTGATGAGGAATTGGATTCTCTGTGATGACCTCTCAACACAGCAAACGCTGTGCGCAGTAGGGTTTGGAGAGGGACTGGCTTCTGTGTGAAGACCTCTTTACAGGATGAAGGCTGTGTGTAGTAGGTTTTGGTCAGGAATTGGACTTAAGAGAAGACCGCTGTATCTGCCTCTGAAGACCTATCCACAGGATGAAGACTGTGCATACTAGGATTTTGTGGTACTTACCTCTCCATGAAGACCTCTGTACAGGTTGAAGGCTGTGTGTGGTAGAGTTTGTTAAGGGACTGGTCTCTTTGTGAAGATCTCAGTACAGGATGAAGGCTGTGCGTAGTAGGATTTGGTGGGAGACTGACCTCTCAGTGAAGAACTCTGTACAAGGTGAAGGAGGGGATAAGTGAGAAAGTGCCCATGTAATGGGGTTTCCATGCATTAAGGGACTAGCCTCTCCTTTAAGACCTCTGTACAGGGTTAAGACTGCCCATATTAGGGTTTGGTAAGAGACTGGACTCTTTGTGAAGATATTTCTACAAGGTGATAGCTGTGCTTAGTAGGGCTTGGTGAAGGACTGGCCTCTCCTTGAAGACCTCTCTGCAGGGTTCAGGCTGTGCGTATTGGGGTATGTTGAAGCACTGGCTTCTTTGTGAACACCACTATGCAGGATGAAGGCTGTGTGCATTAGGGTTTGGTGAGGTACTGGCCTCTTTGTGAACACCACTATGTAGGGTGTAGGCTGTGCACAGTATGGTTTGGTGAGCTATTGAATTCTCCATGAAGACCTTGCACAGAGAAAAGGCTATGTACAGTAGGGTTTGGGTCAGGGATATGCTTCTCCACGTAAACCTATATACAGAGCGAAGGCTGTGCATATTAGGGTTTAGTGAGGGACTAGCCTCTCCATGAAGACCACTGTGCAGCTTGAAGGCTGTGTGTATATGGGCTTGGTCCTCTGTACAGGTCGAAGACTGTGTGCTGTGAGTTTGGTGAGAAACTGGCCTTGTGCAGCCAAGCTCTGCACCCACTCCCTGGCAGATGACCAACCCAATGGACACTCACTCCACTCTTTTTTAATTTCTTCCTGATCCTGCTGGAGTCCCATGGGAGTCCAGGGTCACACTGGCTACCTATAGACTCCTGCTAGAATAAAGAGGTTGAACTAACTCAGCAGGACTCCTGCAGGATCACAGCGTCTCCTCCAAATATTTTTAATAACTTTTACCCCGTAGGGGTTTCTCTGGGACCCTCCTCCACACACACACTAGGCACAGGAGTCAGGGAACCACCATCTTGCCCCCTTAAATTTTATTTTTTAACATTTTTCAGGGCACAGAGAGTGAGTCCCTGAGTACCGTAATGATGGACGCAACAATTTTTTTTTTTGCTGTGGCCTATAAATTATAGCACAAGCTCTCCCAAGAGCATTTCACTATCACAGGAGCTAGATGACCAACAGTGTCCTGCGGGATCAACTTTTGATAAATCTATCAATTTGGAACCTTAATTTCTCAAAAGCTACTAAATAGATTTCTGGTGTAATTCTGTTCAGCTATTCTTTCTGTAGTTTTGTCTAATTTTGCCTATGAAAATTGCATGGGAAAACCATTTGGCACAACCCTTTTCCTCAGACCCTACTTGACAGATCATCACAAAACTCTTCAGGAAGAAACTCAAGTGAATTAACTTTTTTGTTGGGTATTTTTTTGAAGATTCATCAAACAGCACCAAACTTATTAGCAAAAAAATGCTAGACAGAGGGATTAGATAGATAGATAGATAGATAGATAGACAGATAGATAGATAGATAGATAGATAGATAGATAGATAGATAGATAGATAGATAGATAGATAGATAGATAGATAGATAGATAGATAGATAGATAGATAGATAGATATGTTATGCTAATTTAATTTCAAATCAGCCACAAATCAACCCAGGGAGGATATCTCAGAGCTCGGGCAAATCACAGGCATGAGAGAGACTGAGTTAAAACAGCACTGTCTTGAGCAGCTCTCTGAACTTGTTGTGGTCTGTGCATGCACAGATGTGATAAAGCAGGTTATTCCTGGAGAAGGGCCTCTAATATGATAAAGACCTACCCTCTACTCTTGATCTTCTGATGCTCAGGACAGTGAGCAAGTGTTTATTAATGGATCTCAAAAGCATTGCTGGACAGTAGTGTTTGAGCTTCTGGTAGAAGTACCTTGGGCCTTTCCTCATTAGTGGCATGTGAGTAAGGCAGCAGATTTTAAAGACTATTCTTTTTCTTATAGCCAACCAAAGTAAGGTTCTCCAACGAGGTGTGGAGGTGGCGAATCGGAAATATTGCAAATGAGATGGGCTGCTGTGTTATGCAGAACTTTGTAGGAAAGTACCATCTTGCCTGGCTTGTTACCCCTATATTTACTGTATGTATGTTTGTTTTTTGCCTTTGTTACCGGGACCCTGCTAGCCAGGACCCCAGTTCTCATAAAGTATGCCCTGTATGTGTTCCCTGTGTGGTGCCTAACTGTATCACTGAGGCTCTGCTAATCAGAACCTCAGTGTTTATGCTCTCTCTGCTTTTAAAATTGTCACTGCAGGCTAGTGACTAACTTTACCAATTCTGATTGGCACACTGGAACACCCTTATAATTCCCTAGTATATGGTACCTAGGGCTGCAGCATTTCTTTTGCCACTCACAGGGAGCTCAGACAATTCTTACACAAGACTGCCACTGCAGCTTGAGTGAAATAACGTCGACGTTATTTCACAGCCATTTTACACTGCACTTAAGTAACTTATAAGTCACCTATATGTCTAACCCTCACTTAGTGAAGGTTAGGTGCAAAGTTACTAAGTGTGTGGGCACCCTGGCACTAGCCAAGGTGCCCCCACATTGTTCAGGGCAAATTCCCCGGACTTTGTGATTGCGGGCACACCATTATACGCGTGCACTACATTTAGGTCAACACCTATATGTAGCGTCACAATGGTAACTCCGAACATAGCCATGTAACATGTCTAGGATCATGGAATTGTCACCCAATACCATTCTGGTATTGGGGGGACTATTCCATGCATCCCCGGGTCTCCAGCATAGAGCCTGGGTACTGCCAAACTAACTTTCCGGGGTTTTCTCTGCAGCTACCGCTGCTGCCAACCCTCAGACAGGTTTCTGCCCCCCTGGGACCTGGGTAGCCCAGGAAGGCAGGACAAAGGATTTCCTCTGCCCTTTGGAAATAGGTGTGAAGGGCCTGGGAGGAGTAGCCTCTCCTGGCCTCTGGAAATGCTTTGAAGGGCACAGATGGTGCCCTCCTTGCATAAGCCAGTCTACACCGGTTTAGGGCACCCCCAGTCCCTGCTCTGGCGTGAAACTGGACAAAGGAAAGGGGAGTGACCACTCCCCTGTCCATCACCACCCCAGAGGTGGTGCCCAGAGCTCCTCCAGTGTGTCTCAGACCTCTGCCATCTTGTTTTCAGAGGTGTGGGGGCACTCTGGAGGCTTTTGAGTGGCCAGTGCCAGCAGGTGATGTCAGAGACCCCTCCTGATAGGTGCATACCTGACTAGGTGGCCAATCCTCCTCTGAGGGCTATTTAGGGTCTCTGTAATGGGTTTTTCCTCAGATTACAAATTGCAAGAATTCATCATGGTTCCTCTCCACTTCTCTCTTCAACTTCTGCCAAGGATCGACCGCTGAGTGCTCCGGTATGCCTGGAAAACTGCAACAAAGTAGCCAGAAGACTACCAGCGACATTGTGGCACCTAATCCTGCCGGCTTTCTCAACTGTTTCCTGGTGGTGCATGCTCTGGGGGCTGTCTGCCTTCACTCTGCACTGGAAGCCAAGAAGAAATCTCCTGTGGGTCGACGGAATCTTCCCCCTGCCGACACAGGCACCAAACTTCAGCTTCACCGGTACCCTCGGTCCCCTCTCATCCTGACGAGCAAGGCCCCTGGAACACAGGTGGTGGACCCAAGTGACCCAGACTGTCCAGTGGTCCAACTGTCTAAATTTGGAGGAGGTGAGTCCTTGCCTCCCCTCCCCAGGCAGTCATCCTATGCACAGTGTGATCTACAGCTACAAGGGCTTCTGTGCACATTTCCAAGAAATCCTTTATGCACAGCTGAGCCTATGTCCCCAGCACTCTGTCCTGTGATGCTCAGCTCCCTGAGTTGATCTCCGGTGTCTTGGGACCTCTCTTTGCAGTGTTGAGACGACCGCCATGTCAGTCTACTTGAACCCATGTTCAAGGACTTCTGCGGGTGCTTCCTTCCTGTCCATGAGCTTTCTACATTGCTGAGGGCCCCCTCTGTCTCCTCTCCCAAGTGGAGACATCCTGGTCCTTCCTGGGCCCGGGCAGCACTCTTTTTCTCCAACTGCGACTCTTGCAGGTAACAAGGCTTGTTTGTGGTATTTTGCCAAGGAAACAACTCTGCATCCTCCAGCTCGCCGTGGGACATCTTCTGCATTAAGAAGAACTTCCTACCTTCTTTCATTGTTGCAAAACCTGCAGCTTCTTCCAACGAGAGGCAGCCATTTTGCACCTTCATTAGGGGTTTAGTGGGCTCCTGCCCCCCAGGACACTTTAGCGACTCTTGAACTTGGTCCCCTTCATTTGCAGGTTTTCAGGTCCAGGAATCCGTCTTCAGTGCTTTGCAGTCTATTGTGGTCCTTGCAAAATCCTCTATCATGACTTCAGTGTGTTTTACGAGAAATAGTACTACTTTACTCCTACTTTCCAGGGTCTTGGGGTGGGGTCTCCTTTACACCCTTAGTGTTTTCTCACACTCCCAGCAATCCTCTACACACTACACTTGCATAGGGGTGCATTTGTGGTTCGCATTCCACTTTCTTAGTATATGGTTTGTGTTGCCCCTAGGCCTATTGCATCCTAATGTGTTTTACAGTGTTTGCACTACTTTCTGACTGTTATACTTACCTGATTTGGTTAGTTGTGTATATTTTGTGTATGTTACTTACCTCCTAAGGGAGTATATTCTCTGAGATATTTTTGGCACATTGTCACTAAACTAAAGTACTTTTATTTTTAGTAACTATGAGTATTGCCTTTATTATGATATAATACCTATATGAAATAAGTGGTATTGCATGAACTTTGCATGGCTCCTAGTTCAGCCTTGGCTGCTCTGGTATAGCTACCTCTATCAGCCTAAGCTGCTAGAAAACTACTACATTCTATTAATAAGGGATATCTGGACATGGCATAAGTTGTAAGTACCAGTGGTACTCACTAATAGCCAGGTCAGCCTCCTACACCGATGCCCCTGCTCCTCTGCCAGATGATGTTAATGCACACATGGACAGGAGGACAGAAGAAAATAGGAGGGAGAGAGAGAAAGGGAGCACTGGGTCAATTACAGCACCAACACGACAGATTGCATACACATTACCATCAGACACAGGGATCAAGATTGAGCACTATGCCCCACATTGGCATTCCATTGGCTAGGTACCACAGCAAGATGAAAACCAACCACCGCCATCTGCACCCCTCCTGGGACCTACTATAAGCCCTGTCTGACATAGAATGCCACCTAGCTATTTAACAAGATTTTGCCAGGCAACAAAGATGGTTATTGCACACACTGTACTCACCCCATTGTGGCTGCTGTGCTGCCCTCAAGCGCCCATCCAGCTCTGGGTAGGCCACCGCCAGTATGCGGTCCATCAGGGGGGTCAGGTTCTGACAGGCACCCCTCTCTCGTTAGGAGGCCATCCCCAGCTGGGCCTCCGCGGTCATCCAATCCCAGTGTCTCAAGTCCTCCCACCTTTTCCTGCAGTGGGTGCTCTGCCTTCTATAGACCCCCAGGGTCCACACATCCTTGCCGATGGCATGCCACAATCCCTTCTTCCACTGAAATGGCACTCACATCACCCGGAGCAATGCATGTACACCACCACCAGACATACCCCCACCCAAAAAACACACTGCCAGCAAACACATTTCCATGCAACCTTGTTGCATGCATCGTCCCCATGGTGTACTCACCTGTTGGTCTGGAGGCCCATACAGCTGTCCATAAAGAGGAAGGATGACATCCAACCAGGTGCTCCATTTCCTCTGAAATGAAGGCAGGGGTCCTTTCCCCTGTCACATGGGCCATGGTAGGTTCCAGACTCAGGTCACAGCAGCACACGCAGTGGAGGTGTTGTCCTGTGAAAAGTCAGGAATCAAGTGAGGTTATAGACAGAAAATGGCGGTCATGTCCGCAGAGGTGTACACCGTCACAGCCACCGGTGATCCTCATTGGACACTGTACTCCATAGAGCCCCATGTAAGACAATGAGGAATAGCACAGTGGTGCAAGACCGCCTTCCGCCATGACACCCAATGCCGGTGGAGTTACATCACTTCCACCTGCCCCTACATACAGGACAGGCAGTCACCATTTCATGGTGGTGGTCAACATTCTGAAATTGAAAACTGCGTCATTGCTGTCAATTTTACATACATTGCCATTTACATTGTCCAATTACGTACAAGCTCAGTTACACTAAGGTGGTGGTTCCATTGTTCAGTTTGTCACTCCCTTCTCACTCTTGTGTCCCTTAGGTACCTACCACTGTGGAGGAATAGGAGGAGGAGGCAAGACCCCGTGTACAGACCCCTTGTGGACTTGGCTACACTGAAGGACAGGCAGCTAAAGCTCACCTATAGACAGGACAGGGCGACAACCACAGAGCTGTGTGCTCAGTTGGAGCCAGACCTGATATCAGCTATCCGTCATCCCACTGGAATCCCCCTCTTGTACAAGTTCTATCTGTGCTCCATTTCCTGGCAACTGGCTCTTTCCAAGTGATAGTAGGCTTAGCAGCAGGAATGTCACAGCCAATGTTCTCAATAGTGCTGGCAAAAGTTTGTTCAAACACATCTGCAGCTACATCGCTTTCTCCCAAGTGGCAGATTTAGACACTGTGAAGGATGGATTCTATGCAAAGGGACATATTCCAAATATTATTGGGGCCACTGATGGAAAACATATTGCATATGTACCCCCCTGGCACAATTAATAGATGTTCAGAAATCAGAAGAGTTTCCACTCACTCAATGTGCAAATGGTGTGCCTGGATGACCAGTACATCTCTCACGTCACTGCCAGGTATCCTGGGTCGGTGCATGACGCCTTCGTTTTGAGGAATAGCAGCATCCCAAATGTGATGGCACAACTACAGAGGCACAGGGTGTGGCTAAGAGGTGAGCCTGAGTCACCACCCAGTGCATGTCAGTGTATGCCTTCAGGAGTCATCCCCCATACATTGTGCAAGGCTAATGTTTGTACCTCAATTCTTGCAGGTGACTCTGGCTACCCTAACCTGTTGTGGTTCTTGATACCTGTGAGGAATGCCAGGCAGGGGCTGAGAATAGGTATACTGATGCTCATGGGTGAATTAGGAGGATAATTTAGCGAACCTTCCGGCTCCTGAAGGCCAGGTTCAGACGCCTCCATCTGATAGGTGGGTCCTCTGCAACTCCCCTGAGAATGGTCTGCCAGATAGTTGTTGTAAGATGCATGTTGCACAACCTGGCCATCAGATGACGTGCCCTATCTGCAGGAGGAAGGGGGTGAAAATGCTCCTGTGGCAGCAGTGGACCCTCTGGACAGTGAGGATGAGGAGGCAGAGGATGAGGATGTGGACAACAGGACGTCAGTTATACGGCAGTACTTCCAATGTCACACACAGGTAAGACAGTGGAACTGACCATTACTCTGAATATTTATCTTTTCAGTGTGGCTGTAGTATGATGGCAGTCACTTCCTTTGCATCTCGAATGACTGACACCTATGCCTTCTCCTTTTGAAGATGTTGGTGTGGTTACAACTGTGTACTGATGTGATGACTACAGACAGCTGCAGGACATTATTTGTATGCAATCACAAAGTTCAGGACAATTGCACAAGATGAAATTGTTAATAATATTGCACATTTTCATCACATTAAACACTATCACTCCAGTTGTGTTTAAGGGTGTTTTTTGTAGTGAAATATATAGAAGGAATGGAGCAATGGAGTGGGGTGATGGTAGAGGTAAGTCCAGGGTATTGGTCCAGTTTGTTTGTAGCACAGGTCCAGTATCCAAGGAGGTATTAGGAAGGGGAGCAATGGCAGTTCAAAGTGGACAAGGTGACAGAGTGGAACACAAGGGTGACATTCAGGAGGGTCTCATTTCCTGGTGGTGGTCTTGGTCTTGGCAAGTGTCTCTGGCATCTGTCTGGGTCGTAGGGACCGTTTGCAGGGTGGTTCACCCTCTGCCGGGGGAGGGGTGCTGGTGGCCTGTGGGTCCTGTGGCAGGGCCTCCTTTCCATTAGCTGCAGCAGATGTGGAGGGCTGTTCAATTGCCTGGCTAGTGGAAGGGGCCTGCTGGTGTGCTGTGTAGTCCCTCATGATGTTGGCCATATCAGCGAGCACCCCTGCTATGGAGAACATGGTGGTTTTGAGGGCCTGCAAATCTTTCCTGATCTCCTGGTGGTGTACCTCCTGCAGCCACTGGTTCTCCTGCATGATGTTTAACATCTGACCCATCTTGTCCTGGGATTGTTGGTAAGCCCCCAGGACATTGGTGAGTGCCTCATGGACAGTCGGTTCCCTGGGCCTTTCCTGCCCCTGGCACACAGCTGTCCTCCGTGTGCCCCTGTCCCTCTGTGCCTGTGTCCTCTGAACGGTGTGCCCACTGCCACTGACCCCAGGACCCTGATTTTCTTGGCTGTGAGGTGTGGATTGGGGTCACTATACAGGTGGGCAAACTTCTGATTGACGTGTCCTGGGGTCAGAGGAGTGGGAACATTGGGTGGCTGCTGTGGTGTTGGATACTGAGGGGGGAGGCTCTGTGGTGGACAGGGTGTGGGCTGGGGTAGCCGACTGACCAGTGGTCCCTGATGGGCCAGGTAGTTCATCCAGATCCAGAAGCCCAGAGTTACTGTCATCGCTGGGAGCATCTTCTGTTGGGGGACTGGGTAGCTGTGGCACCTCCTTGCCGCTGAGATTGACTGATGTGCCTTTAGGGACGTAAGTGGTATTTTATGCTACATGTCTGTGACATTTTCTACATCCCTAGCTTCCCCTATATTGTTGCTGTTGCCCTGCCACCTTTGTTTGTGTATAATGATGTATTGTGGGATTGTTAGTTCTCCATGCTGTGCATGCATTGGTGGTGGGTGTACATGCATGACTGGGAGGGATGTTCATGCAGTGGGTTTGTCGTGCAGGACTTGGCGTTGAGGTTAGTCAATTGTGGTGGTGCACTGTGTGGGATGGAGTGGAATGATGGAGTCAGGATGAGGGGCGGTGGTGGCATGCAGGTATGTGGGGGAATAGATGGAAAATATTGACTCACCAGTGTCCAGTCCTCCGGCTACTCCAGTGAGTTCCTCAGGATGCAGTATTGCCAAGACTTGCTCCTCCCATGCTGTCAGCTGTGGGGGAGGAGGTGAGGGGTGAGGGTCCACCGCCAGTCCTCTGGATGGCAAGCTGGTGCCTTGCTACCAAGGAACATACCTTCCCCTTTAGGTTGTTCCACCTCTTCCTGATGTTGTTCCTTGTTCTTGGATACTGTCTCACGGCGTTCACCCTGTCCACGATTCTCCACCATAGCTCTATCTTCCTGCCAATGGAAATTCGCTGTACCTGTGCTCCAAACAGCTGTGGCTCTACCCTGACTATTTCCTCCACCATGACCCGCAACTCCTCATCTGTGAAATGGGGGTGCCTTTGTGGGGACATAAGTGTTGTGTGGTGTGTGTTGTGCAGTGGGTGTTGAATAATGTTGTGGGGTGGGGGGTGCGTGATGGATGAATGGGTGTTTGTGGTGTGTGTAGTTGTTGCTGTGATTTGCGTGGCTATCTCTTGGCTATTTTTCGTATTCGCAAAGGTTTGTCAATAATGTGGGTGTGTGTTTTATAGTGCTGTGGGTGGGTGGGTGTGGTGTGTGTATCAGTGTCAGGTGTGTCATTTTAGTTTTGGCCAGTGTTGTGTTGTTTTGTATTTGGGTGGCCATTCTGACTGTGCCGGTGTGTACCGCCAATGGTTTATCGCTGTTAAATGTCTGCCGTGGTGATTCATGGGTCATAATGTGGTGGGTGTTGTTTAGTCACTTTATCACTCACCTTTGGTCTGGCGGATATGTGTTTGTGGCAGTCTTCTGTCAGTTTAGTGTGTGTGTGTGTCATAATATTGCGAATGGATGTTCGCCTCTGCGATGGTATGTTGG
This sequence comes from Pleurodeles waltl, assembly GCF_031143425.1. Lineage (NCBI taxonomy): Eukaryota > Metazoa > Chordata > Amphibia > Caudata > Salamandridae > Pleurodeles > Pleurodeles waltl. The sequence continues at coordinate 1,055,451,008 of NC_090448.1, forward strand.
CGGCCGTCACTGTGGCGGTAAGCGAGATTTACCATCAGTGTCATAATGAGGGCTACAGTCTCTACAGAATGCCCACTAGACACCAAGATCTATTTGTAAAATAGATATAGGGGGGTCTGCCCACTATGGCAATACCATGTCCCCACCCACAATAAACTATGGTGACAGTCTACTCCCTCAAGGGGGCAGAAAACTAAAAATATAGTGGTGGAGACTGCCCTCCATAGGCATGACCATACCCCCACCTCAACAAGAAGAGAGACAATCTTTCTGCCCCCTCCCCCTGGGGCAAATGATGGTAGTTGCCCCTGATGTGCAGACCTCAGGTGGGGCAGAAAGCTGATGAGATACCAGGGTCTATTTTCAAATAAATGTAGTGGTGGGGGCTGCACGCTATGGGCATGGCAGTGTGTCCCCCCAAAAATATAGGGTGACAGTCCTTCTGTGTCCCCCCGGAGGACTAATGGGATGATTACCCAATCTGCCTCCTCATAGGCAGAAAACTCTCTAGACACGAGGAAATGACAGGAAAGGATCAAACTGAGGTCAATCCCATGAGCTTGGTTTGATCTGCATGTATCATGGACAGTAGTCCCAGCCTCACAAGTGGTACACTATTTATATTGGCTCAAGTAGGATAACGCTAGGTAGTAGGATGTTTGTGGATTCCTGTGTATTTCGGATATTTCTACCACAGAAATGTGAGGAAAATGTGTGATTTCAGGCATAGCTTGAGGTTTTCAGGGCATTGTGGATAAGAAAACCTCATAGGATCCACATGCTGTGAAGACCTCTTGGACCTGAGTTGGTTTCCATGTTTTAGTTTCATTTGATATTTTATGCATTTTAGCTGCATCACTTTAGCAGTGACATTTTACATAGTTTATTTAACTTTGCTTGCATGATATTATTCCAGGAATATATTGTACAAGTTGCTAGTTTTAGTTAACGTTTACTCAACATATAATCAGTACGTTCTGTTTAAGATTAAGAATAGTGTACACAAATTACTAGTGTTTGCATTGCCCATTCAGGCGACAGCTTTCACCATCCAGACAAAGCATTGCATCAGAGTTGTGCTTCTAACACAGTGTGGCTATATTACATAAACAATGCAGTGATCCTGGAAGGGGCAGAGGGGCATTCCAGCCGCAACCATCCCGGGACAAATGCTGTGTTCGACATGCACTTCTGCTGGTGCTAATATACCAGCTTCCTGAGAGGATTGCCATCCACACTAAAGGCAGACTCCGGACACCATTTCCAGGTATGGGGCTAAGCCTAATCCTATAGATCGGGCAGGAAGAAGGATACACCCACTATGCTCTTAGTATAGTCTTAGGTTTAGGTAGGAACCTCTAGAACATATTTACCATGGTTGGGTTGTTTATTATCTTACCATGTTCATTATGTGTATTACATTGCTTTCTTTCATCTGTCTAAATATCTCAGCTCATTCTCTCTATGCAAGATTACAATTGTTCAATAAATGTATTGGAAACTTATTTTGTATCTCTCTTGTGTTTTGCCTGGGCATGCATGAGCAGCACAACAAAATGGTGAAATCTGTTTCCACGGCTTCCTTGAGGAGTCGGAGTGTCATGTTCTGTTTGCTATAATCATCTTCCACTCCGGTCAGGTTAGGGGTTCAGGTGAGGGACTTTGAGCTAGCCAGGAACTGGAAAGACAGTTTCAGGTGGTGTGGAAGAACTCAGTTCCCCACATTCTGAAGTTCTGCCATCCGAAATACGCAGTTCTATTATCTTAGTAGAAACCGTAGAACACATGCTAGGCACACCACCCGGGAGTCCTCTGGTTTCTAATTTTCAAAACTGTGTTGCGTGGAATGTAGATTTGCATGGGTGTCACCACAGCACAGCCCCAAACTCTGCAGCTACCCCGACTGCTTATCTCTTAGTGTAGTGCTTCAGGGCACTTTTGTGTTGTGATCTAGTGGCCCACCCACACAAATAGTGTATCATTCTTATCTGGGGAGAAGTGGGAACTCAGAGTAGTAGGGACTCTAGATTTGTCTGTAGTAATGTGAGGATTTAACACATTTACCAATGTTTGACATGTGCAAGGGGATTCTAGGTAAAATTACCTAGTGAGAGCCACATAAGTGACCACCCACCAGATTTTCCCAGGTGTCTAGCTTCTAAAAATGTGCAAGTTTGCTAGGTTTCCCAATGTACCGGCTGAGCTAGGGTACAAAATCTACAGTTGCCCACTTTGGAAAAAAAGGGGTAATTTTTAAGTGAAGAAAATGATGTATCGTTGTTCCGTTTTGGGCTGTTTCCTGTGACGGACACTAGGCCTACCCACCACAGAAGTGGGGTGCCATTTTTATCTGGAGAAGTAGGGGAATGCTGAGTGGAAGGACGTTTGTGGCTACCCTTAGATTCCCATCACAGTAAAATGTGTTTTTTTCAGTTGAAGTTAGATGTTTGCAAAGGATTCTGGGTAAAGCAACCCGGTGAAAGCCATGCCAGTCACCCCACCCTGGATTTCTCTAGGTGCTGAGTTTTCAAACTTGTGCATGTCAGTTAGGTTTCTCATGGTGCCGACTGAGCAAAGGCCCAAAAGCACAGTTATCCACTTTGCAAAAAAATTGTACATTTTGAGTGGGAGAATCTGATGTATCAATGTTGCATTTTGGACCATTTCCTGTTGCGGACCCTAGGCCTACCCACACAAGTGAGTTACCATTTGTATCGGTTGACTTGGGGCAATGCTGAGCGGAAGTAGGTTTATGACTCCCCTAGATTCCAGAACTTCCCATCCCAGGAATATGAGGAAAATATGTGTTTTATTCAAAGTTTGAGGTTTGCAAAGAATTCCCAGTTAAAAAAAAAAACTGGTGAGAGTCACACAAATCACTCCACCTTGGATTTCCCCAGGTGTCTAGTGTTAAAATTTTTGCAAGCTTTCTACGTTTCCCAATGTGTCAGCTGAGCAAGAACCCAAGATCCACCACTACCCTCTTTGCAAAAACAGGGGCAGTTTTCAGTGGTAAAATGTGATGCACCCATGTTCATTTTGGCCCGTTTCCTGTCACAGGCACTAGGCCTGCCCATACAAGTTAGGTACCATTTGTATTGGGAGACTTGCAGAAATGCTGGATGGAAGATAGTTTATAGCTTCTCATAGATTATAGAAAAAGTTTTTCCTATTTTTCCCACAAAACTAAGCTATATTTTGCCTATTTTCTTGGAACTCTCCAGAAAAGTCTACAAACTCTGGGTACTTTTAGACTTCACAGGATGTTCCAAAAAAAGGCCACAAATTTGGCATGGATGCCTTAAGAGTTAAAAGGTTATGGAGCCCTAAGAGTGAACTACATCAAATAGCCAAAGAACAGCTCATCAATTGGTGGGGGGCAGTTATGAGGTTAATTATGTTCTTCAGTGCTAGCAAGATTTTATTTTCCTTCATTTTGAATAAAATATAAACTGTTTTCTTTTCTTGGGCATATAGCTTACTACCAAAATAAATGCGGATGCAGAGGTTGCTACACTTAAATATGACTAGTCTTTGTGCTGGAAATAATTATAACATTTATTCTGGAAGGTGTTATATTGCAAAAACACCTTCAAACATATTTTGGTGTAAAGCTGCCTCTAAATTGCCTGTTCTCATATATGAATACATTTTCTATTATCTACTGGCAAACTTACTGTGGAGACTATTGTGCTACGATTGCTGAGTTACTCTGTGTTGTTAAGAATAATTGTTGCTGTTCTACTACGTAGACTTCTATTAACCACATTCACATCTTCTCTAGCTGAATGGGAAGAGCCTGGAGAGAAAAGAACGTCAGCAATCATTGTAATTTTCTTTCAAATCTTCTCACCTAATTCCTCTTAAAAACATTAGAATATCACTCATTTGGTTTCTGATAAAATGGAGGGTAGCAAAAGTCAAGTTGTCTCTCATGCATCCTAGGCTATAGGGGCATTCCTAAAAATACTACCACTTCACGTTCAGTTAAAAGAGGCAAACAAGATTTTGACTCTCTTCCGAAATCTCCACCCATTCTAAGACTGCAAGACTTTACTGAGACTACAAGACTTTATTGAGGAAATCAAGACCTTGAAACTTTTTGTGGTAAAAACTAATACAACTACACAAGGGATTAAAAAGAGATGGTCTATTCTGGAAATAGTGTCTCTACCTTGAAACAGAGATTGAGCAATGTTGAAGGTATAGTCCTGGATGTTGACAATTTGGTTAAAGAAATAGAACTCAAAAGAGCCATGGAAGATCTGGAAAACAGAAATAGGAAGAACAATATGTGGCATTCCAAAAGGTTCTGAAGGCTGTAATATGATTGCATTTTTCAAAAAGTAATTTCCACAATTGTTCACATTGAAAGGTCTTCTCCACTCAATATACAGAGAGCTCATTGCTTGGGTCTTAAATCCTCCACTTCTACTAGCTCCAAACCAAGAGGTATTATCATCCTCTTTCTTCATTTTGCCAATATATAACGTACATTCTCTGTGCAAACACACAGGTCAGGAAACAAAGCGTATCCCTCACCAGATATCTTGACTGTGATTGGAAATGGCAAAAATCTGTTTTTTGGCTTGAAGATCTTAGCTTAGAGCTATGAATGCTACATACGGTTTAAAACAGCTTTTTCTCCTTAAGATTACATTCGACTGGGATAAGACTATTACATTTGACAACCCTAATAAATCAAAGGAATTTATCACAAAAATCAAATTTAATATATAGACTTAGGAAGAAATATTTATCCCTGAATTATTTTTTTATCCATCATTCTTTATTCAAGATACAATTTTGCTAGGATGGTTATAATAACTTCTCTTTCTTAGACTATGGGGGTTATTACAACTTTGGAGGAGGTGTTAATCCGTCCCAAAAGTGACGGTAAAGTGACGGATATACCACCAGCCGTATTACGAGTCCATTATATCCTATGGAACTCGTAATACGGCTGGTGGTATATCTGTCACTTTACCGTCACTTTTGGGACGGATTAACACCTCCTCCAAAGTTGTAATAACCCCCATGTTTGTTGTTTAAGATGTTTTGTGTTCACATTCATTGTGTCCATATCATTCATATATGTATGTTGAAGTAACTTTATGGCGGTCATTATGAACACGGCAGGAAACACCGCCGACTGCCCAAAATCACCAGACCACCACTGTCGGCGGGAATGCCGGACCGCCCCCACCACCACCGCCGTGCACACCCACATTCCGCCCTCCAAATAATGATGCACAAATTACCTTGGCGGACAGTGGAGGCCGGACGACCATTGGCGGTGCCGACCACCACAGTAAGTGGACTTAACAGCAAGAAGTGCACAGTTTGGATAAGGTGCAACCCACGCACCTGACACACATCCATAACCCCATAAAACACCCCTACACATACCCCACGATCCTTTGCAACAAAACCAGGCCAAGAAGACGGAGAGCACCAGAGGCAGACACCGAATGCCACCATACACGAGAAACACACCCACCCACAGAAGAGTACCCTCACTGCACAGAAAGGGAGTTAAGGACCATGGTGGATGAGATCCTGAAGATGGAGCCACAAGTATTCGGGCCGAGGTGCAGCACACACCCATCGCAAGGAAGATGGCGCTATGACAGACCATTGTGAACAGGGTCAGTGCAGTGGGACAACATCCACGCACCAGGGACGACATCCGGAAGAGATGGGACGACCTGTGGGGGAAGGTCAGGGGCATGGCATCAAGGCACCACATTGCAGTCCAGAAAACTGGGGGAGGATTGCCACCAACATCACCAGAATACACAGATTGGGAGGAAAAGGTACTGGCCATCCTGCACCCTGAGGGACTCACTGGACTCACTGGAGGAATAGACTCGGGTAAGTCATCAACATTTACCCCATATACACCATACCTGCAATGCATGCACCACCCCACCCCACCCACACCCACCAGGACCAACACCCCACCCGGGCAACAGACACTAAATCCACCCCCGCATGACCACAAACCCACTAACAGGCCCACATCCCTCCCCTTGTGCACAGCCACCTACTCCTGCAAGTACCCACAATGGAACAACACCCCCCACCACAATGCAACCCCACAGTCGAAGCAAAATGCAGTGTAAACCTCACAAAGGCACCCTGTAAGGCCACTGAAAGTAACCCCAGCACAAAATAGCCCAGTACTGTGCACCCCAAACGCTCATGCATCTGTAACAGACATGTCTATGTCCCCCAACAGGCACCACTACCCATGCCACCCTAACGGACGGGACAAGGAGTGCCAGTGCTCCCCAGGGAGACAGAGGCACCTCACAGGACACTGGTGAAGGATCCCTGGACACTGATGAGCAGGCAGGCCCCTCACACAGTCCTGGACTGTCACCATGCAGCAGCTCCACCCAGGAAACCACTGTCACCCCTACCACCCAGTCAAGACCAGCAGCCCAGGGCAAGTGTCCCCACACCAGTGTATCCAGGCCACAGACTGGTGGAACACAGGTACAGAGGCCACAGACTCCCACTCCCAACATGCAAGAAGGCGAGGGCCCTAGTACAAGTGGTACTGCAAGACCTGTGCAGGGGACACAGGGGGCTATGGCAAGTGCAAGGGTCTCAGTGGGTCCTGGGGGGAGGCCACAGGATAGATGCAGAAGCCCAGGACGTGATATCAGAGGTATTGGGGGCCTACCAGCATACCCATGACAGGTGCGCACAGTTAGGGCCTCATTATGACCCGGGCGGCCGGCAGTAAGCTGGCGGTAATACCGCCAACAGGCTGGCAGTGTTCCACTAGCTATTATGACCGTGGCGCAATAGCCACTGTCATTCCGCCGGCCCCTCCACCATACCGCCAGGCTTCCGCCTGGCGGTCATAATCTCCAGGGCAGCAGTGCAAGCAGCGCTGCCCTGGGGATTATGAGTCCTCGACCGCCAGCTTGGCCATGGCGGTAAACACTGCCATGGAAAGGCTGGCAGTAAGGGGGACTTGGGGTGCCCCTGGGGGCCCCTGCACTGTCCATGCACTTGGCATGGAAAGTGCAGGGGCCCCCAGGCAGAGCCCCATCGCGCATTTCACTGTCCGAATTTCAGGAAGTGAAATGCAAAACGGGTGCTACTGCACCTGCTGCACATCAGCATTGCTAAGCAATGTTGATGGGACTTGTTGTATTAGGGAGCCAGAAGTATCGCCATTACTGGTGGTATTCTGGCTCCCGCAGCCTCGGTGGTCTTTTGAAAAGACAGCTGAGTTTGTAATGAGGGCCATAGTGTCCTGGAGCATAGTCAGAGGATGCAGCAGGAACATCACCAACAGGCCATGGAGCAGTGGAAACAGCACAACGCCACAATGGCCACCATAGCAGGAGTACTGCTGCAGCTGGTACAAACCCAGTCTGAGACCCACACAGGACAGGAGGCCCCCACTACAGCACCGGACACCCACCATGAAATTACACCATCAGCAGAAACATCCCAGGAACTTCCCGCACAGGAAACCCAAGGGCCTACCATGTCATCTCCTGAAGATCAACAGCAGGCACCCAAACGGACCCTCAGGCCAAGATATGGCACTGGATTCCCAGTAAAGAACAAGGCCCCCTTCAAGAAGTAACTCAGCAAGAATCTGCACAGCAACCATCTCACTCAATCAGCCACCACACATTGCTAAGAGGCAATATGAACTAATGTAAGAAATGATGGACCCATCAATACTACCAACAAGGCTGCCACCATGTTGGCTTTGAGGACACCCACCCCTTACGACTTGCCATCACTGTAAATATCACTATTCACTCCCTGCAACCAATAAAACATGTATCACACCTGTAACACTGTCCCCGTGTTAAAATGTGAATAAAGTGAAGCATGGACGCAACTGGCTGATAACCACTTTATTGTCAAAACGTTGCATGAAGGGAACCTGTGTGCCTAAATGTGGGCCCTAAGTAAATGCAGAAAATATCAATCTGTACCATGCAGAACTGGACCATGTGTCACATATCATTATCAACCCTCCCCTATATGACTAAGCACACTGACAGTATGTGTCATAAACCCCAATGTCAGCCCAATGTTCCACACAGTTACTGGAAGTAGAGTTGTATCAGTTGGGTCCTGAAATTGACATCTTCCCCTTCCGCATCATCACCATCACTCTCCTCCCCTCTCTCAGGTAGCTGGTCAGGACATACAGCATTCTCCGCCTCCAAGAGGGGGATAGAATGTCTCACTGCCACGTTGTGCAGCATGCAGCAGGCCACCACCTTTTCAGGCCCATAGGCTAGGGAACCCCCAGAGATATGTAGACAACGAAATCTAGCCTTCAGGAGACCTATTGTGCGTAATTCCTCTCTGCATCCGTCCTAGGATTCCTCACTGGTGTCAGGAGCCAACGCAAGTTTGGATAGCCAGAATCACCTAGAAAAAGGTTCAATACAGAGTAGTCATTGTTAAGCCCCTTAGTCAGACAACCTGGCTGTCTGCTATGTGTCAGTTAGTGACAGACACACTTACCTATGATCCACCCTCTGTCCTCTTGGAGTTGTTCCATCCTCTGTGGCACACTACTGTTCCTCAACACAAAGGAATCATGGACTGAACCTGGCATTCACATGTGAGATGTACTGGTCTGCAGTACATACCAACTGGATGTTCATGGAGTGAAAGTTATTTCTGTTTCTGTACACCTGTTCACTGACTCTTGGGGGTATTATGGGTATATGGGTGCCATCGATGGCACCGATCACATGTTTGCAAAGGCATAGAAGTCAGATTTGGGGGCGGGGGGTCAGTACTTTGGGGAAACCTCACATAGGACTGCAGGTGTCGTACAAATGCATTTAGAAATCTTGTCAGTATCATGCTGAACATTGGCTGTGAAAATCCAGCACCCATGCCCACTGTCACTTGAAATGAGCCCGTGGCCAGGAAATGGAGTGCGGAGAGCACATACACTTCAGTAGGGATGGCATACTGATTACGAATTCCCGGAGTTAGTGCAGGATCCAGTAAAGCACAAAGTTCCTGAATTGTTGCATGTGTGAGTCTGGAATTGCTCATGGTCTGACGCTCCACCATGGTCCTCATATCTACAAATGGTCTGTACACCAATGGTGCCCTCGCCACAAGGGTTGGTACCTACGAGGGGTATCAAAAAGGTGTGATGAACACATACATAGTCACACATTGTCATCAATTGTGCACTGCATATTTCATTGTAGTGACTCCACATTAACTGCTTCTTGACACATCTACATCTACACCTCAATGAGGGAACAGTTTTTTTCATGTGTGGTATATTACGGAATGGTCACATGCATAGGTGCTTCATGTGGCTAGTAGGGCCTGCATTGTGCACATTTTTATTTATAGATGCGTAGTTACTGCCAAAATGTCTGCCCACTGTAATCCAGGCCTTTTGCTGTGGAAGTGACCTCATACCGCTAGCGGTTGACTTCACAGCATAAGGCGGTGTTTACTGCCGTTCGCACTGTCATTGGTTAACATGCATGCCAATGGGGAATCCTGGCGTATCATGATCGCCACCAGCGGTGATGGTGCACACTGCTGCAGTACGTACGTACGGCCGTACAGGTGAGCCTGGGTTTGGGGGTCACTGTTTGGGTGTAATGGATGGTGTTGAATGGACATATGTGTGCACGTCTGAGCCTGCATGGGCCGTGGTGCATGGCATGCTGCGTGCGTATGGCCTGTAAGTCTGAGAGTACTGTCCTTCCTATAGTGGACGAATAGCCAGCTGTACCTATCTTGCAAGTGCCTGACCTCTGTGTTCCATATCTGTGTCACCCTTTTAGGTCAGCACCCACCAGAAGAGGGCACTTTGGCATGCCATCGCCAAGGAGGTGCTAACCCTGGGGGTCTACAACCGGCGGAGCGCCCACTGCAGAAAGAGGTGGGAGGACCTGCGGCGCTGGGTGCCTAAGATCTGCAACGTATCTTGGCGGTGGCGTACCCAGACCTGGATGGGCACTTGACGGCTGCACAGCAGTCACAAGGGACTGAGTATTCACGTCACAAACTTCAGTCTGGAAGGATGTCTGTGTGTGCATTAGGGTTCATGCTGCTTAGAGGCAGGGACTCTGACTGGTGTCCATGTGCATGATGGTCCCCAAAGGGTGTAGGGGTGTCTTTGTCAGGTCTCCCACACGTCGCCTCCTTAGGTAGTTCAGGGGATGGGTGTAGAGCAGTGTTCTGGTCAGTAGTCAGGGGCATGGCCATGGGCATAGTGAACGGTGCTGCCTGTTGGGTGTGTCTTCTGGGTGGGTGTATGTATGGCCACTATGTACCTCCATTCAGCTATTTACAAGTGTCTCTCCTGTTTTGTCTCCCCATCCCTGTTCTTTTGTGTTGGTTTTGTACAGCAGCAACATCTGGCGAGGCAGCTGAGGCACTGGCAAGTGGGGAAGCAGCGGCCCACGGATCCTCAGAGGCAGAGACATCTGACGCCAAGGGGACCAGTGGGTGGGAGGGTGAGGGGAGTAACACGGGGAGGCAACTACCACTGGAGGTAGTGACTCTGAGACCTCCCCCGATGGGGGCTCCCCGGCGGTGGCGGATCCTAGTGGCCACACCACTACAGTGACATCTTCCGCCACCCCCCATTCCATCACCGCCCTCACTTCTGCTCCCCACTGTGTTGCCCGTGCCAGCTCACCCAGAAAGGTGGGCGTCTCCTTCGCCCCAGGCACCTTCTCCCCTGCCAGCCCCGCTGCCCTTACGGAGGAGGCTATTGTCCTCCTGAGAACCATCTCTGTAGAGCAGACAACCATTGTCAATGCCATCAAGGGTCTAGCATCAGAGGTCCAGCAGACAAATGCCTATCTGGATGGCATTCACAGTGCTGTGTCTGCCCTACAGAGATCTTTTCAGGCTCTAGCCTCCTCTTGGACGGCAGCCAGTTTCCCTGGCCATTCCGTCCCCCCTCCAACTTCCTCTACCCCTTCAAGCACCCCACTCCCTTCACCCGTCCACAGCACACATTCTGACACGCAGTCAAGCACATCAACACACAAGAAGCACACTTCTAAACAGAAGCACCACACCTCCCAACACAAGCATTCACACAGCCAACAGACACAGGCACACACAACAACATCCACTTCCCCCAGTGTGCCCACCTCTTCCGCCTCCCTGTATGTCCCCTCTACATTCACACCCTCATGCACTGCACCTTCAGTCACTGTTGCTGCTCCTCTTACTGCACTCACCACAATAGCAGACATCCACACATGCACCCCATACACCACACCTGCACTCACCACATCTACTGTAGTTGACACATGCAGCACACTCACCAGACTTGCAGACACCCACACAACATACATCCACACTAGCTGCCTGTCTTCTCCCACTGTGTCCACCCCCTCCTCCAAAAACACACAAATGGAACCAAGACACCCACCCATCACACATCCACCACACCACACCACAGCATACTGTCCAGTCACCTGCACCCACTACACGCACCCCTACACCACATACATCCACTTCCTCTGCCTCCACTCCCACGCCCTCATCCAGGACCACCCTAATTGCTCCGAAGAAACTTTTCCTCTCCTGTGCTGACCTCTTCCAAACCACTGGCCCACCTCGTCTTGTCCCTAAGTGTGTACACCCCCTTGCCCTTTCCACTCTTTCCTCTTCACAGCCCACCCCTGACCGCCCTTCACATTCCTGTGCCCCTTCCCCAGAGAAAAAAACGGCCTGGGCAGAGCCAAGTCCATCTGGCTCAACCCGCTCGAAACATCCCCCCCTTCAAAGGACAAACCCACAACCCCTCCACCTTCCAAACGAAAGTCCAAGCCCCACCACGTCGCAAATCCCCGCCCCCACCACCCCCTGCCCTCATTCCGTGAGGTGCCTGGATGCCCCTTTGTTGCCCCATTAGGTGGACTACCGTGCACTTTTGGGAGTCAGGTTGGGTCCGTTGTGGCCCATGTCACTTGTAGCGCTATGGACTGGCCATTGGCCTGTTTGAAGTAGTTGGCTCTGTGAGCTTTAATAAAATATTCCTGTGTGGCCTGTGTTTTGGCGGCACACTGTTGAACCCTGCTCTTTCGTTTCATTGTTTATGGGTGTGGGGCATTTGTATGTACTATGGTCAAGTTGGATTTGTCTTGTGTCAGGTAAGTACCTCTTGCTGTGGGGTGTATGGGTTGTGCTGCTGTGAAGGGTTGTGTGGACATGCAGGGTGGGTGGAGTGGGTGGGTATGTAACTGTGCCCTTTCCTCCCTTGTTTCGTAGGTTGCCGTACTTACCGTCGTTGTGTTCATCGGCGGTCTCGGTCATGGAGGTATATGGCAAGGAGCAGGGCTGGCATGATCTGCAGCTCTCTATCCATGTCTTCTTCGGCGCATTGTGTGGGCCTCCGGTGAGTGTTTCATTGGATTTGGTTTATTTCCGCCTGGCTTTGCGTGACGGTCGTTCCCGCCCCGGAACTGGCAGCAGACTAGTGGTTCATTATTTGATGGGTGGGTTGGACCTTTCAGTCGGCCTGTGGGCGGATTTTGCCGTTGTCGTGGGCACTCGTCTACTGGCGGTGAGTGTTTTTCTGGATGCCTGTGATTCGATTGGTTCATTATTTGGCGGTCCGGCCCGCTCCTCTGTTGGCGGTTTTTACCGCCACCTCCGGTGCCGCAGTACGGACCGCTGTGTTCATAATGAGGGCCTATGTCTTCTTTTAGGCACTTAACTATGTTTTTGGCCTTACGGGACTATTCTAGTTGTTTTATCTTTAGTGTTCATATGTGCCTAGAATTTTGTTTCTATCCGCCAGGGGATATTTCCTCTTTGTTATTCATCTTTCTTCTGTGCTATCCAGTCTCTTTACATGCTATTGTAATTTGTCTCTTTGAGTTCTCTGCAGCTTATGGTTTATTGAGACACTTGTTTATAAATTGTCTTAAGGGTTTTACATGAATAATTTAAGATGTATCACTTGAAATGTTAAGGGGTGAGAGAATCCAATAAAGAGAAGTTTTAGCTTCACCTGCGTAGAATGAAAGGTCTGTGTATATTATTACAAGAGACTCACCTATTTGATAATGAGGTGGTGGATCTTAAGAAAACAAGGATTAGATGAAATATTTATTTGTCTGCTTTTGGGAATAGGAATTGTGTTGCAATTCAGTGTAATCAAAATCTTCGATTATCTTTAATTTCTCAGGACATTTATTTAGAAGGTAGATGGTTAATTGTTAAATTTAAGATTGATGACTGGATAGTTGTATTATAAATGCATTCTGTCCCAATCACTCAGATCTGGCTTTTTGGAAGACTATTCCCCAAAAAATTCTAGAGCAAACTAGTGATACTTTTTCTAGGGGGAAATTGCAAACAATTAATGGATCCCTTTCTTGAAACTAATGGGTTAAATTAATATCAAATAACATGTACAGAAACATATCTCAAAGAGCCATTTCAGACTCATGGAGATTCTTTAACCCAGATTTACAAATGTATTTTTTCCCCAACTCACCCTTCCCAAACCAGAATTCATTATTTTTGGTCAAAAACGTGATTAGCATCTAGTAAATTCAGAGATTATCTCTTTCCTTATATATAATCAGGTCATTGTTTGGACGGAACACAACTTTCTTTCAACTAGTACCAAAACCTGCAGAAAAAGATTCAATGAGGCCTTGTGTAACTATAGAACCTTTATTGCCACTTATGAGCACTTTATCAAAGATTTTTTTTGAGTTTAATAGAACTAAAGATTCTTCACGACCTTCCATTCGGGATGATTTTCGTGCAGCCTCAAGAGAACAATTAACCATTTATACTTTTTGCAAAAAGAAAATAAAATAGAAAAAGATTTTTCTTATTTTTTTATAACTCTGTACATTGATTTTATTGTATTGAAATTGTCAGGCGCTAACCGGTTCGTCCCACGGAGACACAGGGCTGTGCTGGCAGTCTGACCACAGCCAAAGCAGTGGTCCGACTGCTTTGACCGTGGTTAGACCGCCACATTATGACCGTGGCGGTTGGGCCTCAGTCAGACCTCGAGCACCGCCATCTTCCCTCCACTGGAGGGACTGGCGGCCCTAATCTGCCAGGGCAGCGTTGGATGCAGGGGGGCCCCTGCACTGTTCATGCACTTGGCATTGGCAGTGCAGGGGACAGCATGGACTGCCCCTTCACGCTTTTAACTGTCTGCATTGCAGACAGTGAAAAGCACTACGGGTGCTGTTGCACCCTACGCACCGCAACATAGCTGCCAGCTCAATTATGAGCTTGAGTCAATGTTGTGGGCTGTTCCCTGCTGGGCCCCGCCGATGACCCAGCGGGGAACTAGTAATGGGGCCACGGGAAGGCGGCCGCTATGGCGGAAACCTAGCCGTGAAAGTTTGACGGGTGGCCTTTTCCACCCCGCAAGACTCGTAATGTCCCCCTTAGTCAAATAACACTTTTCATGTAATCGATATATGAAAACTACTCTACACAATTCCCACAAACTAGGTGTGCCTGTCAGGTCCCCTTTCCCGCTTTTGATGGCTCTCCCATCCCTCTAGGGATCTTCAAGAAACAGTGTGAAACCTGCAACCAGATACAATGTTTAGCTTTCTATACTATCTACATGTATTCCCACCTTTTTCCACAGTCAATGTGGCCCCACTGGAAGACCTACCTAAAAATGGTCAAGAAATTCAGTGTATGTCTTGCTTGTTGGGTCTTGATGAGATTTTCTAAAACACAGTCACACTCACAATCATAGACATATAACAGGCGATAAAGAATGAAAATCAATTCTTAAGTATTTAGATTTCTCAAATATTCATGGATTAATAAGCGCAGTGTGTTAGTATTGAAAGAACAGAGTTCAGTGTTTTAACCATACTGAAAGCAAAGGGTTAATATACTAAAGCTCACTTTTGTATGTGATTGGTGTCATCACTGTTACATCACAGTGATGATTGAACATGGAAATAACAGACCTTTGATTCACCTTTTCAAAATAGCGTGTGCCAAACACTGAGGGGGTCATTCAGACCCTGGCGGGAACCGCCGAATGACCGCACCGCGGTCAAAAGACCGCAGCGGCAATTCTGTGTTTCCCGCTGGGCTGGCGGGCGACCGCCAGAAGGCCGCCCGCCAGCCCAACGGGAAACCCCTTCCCACGAGGACGCCGGCTCCGAATGGAGCCGGCGTAGTGGGAAGGGTGCGACGGGTGCAGTTGCACCCGTCGCGAATTTCAGTGTCTGCAATGCAGACACCCCTCACCGCCATCCTGTTCCTGGCGGTCGGAACCGCCAGGAACAGGATGGCGGTGAGGGGGTCGGAATCCCCCATGGTGGCGCAGCAAGCTGCGCCGCCATGGGGGATTCCTCAGGGCATCGGAAAACCGGCGGGACACCAGCGGTTTTCCTGTTCTGACCGCGGCCAAACCGCTGCGGTCAGAATGCCCTGCGGGGCACCGCCAGCCTGTTGGCGGTGCTCCCGCCAACCCCGGCCCGGCGGTCCTTGACCGCCGGGGTCGGAATAACCCCCTGAGTGTTCTTTATCATAGGCAATGATTGGTATCACAAAAATGCTACATAAAACTCAACTATAACAAACATGTTCATAGTACATCGTTAAAATATCAATTGTCCAACACACGCTCACATCTGTACCATCATTGCAAGCTAAGACCAATGAGCGTTATTATTCGCAAGAATGCAAGAATTCAAGTAACAAAGGACACTAATAACATGCCCTTCTAGTGTGCACTGCCCGTCTGAACTTCTGGCAATCAACTATCAAAGGTAACTGGTAAGAAGCCTTTCAAATATGTGCAACGTGTTACCCCCTTTTGTGATGCTTCGTGATTTCTTCTTTTCTAGTATTGACATCTTCGACGCTGGGCTATGGAATAGACGATCCAGGAACAAGTGTGGAGGAGCAGAGAATCCCACTCTGCATCTGAAGACCTCGGACAGCAAGCAATCACCTGAAGACTGGTGTGGCTTTAAATACCTGCTGCACCTGTCCACTCCTAGTCTGTCACCACACCCAGTCTGAGTCATGAGGATGCCACATGCTCCTGCAACAAGTTAACATCTTCCCCAGATTCCTACACGAGTTCTAAAACAAGAATTGGCTCAAGTTAACGTTTCTCAAAGGAAACAACAATCATTGGCCCATGCAAGGACAAGGGATTTTCTTTGGGGCACACTGTACTAAATGCCAGATGTGGGTTCTGGCGTATATTCCGGTTTGCAGGAACGGCAGTACTAGACCATTACATAAACATGTACCTCAAGCTGGTGCATTACAACCTCAAGTACCTATGCAGTCGACTATTCTGCACAAAACAATGCAGTTCCACAGCTCACAAATACCATTCAATTTTCTGAAATGTTATGTGAAACTAAGATATTAGAACAGCCTTACTTCACTTCTAAAAAACAAAGCAAATCTAAAGAAGTTGATTGAAGCTAAACTACAACTTAATAAATCCTTCACTAAGAAAGCATGTTGGTTCCTTCTCAAAGTAAATGCTAAGTAATAAGGAGAAAAGAATAGATCAGGGGCCAGATGTATTATTTTTGCAAATTGCGACTTGCAATTTGCGAGTCCATCCGACTCGCAAATTGCAAGTCGCAATTTGCTATGCAGTACGGTGTCTCAGACACCGACTGCGACTCGCAATGGGGTCGCAATGACCCACCTCATCAATATTCATGAGGTGGGTCGCAAATTGCGGCCCCATTGCGAGTATAGGCACTCGCAAACATGGAGGCCTGCTGTAGTCAGCAGACCTCCGTGTTCGTGACTGCTTTAAATAAAGCAGTTTTTTTTTTTTAAGTGTAGCCCGTTTTCCTTAAAGGAAAACGAGCTGCACTTAAAAAAAATCCGAAACCTTTAGTTTCGGTATTTTTTCAGGGCAGGGAGTGGTCCCTTGGACCACTCCCTGCCCTGAAAAAATATTTTTGGGTCCATTCACAAAGTGGAAGGGGTCCCATGGGGACCCCTTCCAATTTGCGAGTGGGTTACCATCCACTTGAAGTGGATGGTAACTGCGACACCATTTGCGACCGCATATGCGGTCGCAAATGGTATTGCATACCACTAGGAATCGCAAATAGGAAGGGAACACCCCTTCCTATTTGCGATTCTGAAATGCATTTTGCGAGTCCGTTCCGACTCGCAAAATGCATTTCTGCATAGGAAACTCCGGTTTGCGACTCGCAAAAGGCAATTTTTGCCGTTTGCGAGTCGCAAACTGTTTCCTACATCTGGCCCCAGGTTCCATACTAGCACATTACCACAAATTGAAGAAAAAAAAGAGAAGTCAGTAGCAATGTCCTTCACAATGATTTGGGTGAATACATCATTAGAGAATCAGAAATTACTTCTTGCTTTCAAATTTGTATCAGAATAATTTCTCTCCTGAAGAGTCCTCCACAAAGGCATCCATTGATGCTTATTTTACTTACAAAAAAGGGTTCAAGAAACCTAAATCTCTCCTGGAAAATAACTCAGGAATTAAAGACATTTTAATGCCATTAACAAACTCTCTACAGGAAAAAGAAGATGACATTGGTAGGCTGAGTGGCTGTAACCTGTGGAGGAGGTTGGCCGCCATCGGGAGGGGGGTGATGCTGTTAATCACTGCACGCTGGAAATGATGATTAAAGCATGCTTTACCTGGTATGTGGCAGACACCTAAGGAGCAGATATAGCAGCACGTGTGGCGATTCCTGTTCTGATTCTGGGTTTGAGGAGCAGCTTTACGGCCATAGATCTGCTTTTGCTGTCACCTCTGTCCCATCTCCTTACAGGTGGAGCACATCACTCGCTCCTCCTTTCATCTTCCCTGCATCACCTAGGCTGCAATCCGGCCCAACTCAACTGACACCTTGAGTTGACTTGTTCTGCTCCTTTCCTATCTAGGATTTCGCCTCTGCCTCAGGGGCCTTGTTTGGGGCTTGGTTTACAGGAGCAACTCCCACTGCCACACCTCTTAGGCCCTCTTTTCCTTTTTTCTGCTCCAACTGCAACAGTTGCAGCAGCAGTTGCAGCCATATGGGCCCCATATGTGCCTTGTATAGTATTTTTCCTGGAGGCTACCCCCCTCCTCCCATCTTGCACATTTGGTGCTTCTGGTGAAATTTGGGATCTTTCAAACTGCTCGGTGGGGTGCTTGTAGATTATTTGTGGCCTGGTATGGCAAAATATGTAAAGCGTTCAGATAGGGAGCTCCTCTTTCTAAAACCACCAGCATTTCACACCCGTACTCACCCTCCTCAGGCAGGAATCCAACCTGAGGCTCTATCACATACAGAAGGAGCAGAGGGATCTTTAATATAATCCAAAGCACCTGTGTAGACACAGCTATCAGGAGCTGATACAGAAGCCAACCTCTCTGCCAGGCCCAGTGTCACCAAGGGCAAACCACTGGAGTCTCATGTTAGAAAAATACTTCCAACATCGAATAAGGTGGGTTCTCTCGGGACGTCTGGAGATTACAGTAATTAAATAAATCAGGTGTATTAATGATGATTCAAATGTATGACCTGAAATTTTGGCCAGTACGTTTAAACCTTGGATTAATAGCTGGCTAGTTCCCTTACAGCAAGAGGTCATCCCTGTAAGGGATACCACTCTCCACACAAACGTAGTGGTTGCTGTTTTTAAAGTGGCTGCAGAACTCAGAATATTGGCTAGGATGGCCCTATTGGATGCAGAAAAAGCATTCAACAGAGTCTCCTGGCCTTTTCTCTGCTGTGTCCTCAAAAGTTTCAGCTTTGGCCCAAAGCTGACTCAAAGAATACGGTTAATTTATCACAACCTCTCTGCAAGAGTGGTGCCTTTGGCTGTGCAATCGGATAAATTCACAATTATGCGAGGTATGCGTTGAGGGTCCCCCGCTTCACTCCAATTGTTTATTTTATATTTGGAGCCCTATATGAAGATGTTATCTCAGTCCACGCATATCCGCCTATAGCTCTAAGTCGATCCATCAGGAAGGGTGTTCCTTGTGCTGATTATGCTGACGATCTGGCAATTTGTTTACTGATCCTGATCTGCCATTACAAGCAATAGAAAATAAAGCTAAGAAATATGCCATTTTGTCTGCCTATACACTAAAAATAGGTAAGACTCAAGTTTTATATAATGGTAAACATCCTGCTAGAGACGCTCACTTTGTAACCATTGCTACATATTTTGAGTTTCAGATTAGATCTAATATTGATAAGGTATTTACTCTGATTTATCCTGATGAACACCATAACCATTGCACAGCTTCTCATCAAATGGATTGGTATTCAATGTTGAAGTAACCTCATTAGGATATTAGCTTTACCAAAAATGAGGGCTTTACTTTTTACTTCAATGCTTGAAGTTTTATTTTTGGGCTGTTTCTCAACAAGGCTCTCACAAGTTCTTGGCCTTTCTGCAAACACCTTGCCTCTCAGGGATCTTATTTTAACCTTCCTGTTTTAAAAGAACAATATTAAAGACCCTGTTAGGAAACATAGAAGTCGCAGTTCCCTAGTTAGCAAATATATCTCCTTATGACATATTCCGTGCTTCACGGATTTTATTTTCAGATGCTTTAGTCCTTACTTGGTCTTGCACAAAACTGCAGAAAGTTGTCCACTAATTTGAGAGATTGTCATTAATTAATCGAAATCTAGGTTCAGGATATTTTAAATATTTACAGGTCAGGGACTATTTTAGAGGTCATCGGTCAATCACAACGCTATTACTTTTTTAGATCATTTTCTGTCTTCTAGACATAAGGGCATTATCGGCAAAATGTGTGCTCTATGTTTGGAGAAGCAACCTAACAATATCCAAAAACCCTTTGGATCGATAGTCTTGGAAGCTTTCAAAACTAATTTTGCTTAAGCAGGCACAACATAAGCTTTTAAAAGTTTCCAGGCTTACAATTCACCATTATAAATCTATTCAGGATATTTACTATACTCCAGAAAGGATGTATATAAACGGGTATATTTGGCAGATTCAAAATGTCCTAGATGCCATATTGATAACGCTGACACAGTCCACATGTTTATTACATGCCAAGCTGTACAGACGCATTGACAAGAGCTTGGCTAGTTGTCAAAAATAGATATTGTTATGTCACGTGCAGTAATATTGTTGGGGTATCCCGAATATATTCTGGACAAACTTAAGGGTATTGTCTTTGCCGCTCTTCTTGCAAGATTACAGATTGTAAAACTATGGCAGGACTGCAACCCCCCTGATTTGAAAGAATGATGGTATCAATTTATTGACTTTGCGGGTGTGGTAATGACCATTATTAATCATGATAACAAACAACTAGATCTTAAAAAGATCTGGGAGCCCATGTTGGATTTATTAAATACTTTGTAAAGGGAAGCGAGAACAAACCTTTATGCCAGATGATTGGATTTATCCATGCTATTTTTCTAATCAATTATGTTTTTTATTGTTGCCTGGAATTCTGTGTGGGATAAATTGGCTGTATTTGTTTCTAGTTTTGATGAATTATAAAAATAAACATAATAAAAAAAGAAAAAGCACCTGGTCCAGATTGTTTTACAGTTGCGTTTTATTCACAAATTTCAAAAATTATACTTCCTATGCTTTTTTAAATTATTAAACATTTTCTCACATAAGTAAGTGTGAAACCTTCTCAATGGAAGATATGTTATGTATCATTCTCCAAAAAGTGCCCCATCCTTTTATAAAAATTATAGGCCAATTTCAGTTTAGTTCAGTTCAATACTCTTTATTTCTGCATTATGCCATAAAAGAGAGACATACAGCAGTTAAAAAAAAACCGATAAAAACATATGATTCATATGAACAATAAAACATAATTTATTGCTAAATTAATACCTATAAATGTATCACAATTTAAAATAATAGAGCATAAGCTCTAAAAGCCAACACAAGGGCCACTCCGGTTATCCATGCACAAGTACCAATAAGGAGTGTGTTAACGTTTTAACCCCAGCAACCATATATACATTATCATGTTAAAATGAGGAACACTCCTCAGCATTATCCAGAGGTGCTGAAACAAGTTTCCTCCTAATTTGCCACATGGCAAATAGGTACTTTGAGACAACAAAGACAACAGGTTTACTGGTATCTGACTGTAGGATTCTGCATGCCACCTCGTATTGAGTGATGCTGAGATTCCTGCAGATGGGGATTAGCCATTTGGCCCTAGCCCTTCTGTACACTGGGCAAAAAGCATGTGCGTCACTGTCTCCTTGATACGTCCACAGGATGGACAGGCCATCTCTGCACCTCCATTTCGAGGTGTAAGTAGGGAGTGGTAAGGATCCATGTCTAAACTGTATATACAACTTTCTAGCTAGGCTTGGCTCTACATCATCTAAGAAATGTTCTGCAAAATAAGTATCTTCAACCGAGGTAAAAGAGCTGGTTAGAGTACCCAGAGCCTATGTTGTCAAAAGCTTACATAGCTTAAAAATCTTGAACTGCCTCTTAAGCTCCATATTACTTATGACTAAACCAGTCCACCCGGGGTCTTCCCACAGGATGACTAGTCCCATGCTCAGGATTGTATCTCTTATGTATTTAATCCAAGGGAGGTTGCCAGCACTGGGTGACTAAGCATTTCCTCCAGCCCCAACAATAATGTAACAATTCAGGTGTGACCCACAGTTTTCTCCAAAGGATTAGGGTCTAACTGCAATTGTTTCCAGAATTGTCCTAAGTCCTTAATCCAACCTTAGTGGGATCAAAGAAGTACTAACAGAGAGACATAGCACTTCAGTTATTAATATTGGCTGTAACATCTTTGCAAAGTCATTAGCGTTGCAATTGGAAAAGTTTGTGCTTCATCTTTTTGGAATAGAACAGATGGGTTTTGTTTAGACGTCACATAGCAATACGGTCCAGAATCTTTTTAATATCTTTTTTCCTAAAGAGATGCACAAGACAGGGCTTCACTTTTTACTTTAGTACCAGATCTCCTCTGATCCAGACTAAAAATTCAGAGGCTTCTTTGAGATTCATTGTAAAGGATCAAAAGATTAAATGTACCATGTAAACTGATGATATTTTGTTACTTATGTCTAAACAAGAACAACTATCCCTATCAACTTTTTTGATAAACTCAAAAAGTATTCAATGATTTATGATTATAAATGTAACATTTATAAGTTGGAAGTTATGCCTCTTAACTTCTGCTTTAAAGATCCTCTCCTTGAAGCAGCTTTATCATGGAATTTGTCCAAGATCAAATGTCTTTGAATTTGTTACTGCAAGTCTATCAGAGATACTTTACAAACAAACATAGAAGAAGTTATGTTTGAGGTCAAGCATCTAACAGTAAAATGGATCTTTCTATTGTTTCATGGTGGAGCCACTTAGACTCACTCAAAATGATGATCCTTCCTGGTATTTCATTGTATGTCCTTATGATGCTACCCATTAATGCTACCCTAAATAAGGATAGATTATAGTATCATTTGGAACTTTCCTCATTTCCTCATTTTTCTTAAAGGAATATTCTCCTAATGCATAGCCCTCTGACATGTTGGCTTCCCTGAGTGGTGGTACATCCCTGCTTTCTATTAAGGCCATATTTTGTTTCCAATTTGTTTGTAATGAATACATTTCACTTTAGTCCCATTTGATATAATAAAAGGATTAAAAAGAAGGGTTGGGTTATTTTTTGGAAAAAGTGTTGGTCAAAGGGTTTAACTGATGTTTCCCTATTGTTATTGGAGAATTAGATTATACCCTTTTCAGAGTTGTCAAGTAAATATGAATTATCCCATAAATCTCAGAGTGCCGAGTTTAGGAGGAAAGCAGCTCCATTAAGTGGAAAACTCTACAAAACCACTGAGCTGAAAAATAGAAACAATAATGAGTGTGTGTGTTTATATATATGTGTATAAATAAATAAGAATGTATATATATTATATATATATATATGTATGTGTGTGTGTGTATATACATGTATGTTTATTTGTGTGTGTTTGTATATATATATATATATATATATTTATGTATGTATGTGTATATATATATATGTTTATATATATATATATATATATACATGTGTATTTATACACATATATATAAATAGATGTATATATATATATCCAATGGAACAAACAAAGTTGAAGGAATTTGATAGTAAGGTACAAATATCAGTTAAAATACCATGTTAAATTAAGAAAACCACTAAAACATACCAGCTGAGTCACTCATGCTTAGTTTTTTAAAACTTGGCTGAAGCCATTTTTTAAATAAGTGAAGTGGTGTCCCAGTGCCCACCTCGGGAATCCAAAATTCCACTTTGTTTGGGTCTTCAAAGGGGAGTTCCAAGGCCCTCATGTCCCTTGCTAGCTCCCCGGCAAGCACGATACTGACAGGAGCTGGCTCCATTACTCTACCTTGCTTTTCCCGGGACAGGAGAAGCTTTTTTCACTCTTCCCGCCTTGGTAAGAGCAGAGTTGTGTTCCCTGCCTGGGATAGGGCACAAAGGTAATGCCCACAGTCCCCTGGGCAGTCTCCTGGGCAGGGATTTGCAGTGTCCCGGGGGATAGGACCACCAGGACACTGTTGGACCATGCTCATGTGATGGGATTCTCCGCGCGTGTTTCCGGCACTGGGTGGGGGGAGGAGACTGCCATTCCTCACAAAAAGATAATTTGTCATGGGGATGTGGTCTCTGGGGCCGAACAGTGCCTCAGGGAGGGGGGTTGCATGCTTCCCTCCCTTTTATTTTGCTTGCATCCCTGCGGGATGGTGTCCTAGGCCAATATAGGGGCTTTTGGAGGGGGCTGCCTGCTCTCATCCATTTATTTTGCCTACAACCCCGGGTTTCCTGAGGCCTGTGCAAGATACGGAGAAGGGGCTGTGTGTCCCCTTGCCTAATTTAAATGTTCAGACCGGGGTTTGGGGACAGCAAGGCATCTGTTTAATCAGTACGGGAATGGGGTCTATACACCCCACTCCCTATTATATGAATAGTGACTCCAGGGAATGAGGTCCCTCAGGTCTCAAGGAGGCTTGGGTAAGGGCACACACTACTCCTCATGAAAACATATTTTGTTGTCCCCGGGGCATTTTTTTAATATTGTTTTTTTGTTTTTGTTGTTTCTTTTTTTTGCCACTGATTCATGGATCCACCACAAATGGACGAGTCCAACGCCAATGCCAGGCCAAGGGGGGCAGAGTATCCCTACTCTGCCCCTTTATATGTTTTTTTAACCTTCGTTTCAGCGGGACTGAGTCCATGAGTCCTAAAATGGCTGCCGTCGCCTCATTGTTGATGTGGTAGCTGCTAATCAAATCTTAACTTAACTTCTGTCAGCTCTGCAAAGACTTTGCAACCCGCTTGACGGAACATCCCAAAACTTTCCAGGGAGAAGCTGAGGTCCATGAGACTTTTTTGGGAAGGTTTTGTAAAGATTTGTCAAGTGGTATCAAGTTATAAACAAACAAAAATGCTTTTCTTATGGAAACTATGGAAATGTGATTCTATATATGTTTATATATGTTTACTGCTTCAATTGCTGATGCGTGAAAAGATAGAGTTGATCACAAAAAGCATTTATGTGTTGTACTAAAATAAACATAAATAATCAAAGTGGATGATGTAAGATTGTCAAGTGACAGAACCCTATGTCCAAACACCCAGAAACAACTTAATGATAACAATATAATATAAGGACAAACGTACATGTGAAATAAGGGAATGCCACCAACGCTGCAATTCACATCTGTCCAAGTGTCAAAGGTAGTGTGCCATTGGGCCAGTAGTCAATAGGATCCTTTCTGGTATTCAATGTTTTTCATAAATTGTAAGCAAAGAAAGGCATGAATACTGTGAAACTAGCAACTCCACCTATATGTTTACATTTACGAAATGTGTAGCAATTTTTTCAGATGTCCTGTCACTCAAAAAAGTTCCTGAAATATCAGCTCTAAGCAAGTACCTCCTTTGTTAAAAATCACTCAAGTTCATAACAAACAAATACTTCTAAGTAAGGCACAAATACATGTAGGATATTTTTTACAAGCCATAAAGTCATACAAGATAAATTGTGGATATTGCAATAAATAAAAAACTTACAAGACTTGTCGCCACCGACGCCCTAAAACCAAAAGTAAAATAAGAAGTTACCAAAGCATCATTTTTCATTAATACTGCAAAATGCTGTCTTCTAACAAAACATATTAAAGGAATTATATAATTCATCATTGTACAGCACTTTTGATCAGCAGAGGATAAGCTAGTATTTATGTACATAGTGTTCAAAATACTAGTGCCACATGCAAAATACTGTAAACATAGTTGGTGCATAGATATTTCTTTTGCAGCTCTCGATATGATGAGGAAAACATGAGCGTGGATAATAAGATTGTGTTGTAGTGTAAATCTGTGGAATTTGCCCTATTTTGGTACTGTAGGTTATTGAATGATATCTTCTCTAGTGACTGGTGTTTGTGTGAAAAAAGTAGTACCTATAGACAGAAAACTTAGGGCCTAATTTACATTTTGGTGATGTAGTACAATGTCTGCCAAACTCTCGGTCCACCTTCCCGATTTTCAGTCGGGCAGTATGCCAGGTTTACACTACCTGATTAAAATTTACTCTGATGGTGCAAACCTTCCTCTGGCAGCTTGAGGGAGTAGAGGCTGCCGAACATAGGCCATCTCACTGTCTACTCTCTTTAGAGTGGGTGGTTGGATGGCATATTGTTTACTGTCTGTCACTTGCAGGAACATCAAAACGATGAAGGGCAAAAAATGTTTAAAAACTACCCCCGCACCACATGAGAAAGCTCCCATGGTGTTGGGACCAGTAGCTTTTACTTTCCCAAAAACAAATTCCCACTTTGGGAAATTTGTTTTAGTAAAAGTGCAAAAATTTCAAAACTTTGGTGTAAGCATCTCTCAATCATGTTGGATGAACACCTAACTTTTAAATGGCTTTGTATGAACCACCACCACGGTTGGTCATATAAACTGACTGCGTTCACCATAGGGCCAGTGGTGAACTTTATGGCCCAGATTTAAGAGGGTCTAGCGCCTACTTGCGCCACATTAGCGGCATTTTTTTTTTTACACTAATGTGGCTCAATGAGGCCAAAATCGCTGCAGCATATTTACAAAGTGGCACAGTACATGCATGGCGCTACTTTGGAACCCTTTGAGCCACATTATGCCTGTGCCAGGCATAATATATGCAAGGGTTTGTTCACCCGTCAGGAGGACCACAAAAATGGCACAGTGGAATCTAAGACATTCCACTGCATAATTTTTTGCGGCTACCTTTAACGCCTGCACAGAGCAGGCATTAAATGGGGGCACACCATTGCTTTCAATGGACCCTTATGCACTGTGCAGAATTAGTGCCAAAATTATGGCGCTAATCCTACACAATAGAGCCAAAAATGTTGAAGGTATTGCCCCTACCCTGCGCCAAAGTGCGCCGTTATAGGAAGCTGGCCTGGTTTGTAGTAGGTACCTGAGGTACTTACACCTTATACCAGGTATCCCCTATTAGTGAACTGTAAGCAGTGTCTAGCGGCCAGGCTCTCTAGAGGTAGCTGTGGATGAGCAGCCAAGGCTTATCTAGGAGACATGCAAAGCTCATGCACACAGCACTTACACGCATGAAAGAATACTCTCAGTGTTGGAAAAAAGGTACTTTATTATGATAACACAACATCAAAATTACTATAGAGGCAATACTCCCTTAGCAGGTAAGTAATACATAAGATATATACACTAGTTGTCAGAAATAGGCATAAGAATAGTTAAAAACAGTGCAAACAGTGTAAAACACAATAGAGAATTGTGGACCTAGGGGGAGCACAAACTATATACTAAAAGAATGGAATGCGAGAGTGTCATCCACACCCAGGCAAATGGAGTGTGCAGGGGGTCAGTGGGGGTACCAGGAAAGCACAAATGTAAGTACCACAGCACCCCCCAGCAACCAGGAAAGCAGGAGTACATTACTAGGATTTCCCCAGAACACCCACTTAGAAGAAAAGAAGAGAATTGCAAAACCCAGAGATGACTGCAAGAAACCAACGGTGGATTCCTGAAGACGAAGACCTGTGAAAAGGGGGGACCAGGTCCAGAAGACACAGCAGAGTCCAGTGGGGGCATGAGCCCCTACCCACCAAGCTGAGGATTGCAGGAGTTGGTCGATGGTGCAGAAGGAAAGTCAGCACTGCAGCCCTGGAGTCGGAGTCGAGTTCCTTGATACAAAATCATAGTTTTTTTTAGCAGTTCTAAGAAGTTCTTTGCTTTCTATACGTCCTGAAAAACATGTGCTTGTCCTTTATGGAGCACTTTGAGTTTAGCTAGTTGCACAGTACCCGCTGGGGCCCCCAAACTCTTAAAATCGTCTATCAGTTCAACAAATTTGCGACGCCGGTGGACAGCTGCAATAGACATATCAGAAAACATGCGGACGCTGAAGCTGTCACCAGAATTAAAGTCCCTCATTTTTATGGCTTGGGAAAGGATTTGTTCCTTTATCCTAAAATCTCCAAAATTGACCAGTATAGATACTTTGAGTTTGCAGGACGTATGAATGGTACCCTGTGTGCCCTCATAATTGAGAGATCCTCTTCAGTTCTTGCCTTTTCCGAAAGGATGCACTTATAGATGAGATCTGATGCTACCTTGGTCATGGATGAAGCTGATTCAATCTCTTCGGGGATCCCTAGGAACCTATGATTCGAGCGCCGAGACCTGTTCTCCATCTCATCCAACTTTAATTGAAGTTCCTTGAGTTATGATTGGATCTGACATGATGCCGACTCCAATTGTTTTTCAGCATCCTCTAGGTCTGAGACCCTCTGCTCCACTTGGGATACTCTTGTAGAGAGATAGGTTAGGTGAGTATTCAGTTGGCTAAGCTGGTCCTTCGTCTCCCTTCGAGCTTCCTCCTGGGATAGTTTTATTGCTCAAAGCTCCTCTAGAATCTGACCCATCAATTCCTCCATCAAGGGGATGCCAGTTACCCTGCATATCAAGCTGGCCGGAACGAGGGTACTAGGAGAAGAGCAGGGAGTTTGTGGAAGAATGTTAGCATTAGATGATATCGAGTCAGATACAGCTGGGTAGGAGGCTCCTGATACAAGATTTGAAGCCGTAGCGGGAAGTAATCCGCTGCCCATTACAATTTCTTTGGTTGGAGAGATTGCTCTCGCTTGCCCTTTCTCTTTCATTTATCCTTTTCCATTGCCTTAAGTGTCCCTTTAACATTGCTGCTAATACTAGAATGGGTAGGCAGGTTTCTCCTTATGCTGCAGGGTTATAGTAGATAAAGCACGGGGAGGATACCAAGTGTAGCTCGAACAGGCGAAGAAGTATGAGGCTCACTGGTCAGATTACTCAATATAGAGGTGGAGGTTTGAGAGAATAGTTCAACGAATTGCTTTGGCTGGGATGTTGCTTGCTCAGGGCCCTCTGAGGGACTGGACACCAGCGGTGCAGAAAGAAATGGAAAGGCAAGTGATAGGTCCTGTACCCCTGCGGATTCTCTCATGGACCCCCTAGGTCTTGCTGCTCAGAGCTATGTATTTGCCTTCTCGTGGCAGGAGTCAAAGTCTTGGATTTGGGTCCTTTTGAGATTTTTCCCATTGTTCGTGCCTTATACCCCGTATCCTGTGCATTGCATTTAATTGTAGAATATAATAAAAAATGGTAGGATGGAGTGGGATGAAGTAAGGTGAGGCAAAAGGAGGCTAGAAGAGGCTGCAGGTGATGCTACTAATGAGAGTCCCAAATAGAAATAGGAAAACAAGGGGGCAACAAGCCGCATCCAGTTCCATCACACACTTATCCGTACAGATTTGCCTATTATGCTGCCTAGTGCCGTTGTGACGATCTTCTTTTGACCATTAGCCCCATTGATAGTGGAATTTTGGCTCAACAAAGTCTCCAGAAAGTCTCACACAATGTGGTGCCCCTAATGGGGATGTCCCAACTTTTGCAGGGCTAAATGCACAACTAGCTTCCCTTAGTTCAACAGTCTTTCAAACAGCATTTGTTTGTAAAATACCCCCACCTCGTCCTCCCCCTTGAACTAGTTGAGCATTGCCTGCTGTCTCCACAAATACTTTTAACAAAAACAGAGGCTTCCAGCCTGCCACCCGAGCCTCATATTGCACTCGCTGAACAGGTACTTATCTTTTTCTTCCTTCTGCCTTCCTTATATTGATCTCCATGATTCTCATGATTCTGGACTGTGTTTCTGGGTCTCCGCAGGGGACATCCTGGCAGGAAAATGAGGCCACGGCAGTGCTCAGTGTGGAGTATACTTTGACTCCAGTTGCCATCCCCTACAAGAATCCGCACCACACCGCTCGAGCCCCGGTGTGTGGAGGGTCCCTCTCGCCCCTGCCGCTGGGTCACTGCCACTGAGTCTTCCTTGACAGAGGCTGCATGTGCCTATCGGCCAGAGTCCTTTCCTGGAGAAGCGCCGCTAAGACAGGGGAAAAGAAGAGGCCCCCGGTATAGGTATCAGTGTAGTTGTGCGGCTACCGGCACGAACCACCCGCCATCTTGCTGCTTGTGGGGTTCTCAGTCACGGAGCATGACGGGAGCTCCACGTGACCTCATCAGTGGCCAACCTGAGGGTGAAATCAGATTTGTGTGTTTCTTCCTTGAGTGACAGTGATCACATGGGATGTAATATTTGTCTTGTACTATTAATACCTAGAGCCTTTGGGTGCACCAATGGACAGCCCACCTACCACCATTTGGAACCCATCCATGCTGAAGGCCCTGATTTAGATCTTGGCGGATGGAATACTCCGTGACAAACATGACAGATATCCTGTCCGCCATATTACGATCCCCTGGGATATTATGGGATTGTAATACGGTGGAATATTTGTCACATTTATGATAGAGTATTCCCCTATGCCAAGTTCTAAATCAGCCCTTAAGACTCTAGCTCCTGGCCTCCTGATTATCCAATAGGTGAAATATCTTACTGATTAGAAAAAATTAGTGGCACATTTACTTGGCGTACTAATTTTCAAAATGTATATTTTGATTAGGCAGGAACAGGATGTGCGGTAATGGCTACATTTAAGTGAGTTAGATAATTTATTGTGATCTAAATGTAAACGAGCTGCAAAACACAAGTGTTGTTTCTGCTGGTCATAAAATTGTTGATGATTTTCGCCCTAAG
Source organism: Pleurodeles waltl (assembly GCF_031143425.1). Taxonomy (NCBI): domain Eukaryota; kingdom Metazoa; phylum Chordata; class Amphibia; order Caudata; family Salamandridae; genus Pleurodeles; species Pleurodeles waltl. Next base: position 1,055,481,169 of record NC_090448.1, read on the forward strand.
ACGAAAAGTGGTGGATTTTCAACTGTATGTCAATGAAATCCCAACATAAACAAGCCCTTTGCTGAACATAACAGCGTCTTGCATAACAGATGCATGCACTCACAGGCTCGACCCTAAAAAGATGACTACATGAAGCTGCAGCTTGTAGGCATGGGTATTTTCTCTTTGATGTCATTAGGAAGGGGCAAGAGTTGAGCTTTTATGTTAAAGATTTATCTGAGAGCTGGTTCTCAAAGTTGAATGTGCAGTGAAAACAAGTATAGTACTCTTCTTAAGGCTGTCTCCTTCAAATATTGTATTTCTTTTAAAGTCTTCCCTTGCAAAGACAATAATTTCTCTTTTCCTCACCAAGATATAGCAAAATAGTAAAAACACTAAAGATATGGGAACAGCAGTGCAGTAAAAACAAGCATTTGCAATACAATAGTCTCACATTCGCTTGAGTTAGAGCTATTGGCATTGGAAATGCATAATTGGACTTTTCTTGCCACACAAATTAGTCAACCCTTCCACATAATTTGGTCCTCTCTGTCACATAATACCAGTGGCCCTGCATATAACTAAAGCACTTCTATTTATCTTCTTCCCCTATCTTAAGCAAAAAATAAAAATATTGCCATTGTTTATTACATTTTTTATATTTTTTGGGGGGGGTCCCCACAATGTATTGTGGGGACCCATAGATGACCTAGACAGAAAGAGCACATCGTGCAGTAATGGGCAAAAATGTTTTCTAAGAGGAATGCCCAAACAAAGCATTAAATAAGTGTTGTGAATATTATAGTATCTTGACTGTAATGAACAGAACAGCCACTAGAGGACACCATAATGAAAATAGCATTTGTAAGAAACATTATGTTGAGTGGTGTGGAATTGTGTGGTGTTGAATTGTGTGTCTGTGTTGTGTATGTTGTTGTGTTTGACAAGGGCCAGTAAAGCAAGTCAAAATGAGTGAAATGTAAGTGGGATAGTACATCTGCCAGTTATATATAAGAATATGCTATTACTGAATGGCCAGTAAGGCACATACATTTTATAGCACATAAACCACATAAATCCCATGTAAAAACAATGCTATAGGTGCAAGTGTGTGTTTCATACTACAATTAACCTGGGCATAGGAATAAAAAACAGAACATGGCATTTGCAGAGTGCTAGCTATCAACAAGGCACCATAAATATAATTTGGAACATACTGATGCAGAATTAACCATGTTAAATGTATGTAGCATTTTGCTTAATTTGCAACAAACAGTGCTGTAGAAAGCTGATAGAACTTCAGAAGCCCTTGAGGTGAGATGAGATGACTGCAGTACCTCTCATTGTGTAAAAGCCTGAACAGAGATTGGAAAATAAGGCTGGAAAAGTATTTTATTTTTATTTTAACAGAATGAAAAGTCTTGCAAGCATTCTTGCCTCACATTTCAACGTGTAGAGCAGCCTGAGAAGATTTTTGGCCCCAATAAAGGAGACAAGCAATGCCCTGTGTTTGTTGTTGTGAGTGCTGGCAGGGAGGGGCCATGGAGAGAGACACTAGAGATGTGATGCAAGGCTAAGCAAGTTTCACATCACTGCTTCTAGGTTTAGCTACATTTTACTAGAAAGGGCATATTGTGGCTTTCATGAGCAGTGAGCTAAACAATTGGGTGTTTCTTTTGTAAAATAAGCTTATTTTAGGAGCCAGAGGTCAATGAGGACAGCACTGGAATAAAGCCAAAACAAATGTCAGCTACATGGGGGGAGATGGGAGGAACAGAATGCTGCAATAAAACGCAGGCAGCTACCAGCCTAAAACACCCACAGTGAAAGGGGAGCACCAAAGAAATAACAAAAATAGTCCATAACATCAACAGATAAAGAAACCAAAGTGGAATAATAAAGTAGTTTGTCACTGCTCTGAAACAGAAAAAGGAGGGAGAAAAAGGCAGAACTGACCACTAGAGAACAAGAATTTTTTAAGGACACTGCAACCAACAAATAGCTTTTAGCCATACGAAGTATACACATTGTCGAACGCTTAAGCTCGACCTAATTAACATTAGATTAGCACTTCCCCCTGCATGAGCAAAGGGTGTGTCTAAATGCCCAACTTTCCTGCAGCCTCAATGGAATTCATCGTCCTTACACCCTACTCCTGTAGATGGCGAGCGAGAGCAAAGAACCTAGGAGTCAGAATCATGTTCAGAGTCCAATGGAGCATGTCTTCGTCCTTACCAGCAATCCCAGCAGAAGAGTTCGATGCCACATGCCAACTACCTCCTGATAGAGTTTGCAGAGAATATACTGAATACCTGGGCAGTCATGTTTGATGTAGTTTTTTATGCAGGTTGTTTTTAAGAAAAATCGAGTAAACCAAAGTTTTATTGTATAATGATTTAGGAACTATTTCTGCTTAATCAATCAGTCAACTTGTAGAGTGCTACTTGTCACCCGTGAGGGTATCCAGGCACTGGCGGGGTCTCAATCAAAGAACCAAATCTTCAGCATCCTACGGAACTACTGTAGAATAAGGGAGGTCCTGGGGTGCAGGAGGAGGTTGTTCCAGGCTTTGGCTATGAAGTAGGAGAAGGAGCGCCCTCAACCTCTGCTGTGTTGTATGCAGGGGGAAATGGTATGTGCCAGCGCGAGGGAGGAAGAGCGGAGGTGTCTAGAGGGTTTGTAAAATCTCGTATGGCGGTTGATGTAGGTGGGTGCATAGTTGTGCGAGGCCTTGAACACTTGGGTGAGGCGCATTAACTGGTATCTCCTCTGAACTGGGAACCAGCTGAGTTTTTTTAGATGGGGGTGATGTGGGTGCGACTAGGGGGTCCAGGATGAGTGTTGTAGCATTCTGGATGTTCTGTAGTCTTTGAACTTGGGGGGCCTCGATTGCGTACTCCAGTCGACTGGTGACAAGGGCTTGGGTGATGTTGAGACTTCTGTTTGGGGAAGCCATTTGAAAATCTTACACGCAGGATGAAGAGGCAGGAGGATGATACTGCTTTTACTTTGGACCTAATTGTGAGTTTGCTGTCCAGGATTATACTGAGGTTCCTCGTGTGCTCAGCTGGGGTTGGTGTGGGTCCTAATTATGTGGGCCACCAAGAGGCATCCAAGGGAGTTGTCAGTGCTGAAGATCAAGACTTCTGTCTAGTCTGTGTTGAACTTGAGACAGTTATTCCTCATCCAATTGGCGATGCTCGTCATGCTTTGGAGAAAGTTGGTCCAGGTGGCGGAGGAGTTTTTAGAGAAGCAGAGTCTGAGTTGTAGGCTGTCAGTGTAGGATATTATGTTGAGTTTGTGCACTCTGACTATGTTGGCAAGTGGAGACATGTAGATGTTGAAGTGGATGGGACTGAGTGATGAGCCTTTGATAGACTCCGCAGATGATTGGTTTAGGTTTGGGGGTGTAGGGTGGAAGGTAGACTTATTCTTATCTGTCAGTGAGGCAGGAGGTGATCCATTTGAGGGTGACTCCTTGGATGCCTATGTCGTGAAGTCTGGCGATAAACATGTAGTGGGAACTGTGTCAAAGACCTCTGAGAGATCCAGGAGGGTAAGGACAGCTGTCTCTCCTTGTTGAGGAGGGTTTGGATTTCGCCTGTGGCACCAACCAGAGCTGTTTCGGTGCCCTGCTTGCTGCAGAATCCAGATTGGGAGTTGTCCAGGAGGTAATTGTGTTCCAAGTAGATGGTGAATTGGTGGTTGATGGCTTTTTCTATGACTTTGGCCTGAAAAAGGGAGCAGAGAACTGGGTCTGTAGTTGGTGAGTTTGTTGCAGTCCACTGAAGGTTTCTTCAGCAGGTGTTTGATTTCTGATTGCTTCCAATCTTCTGGAAAGGTTGCAGAATCTAGTGACGTGTTGAGTAGGGTGAAAAGTTTAAGGCTGTTCCTACATGCTCCAAGGTTGAAGATGTGGTCGAGTAATGGGTCGGATGGGGCCCCTTTGTGGATGAATTTCATGACTGTGATGGTATTCTGAGTGCTGAGGTGGTTCCAGGTGGTTAGCCTTTGGATGGCCAAGTGTGTGGAGGTATGGCTGTTGAAAAAGTCTAGACTCTTGAGTTGGGAGTTTATGTAGATTTTGGTAATTTTGTCATCGAAGAAATCTGCAAGGCTGTCGCATAGTTACTGAGAGGGAGCCCTTTTTTTTGTTGCCGTTGCAGGGTTGGTGAATCTCTTGACTATGCGGAAGAGCTCCTTTCTGTCATTGGGGTTAACTGCGATAATCAATGCCAGGGCTTTTTTCTTCATCTCACGTAGTTGGCAGCAGTATTGGTTTAGTGCTGATTTGCAGGTGTTCTGTCAGGTGGGTCTTAGGTGGTGCACCACCTTCTCTCAAAGTGCTTGCAGTGGTGCTTGGCTGTCCTGAGGTCCTCGGTGTACCAGCTGGCTTGCTTGGTGGATCTTCTGCAATTCTTGTTGTTGATGGGGTCGACGATGTCAGTGCTTCGAGTGTTCAAGCTTCTGACATCTTGGTTCAAGATGTTGTGGTGTTTGGGTGGGTTGAGGGTGAGGGCATTGATCCACTTGGTCCCTGAACCCTCCTTAAAGCTGCAATGGGTGGCATTGGGCTGCGTCAGGGTGGGGCATAGTGGTCATGATGATGAAGTTGCTGATTTAATGGTCCGTCCATGTGAGTTTGGTGGTGTGACTGTATTTGATGCAGTCGCTGGAGGTGAATATTGCAGTCAAGGGTGTGTCCTGCGATGTGCGTGGAGTCGTTTATGAGTTGGGTGAGCCCTATGTTGTTCAGACTGTGGAGGTTATTGGTGGAGTTAGGGTTGGTTATGTTGTCAAGGTGGCAGTTGAGGTTGCCCAGGAACATGTAGTCTTTTGAGACAATGGATGAGAGGGGGGCGATGAAATCAGTGATAAAGTTGCAGAAGTCAGTTCGAGGTCCTGATGGATGGTATGTGAGGGTTCCCTCAATGGTGGATTTCTCATTCATTTGGATGGTGAATTTGTTCCATTGATGAGATGATGTCTTCTGTGATGGTGGCATATTTGATGGAGTCTCTATGGATGATGGCAATTCGTCCTCCTGGCTTGTTGATGTGGTCGCAGTGGGTGACTCTGTATCCTGCTGGTATGGCTATGGCGATGTTGCAAGCTGACGCAGAGTTGAACAGGTCATGGTGAAGAGGACAGTGTTAGGCATGAGACTGCTGATAAGGTCCCAGGTCTTAGTGGCATGTTTGCTGAGTGAGCGAGTGTTGAGGAGGGTGAATGCAAGCTAGTGGTGGGTAGCTGGTGTTCCACTTCCAGTGGTTTGGGTATTGCGGAAGGGATAAGGGGTGCTTATTGTGGCAGGTGGAGTGGCAGAGGATGCAGATGAAAGGTCCTGGTCCAGGAGTGTGGTGCAGCACAATGCAAATGTCTGTAGTGGCATCAAGAGCTCGAAGGGTAGTATAAGTATATTTATGAGGGCGGTTGGGAAAGGGCTCCGGGCGCTTAGTGCAGTTCAGGTGCAGACGGCCTTTGGCAAACCAGTGAGGCATCCCAGCTGTGTGGAGGTGCTGTGGCCACAATTAGGTAGGTCCTGGAAGGTGGGAAGGACCCTTGAGGAAGTGGGAAGTGCTGGCAAAAAGGCAGGAAGGAAAGGAGAGGCGGGAGGTGGCACAGAAGGAGAGGGAGAGGTGGTGGGAGAAAGAAGCAGGAAAAGGGCAAAAAGAGGCAGCAGCAAAAGTGAACTAAAAGGGCCCGAAGAGGGCAGAAAAAAAGTAAAAAGAGAGCCAAGTAATAATGAAGGAATAAAGTAAGAATTAACCAATAGGAAACAAATTTAAGTACAGAGTGAGAGAAATGGGTGGAAAACAGGCAGGAGCAAAAGCAAAAAGGGCAAAAAAGAGAGCGGAAGTGGCAAAAAGGATGAGCAAAAGAGGAGGAAGAGACTTGAGAATAAAGTGGTGCAGAATCAGGAAGAAGAATGCAATAGAGGAGAGAGGGCCTGGAAGAATGCGGAACATGCAGCTGGGCGAGGACCAACAAAGTTAGGTAGAGAGCTGGGCCTGGGCACTTTATCAGTGGGTCAGAACTGCTGCCGCCATTAAGTAGGGCCTGAAAGGTGGGAGTGGCGCTAGGAGGTGGTTGGTAGGGCTGTCGATTAGGCAGTAATGAGAGGGGGAGGTGGGAGGAGGTGCCAGAGAAGGTGGAGAAAGCAAGAGAAATAAGCAGGGAAAGGGCAAAACGAAGCAGCAGCAAAATCTGACTAAAAGTGCCCAAAGAGGGCTGAAAAAGGCAAAAAGAAAGCAAAATAAAATGAATAAAGGAATAAGATGAGGACAAAGCAAAAGGGAAAAGACTAAAGTAGAAAGTGAGAAAAACAGACAGGAAACGGGCAGGAGCAGCAGCAAAAAGGGTGGGAGAGAAAGCATGCAATGCAAAAAGGGCAGGAAAGAGAGCGGGAAGAAGCTCGAGAAGAAAGTGGTGAGAAAGCAGGAAGAGGAAGAAGAATGCAGCAGAGGGAAGAGGACCTGGAAGAGCACAGATCCTGGAGCTAGCAAAGGGCCCACAGAAGTAGGTGGAGAGCTGGCCCTGCTAAATTTGGCAAGAACCACAATCCAAATATTGGTCTTTGTAAGGATAAAGAAACTAAATCCAATTTGTATCTGGACCACTGTGTGTAACGGAATCCTGTGCAATTGCTTTTTTTGTGAATTATTTGCTATTGTCCTTATGTAAACTACATAAATTCAGTCAGAAATTGAAACGCTTCACTGTAAAATGCTGTGATACCCATCTAGGGGTGCCACCCCACCAGTTTTCTACTCTCACCACCGGTATTTTGATGTCCAGGTTTACAAAAATAAGCAAAAGTTCCTAAAGCCAATATTTTCAGCCTTTAATTATACACATTTCAAATAGCAAATATACACAGAAAACATTTTTAAATGCATTCTAGAGCTACAATAATGATCCATAACTAATAATTAAAGTAAACGCAGACAGACAATTCATATCACAAATGAATAAATATGAACTTGTTTGCAGTACTAGTTATTATTAGGTCTAGGCCTTTGCAGACTCTTAAATCTACAACAAATGGCTGATATTTAGTTATTGAAAAGATGGCAACCCTATACTCATGAAAAGCTGTATTACATAAAGTGCCCCGGGGGGTACAATGGGCGGTTGCGCCTGCTTTGCACACTGGCGGGGTACTTTGCTATTACAGAAGGGTCCGCAGACGCTTGTGTGGCCCCTCAGTAATATCGATACCGCTGGCACACAAATACTGCAAGCACCACCAGCAGATGGTGTTCCCTCATTTGCATGGGACCATGGCCCCTTGCAAATGAGGGAATCTTTTTTCCTCTGTGCCCGTGCTATACTATAGACATAGGCACAGAGGCAAAGGAGCTCTGATGTCAAAGAATGTAGGGCAGCCTGAAATTTGAGTGAGAAAGTGACAGTTTAAAATTGTGAAGAACAACCATGAAGGAAAGCAGCAGAGTGCTCAGGTTATGTGAATTCTCTTAGTGGGCATTGTTATAATGAACATTCCATGGTAGGTTAAATCACTAATGAGGGCCTATCTCAAGCTTAACATGGTAGGCTCCCATGCTCTAGGACTGATAGACTGAACTGATTGTGGGACTCATTCTATCAGTGGAGCTTTTAGTTCAGAGGTGAAGTCCATACCCACAGGAAGGTTAGTGAATTACCAGGATTCCTTTACATTAGTCTGGCAAAGTTGTACCCTATTTGTTAGAAATTGTGTTAGTGGTTGACTAGGATATGAGCCCTTGTCAAGCAGCAACTGCAACTCTAGTCAGGGTAAGGTCCAGGCAAACCCTAAAGTAACCTGTGCTCACCCTCTGATAGGTTTGCACAGAGCAGTCAGGCTTAACTTAGTGGCAACTTCACTTCATGAAGTAAAACTGTGAAAAAAACACACAAAAAGATTCCAGACCAGATTGGAAAGGTAGATGTAAATTTAATAAATAAAACAAGACCATAAAAACAAAAATCCAATAAATAGAACTGGAGATGTTGAATTGCAAGGTTTTATATAAAATAGCACCAAGAAGCACAAATTGCTATTGGAGATATTTGGTCGCACTAGCCCAGAAGAAACTCATAAGTTCAGGTCAGCCCCAATGGCGTGCAGGCCAGCTACAGGTACCTGGTTAGGCTTGCTGAACAAAGTATCTTAAATCCAGGTTGCAGAGAGTTGTGGGGCTCCGTGTCAAATATGTGTTGCCCAACTGTAGTTCCGAGATGTGGCAAGGCTACAGTGCTAGGTCCTGTTGCATTCATTTTGTGGATCCTGTCGATGGGCTTACGTTGTGAAGGCCAGTGCTGAGGATGTGTAGCGCAATCGAGGTGATGCGTCAGTTCCAATGAGCGGTGAAGCTGCGATGCAAAGTTTTAGCATTGTTGTCTAGGCTATCGACAAAAAGAGAAGCTAATAGCTTGTGCCAGGAAAAGGGCTGTGCAGTGATGGCTCTGAAGGCGTTGCATGGAACCCAAGATGTTGGATGCGGCTATTCTGCAAGTCTTGTGCGACGTTTCAAATCCACGCAGCAGCAATGCTTTGCTTCTGCTCGAGGATGCAGCACTCAGCAGGGAAGATGCGTAGGCTCTGATCAGGGAGGTGTTGCTTAGCAAAGAGGATGCATTGGTTCTGCTGGCAAGCCTCTCAGGCCCACTTCCAAGGGTCCAGGACTGGGGTGGCACAGTTTGGCAGGGTAGACTCACAGCTGGCAGAGTCCAGGTGCAGAAGCAGGGTCGTTAAGAGTTTGTTATGTTCCTGAGACTTCAGACCAGGAGGCCAGCCAACTAGCCCTTGGCATCACTCTGGGTGGCTCTAGGGTCAAGTGATGCAGATCCAGTCCTTCTCACCCAGGCAGAGGGGAGCAGGCAGCAGGTAAGCAAGCAAAGCAGGAGTCCAGCAGAGAGCAGTCCAACAGAGTGGCAGTACATTAGCAGCACAGCAGTCCTTCCTGGCAGAGTATCCACAGGTCCAGAAGTGCACTGACGTGGTGGTGTCTAAGTTTCAGTACTTATACCCAGTGGTGCCTTTGAAGTGGAGGAGACTTAAAAAAAGGCCTTTGAAGTGCACAGAGGCCCTGTCAGGTCACTTGTGGCTCTAGACTCACTACAGGGGGGTATGAAGCCCTTTGTGTGGGGACAGGACACAGTCTATTCAGGTGTAAGTGAGGGTGAGTCTAGCTCCTCCCCCATCCTGCCATGTTACCCCATCAAGTCACACCTAACTCTTCCATTGTGTGTGGCTGTCTAGGGACGTTACCCAAACCCACTGTCACCCCCTCCATGCGTGTGATCAGACAGGCAGCAGGCACCAAATGGCTAAAGTAAGAAAATGCCAACTTTCTAATCATGGCATTTTCAGAATTGCAATTTAAAATCAAACTTCACTATAAGGTTAGATTTTAAATTATGATTACAGAGACACCAAACTTGAAAGAATGATCTTGCTCCATTTGAAAATTACACTTATACATTGTAATAAACCAACTCTAATATTATCCTAGGGGAGAGATAGGCCTTGCAGTACTGACAAATGAATGTAAGAGTTTTTCACTACCAGAATATGTAAAACTTAAAAGGACATGTCCTGCTTTTTAAATATATTGTACCCTGCACTCTGGGCCGTTAAGGGCCTACCCTAGGGGTGACTTATACGTATTAAAAAGGAAGGTTTGGACCTAGCAAAAGTGTTATTTTGCAAGGTTGTCACAGCAGTGTAAAACTGCACATACAGTGTCTGCAATGACAGGCCCGAGTCATGGTTATAAGGCTACATAAGTGGGTAGCACAATTAGTGCTGCAGGCCCCCTAGTAGCATTTCATTTACAGGCTCTGGGCACATCAAGTACACATTTGTATTTCTGTCTCTTATTTTACTAAATGACCCATTGCACTTTAGAGGCTTTCAGCCACATGTTGTTCAGAGAAACAATTAACATTATGGTAGTTCAAAGTCCATATCCAGTTAATGGCTAACTCAGAAAAATATGACCAAAACCAAAAGTATTGGAAGGAGTAGAAATATTGCTGAATGAACACTATATTTGACTCCTGACCTTGTGTGAACCTATATAAACATAGAGGAGCATATTTTCGCATGTGCTCAACCAGTACAAAATTTATTTTGTTTCAGCTTTTACCTACAGTGTGAAAAAAGTAAAGCTCTACAAATTTCAGTGAAGTACTATACAATCACACCAGAGTCAAACATAAATGAGAATATTTATTTTTGAATGCACTATTACATTCTAAGGCCTGCACAGACCAAATAATTTTATTAAGGTCCGATTTGGTGACCACCAGTGAGGCGATGCCAGGTTGCTTTCCAAAAAGCAGAGTTTAGCTTTAAGATACTAACAGTATCTGCTACACTGCCACAATACAGAGAGCAGAACCTCTAGTTTTCTGAAGGTTGTTAACAGAACTAGTTCACTTATGTATTTGAATTTTAGTGGCAATTGATGAACTGACCAGAATATACGCTGTGTCCCAAAACAAGACAAATGAAATATGACACTTGATTGTAATTAAAAAAAGGCTTGTTTCTTTGATTGAACTGAGTCAGAGTCCCTGGTTAGAATTTTCCAGGAATTATTCAATCCAGAGGTAAACAATTCAAATGTTCTATCATCTGAAATATTTATAGTTAGCAAAGACTTGTTCATCAACATTGTTAATCATTCGAAAACTGCTACAGAAGATACACTAGTAGAATTAGCAGTTAGGCCCCACTGTGCTGTCTAAACACAGAAGATCCAGATGAACCCATCTATTGCCTAGACTTAGCAGATCCCAATGGATAGAGTATGGAAGCTCAAATGACTTGTTTTGACTTGCCTATTTTGCTCCTATCGTCACAACTACCTTGAACCCATTCAAAAGTAGGGTCATTCAGGATCACATGTGACATATACCCAAGACAGAGACTCAAATAGCCATCTTTGATAGTGTTTCCTTTGCTCGAACTACCCAATGGCCCACAAACTAAGTGATCATTGATGCTTGAATTTGCTTTTGTTGGCTATAGACCTCTGTGTGCTTTACAACTGCTAGCCAGTGCTAAAGTCCTTCTGTTCACTCCCTAAAACATAATAAAATTGTCTTAACCAGAGTGGTGTATTTATATACTTATGAGTCCATAGTAAAGTGGTACTGCATGTACCCAGGGCTGGTAAATTAAATGCTAGTGGCCTTGCAGCACTTACTATGTTACCCACTAAAGTAGCCTTATTCAACATCTCTCAGGCCTTCCAATGCAGCCTGTATGCAGTGTTAAACTACCAGTTTGACTCGGCAAACTAAATTGCTTGTTAGCCCTAAAAACTCTTTTTATTACATATAAGCCACCCATAAAGTAGGCCCTAAACTGCCTTTAGGGCAGAGTGCATTGCATTTAAAAAGCTGGCCATGTATGTTTAAGTTATACATGTCCTGGTAGTGAAAAACTCCCAAATTAGTTTGCCACTGTTGTGAGGTCTACCTGTGCCGTACAATAACGTTGATTTACCTTACTTCATTTAATACGTGATAACTTTTGTTTGGGAGAAGGTAGAAATTTCATGTTTGGTGTCTAAGGAATTGTAATTTAAAACCCTCTTTACTGGTAAAGGTGGATTGTCAGCCAGAATTTAAAAAAATGCCACTTTTAGAATGTTGGCATTTTCTTGCCCTAACCATTTGGTGCCTGCAGTCTGCCTCCTGGGTCACATGACTGGGTGTAGTTGGCTCTGTGTATTCCTCCCAAACAGCCACACCACAAAGGGACTGGGTGTGGGCAGGATATACCATCCAAGCAGGATGGCGGGTCTGAGCTGTACACAGCCTCACTTGCACTTGAACTTCATTGCCTCAGTCTACACACAAAGAACTTCATTGTGGCTGCAGACAGCCTGATTCCAGAGAGGGAGGCAGTTCCAGTCACTTCTGTGAGGGAAATCTCCAGAACTTTCTTGCAATTCAAACCTGGCACCTGGTAGAAAACTATGATCCTCAGACCCACTCTTCAGTTCAAATCTGGACCTGTGGAAGAACTCTCAGAGGACTGCCCTGATGCCTGTGGCCTGCCGTCCACTTCAGAGGACTACCCAACTACACCTAGAGGAGAGCCCTGCTGCCTAAAGCCTGCCCTATGCCCTCAAAGAACTGCCTTGCTTTACTGTTTGAAACCAAGACTTCCAGACTGACTCCGCGGGCTAGTTGGCTGTCCTCCCGATCAGATCCTCAGGGGCAGAAAAGGCTTCAGACATCTTGAATCCAGAACTGGAGCCAGCTAGAGTGAGTCCTGATCCTCGAAGTGCTGCCTGTCCAGTAATGGACTCTTGGAGTGTCCAGGTAGCCCAAAACCAAAAATTGGTTCTTAGAAAATGTTCTGCTAACAAGTGCTCTGAGAACAGTGGGGAGACTAGGACCAACTAGCTCACTGATCTGCCTAAGGTACATTGCTGGTCAGCCTGACATCACAGCAGCCCCGCTATGTTCTTCCCTGCAGCAGCAAATCCTGTTCAGCGGCTTTTCACAGAAGGGGTATTTTGCTTCGTGGAGCCCTCATCAGCTAAAGCCTGCAGCTTCATCCCTCTGAAGATTTTTGACCTCCATAAAAGAGACTAAGGACCTGAATTAGAACTTGGCAGAGGGGAATAATCCATCACAAATGTGACAGATATCCCGTCTGCCATATTACAATCCCATTATATCCTGTGGGGATCGTAATACGGCAGAAGAGATATCCGTTATGATTGTGGCGGAGTATTCCATCCAGCAAGTTCTAAATCAGGCCCTAAGTCCGAATGTAGAAAACGTCACTGCAGCTTCGTCCATTGGCTCCCCAACAACATCCCCCCTCAGACTACTATGTTAGCATCAGACCACATCTTGTATTACTCAGGCCAGAGGGTAACAGTCCTCACTTTTCATTGACTTTGCATGCTCTGATTGTTCAGTAAATACTTACTACTTTTATATTTATACTGAAGAAGTGGCTGTTTCTTTGGGTTGCAAGCATAAGAAGCATTTATAAAAGGGATATCCTAATACACGTGGCCTAGACTCACATAGGTGTCTTCTTGCTTCTGGACATCCTTCTCTATCAGGTCCTTCTGTGCCTTTAGATGTTGATCCTCCTCATAGTCCTGTTCCAGGTCCTCCTTTTCAGGGCTGTCTTGAACCTCCTGATCCCCATCCTGGACCTGGTCTAACTAGTTCCAGTCACCCTGCTACTGGCTCCATAAATCTGATGCTCCTGGCAATAGACTTTCCTGACCCTGGTTTTTCTGGCTCTGCCCCTGGCTAATTCTTGTATTAGCCCTTCCTGGGCCTCCTGATCCTGGTACTACTGATCCTCATCTTGACTCTGATGGTCTGATTGGTCCTTATTTGCCTAGCCCTGTTAAATTGGTTCTACTAGGGCTGGCACTTCTAGTCTTCCCGGTTTGGTCATCCTGATTATCCTTGCTCTCATCCTTGTAATCCACCTGGTATTGTGTCCACTGTCCTCCTTATTAGGTTCTTTTGGGCTGGGCCTGGTCATTAAGTGCAGGTTTGTATTTGTGCAGGAATGGGCAATTTCCTGCAGAAAAACAATCCTGAGAGGCTTTTTCCTCTTTCTATGTGTACTGCAGAATGCAGCACATAAAGAAAGAGGAAAAATGAGGAGAAACTAACATATTTCTCTCTTACGCTTCTCCTTGGAAAACGTACCTTTTTGGCGCATTTCCAGGTTTACAAATTCTTGTAAATCTGGGAATGTGTCAAAGTCCATGGATGTTGCATGGGAACACCAACACAACACCCACTGAAACATATCCCTGGCGCAGAGTAATGTAAAGCAGTGATTTGCTCTGCGTTACATTACTCAAGAGTTATGAAGCCAAGCAGGGGCACACAAGGTCGCCACGTTGCGTGGTACAAGAGTGACAAAAACCAGACCATAAATATGACCCCTAGTTCCTAGTCTTAATGGCCCTAGTCTACCTACTCCTGAACTGACGAGTGTTTCAGGTTTTCCTAAAACATCTCCCGATACTCTTGGCCCTCCTCCTCCTGCTTGTTGTCATCTTGGACTAAATTGGCAACTTTGTCTTGATCATTCTTATTCAGGTAATCCTGTTTTTAGCCATCCAGCTTGGTCATCATGATCTTGTCATCTTGGCCATCCTTGCCTTGGTCACCCTTTTCCTCCTTGTCCTGGCCCTGCTTGACCTGGTATGCCAGGCCCTGATACTCCTCGGCCTCTTTGAATTGAGCTTCCTTTTCCCTTCGGTTGTGGTCCCACTGGTCCTCCTTGCCCTGGTTCTCTTAGTGCTTGTTCTGCTTGCCTGATTGACTGGCCATCTCATCATGCTTCCTCAGGTCCTGTTGTCCTAGTCTTCCTCACTTTCAATTTGGTTTGCCTAGCAATTGTCTTCCTATTCCTCACAGTCCGTGTCCTGGTCTTATGCTCACTAGACGTGATCCTTTTGCATCAGGTCCACCGTGTTATGGACTTTGTATATCTAATCCTCTTAGTTCTGGTCCTTCTGGCCATCCTGGTCCTTTCAGGCACCCTTCTCCTATCTCTTCTAATCCTACTCACATTTCTCAGCTCTCTCCTTGTACATCAGTTTCTGGTCCTGCTGGTAACTTTGGCCTACCAGGCCTCTTGTGTCCCAGCCCTCTAAGGCCTTGTATTCGTAGCCTATGTCTTCCTGGGGTGGGGCATCCTTGTCCTCCTGGCCCTAAGCCTTGTCCTCATAGTCCTTCTGGCATTTCACTCAAAGTTCTGAGGCCCCTTGTTGCTGGTTCTCTTTGTGTGGGTGTTTCCGAGCCTTGTCTCTTTGATCATGGTCCTCCTGGACATCCAGATCCAGTACAATTAATCTTCCTGGCTTTGGCTGTCCGGATCCACCGGATCTTCCTCACCCTGGTCCTTCTACCCCCAGGTCCTGGTGTTTCTGCTTCACTTGGTATTCTGGGCCCTGGTCCTATAGTCATGGTCACCTTATAACTCCTAGGCTTATTCCTGGTTCGTTCTCTTGGTCCTGATCTTTCTAATCCTCCTTGCTCTGGTCCTGGTCCTCCTGGCATTCTTCGTACAGACCACCCTCATCTTCCTTGCTTATTATACCACCTGGTCCTTTTGGCATGGATCTGGTCTTCCTGGATCTGGTTCTGATCCTTCGAGCCCTGGCCTTCCTGCTCCTTGTTCTTGTGCTTCCCCTCAAACTCATCATGGTCCTCCTTTATCTGGTCCTCCTGAGCCTGGCCATACTGTTGCTCATCTTCCTGGCCATCCTTTTCCTTGCCATGTGGCCTGAACCTCCAGGCTGTGATCATACTGGTCCTGATATTCCTGGCACTGATCCTTCTTACCCTGTTACTCCTGATCTTCTTTGCCCTGATCTTTCTGGGTACCCTAGACTTTTGATTTTGTTTCCTCGTCCTCTTAGACCTTTCCCTCTCACTCCAGTTGTCTGTGGTTCTGAACCCATTTACTTGGACACTCCCGGCAAAGGTCATGATATTCTTGTTTTTCATAGTCCTTGCCTTTGTCAAGATTCTGTGTCCATTGCCCTGAACCTCTTGGTCCAGTTCCTTATAGTTTAGATTCTCCTGGGCCTATCTCTCCTGGAACTGACCCACCTGCCTTCCTAGTCTTGGACTCCTTAGTTCTGGTCATTCTGGTCCTTATTCACCTATTGTGCTTGTTAGTAACATTGCTTTTTGACTATCTTGGTTTCCCCAGCCTTGGCCCTTCTAGTGCTGCTCCTTTCTGTCCTCTTGCTCCTGTTCACCTTGTATTTGTTCCTCTCACTTTCAACCTCCTAGCTCTCGTATTGCAGGTCATAGTCCAACTTTTGTCTTGTGTTCTGGCCCTCTTAATCTTTGTCCTCCTGGTTTAGGCTGTCCTGGTTCTCCTGGATCTGTTCCTTGTCCAGTTAGTCTTACTGGTACTACAGCAATTCTCTTGATCCAAGTTCTCCTTGTATGGGTTGTAGGAGGCTGGTCTGGTTTGTAGTGGGTACCAATGGTACCTACACCTTATACCAGGTCCAGTTATCCCTTATTAGTGAAATGTAGTCAGTGTCTAGAAGCCAGGCTGTCTACCGGTAGCTATAGCTGAGCATCCAAGGCTTATCTAGGGGACATGCAAAGCTCATGCAATACCACTGTAGTCACACATTACTTACACACATGAAAGAAAATACTCAATGTTGCAAAAATAAAGGTACTTTATTATGGTGACACAAATACCAAAAATACCTTAGAGACTATACTGCCATAGATCGTAAGTAATATACATAGTATATACACTAGAATTCAGAATTAGCTGTAAAAACAGTTAGAAAACAGTGCAAATAGTGAAAATCACAATAGTTAGAAATGGGCCTGGGGGAACATAAACCATATACTAAAAGTTTGGAATGCGAAAGTCGGTTTCCCACTTAGGCAAGAATAGTATGAGGAGATGGCTGCTGGGAGTGTAAGAAAACCTCAAAGGTAAGTAACAGAACCCACCCCAGAGCCCAGGAAAGCAGGAGTAAATCACAGTAAGGTTCCTAGAACACACAAGAACTCGTGATAGAAGATTATGCAAGAACAAGAAGAGACTACAAGACACAAACAATGGATTCCTGGACCTGAAGACCTGAGGAAGTGGGGGACGAAGAAGCACTGAAGAGAACAGGAGCCCCTGTTAACTCAGATGAAGTTGCAAAAGAAGAACCATTGGTGAAGATGAACAGTCAGTACTGCACCTTAGAAGATCGATGCGGGTTCCTGGTCGATGCAGATGATGTCCCACGCTGGATGAATGATTGCAGTCTGGTTTGCATCGCTGGATTCCACCAACAAGCTTTGGCACACGCAAAGGACACAGTGAGAGGAAAATTGTGCTGCCCGGGACCAGGAGGGACCTGGTAGCCTCCACCGAGGAGAAGGAGACAGAGGGGGCTCTCAGCAACTCAGAGAGTCCTCATAAGACCAGGCAGCCTGCACAGGAGTCCCGCAGCACGGGGAGAAAGAAGGTGCAAATGGAGGTCCTCGCAGCACTACACAAATGGATCCCACGCCGCCGGAGAACCACTCAGGAAGCTGTGCATCGCAGGAAGGAGTGTTGGTGGCGGGAGCTCTGCTGTGCATGAAGAACTTTGTGGAAGGTCGCACACAAGCCTTGGCAACTGCAAAACACTTGGTGCATGGGGGACTGTCTTGCTTGAAGAGGCAAGCTCTTACCTCCACAAAAGTTGGACAGCTGGACCTTAGGACCGTCGGGACCACTTCAGTCCACTACCTGTGTTGCTGGATCCATGCACTTCATCAGGAGAGGGGACCCACACCACTGGGCGCCGCTGCAGAGTGACACCTTCACTTCAAGGGAGATTCCTTTGTTCTTCTGGTTCAGGCTGAAGACAGGAGGCCCTCTGAGGATGCACGACCTAGAAACAGTTGCAGTTGCTGGCAGGAGCTGAAGATACAAGTTGTCTTTGCTTCTTTGTTGCAGTTTGTAGACTTCCCGGAGGGTCCTCATGCAGTTTCGTCAAGTGAAGGTGAAGTAATGCAGAGGATTCCTGCCGGAGTCGTGCAAACCGAATCTGTGGAAACACCCAGAGGAGAGACCCTAAATAGCCCTTAAAGGGGGATTGGTCAGCTACACAGATAAGCACCTATCAGAGGAGGGCTCTGACGTCACCTGCTGGCACTGGCCACTCAGTTGCTCCCAGAGTGCCCTGCCAATTTGGAAACCAAGATGGCAAAAACCAGGGACACTCTGGAGGAGCTCTGGGTACCACCCCTGGCGTGGTGATGGACAGGGTAGTGGTCACTCCCTTTTCCTTTGTCCAGTTTCGCACCAGAGCAGGGACTGGGGGCCCCTGAACCGGTGTAGACTGGATTATGCAAGGAGGGCACCATATGTGCCCTTCAAAGCATTTCCAGAGGCTCTGGGAGGCTACCCCTCTCATGCCTGTAATACCTATTTCTGAAGGGAGAGGGTGTAACACCCCTCTCCCAAAGGAAAAGCTTTGTTCTGCCTTCCTAGGCTCAAGCTGCTTGAGCAACAGGAGGGCAGAAACCTGTCTGTGAGGTGGCAGCAGATGGGGCTGCCTGGTAAACCTCAGAGTACTGGTATGGCAGTAATGGAGGTCCACTGTGGAGCCCCCAGTGTGCATTGAATTATTCAAGCAATGTTAGATTCAGTATTGGGGTATAATTACAAGATGTTAGAAACCTTACACGGCCATATTCGGAGTTACCATTGTGAAGCTGGACATAGGTATTGACCTATGTCCAATGCACGTGTAAAATGGCGTCCCCACACTCACGAAGTCTGGGAAAATGGTCCTGGATGAAATGGGGGCACCCCTGCCAATGCAGGGGTGCCCTCACACACAGGTACTCTGATCCCAGCCTTCAGGGTAGGAAGGTCTTGTATATGGGTGACTTATAAGTGACCTGTTGCAGTGTGAATGGCTGTGAACTGGTGCATGCACCATTTCACACAGGCTGCAATGGCAGTCCTGTAGAAGCCTTTCCATGGGCTCCCTATGGGGGCAAACGTAATGCTGCTGCCCATAGGGATCCCCAGGAACGCCAATGCCCTGGGTACCTAAGTACCATAAACTAGGGACTTATAAGGGGGCACAAGTATGCCAATTATGAGTGGAATACTGTGTTAGCAGTATTGAACAACCAAATTTAAAGAGGAGAGAGCATAAGCACTGGAGTCCTGGATGGCAGGATCCCAGTGACACAGTCAAACATACGGACAAACAGGCCTGAAATAGGGGTAACCATGCTCGAGAGAGGCTACTTTCTCACATGGGTCCTCTTGAGTCTGCACATTTTGGTTCTGGCTCTCCTAGTCATCACTGTCTAGTCCACTTAGACTTCCAGATTCTGGTTGGCCTTCTTACATCTGATCCTCACCCTGGTTCTGATACTTGTAATGATTGTTCTGCCCCACCTGGTGACCTAAGCCCTTATGCCCTAGGTCCTGATCTTCATAATCCCTTAACCCTGTTCCCAGTCTTCCTGGTGATGATCCTTTTAGTTTACCTAGTCCTCTTGCTCTGGTCTTCTGGGTGCCCTTGGTACGAACCCTAGTCTTCTTAGCCCCTGTCCTGCTTATCCTAGTCTCCTAGACATACTGGCCATTGGCCTCCAAGTCTTGACCTTCACAGTCCTGTTCAATCTGGTTCTGATCTTCCCCACACTCATCCACTGTTCCTTGCCTCCATGGATCTCAATACCTTGTCCTGTCACAGATCATCCTAGCCCTTCCTAGTTCTGATGTTCTTTGACCTTCGGTTCATACTAGTTTAGGAATTTCCTGGCCCTGTACTTCCTTGTCCTGCTTTGTCTGGTCATCATTCTGTTGAACTCCTGAACCTAGTCCTTTGAAACATGGGTCTTCTGTTTCACAGGCTACAAGTCCTGAACCTTTTTATCCTCCTCACCCTAAATCTCATCCTTCAGCCCTTCTGGTTTATACAGTATAGTTCCCTTCTTTAGTGGTTCCTAATTCTTCTGATCCTGGTCACCCTAGTCCATGTAGCCCTGGTCTTAGTTCTGGTACTTCTTATTCCTGTCCTCATGTATGAGTTCTTCTGATGCTGGTCCCACTGGTCTTGGTTTCCCTAGCTCTCTTAGGCCCATATTTAAGAAAAAGTGGCACATCAGAGCTGATGCGCCACTTTTTCTGCTCTCCCCTAGCAGCACCTAACAACATCGTGGTTGCCCCACATTTATAATAGCGTGCACCATGGTGGTAGTTAGCACAATAGCATCAAAATTGTTGATGCGATTGTGGTGTTTTGCTACACTAGCGTCAAAAATTTTGACACTAGTGCAGCAAAGTGCAAGGAGACCCATAGGTTTCTATGGGAGAGTCATTTTAATGCCTGCTCTGAGCAGGCATTAAAATTGATGCCAAAAATGGCGCAGTGAAATCTGTGAAATTTCACTGCGCCATTTTTGCGGGCATCCTAATGCCAGAACGCCCATCTTGCATACATTATTCCTGGTGCAGGCATAATGTGGCTCAAGGGTTTACAAAGTGGCGCAATGCATGCATCATTCTGGGTCGGCTGTGCGTCAATCCAGTAGCCCGTGCATCCAATTTCCGGTTGCTACGCTGACGCTACGCCCATCTTCTCGTTGCATAGTCAGGCTGCGTCGTTCTGGTTCGGCATACAGTGAAATTTTCACCGATGTGCAGACTGTGCGTCGTTTCTGGCAGGCTGCGCGTCAAATGTGTCCGCACAAGGAGTCCTTCTTGAAGAGATGAAGGGCCAGATGTAGAAAAATGCGATTTTGCGAATCGGAAATTGCGAATCGGTGTGCAAAATCGTATGCAGAATGGTGTCTCAGACACCTTCTGCGAATCTCAAGGGGGTTGCAAAGACCCACCTCATTAATATTAATGAGGTGGGTCGCAATTTGCAACCCCCTTGAGATTCCCTGCACTCACAGGGATGGTGGCCTGGTGGAGACAGCAGACCCCCATGTCTGTGACTGCTTTTTCAATAAAGCATTTTTTTTTTTTAATGCAGCCCGTTTTCCTTAAAGGAAAACGAGTTGCATTACAAAAGAAAAAATGAAACCATTTGGTTTAGTTTTTTCAGAGTCTACCTGCTCTGAAAAAATATTTTGGGCGACATTCACAAAGGGGAAGGGGTCCCATGGGGACCCCTTCCCTTTTGCGAATGAGTTAGCTCCCACTTCAAGTGGGTGTTAACTGCGAATTGCTTTGCGACCGCTTTCGCGGTCACAAAGCAATTCTGCATCATGGTGCAAGTCG
Organism: Pleurodeles waltl; assembly: GCF_031143425.1. Taxonomy (NCBI): domain Eukaryota; kingdom Metazoa; phylum Chordata; class Amphibia; order Caudata; family Salamandridae; genus Pleurodeles; species Pleurodeles waltl. Next base: position 1,055,501,918 of record NC_090448.1, read on the forward strand.
CATAGGAACACCCCTTCCTATTTGCGAGTCGCATTCCCATTTTGTGAGTCGGTACCAACTCGCAAAATGGGAATGTGCATCGTGATGGCCGTTTTGCATGGCGCAAACTGCAAATTTCACAGTTTGCGCCATGCAAAACGGTTCCTACATCTGGCCCGAAGTCTTTTTGGTCCTGAGACTTCAGGGAACAGGAGGCAAGCTATATCCAAGTATCCAAGCCCTTGGAGAGCACTTCTTTACCTCAGCCAGAGAGCAGCAAGTCAGCAGGGCAACAGCAAGGCAGCAGTCCTTCACAGAAAGCAGTCAGGTGAGTCCTTTGGGCAACCAGGTAGTTCTTCTTGGCAGGATGCAGGTTCTGGTTACAAGTTTCTTCTCCAGGAAGTTTCTGAGTTGGTAGGGGCAGAAGCCCTGTTTATATACCGAAATGTACCTTTGAAGTGGGGGAGACTTCAAGGAGTAGCTTCGAAGTGCACCAGGTCCCCTTTCAGTTCAATCCTGTCTGCCACCCTCCCAGCCCAGGAAAACCCATTCAAAATGCAGAGGTATGCTAGTGAGGCTGAGTATTATGTGTTTGGGGTGTGTCTGAGTGAATGCACAAGGAGCTGTCAACTGAACCCAGCCAGACATGGATTGTAAGGCACAGAAAGATTTAAGTGCAGAGAAATGCTCACTTTCTAAAAGTGGCATTTCTAAAATAGTAATATTAAATTCAACTTCACCAGTCAGCAGGATTTGATATCACCATTCTGGCCATCTAAATGTGACCTTCCTACTCCTTTCAGATCAGCAGCTACCTCTCAAACAATGTAAGAGAGCAGCCCCAATGTTAGCCTATGAAGGGAGCAGGCCTCACATCAGTGTCAAAACGATTTTAGGAGTTTTACACTACCAGGACATTTAAACTACACAGGTACATGTCCTGCCTTTTGCCTAACCTTAACCTGCCCTATGTGTTACCTAAGGCATACATTAGGGGTGTTTTATATGTAGAAAAAGGGGAGTTTTAGGGTTGGTAAGTACTTTTAAATGCCAAGTCAAATTGGCAGTGAAACTGCACACACAGGCCTTGCAATGGCAAGCCTGAGACAAGGTTAAGGGGCTACTGAAGTGGGTGGCACAATCAGCTCAGCAGGCCCACTAGTAGCATTTAATCTACAGGCCCTGAGCACATATAGTGCATTGTACTAGGTACTTATAAGTAAATTAAATAGTCCAGTTTGGTATAATCCAATGTTACCATGTTTAAAGGGAGAGAGCATTTGCACTTTAGCACTGGTTAGCAGTGGCAAAGTGTGCAGAGTCTGAAAACCAGCAAAAACAGTATCTAAAAAGTGGAGGGAGGCAGGCAAAAAGTTAGGGGTGACCCCCTAAGGCTGTCAGGTCTAACATTTGGCTTGCAAGATTCCAGCCGGATTCCTCTGCATCTCTTACTTTGGCTTCTGACCAAAAGAAACTGCATCTGGACTCTCCAGGACCCGACGATCTGCAACAAAGGCGAAGAATTTGCCTACAACATTGTTTCTTCGGCTCCTTCCAGCTTTTGTAAATTTACCTGCGCGTGCGTCCTCTGAGGACAGCCCGTCTTCAGTCTGAGCAGGAAAGAAGAAGGAATCTCTCTTGGAGTGAAGGAGTCACTCCCTTGCATCTGCAGGCACCAACAGCAATGACGACCGGCTGCGTGGATCCCCTCTCCTGTTGAGCTGCATGGATCCTGCTACATGGGGAGTGGTCGAAAGTGGTCCAGACGGTCCTTTCTACCAGCTGTCCAACTTGGGTGGAGGTAGGCCCTCGCCCACCGCATTCTTTGTAGCTGCCAAGGCTTGTTAGCGCTTCTTCCAAGAGGTCTTCAGTCTTTGTGTAGCTCCAGCCCCCAGCACTCCTTCCTGTGATGCACAGCTCCCTGAGTGACTCTCCTGCGGCGTGGGGCTCCTTTTCGTAGTGTCGCATGGGCTCCATTTGCATCTTCTGTGTCCCCGTCCTGTGGGACTCCATTGTGTGCTGCCTGTGGGCTCTCTGCGATGCCGAGGGCCCCCTCTGAGTCGTCCTGGGCCTTGCTGTTCCCTGGCAGCACCCCTTCCCGCAAACCGAGAGTTTTGTCTGTGCCTGTCTGGCATTCGTAACCCTGGTCCTTGGCCTCTCGTCGAGCTAGCCCACGACGCTCGGCCACCTTCTGCCATGTATTCCTCCACTAGTCATCATCCCCCTCCTACTGGTTCCTTCCGCAGACCCCTTCACAAAGTTGTCAGTCATATATAGCCTCTAAGCATGCCACTAAGGTATTTATTTTGGATTCCAGGGGCCACATGTACGAAATATTTGCAAGTCGCAAAACCTTATGTACAACAGTGTCAATGACACTGTTAGCAATTCGCAAGGGGGTCGCAAATGACCTACCTCATGAATATTCATGAGGTAGGTAGCAATTTGCGACCCCATTGGGACTGGCCGCCGTCACAGGGGTGGTGGCCTGCTGGAGACACCAGACCACCATGTCTGTGACTGCTTTTAAATAAAGCAGTTTTTTTTTTTAATGCAGCCCGTTTTCCTTAAAGGAAAACGAGATGCATTTCAAAAACAAAAAATGAAAAGTTTTCTTTTCATTTTTTCAGCTCTGAAAAAATGTTTTTGCTGCCATTCACAAAGGGGAAGGGGTTCAATGGGGACCCTTCCCGTTTGCGAATGGGTTAGCACCAGTTTGAAACTGGAGCTAATTGTGAATGTTTTGCGCCCACAGCATTATGACCTACAAATCACTGCGCAGACATTCAACCACGGTAAACCATTGGCAGTACGTACCACTGCGCTCAAAATACACAAACAAAATAACACTACATTGGACAATTCAAACTGTACACACCTGACTCATGTACACACACCACACCCACACCAATATAAAACACACCCTACCCCCAACCATTTACGACAAAAAAAAATTGACAACAGAGAGAGACATCAAGAGCACCCACACAACCAGAGGCACAGAACACCATCACCCATACACTATCCATGCACCTTACAGCACACACCCCAACACATCACCCCACACACCCTCACACACACCACACACACTACACCCATGGCACCACAAAGACACCCCAGATTCTCTGAGGAGCTAAGGGTCATGGTGGAGGAAATCATCCGGGTAGAGCCACAGCTATTTGGATCACAGGTGAAGCAGACATCCATTGCTAGGAAGATGGAGCTATGGTGGAGAATCGTGGACAGGTTCAACGCCGTGGGACAGCACCCCAGAACAAGGGATGACATCAGGAAGAGGTGGAATGACCTACAGGGGAAGGTGTGTTCCGTGGTAGCAAGACACCAGATAGCTGTACAGAGAACTGGGGGTGGACCCCTACCTCCTCCCCCATAACTAACAACATGGGAGGAGCAAGTCTTGGCAATACTGCATCCCGAGGGCCTAGCAGGAGTAGCAGGAGGACTGGGCTCTGGTAAGTCAACTCTTTATCTCTTTCAACCTCCCTGCCAGCATGCCATCACATACCCCCACCCCTACCCTCACCCCATCACACCACCACCTCACATACACCCCACCATCACAACCTACCCATCCCAATACCAAGCCCTGCACGTAACACCAATGCTCGGACCCCCATCACAAACCTGCATGGACACACATCACTAAAGCATGCACATTAGAGACAATCACCTAGCCCACAAAATCACTACTCACACAAGGCAAAGCTGACAGTGCAATCACAACCAAAGATGGCAAAACACCCATGCACAAGATGTCACATGCAGAAACAATAGCACTGCATTTCCATCCCCACAGACCCCCACACAACATCACCGGAGAGGAGGTGCCAGCAACATCCAGTCCCCCCACAGAAGAGGCCCACAGTGATGACAGCAGCTCTGAACACCTGGATGACAACCTGGTCTATCAGGGATCTCGGGACAGTCGGTTACCCAGGCACAGTCCCATACCACCACAGAGCCTCCCCCTCAGGACATACCAGAACAGCACCCACCCAGCGGGCCCATACCTCTGTCCCCAGGACACATCATCAGCAGTGTGTCCCCCACTGCAGGGACCCCAGTGCACACCACAAACACAGGATGATCAGGGACCTGGGGTCAGTGGCAGTGAGCACACGATTCAGGGGACAGAGGCACGGGACAACAGGGAAGCTGGGAGGACTGATGTGCGACAAGGGGAGGACAGGCCCAGGGAACCGCCTCATCAACATCCTGGGAGCATACCACCATTCCCAGGAGATGATGAGCCAGATACTGGACAAGTTGTAGGAGACCCAGCTGCTGCAGGAGGGACAGTATCTGGCGATCACGGGAGGACCTGAAGGACATCCACACTACCCTGGTCACCATTGCAGGGGTGGTGGCAGACATGGCCAACATCATGAGGGAGGCAGTGGCACACCACCAGGCCCCTGACACTAGTCATACCGATGAACTGCCCTCCACCTCTGCTTCTGCTAGTGGTCAAGAGGCCCGCCACAGGAACAACACGCCTCCAGCATCCCTCCCCCTGCAGAAGAAGAACCACCCCGCAAATGGTCCCTGCAATCCAGGCAGAAGCCAGAGAACATTGCTAAGACCCCCGCCAGGAAATAATGCTCTCCTGATTGTCACCCTTGTGTCCCACTCTGTCACCCTGTCCACCTTGAATTGCCATTGCTCCCGTTCCTATGCCCCCTTGGACAATGCACCTGTGATCAAATAGACTGGACTCTATACTGGACTTTCCTCCACCATCAACCCGGCCTATTCTACTACCCTTCTACTTCTTAGCACTTAAATAAACACTATTTAAAAAATACAAGTATGGAGTCTGTCAAAGTATTCATTTAACAAGCTTAAAACACTGCAATACAACTGTACAGGAAGAAATACATAGGAATGACCTGTAGTAGGCTGCAGTCAACACACCAGGTGCCAGAGTGGGGCACAGATATCTGAAAATAGAGATGCCAAAGGGTACAGTAAGTGGCCATAGAATTAGGATACTCTGCCTGCCATGTACAATGTCAAACTCAAAACTGTCAATGTAAAGTGAAGTTATAGTGTCTTACCTGTGTGTCACTGGAGGTACTGTCGTATAATTGCTGTTCTGTCTTCATTCTCTGCCTCCTCATCTTCACTCTCCACAAGGTCCACTGCTGCCACACACCCATCACCAGCCCCATCTGCTTGCAGAAAAGGCACCTGGTGTCTCAAGGCAAGGTTATACAACATGCAGCATGCCATCGTTATCTGGCAGACCTTCTTGGGTGAGTAGTACAGGGATCCACCAGTTAGATGGAGGAAACAAAACTTGGCCTTCAGGAGGCCAAATGTCCTTTCTATTATTCTCCTTGTTCGCCCATGTGCCTCACTGTAATGTTCCTCTGCCCTAGTCCTGGGATTCCTCACAGGGGTCAGTAGCCATGAGAGGTTGGGGTAACCAGAGTCACCTGCAAATATCAAGGGATATCTGTTAGCCACACACTAACCATTAGGGCCCACACCATACCCATACACCAACAGGCACAGGGTGGGAACCAGGGCTCACCTATTAGCCACACACGGTGCCTCTGGAGTTGACCCATCACATATGGGATGTTGCTATTCCTCAGGATAAAGGCATCATGCACAGACCCAGGATACTTTTTATTGACATGAGAGATGTACTGGTCCTCCAGGCACACTATCTGCACATTCATGGAGTGAAAGCTCTTTCAATTTCTGAACACCTGTTCATTTCTCTGGGGGTCGGGGGGCAAATGCAATATGTGTACCACTGATTGCCCCAATGATTTTGGGGATATGTCCCAGTGCATAGATGTCAGCTTTCACTGTGGCCAAATCCTCCACCTGGGGGAAAACAATGTAGCTGTGAATGTGTTTAATCAGGGCAGACAACACTCTGGTCAGCGCCACTGAGAACATTGGCTGTGACAGTCAGGCTCCAATTGGGCACACAACTCTGTGATTATGGCCCTGTCCAGTCTATAGGTGAGGACAATGTGCCTGTCCTCCATTGTTGCCAAGTACACCAGGGGTCTGTACATGGAGGGATGTCTCCATCTCCTATTCATCTGCAGCAGTTGTAATCTATGGGGCAAAATGGGGAGCAGCTGGTCCGTATTCCACATTTCCAAACACTACACTCCATTTCATGTTGTGACTGTAACAGTATATTGTTGTATAGGCCCAAATGGTGCCTATGTGTACTGTGACGCAGTTAGGTGCCATGGCCTGCCCCCCCACTGAAATGGCATTCACCTGTCCTGTGTGGATGGACATGTGGAAATGAGGTAATGCCGCCTACATTGTGCGCCATTGCGGGAGGCGGTTGAGTACCACTATGCACCACCGCGGACATGACCACCATTTTCAATCTGTTCTCTCACTTGCTACCTGACCTTCAACAGGAGAGGACTTACACTGCAAGTGCTGCTGTGACCTGTGCCTGGAACGGACCGTGGCTCTTGACCGCTGCGGAGTTGGAGAGACTGGTGGATGGGGTCCTTCCCCAGTACCGAATGCTGTATGGGCCTCCAGACCAACAGGTGAGTACAGTGTGAGCATGATGCAAGGGGCATGAATGCATGGAGTGCTGTGTGTGAGGGCCTCGTATGCTCCCATCAGAGAAAGGGTACATGGCGTGCCATTGCCAAGGATGTGCGGACACTGGGGGTCTATTGCAGGCGGAACACCCACTGTCGCAAACGGTGGGAGGACCTGAGATGCTGGGCAAGGAAGACGGCAGAGGCCAACCTGGGGATGGCCTCCCAATCAGGAAGGGGTGCCCGTCAAACCCTGACCCCCCTGATGGCCCACATACTGGTGGTGGCCTATCCGGAGCTGGATGGGCGCTTGAGGGCATCACAGCAGCCCCAAGGAGGTGAGTACAGTTTCCTAATATACTACTTGCACGTGGTGGGGTGGTCTCCAGGTGGGGGGTGTGGGCCTGTGGGTGCCCCTAAGCCAGGCCGGACGTTGCAGGGTAGGTCCCATGTTGGGCAGGGGCTGATGAACACCACCTCCTACCAGGCTAGTAGGCATCCACTACTGGGCAGGGGTCTGTGGGTGCCAGGTATGCTGCCATTGGTGTTATGTATTCCTGTCCATGGCCTGGTGACTAGCATTGTGACTGGTAGTGCATTGCCTAGTGCGTAGAGCTGTTCCCTGTGTGTGTGTCGTGTACGCCAACGGTGGTGTTGGATCAGCCATTGACCAAGTGTATCCTTTGTCTCTTCCCCTCCTTTTTGTTTTGTCACCCTGTCCTTATGTGCATTAACATCATCTGGCGGAAGAGCAGAAGCACTGGCGATGGAGGGAGCTGCATCCAACAGGGCCCATGAGGCCGAATCCACCGACAGTGAGGGCACCAGTGGGACGGAGGGCGAGGGAAGCACCACAGCAGTGACAGGAGGGGACAGTTCTGACAGTGATACCTCCTCCAATGGAAGCTCCCTGCTGGTGGCGGACACCTCTGTGCCCACCACAACTACAGGTATAGCCGCCACCACCCGTACTAGCTCCGCCCTCCCAGCAGCCCCTCAGTGAGTTTCCCGTGCCCGCTCACCCAGGAGGGTGGGCATCTCCTTCGCCCCAGGCACCTCAGGCCCTGTCCCAGTTAGCTCTGCTGCCCTGAGTGAGGAGGCTATTGACCTCCTGCGATCCATCTCTGTTGGGCTGTCAACCATAGTGAATGCCATCCAGGGCCTGGCAGCCCATTTGCAACAAACAAATGAATTCCTGGAAGGCATTCACTCTGGCATGGCGGCCCAACAGAGATCAATCCAGGCTATGGCCTCCTCCCTGATGGCAGCCATTGTCCCTGTTTCTAGCCTCCCCCCTCAAACTTCCTCTACCCAGTTCCATTCCCCTCAACCCCAACCTATCCCAAGCACACAGGCAGACCAGCATGCACACAAGGCAACACACAGGAGTGGCTCAGGCAAACACACGCAGCACACGTCATCCCACAGACACTCACACAAACACCATCCAGATGCAGACATACCAACATCCACTGCCTCCACTGTGTCCCCCTCCTCCTCCTTGTCCACCTCCCTCCCAGTAGCGTCTCCACTCACACCTGCATGCACTACATCCTCATCCACTACCTCCATCACGCCTATCACTACACACCCCTCACTGGCATTCACCACCCCCGCATCCATGCACACGTCCCCTGTGTCCTTTCCCACTGTGTCTGTGCCCCCTCCTCCCAAAGTACACAAACGCAAGCACTCAGACACCCAACAGCCATCCACCTCACAACAGCATCCAGCCTATGCACCTGCACCCAAAATCAGCAGACAGACACCTCCTACAACCACTCCCTCTTCCTCCACTCCCAAACCTTCACCCTCTTCCCACCCCAATGTCCATAAGAAGCTTTTCCTCTTCACTGTTGACCTCTTCCCTACCCCTCCCCACCGTCCTTCACGTCAGGCCAGGGTGGTCAGAACCCAGGCGAGCACCTCAGCCACCCAGTAAACCGCCACAGTAGTGTCGACAGCTACTGCAGGTGGGAGAGGCTCCAGGAAACCAGCCATCAGCACTGAAAGTGTGCCTGCTCCAGCTGCCAAAGGGAAGGGCAAGGAGGCACCACCAGCTGCCAAAGGGAAGGGTACGATGCACCACCAGCTGCCAAAGGGAAGGGCAAGGAAGCACCACCAGCTGCCAAAGGGAAGGGCAAGGCGCTTGCACCAGCAAGCAGGAAGGACAGGAGGCCTGGTGCTGGGACTGATTCTGAGCCCCCACCACCAACCATGGTGGTTCAGTGTCCGAGGCTGCAGGGGAAGGGCTGGAGCCTCCCCCACCACTGCCTGCACTGCCACCAGCAGCAGCAGCCCAAGGGGGCAGCCGTCTGAGGCTGCAGGGGAACGGCTGGAGCCTCCCCCCACCACTGCCTGCACCGCCACCAGCACAACCACCACCAGCAGCAGCCCCAGTGGGCAGCCATCTGAGGCGGCAGGGGAACGGCTGGAGCCTCCCCCCAGCACTACCTGCACCGCCACTAGCAGCAGCAGCCCTAGTGGGCAGAAGTCCGAGGCTGCAGGGGAAGGGCCGGAGCCTCCCCCCACCACTGCCAGCACCGCCACCAGCAGCCCCAGTGGGCAGCTGTCCGAGACTGCAGGGGATGGGCTGAAGCCTCCCCCACTACAGCCAGCCCCGACACCAGCATCCCCATTGCCACCACTAAGCAGCCGTCACCACCAGCAGGCAGTGTGTAGTCCTGCCTCTATGGGCTGCAGTGCGTCCTGGACCCTGCAAATCCTGTAGGTGTGACATCCAGGTGAGAGACTGTGACCTTACACTCCCCAAGTGCTGCATCACAGGGTAAAGGCCCCCTCCAGAACCAGTGGAAGAAGCCATCCACTCACCCCATCCTTGCCGGGATGAAGCACACTGGACACAAGGCCCCCCCCAGAACCAGTGGAAGAAGCCATCCACTCACCCCATCCTTGCCAGGATGAAGCACACTAGGCACAAAGCCCCCTACAGAACCAGTGGAAGAAGCTATCCACTCACCCCATCCTTGCCAGGATGAAGTGCACTGGGCACAAGGCCCCCTCCAGAACTAGTGAGCAAACTACCCACTAGAGAGACTGGCCTTGCACTCCCCAGGACCAAGCAGTGGGCAAACCACCTACTTGAGAGCCTGTGGCCTTGCACTTTCCAGGACCAAGCAGTGGGCAAACCACCCACTAGAGTAGAGGTCTTCAAACAGGGGGCAGGCCCCCTAGGGGGGCCTTAAGTGATCACAGGGGAGGCACCCGACTGTGGCCAAAAGAAGCATTATACAGAAAAGTTCAAGTTCGAGTTTTTATTCAATGCATAGTTAACAAAAACCAATACATTACATCTTTCTATCTAATACAAAATATGTCTAAATCATAATATATATAATTTTAAAGATCAATCGGTAACCCCTATATGCATAAAAATAATTTTATTTGTGAATTTCCTAATAGGTACGTCCTTTTCCGAGGTCAATGTAGACTACCCATATATGTCTTATACCTTACTTAGCTATGATTAAGAATCATTTCATGAGTACTGTATGGTGATTAATTGTTTTTTGCGAGTTAAATCTATTTTTTTCTATAAAAACAATACATTTGTACTAATTAAGATCTTATTTAAAAAAAAATATTTGTTGCTAAACGTAAAAACTTGGTAGGTTTCGCATTTAAAACAACATCAGAGGGTTTAAAACAGGCAATCACCGCTTGCCTGCAAGTCCTTATCCTTCGTTGGTTGAATGCTGCCTTCAATAGAGATTTGAGTTCATTTCGTAGGCCATTACAAATACAAATCAAGTGGATTATGTCTTCCTTTCCCCGGCCATACAGCCTGCACTGAGGGATTGTTTCAGGGCGTTCCCACGGGGCTAAGTATGCACCATCAGAAATGATATTGAGCCGGTATTTAATGAAATGGTCCTTGACTGTCTTTGTCCACCCGGCTTCCAGGTAGGGCTGACATTTCAAAAGTTTATACTCGTTTATTACCATCCAGGAGTGCGATCTGCAGGCCAATAAGCTCTTATCCATGTTCACTGATCTTTTCCTTGTTATTCGATTTAGGATTTTTTTAAAAGCCGGGTAGGAAAGAGTTAAATTCTATAATTCTGCTACTTCCAAGTCTGTTAATGCCTGATCTAGATACTCTTGAGATTTGGCCTTGGGGTTAGAACTAATCTCCTTCCAAAGTGCTTGACAGAGCTGATTTTCCTTTGTTAGCTGTAAAAGTTTCCAAACTTTGATATAACTGGCTTTCCTATTTATACATTGATTTAGATAACCAAACTCCAGCTTGATTTGTGCTTGGGAATTATATCCCGGTAGCTGGAATAAGGACCTAAACATTTTCCCAGTAATTTTATTTAAGATTATAGCATCTTGCCCGCACAAGGCTTCGCTTCGTATCCTAATGTTGGAATTAGTTTGGCTGTAACGACTTGAAGCAGCAGCCGATAACTTGGGCCAGTAAGCAATTTCTTTAAGGAACGAAAAGCGTATAATAGAGTATTTCCTTTTTTGTATAGCTCCTGTTTTTGGGGAACAAAGGAGCCCAGTTCGTCAAAAAGCACACCCATATATCTATACTGGTTTACTTGTTCCAGAACACCCTTTTGTGGCAAAAAATATTTGCCCTCAATTTATTTTTGCTAATTTCCATAACCTTGGATTTTTTCTGATTTATTTCCAGACCATTTCGCTCTGCATATTTGAATATCTTTACAATAAGTCATCTTAGCCCTACTTTAGTTTGACTCAGGAGTACTACGTCGTCAGCATATAGCAAGTTTGAAATAGTCATATCATAAAGCTTTGGGGGGTGCGCATTTACCTTGTATAATTCCCCAGTCAAGTCTGATAAAAAAAGATTAAAAAGATATGGTGTCAGCACACAGCCCTGTTTCAATCCTTGTTTTGTTTTAATTTCCCTTGAAAGGAAAGATCCATCTCCTATCTTAACTCTTACCCATGTATCTGTGTATAACTGTTCAATAGCCTTTAACAGATTCACCGGTATCCCCCAGGAAACTAATTTCTCCCATAGGAGAGGACGCTGTACCAGATCAAAGGCTGATTTAAAATCTACAAAACACAGATACAAGGGTTGATTTTTTTGTTTCTACTTATCAATGATCGGGGATAGAGTTAAAATATTTGCAGCAGTACCAAGGCCCTTTACAAAACCTGTCTGATTGGAAGGAATAATGCTATTTTCGGTTGCCCACCTACGCATATTCCAGTAAATTTCCGGCATAATATTTAGCCTCTACGTCGGTAATTAGTCGATAGCTCTCAGTTTGTGACTTATTACCTCCTTTGAATATTGGATGGAATATCGCACCCCTCCAAGATTTTGGAATACTTCCAAATGCCATACAATGGTTGAAAGTCAAAGCCAATTTTTCACCCCAAAATGCCGGATTCAGTTTAAACAAGACATTTGGGATCCCATTTGGGCCGGGAGCACCCCCAGATCTGCTGTTTTCTATAGCCCTCATAATTTCTGCCATTGTAAATATTTTTTTTTTTTTTGTAAGGGGTTTTAATTTTGTTTTTTCTAGGCTTAACTTTTTTGCATCCTCTTCTAAATTTTTGCTGCTTATCTTTTGCTCATCAAAGTGGTGACTTAGGTAATCAAACAAGACGGGTTCTGAAATATTGGAGCTGGCCAGAGTCATTGGAGCTTTATTCAGGGCATTCACCATTTTCCAAAAAAGTTGTGTGTTTGATTTTTTACTCAAAAATAGGCCCTTGGCCCAAAAGCCATGGTTTTCCTGATGATTGTATTCCCATATTAGTTTCCGATATATATTTTTTATTCTTTTTAACTCTGCCTTAACATAACGGTTTGTTGAATTCTTGTTGTATAGTCTTAAAACTCTATTCCGTTCTTTTCTTAATTTAATCATGTGTGCGGAAAATTTTATATCTTTTTTCGTTTTCGCACCTCAACCCTAGTTTTGATGCCTCTTTTACGATCCATCTATGAGGAGAGCGGCGGCAAATCTATCTAGGAAAGATGACCAGATCACTATTGAATCCTCTGTTAAGTCCATACTGCATTGCTCGATTATCTCCATTGACCATTCACCAATGGATTCTTTTAACCGTTCAGACCATCAAAGTTTTTTTATAGTTGATTGTATTAATATTCCAAGATGTAGTAAGTGCAAGGTTAAAGTTAGGAAGGCCACATCCTATCTCCAGGCATTGCTGCCCATGATACAGATAACAGAGCTTTGATTTAAGCAGAAGCATGTTATTGCATTTTTATAAAGGTAACAGTACTGCAATGTTTAGATAGGTCTAGACATATTTAAACATTGCCATCTTTATAAAATAATTCCAAAGAATTCTGAGGGGGGGGCCCAATGATTTTAATTTTTCAACTGGGGGGGGCCGGCATTAAAATGTTTGGAGACCAGTGCACTAGGGCTACTGTGGCCTTGCACTCCCCAGGACCAAGCAGTGGGCAAACCACCCACATGAGAGAATGTGGCCTTGAACTCCCCAGGACATCGCACAGGGCATGTCGCCCCCTCCCCTCTTCCGGCTGAGGTGCCCCCCCATTCCCTGTCCCCCTGGGGTGTCTGTGTATTTTCGAACTGATGCCCCTGCAGTGTTCTCTCCTTGTTGTTGCAGGAGTGAGATGACTTCTGCGTTTTGTTTCCGTCATGCTTTTGATGTTGTTGGTAACGCCCCAGAAAAGGTGGCGGATAGGCCTGTTTTAATACAGTGGATGGAACATTGCCTTCCGCCTGGCTGTTGGTGGTTACCGCCGTGGTGATTGTTGCTACCGCTGTGATGGTCGGTGTGTTAAAGTGGCTGTCTGGGTGGTTTCAGCCGTGGTCATAGCTCCATTTTTTTTACCGCCGGACCGTTGGCGATATTACCGCTGCTTTATCACCGACGGCCAGGGCCATTATGTACTATTTTGCCAGCCGCTGGGTAAATAGTAGAGATTAAGTACTACTTGGGCATTGGCCTTGGATGTAGCCACTTTCATTGTAATACTGTGTGGTAAAAGCAATATGTCATTATTTTAGCTATAAATCATCCAGTCTAAAGATTGTGGTGAAACGTCTGGTTAAGGCACCAGTTTATTTCCAGTCCATATGCCTGCTTTCCTATGAAATGTATTAACTATTTCCTTAGAAGTATATGTTTTTTAATATCAAAATGCCTCATAATTATTAAATATTAAATATACTCATATGCCTAGATCTCTAGATTTCTACATCCCCACCCCACTATCCTAATTTCCAGAGCTACACCTGCGGCCTCATTCATATGACTTCTCTTTTGGTTCATAATGTCCTCCTCTATTCTCTTTTCCCAGATACTTGAAAAATTATTTGGAAGATAACTTTGGTAGGTTTTGGACATCAATCAGAGCATTCAAAGAGTGTTGTCTGGCCCATTGTTTGGCAATTTATTTATATTACGCAATAATGGTTAATGGTTTTTGGTCTAAATTACAATAATGCAGCTGGTTACCATATTCATGTTTGTACTTCAAACCATTACAGGTTTTTCCATTTTTAACTTTCCGTAACATGGTATAATGATGGTATAACTAGGGCAAAGTGTGAATAATTTCTCTAATGGGACTTTTTAAAAGAAAGACAAAGATGTTTTAAAGTTATACAGAAACCTTGGGGTGTGTGTTGGTAACATCAGCACAATGTTCTACTAACGTACAACATACTATTCACAGTGTTGAACATGATGTGTACAAAAATCAATTAGAAGGCATTCTAACTTGTTTTTGTAATTGGGTTTTAGGTAGGACATTTACTAACAGAACCCTGGAAAATGTTTAAGTGAAGAATCTCTAAACGTTTCTCATTCCCCTCATCTGTGTCATCCCTTCGTAGTTCAAGATGTCTTGGTGATATAGTACTTAATAACCTACCACTGGTATGATTTACAGGTTGTGCGTTAAATTTCTAGCAGGCCAGATTCAACCCAATCAGCTCTTCATCTTTCTGGGATTGATAAATTCATGATCATTAAATTTGTGCATCTTAACAACTTTTTTTTTTTTTATAAAAGTAAAATGGTAAACTATGTATTTCAGGACCATATAAAAGCGAGGTATCAGTGGTTTGAAAATCGACTTTTGTTCCTTTTTTCCCAACAAACTATGATTTTCAATTAGACCTTTGAAACAATTGGATTCACTCAATTGTATTATTCACTTCAGTCAACTTCCTGCAGAGTTTAAATTGGGGGTTATTAAACCACTTGCACTAGTTACATTTTGCTGGATGATGGATGGCTTTATAGAATGTTGAGTAGTGCTGTGGAGTACCTGCAAAATGCTTATTAATGAGAGGCATCTGATATTTGTTTGTCATTTATAGTTCTGGATGCTGAAGAGAATGTCTCTCACATATTTTCTGCTATAGAAGAACATGCACAAATGTTTAATTTTTGGACCTCTGAAACATGTAATTGGTGTGCCCAAGCCCCTATAATGCTAAAAGAGGTCAGAGGTCAGAGGCCAGGATAGAAGGTCGCTGAGGCTGGGGGGGGGCAGTACAGGAACAAAAGGCAGCTTATAATCAGTCTATCCAGTATGCCTTAATAAATGCCCTCTCCCTCCCCAAACACAAACTGGAAATTAGTGAAATGATTGATACTTGGCAGATCAACTGTTTATTACTGAAACTTGGGGCAAAGCAGAATCTGACCCAGACTTTGTTGCTGCCTCCCCACCAGGATTTATTTCTTATAGACTTGACAGATCTCAGAATAGGGGGGGGGTGGTTTGGCTATTATTTGTAGTTCTGCGCTCGTGTGCACATGGTTCAGTTCCTCCACTGAAACATGTGAGGCAATGGCCTTTAAGATTTCCCAAAATAGTGGGGTACTGTTGGAGGGTTTCTTGATTTATCGCCCGCCAGGACCGCCCACAAATTTGGTACAGTCCTGGGCCAAACTGATAGAACCCATAGTCCTGTCTCTGAAAGCTATTATATTGTCAGACTTTAACATCCACCTTGATGAGACTTCCACCCCTGTGATTCGTGAGATTTTAGATTTTATGGAGGCCCTGGATTGGACCTTCAGAGTCTCAGCAGCAACACATATTGCAGGGCACATTCTGGATGGGGTTTTTGTACAAGCCTCTCTACAGTAGGCTTTAACCATTGTTCCGCTGAGCTGGACAGATCATTACCTGTTGAATTTTAAATTTGCCTCTATGATTTTTTTTTATCCCAATAAGGAGGTGGGTAAAGTGGTAAGGCTATGGAAACAGGTTAAAGCAGAGGAATTAGTCCCGGCATTAGTAGATGGCTGGGTTAAGGCGAAGAAATTAGCCCTGCCCCTGCTCTATAGTTTTTTAGCAAGGGGTGGAAATGACCATGGCCCTACTGGTGCCTCCTATAATTAGGGGACCCAGCAGCCGGAAGAAACCTGGCCATCCCTGGTTTACAAAGGAGCTTAAACTCCTTCAAAGAAAGTACCATCAACAGGAGCGTAGGTGGAAACTTAATCCAGTACCTGAGGAAAGGGCAGTTCTAAAGTCCCCTCTGAAGGCTTATAAAGTAGCGCAATTTAAGGCCAAATCTAGTTTTTACACCACTGAAGTGAAGGAGGCAATAAATGCCCCTAGGGAGCTGTTTAAGACGATAAAGGCTTTATCTACGCCCCTTAAGCCTGCTGGTCTGGAAAACTCTCAGGAATTCTGTGATAGGGTTGCTGTGCATTTTGAGAAGAAGATTCTACAAATGCATAGCAACTTTGCTCCTCAGGATACCCTTGGAGCACTTCCCTCCTTGACACCTGCTAGTTCTAATGCAAGTGGCAAATAACTATTATCAGATTTCCATTTCCCTACTTTGGACAATATTAAAAAGAGGGTTCTTGAAATCAAGTCTGGCACTCCTCTTGATCCGTGTCCTCCTTCTATTTTTCACTTGGTTCCTGATCTGATGGCTCGGATGTTAGCCCCATCAAGAGGTCCTAATATCCGGGGTGTACCCCTCTTCTTGGAAAGAAACCATAGTGGTACCCCTCAAAAAAAAAACAGATGGTGATAGTCAGGATTTAAGTAATTTGCGGCCAATAGCACTTCTCCCATATCTGGCAAAGGTTTTAGAAAAATCTCTGAATCTGGAACTGGCTGAGTTCCTAGCTGAAGTGGAAGTTCTTGATGTCTCTCAACATAGTTTTAGGAAAGCGCACAGCACAGAAACAGCCTTGATCTCATTCTCTGATGCTATTCGGAGGATGGTTGATGGAGGCCAGGGGGCTATTTTAGTTCTTTTAGATTTATCTGCGGCTTTTGACACTTTATCTCCTATTTTGCTGATGTCTCTCCTTCATCAACTGGGGATTAGGGACCGGGCGCTTAAGCTCTTGGAGTCCTTTCTTATGAATAGATGGACCACAGTTAGCTGTGGCGATTTTACATCCACACCTTATGTTTTGTCTTGTGGTATTCCTCAGGGATCATCCCTCAGCCCCACGCTGTTTAATGTGTATGTAGCTCCGTTGGCTAGTTTAATTTGATCTTTTGGTTTCATTCCATCTTCCTACG
Source organism: Pleurodeles waltl (assembly GCF_031143425.1). NCBI lineage: Eukaryota > Metazoa > Chordata > Amphibia > Caudata > Salamandridae > Pleurodeles > Pleurodeles waltl. Next base: position 1,055,518,973 of record NC_090448.1, read on the forward strand.
CAGATGACTCTCAGCTTATTATCCCAATTAATCAGCCATGGGAAGAGGTGGCGAATTGGTTCAGCAATTGTATGCTGGTAGTGAGTAAATGGATGAATACCAATTGGCTTAAAATGAACGCCACCAAAACCGAAATTTTATGCTTCGGACCTGGGAAGGAGCTATGGAACTCATGGTGGTGGCCCTCTGAATGTGCCACTTTCCCTGTGCCCTCTACTGTAAGTAGGAATTTGGGCATTCTGTTTGATGATCAATTATCCTTCAAAAAGCAGGCTAATCAAACGGTAAAGATCAGTGTATGGTCCATCAAAATGCTCAGAATTTATTTCCCTTATTTGTCATATGAATGGAGAGTATCCGCTATCTTAGCATTGGTGACGTCCAAGTTAGTTTATTGCAATGCCCCATTTCTCAATCTGGACAAGGTGTTGATTAATAGGCTTCAATTGGTTCAGAATTCCGCCGCCAGAGCGGTTCTTAATCTCCCTCGGCGGACATCAGTTAAAGAGAGCCTCAAGCAATTACATTGGCTGCCGGTGGGTCAGCGTATACAGTTTAAATCGCTCTGTTTAACATTTAAGGCAGCTCATGGGATTGGACCACGGTATTTGACTTCCAGATTTCACTGGTATGTACCTAAGAGAAATTTGAGGTCTTCTCAAGCTTATCGGATTCAGGTCCCCCTAACCTATAAAGCTAAATGGGGGGATAAAGCCTTTACTGTGGCCGCTGCCAGAAGGTGGAATTTGCTCCCTTTGAACATCAGGCAAGAATCCTGTTTTTTTAAATTCAGGAAATTGGTAAAAACTTACATCTTCCCTCGTTAAAATCTTTCCCTGGTGTCTTATCACCTGTGTTCGTTTTTTCTTTTTCTCCTTTCTTTTTCTTCTGTCTATTTTATAATTCTTTCTTTCTCTGGGTAGTGCCCTTCATTGTGTGTGCTTTTGTTATGCTCTCTCCTCCTAGCGATTCGATGCTTTATTGAGTAGGAATGCGCTTTATAAATCTTGGTATACATACATACATACATTAATGAGAACCCACTGGTTTGAAATAGCCTGCTAATGGCATGTAGTGACTGACTAAACTAATTATTTTCTAGGTGTTGGTCTTCTACACTACAGCATTTAGATCGATACTTCTAAAAGACATAAAACTAAAATGCAGATGCCATTGTTTTTGCTCCCTAAATGGTAAAGTCCATTACAAATGCTGAAAACTGCTGATCAAACAATATTTGCAGAAATCAAAGGTATACTTACAGGTTGACAAGAAGAAAGCATTTTGCTATGAATGCCAGCATGATTGCAGCAGCACCTAGAAGATAAAAAACAATGTTATGCTTTATAGTGCAGGGAGTAAAATACATCATTTGTCTATTTTATAAGTCCATTGTTTAAATTTTATTTAGTGCTCCATCTATAACCTTGGAAACCAATCAATTTAAAAATGACCCTCCATGTGACATTATCTTTTGTGTTTACTCAAATGAGCATGCACAGGAATATTCACTGGCAGAACCAGAATAGTTAAGCTGTGAATAAACAAATCCAAAAGCACTGTGAAATTAAATAACCGTAGGTCACACAACCTGCACCAACAGAGATTTCAAATTTTAGAGCATATTCCTCACAATAGATATTCAACAAATAAAAGAAATCTCCCTGTGCAAACAAAGAGACTTAATTGATTGACAGGTTTAATGCCTTCCACATTAAAGCAGAAATGAGCAGCAAGAGTTTACTCTGTTTCTGTAGTATGCATAAAGTGCAAACTACACGTTACGTTAAAGAAATAATAAAATGTGAAAACATGAAAAGACTAATGTGTGACTTGTGTGGACGTTTGGGGTTCATCACTTGCAGATTGCCAAGAGCATGGACTGAAACATTAGAGAGTTATCTTTATCATAGCATTTGAAAACAATCATTTCTTGCTCTACTGTCATTGTGTTTATTTCCCATGCATGAAGTATTACATCTTTTCACACATATTTTGTCTCTGTAATCATTGCTTTAAGTGCCTCCTGGAGAAGTACTTGCTGTGTAAAGCTGTTGATCAGCAGTAATGAATGCACATATACACAATTTGCTTAAGGAAATTAATGAATTACTTTATGAGAATATAGAATATTTAGTTTGATTCATCTTTGAATGTGTCATTGAACGGTACACCCTGGTCTGCCAAAAGATTTTATCTGTGTATACTAATTAAACATTCATATGTCAGTTGCTCACCAGCTACACTGCTAGTGATTTTAAAGGTAAAATATTTTAAAGAGGTAGACTCTCGCTAGATTAATATGTCTTTTTAACCAGTGGATGCAGCCGCTGCAGCCTGTAGTTCAGTTTTAAATTGTCATTTTGACCTGGCAAAATAAAACATTTCAAATAAATGGTAGGAAGCACACCTACACTTATCAAAAGTTACATTGAATGCTCCTAGGCGAAATAATTCCATGCAGGCTCGGCAACTGCTGTGCCCCAAGCATGGGAATATTCCAAAACTAACTAAACTTTCTTCAAAGGTTTTCCCAAAGTTTATACCGAAGCAATGTGATTCCAGTCTTCAAATGTGAACTCGAATAAAAGAATAAGGTCATGGTCGAGGTTGGTCCATTAGGAGCCGACTGCAATGTTAAGGCCCTGTTACCCTCTGAGCCGGCGTGCGGAAACACTGTTTCCACACGCCGGCCCAGCGAAGAAAGCATAATAGGGCAGACGGGTTTCCGCTGTCTGCCAATGTCATAATGAGGGCCTAAATACTTTGGATTACACAGATTTGCAAATTTGTTAACTGTACTGAACTGTGATGTCAGTTAGTTATAAAATAAACTTTTTGCCAGATCTAAACTTTCCTTTTTAATACATATGCACTGTTGTGAGGCCTATTACTCCCATCTCTACCCACTAACAATGGGATATGTTATTACACTTATTAAGTGATAACTTTCAATTGGGAGGAGATGGAGATATGGGGGTCATTATGAGTTCTGACAGGCTACCTCCCCACCGGCCCCATTAAGAGTTTCCCGCTAGGCTGGCAGGCAGAAACCTCGGTTTCCACCTGCCAGCATACCGTGAACCAGGCTACAGCATTGTCGCAGGCTCATAATCAAGCCAGCGGCAATGCTGTAGTCCGCAGGGTGCATCAGCACCCTCACAATGTTCACAGTCTACAAAGCAGACAGTGAACAATGCAATGGTGCTGGGTGAGGGGGTGCTGCGGATTTTGAGTCACAATTTTACAAATACCACTTTTAGAAAGTTGGCATTTTCTTGTCTTAACCATTTGTGCTTTATGCCAGTGCCCTTCAGTCACATGAAAATGAACGGGCTCTGCTATTGGGGTTTGTGCATTCCTTCCACACAGTGACAAAAGAGGCACTCGGTGTGGGCAGGATGGGCCATCCTTCCAGGATGGCTGGCCGATGGAACTGTTCCCTGCCCCACTTACACTTCAAATGACTTACCTCCAGCACACACAAATAAAAATGACACTAGACTTTTTGGAGCCTTAACAGGGAAAGGGAATACGTTTTCAGAGGATAGATGTGGGGGCAGTTTAGGGAATTCCCCCCCCAAAACCTGACACCAGGTACAAATATTATCTTTCCTGAGCCAGTCGTCATTTCACTCCTCAACCTGTGGACATTAAAACAGAAGGACTACCTTGTTGCCCAGATGACTGCCCTGCTACTTGAGGCCTGCCTTGTTCCTCAGAGGGCTGCTCTGCTGCAACCAAAGAAGTGCTCTGCTGCTTGAATACTGCCTTGACCACCAGAGGGCTGCCCTAATGATTGAGGACTGGCCTGATCTCTGAGAAGAAAGACTGAACCTTGTTCCTTCAGCCCAGGCAACCTGATTGAGTCCATGGGTCGGTTGGTTGAATTCCTGTCCAAGGTATAGAGATACTATAAGCTCCAGAGGTCTCCCTGTAACTGCCCAGATAACCTGCTGCACTGGACCTGCCTGGACCTGCCTCAGCCCTGCTGGCCTCTACTGGAGTGAGTTCCTAATCCCCAAGCGGTATCTCCTCAGATCCTGGATCCATGGCTGGCATCAGTCAAGCATCTCCTGTGAAAGAAGGTGCAATCCTGACATTTTGGGCTCTTTGCAACTGGCCTGTTTACACCGAGCCTCCGACAACCACCAACGTGCAGGTCTGGTGAACCCAACTGTTCACACTACAGCGACCGCCAATAAGGACCGGCAATGTAAGATCTGCACTTCACACTACAGCAACCCAGCCTACTTTGACCTCCAATGCAAAGCTCCTGGAACAACTGTTCGTGATGCCAGATCTGCTCTTCACGCTACAGTGCTCTTTCCACTCTTCCTGATGTTTCCTTTGCGAACAAAACTGTGTGCTCTGAGCTTTAAGAAGGCAACTTTTTTCTTGGACCTAGCATGAACAGATCACATTAAGTGGTGCTATGTGCTTTTATGAGTTATAGAAACCTACAATTTTGAAATTGAATATCTCCGCTTCTGCTGATTGGATTTTTGTCATTCTGGTATCATTATGTCTATTAAAATGTACTTTGTTTTCTAAATTGGTTTGGTATTTAACTTGTGTTGTGTCTTTGCATTATTTTTGCATTATTACTGTTTGTGGACTGTGTATATACTTTACACATTGCCTCTCAAGTTAAGTCTAACTGCTTTGTGCCAACTACCAGAGGGTTAACCAAAATTTAATTTGGTAACTTTTGTGGTCCACCCTGACAAGGATTGTGGTTTGTGCCTGCAAGAAGCATCTATCCCCTAAAATAATAACATAATTTCTTACATATATCTAAAACGATTGTTGGAAATGGCCATCTCTACAGAGTAACCCCCAAATGTTTTGCCTTCCTCGTCCTACTTTTTGCTGGATTTTTGCTTGTTGGCCTTAGGACTCTGTGCACTTTACCACTGCTAACCAGTGCTATAGTGCTATAGTGTGTGTGTGTGCTCTTTCCTAAAACATGATTTGATTGGCCTATACATGATTGGCATACTTAATTTACATGTAAGTTCCTTGAAGAGTGGTATACCATATACCCAGCGCCTGTAAATTAAATGCAACCAGTGGGCTTATTGCAGTAATTATGTAATCCACTTAAGTAGAACCTTAAAACATGTCTTTTTAATTTTACATGTGAAAAGCTCTCAAATTTGTTTTCTCACTACTGAGAGGCCTACCCCTCTCATAAGGTAACATTGGAGATTCCTTATTAAAATTAATACGTTGTAATTCCTAAACCAGAGGTGGTAGATACATCATGTTTGGTACTTATGAACTTGTAATGATAAACCCTCTTTAATGGTAAAGTTGGATTTATCATCACAAATTTGAAAATGGCACTTTTAAAAAGTTGGCATTTTCCTGCCCTTAGCCCTCTGTGCTTGTAACCTGCCTTAGGTCACATGACTGGGTGTAACGGACAGTTGGGACACTGTGAATTCACGCCAGACAGTCATACAATAGGGATTAGCAGAGCCCGAATGGGCTATTAACTGACTTGATGTGGGGGCGTAGCTAAGCACAGCCTCACTTGCAACTGAATAGGCTGAACTCTGTCACCACACAATAGGCTTAACAACCCTGAATTTTCAGTGCAGCCAGCTAGGAGCCAGGGCAGGGGAGGCAGGAAATTCTTGTACTTCAGAGAACCTCTCTGGAAACTTCACCCAATTTCTAGGAGCAGGGCACCAGAGTATAAAAATAGGGCTCTCAGACCTGCTCCTCTGTTCACTACTGGACCTGCGTAAGGACTCCCAGGGGACTGCCTGCTGCTATGACCTTCTATGCACTCTGCCAGATGGCTGCTGTACCTGGAAGGACTGCTTTGTTGTCTGGAGCTTGTTTGGAACTTTCAGAGACCAGCCCTACTGTAGAAACATGCCTCACCACCTGCTCCCAGGACTTCCATAGTGACTTTAAGGGCTAGTTTCACTGGTCTCCTGTTCTGAACCACAAGGAAATAACAGGCTGCCACCATCTTAGACTTGCACCAGGATCCAGCCTGAGTGAGTCTTGAACTCCCAAAAGGACCCCAACCATTCCTGGTCCCTTGGTTGTGGTGCTAAAGGTGCCCAGGTGGCAATTTTCTAAAGCTGTGGACTTGCTATTTTGAACCTTAAACTTTTACAATTCAGAACTCTTGATGTATTAATTGGATTTTGATGGTTTTGGTGTCAAATCATTTATTATATTTTACTTTATTTGTCTAAATTCGTTTGGGATTTCTATTGTTTTTTATTTTCACTGTGTTGATGTTTGTGTACGGTATAAATATGTAACACATTGCCTCTAAGTTTAGCTTGACTGCTTTTTGTGCCATTGAGCAGGTCCTCATGCCAGCTCTCCCCTTTTGCTATGTTCACTCGCCCTAGCTGCCTGGTTATTCCTCATTTTATTTGTTTTTTCTGATTTTTTTTCACTGCTATTATTGTTTTCACTAATTGTTCCTAATTTTTTCACTTTTGCTGTTGTTTTCCCCGGTTTTTATAGCTTGCTTTACATTGCTGCAATCGTTGTTGCATCTTCTATGCTTAGCCTTTTCTGCTGTAACACTTGTATCTAACCCTTTATCCCTGTTTCTCCTGCTGTTTAGTATTTAACTTTGTATCTCTTTAGCCCTACTGTACTCTCTGTTTTTAAAGTTTTGTTTTCACCTGTTTCGTTGTTTTTTCCTCTATTTTCGGCTATCTCCACCACTATCCCCACCGCTGCTTACGCTTCCCTTTGTTTTTCACCTGCTTCCTACCTCTAAGCACCCTTCCCTCCTCCCAGGGCCTACTTTTTGGTGGCTGTGTCGCGACCTTATTGAGCAGTTCTGTGTGCCCGCTCTCCTCTTTTGCTGCTTTTGCTCGCCCTAGCTGCCTTGTTATTCCTCATTTTTTGTTGTTCCTCATTTTTTGCTGCTGCTATTGTTTTCACTCATTGTTCCTCGTTTTCTCAATGTTGTTATAATTTTCAATGGCTTTCATAGCTTGCTGTACATTTTTGTTATCGTCGTTGCATCCGCTGTACTTAGCCTTTTCTGCTGTAAAATCTGTATCCTTGCTTGTAACATTGTATCCAACCATTTAACTCTGTATCTAGTCCTTTATACCTGTTTCTATTGCTATTTAGCCTTTAACTTCATGTCTCTTTAGCCCTACTTTACACTCTGTTTTTAAAGTACTGTTTTCATCTCTTTGGTCAGTTTCTTCTCTGTTTTCCGCTTTCTGCGGCACTCCGCACGCCGCTCTTCCCTCCATTTTTTGCCCGCCTCCCAAGACAAACTTAATGGAGGCCGCAGCAAGCCCTTCTGTGCTGGTCTGTCCTGGGACCACGACCAGCACCAGGAACCCTGGTTCCTCCCACCACTCAAATCTACGCCGCCTCCGAGCTCTGTGCCCTGGAACCCACAATGACTAGTGCTGCCACAACTTGCTGTGATCTACAGTAGGACCTTTTGTCTGCTGGCACAGCCTCTTAACCTGCATCACCAGAGCACCCACTCGCACATCAACCTGACCACAATCACCCCAGAACACCTTCACTGCCTCATGCTCAAAGCACAATCCCTCTGCAAGCATGCCACTGAGATCTGGAATACCATCTCCTCCCTAACCCCTAATGTCAGCTCCCTCTCCAGGACGTGACTCAACTCTGCATCAATTCCCAACATCGCCTCAGCAACTCTAGACAGCTATAAGATAATACACCAAGACCGCAGCAACAAACACAGAAGTGGAATCGCCATCATCCAAAAGGAAGCCTTACACTGTACCACCATCTCAAATAATGCCACCCCAATCATATAGCACCTTCACTTTTAACTCCACACCAATGGCAAAACTACCATCAGAGGCATGCTCACCTACAGACCCCCAGGACCTTGCCCCAGCTTCTTTGACGCCAGCCTCGATTTCATCATACCACTTGCCATTGACTCCAAGCACTAAATCTTCCTTGGAGACCTCAATTTCCACCTTGATGGCCCTGACAACACCAACACCTCCAACCTCCTCGAAAGGAAGAACACCCTTGGCCTCACTCAACTAGTCAGCAAACTGACGCTCATCTCAAGACACACACTCAACCCTATCTTCACAGGAGTGATAGAGTCAAGTACAGCCACGCCAACCACTTTATCTGGACAGACCATGCCATTGTCTACTACACTATCACAGGTCCCCCCAGCACCCTTCACCAAAGCACAAAGAAAGTATTAGAGAGCCAATGGAGCAACACTCTCAACTCCTCCCACTCGGTCACCTCAACCAACCTAGAACAAGCTGTCAAGAACTTCTCTGCCTGGATCACCAACTGCGCTGACAGAGTCGCCATCATCAAGCCCTCAAAACCCAAGAGACCCTCCAAACAGGCCACCTAGTATACCACAGAACTAAGAACTCCAAAACACAGCAACAAGCAACTGGAAAGGAGATGGCTCACCAGCAAGAATACACGGACTGAGCATCCTACACAACATTGCTCAATTAATACCACCAACTCTTGAAAACGATGCAATGAGTTCCCTTGTTAATCACATTGAGGCCAGTGCCAACAACAACAAAAAACTATTCAGCATTGTCAGAGAGATCTCCAACCCACCAGCCGCTGAAAAAAATCATCACCCCCTCCCAGGAACTCTGCAATTCCCTGGCAGATTTCTTCCACAACAAGATTTCTGACTCCGAAAAACAATTTGAGCCCCAACCTACTGCCACCGACATCCTCAGCCTCATTGCTCCCACTGAGACAAACCCTGACCACCTGTTAACCACTTGGGACCAGCTCACCACTCAAAACATCACAGCCATCATGAACTCTGTTCACATAGGAGCACTGACGGACTCCTGCACCTGCCATATCTTCTATGGCAGAAGAAAGACAATCAGCAACAAACTCAGCACCATCCTCAAAGCATCCATTACCATTGCCACCTTCCTCAATGAATGTAAACACGCTGAATGTCTATAAATAGGTACCCTACAAGTAATGATAAAGGAGCAGGACAGGGATAAACAGCAACATAAGAAATAGAAAACTCACCTCCACAAATAGTTCCACAATGCGGAATCTCTATATCTGATAAGTATCACAAATCAAGCCAAAGTCATAAAAATATAATCATACAAAGAGATACAGAAAAATATATATATAATTTTATTTGCATATAGAAATCAATACACTTGATACCAAACATACATATAAACATAAATTGGTCTGGGAGGCCTGGGAATAGTCAAAGGTAAAAAACACCATTCACTCAAGTTTAAGCACACTCATTAAAAACAGAGAAAAGATACAGTGGGACCATTCTCAAAAAGAGATACAATTACCTAATAATTACAAAAAATCTATTAAGGAGAGAACTTCTCTTATGAACTATTAGTTTAATTACCATTTTTTTTAAACAATTTCATAGAGTCCAATATCCATATCACATATCAGAAAATTCATATGAAGAGAAATAAGGTCCAATTCACAGTGTTGCCCCAGGTGTAGTGCCGACGCGTGTTTCAGTGCCAAGGGTCCAAAAATGGATAGGGTCCTTTTGGGAGTTCAAGACTCACTCAGTCTGGGTCCACTTGGCCTGATTTACCAAGGTAAACTTAGACTTTTGGTCTAAGTTTAGACCAAAAGTCGGTATTCACAAATGTAAGTTAGGAGTAGTATATTTACGTTCGCATTCAGGGTGGAATCTCCGCACTCGGGCAGAATCTCTGCAGAATCTCCGCCCCAAGTGCGGAGATTCCACTCCTGGTGTGGAGTGTACTCTCTGTATCCAGAGTGTATTACAGATCCTACAGATCATATGGGGAAACTGTGCACTCACAAACAAAAGTCAACTACCCAGGTAAAGGATCCAGGAATGGATTCTAATTCAGAGGCAGAAGATTAGGAACCTCTGCCGGCAGATTGAATTAGAGAATATATAGAGGAAGAGATGCAACCTGATATCCCTGGGAAAGTGTGGTGGAATATGAATTTCTCCTTTGAGCAATCTCTTGATACGTAATTGAAAACATAATTAGGATAGCGCAAATGAGCTCCTATTTTGGGCCTTCCACTACATTAGAATGTTTAGAATGTTATTTTGCAGGAGTGGAGGGATCCAGGTCAGATTAAAGTTCCCACATCCTTGACCAGGCTCTGTCCAATTGACGATGTGGAGAAGAATATACTAGAGTTGGTTTTAGTTGAATTCTAGGTGGCCAATCTGATGGGGAGGACATCACTGGTAGGAAAGATTTCCGTAAAGGATGTGGCAAATAATACAACTTACTCTGCACTGAAGAATTCTGATGCTGGTGCTCAGGGTATACCAAAGTCCCTGATTTCTAGTTTTAAAGACATGTTTCAAAGACAGTGTTAAAAGCAAGTAATTGATGCCTATAGGAGCAATGGAATGACAAGTAGAGTTTTGTCAAACATGTCTTTCAATTTTGTGAGAGCCTCTGCATTGGCTGAAGGAACAACAATTGCAGCTAGAATGAATTTTTATCTAAGAAACTGGCATACAAATACAGCACAGTATAGGACCATATTTTTATCTTTGAGGGGTAGAATTTTTTGGAGAAAAGCTAGAGAAAAATACTAATTGTCATGATCATCAACCAGGATCCTCAAGCATGGTAAAGATCAAGTAGGCCTTCATTTTGATAATAATTATCCAAGACACCACGAACACAAATTAGGAGACCGAAAGGGGAGATCTTGAAAAGTTAGTTTGACCATAGGGGGAATCATTCTACACTCAGTAAGACACAAATAAGCCACAAATGATTAAAAGTGGCCAGTTGGAGGCGTCATATGACACTGCAGAGCAACCTTGGGACAATGCACCTCAGGTGCTTGGTTCTGAAGATTGTCAGAGATGGCTATCAAATGGAGGTTGCTGCTTTGCGTCCTGAGACAAGGCTAATTCATAAACCTTTCCCCTCTAACCCAATCAAGACTGAAGCAGTGGGAGCAGATATTTGTTGATAGTAAAGAAAGCTACCAGAGCAGTACATCACTTGGAACGAGTGAAAGGTATATAGTCAACCATTACATTGGTCCCAAAGATAACTGGAGGCTGCAGACTTGTAATACATTTACAAAATGCCATCCAAAGTGCTCCAAGGGTATTCACACAAATGATGGCACAATTGCTTCCCATTATGTATCTTCAAGATCCTATCTGAACAATCAGCTTTTTCATGCTCCGACAAAGAAGGAAGCTTGAAGCTTTTGAGTTCTGTCCAGAAGTGTAAAACTTGACATTGGTTTATCATCAATTATCCAAAATGCCAGCTGATTCCTTCTCAGCATAGAGTCTTTATAGGAGATCTCTAATTTGAGAATAGATCTGAAAATGATGTTTTTACATACAGACAGGGAGGGGTTAATGAGGAGGAATCTTTCTACCTTGCAATCCCGATTTCAGGCTGCAGTGTCTTGCAGCTGAAAGGGCTAGGACAACTACCATTCTGTGTTTCTGGTGCCATAGGCATGGCTTAACTTTTATCCAGTGCTGTTACATCGATGTAAGGGGGTTATTAGGAGTTTGGTGGACAGAAATATCTGTCCGCCAAATTCCAGACAAGGAGAGCGCTGCAGTGCTGGAAGTCTCCCCACCGGCCCTATTACAACTTTCCCACTGAAAGCTGTGGTGGCATTGTTCCGGGTCAGCACCCTTGACATGAGGTGGGTTAATCTCAAAAGTAATGACTGTGATGATGACAAGTAGGATTAATGATAATGAAGACTGCCAGGAAGTTGCCAGGGCATTCCCCACAAATTGATAATTTTCCACAGCCCACTGCAGCAAATTCTCCCTCCAACCCTATTGTTCATAGATCCTATGCCATTTTAACAATGAGCCAGCCGAAAATGATCCATTCATGAGAAATGTTTATGTGTGGTTTGGATCAGTGTTGATAAATGAAGCAAGTTATTCTTAGTAAAGGTCATAAACCTACAGCTACAGAACATCTTACAGGATAGTACACAGATTTATGTCCGGGGAGGGCATGAAATGAGATGAAGGAAGTTTGAGCCGCCTGTAGTGTATGTAAACTTGAAAGGCAAAGACTGTCTGTTAAGTGAAATAAGAAGAACTGGCTTTGAGGAGCTATTTTTTCTAATTGCAAACATTTGTTAACGAAGATCCAGGAAAGGGGGTGCTCCGGACTGTGAATAGATATGATTGTAATTGCTAGGAAAGTGTGAAAAAGGTACAGTGGTGAACAAAGGGATCTGCTTTATTTTGAATCTGGATCATAGTTTTTAATTCTTTAGATATAAATTTGCTTTGCAATTTTGTTTCGGAAACATTTGACTAGGTTATATTTAGGCACATATTTCAAGTAGTGTATTTCTAATTAAACAGAGATGAAACAAGTGTTGCAAATAACTGATGTTTGTATCTTTTTAAAATTTAAAGGCCATATGAAGAATGTGAGGTGAGAACCCCTGCATCAACTGCCTACTCCCATAAAGCCTGATGAGGAAAGCCTGTAGGAAGTGAAACTCGCCATCTTGGTCAAGTATTAAAGATTTGTAAGCTCATTTGACGGACTTTTAATTGTGATGCTGCAGACAAAATTGGACAAGAGAAATTAATTTTAGAAGGGATCTCTGGAATTTGTTTTTGAAGTGTCCAGTGGCCTAACTGCATGGCTGCATGGCTGTTTGCAGGAGTTATGAATGTGTAAAATTTTGAAGAAGGTTCTCACACCTTGGGATAGCTGGCACAGGCTGTATTTCTAAGTGAGTTTGACCATGTATCAATGGCCCATGGTACATGGCACTAGAACACTACATAACATATACAGTTAAATTCAGTATGTTCTGCCCATATGTAGTAAACGGTTTCACTACTCTCAATGTGTAATGTTCACCCTTATCAGCCATTTCTTCTGCTACTTCCCTGCTTTAGGAATGCTCATCTCAGAGATATAGAATTCTCTGTTTTCATTCCACAGATTTGAAATGAGTAGGATCTTGCTCTTCTCCAGATAGAAAGTCACTGTGGGGGTCATTATGAGTTTGGCGGTCGGAAACATCCGACTGACAAACTCAGGACAAGGAGAACGCCACGGTGCTGACGGTCTCCGCACCAGCCCCATTACAATGTTCCCACTGGCCTGACAGGTGGGAACCAAGGTTTCTGCCCATCAGCCCAGTGGTAAAGCTGCAACAGCAGTGTTCCTGACTCATAAATGAGCTGGAGGCAATTCTGCTGCACGCAGGGTGCACCAGCACCCTTGAAAGGCGCACTGTCTGCGCAGCAGACAGTGCATATTTCAAGGGTGCTGGGCAGGCTGACCCCTGTACTGCCCATGCCATCACCATGGGCAGAGCAGGGGCCTAGCTGTAGCCACCTGCACTTGTTCCATGCCAGCCTTTTCATGGTGGTCAGACCGCCATGAAAAGGCTGGTGGAGAACAAGGTTGTAATCAGCAGGGAGGTGCTGACATCAACCCCACCCTGGCAGATCACAACCAGGACCGCCATCATCCAGTCGGGATCAGAGATCTTGGAGGAGATGGCTGTTCCCTGGCTGTCAGACTGCCAGGGTTGTAATGTGGCAGCGGGACTGCCACAGCCGCGGCGGTCTGACCACCACCGTGATTCTGGGGGTCTTGAGACCGCCATACTCGTAATCAGGCCCTTTGTCTTCTGCCAAACATTGATCTCTTTTACTAGTAGGGTCAATGTAGGCTAGTTTTGTTGGGTAAAGCAAAACTCGCACTTGGGATTTCTTAAATTGTTGAACAAATATATATATATATTTATGTCTATATACAAGAAACATCCGGTGTCCTTCGCCACCGGCACGGCAGACCGAGACAGGGTTGTGACACCCTCGTATCAAAATAATCAATCCGCAAAGCGAAATCGTCACTTCTCGCCAAGGACATCAATGATGAGCCTCAGTCACAAAATCATTGCTGAAGTAAAACATTTTAATGGCCATCCGGTAAACTCAATGCATTTCGGAAAAAAAGTTTCCTTGTTCGCTGGATTGATAGATTTATATGTTTTTTTGATATATATATATATATCTATATCAAAATAACACATCAATCCGGTGAACAAGGAAACATATATATATATATATATATATATATATATATATATTACCTTGTGGCAGTCGTTGTAGGTAGAATTATGTTTCTATACAAAAAACAAAAAGCGTTTTTTACTTGCTTAAACCTTTGACACCGCATGACATCTTCACAAAACTTTTTTTTTTAATGTGACAGTTCCGTCAGCTGCTGCCCGGAAAGTTTTGGGGTGATCTGTCCAGGGAGGGGCTGAGGAAAAAGGGGGGTCCCAAAACGCGTTTTCCCCATTCATTTTTCTATAGGGATTTTGAACAGCGATAGCACAAAAACTACTGGATGGAATTACATCAAATTTGGCTGAAGGAAGGTTCTGGTCCAGAAAGAGTGTTTTTTTTTTGTCTTGGTGTAATTCAGTTCAGAAGTTTTTGAGAAATTAAGAGGAAAACAAATTTGTATATCTATGGACGTGAAGGATTCACTAGCCCTAATGGTCTTGGGCTGAGATCAGATTGGCTGATAACACTTCAACAACAGAAGCTGTTGAAGCGTTGTCAGCCATCTTGGGACTCGGCTTCAGCCGAGTCCAAAAAAAAAGTTAAAAAAAACAAAAAGGGCCAGGGAATGAAGACCCCTTAGCTCTGGCGCTGGGGTCCCAAAGGGACCTCCTGTGGGCTAAAAAGCATTTTTTTGTTGATTTTACAAGGGGAGGCGCAGTGCATCCACAAATCCACTTGTAAAATCACAAAAAAAACTAACCATGCTTCCTTAGTCTGATGCCCTTGGGTGGGCCAAGTCTTAGGGGCTTTTAAAAACAAAAAAACCCGGGGGGATGTGCTCCTTGCCCCCTCCCGCTGCCCCAGGGCCAACCAAGTCCCCGGGGCTCTTTTTTTTTTAATGTGGGGGGCCTCTGGTCCCCCTGCTGCCCTGGGGACCGACACCTCCCCAGTGCATTATTGTATTATGTGGGAGGGACCTCCTGGCCCCTTCCTGCTGCCCCAGGGACCAACACCTCCCCTGGGCGAACTTGTAATTAAAGCGGGGAGCCCTGTGGCCACCCCCGCTGCCCCAGGGACCACACCTCCTGGGTCCTTTTTTTAAAATGTTTTTTTTTGTGCGGGGGCCTGTGGCCCTCCCTCTGCCCTGGGGACCACCACCTCCCCAGGGCATTATTGTAATGTGTGAGATAGTGGGGCCTCCTGGCCCACTCCCGCTGCCCTGAAGACCACCACCTCCCCGTGGTGATCTTTGCAATTACAGTGGGAAGGGCCGCGTGCCCCCCTCACCCCAGGGACCACCCTGCAGGGGCAAAGTGTTTATGAGATGTCATCAGTGATGTCACTGACCATGTCATGTGTGATGTAAAATGTGAGTCATAAGCAGTACATTACGGGAGCGCCACTTATAGTTAGCTGAGGTACCTATAACTGTTGAATTTCGACGGTATTGTATGAGTAAATTCAGAACCTAACTATAACGTCCATGTAACCTTTGTTTTTTTCAGTGAATTTCTAAGTTTTTTAAAAATTGTATTTCCTAAATATAACGTCCCTGTAACCTTTGTTTATTTCAGTGAATAAATATATATGTATGTATATATATAAATCATTGTTAAAGATAGACCCAGACCTCAAAAGGGACAAGAGAATGTATGAATTTGATTTCAATAGGCACCACTAAATGCTTCATCAAACTATTAAAGCGAATCACCATGCTTCCAGCTTTGTTTTAAAGTAAAACCTTACAATCAAGTCTAAGGAGGAAAGAAGAGAATTAGGAAACAAATCCAAAGACTTTCATTTTTTTAAAACTAATGTTTTGTAACAGTTTATTTAAGGAAAATAGTGAATTGCAGATTAGTGTGGAGTGTGAAGTGTGATATTTTTTCATTCCAATTTATAAAATTATATGGCAAGCCAGGCCTTTTGAGCTGGCACTGGCGTTAGAGGCTGTGCACTGCAAGGCATAGAAGTGTTAGCAGGTTAAGACAAAAGCAGGAACCTTAGATTTCTTGCAGATCCAACATGAAGGGGCAATGTTAAAGGGGGTGAGGTCACAAAATCTTTGATTTGCTAATAACCGACACAGTTTCACACATCTGTGTGACACTTTGCAGACAGTTTGCATGTTTGTTCTTGATACTTTGAGTTCCATGCAAATCTGTTATGCGGTCACAGTTAAAAGGGCCGACAAATAAGTGTTTATTTGATGATAACACTGGTACAGATTAATAGCTAGTTAAGCCAGTTCCGGGATTTCAGGTTTCATTGAGACCTGATAAGAAGGTTCATAGTCAAAAGGGGAGAACAAAAATATTTGATGTGCTTATAACTTTGGCGCCATTTCACTGATCCCTATGCATTTATGTGGTATTTATTCAACAATGATGCATGTGGACGGCCAACAATGATGTACATGAAATAATGGAAAAAACTAAAACAGATAAACCACATTAGCAGAAACTAAATGATAGAAAACCAATTTTAAGGAGAGACAATTTTAAGCAAATACAAAGACTTGAGAATTAAAGGAAACATGTTAAAGAAAAAATATTTTTATGAAACATTCAATATTACATTAACCTTGGTGGCAATTAGGGACATTAATGGGTTCTCGGATTCATGGATGGTTGATATTTATGGATGAGGAGGGGTTTTCAGACATCAGGGTATTGATATTGCATTGCCCAATGATGATGTGCACGACAATAAGACTTTTCTATACATGAACGATACATTTTCATACACGAACAAAGTCGTATCACTACTGTTAGATTTCCCCAGGATGAACTCTGCATCAACCTCAACACATAGGTACGTGGTCAGGCAGGCGCTGAGACCCAGGCCTGAAGGGTAATTACTAACAGTTCACAAGTGGGGTAATACTTAGCTGGCAGCCAAATGCACAAATGAGAAAACTTAAATCAGATTCCACAGATAGACAGCAACACTACAATACCCACCGGAGGCTGGCCCCAATAAAGCACACATGACCAGAGGGATGCATGTATTCTCAAAAACACCACAAAGTTAGATGCCACATGTAGTTAGGTACACTTGGCCAATCAGGACACAACACACACAGCACATGCAGTGAACACGTGCCCCTCTGGCCAGACATCTGGACACATACTCACTGGCCCACATTGTATCCACGTCAGGTCAAGGGCCACCTGTATTCCATTTCTGGAATTGTATCCATGACTCTGTGAAAACTGTTCACATTTTTATGGTTTTATTGCACCCAGAAAAATGTATAAAACTTGCTTCAATTTGATGTACGAGAGACAGTCCACAGTCCCCGGTTCTGTAACTGCTCTCCTAGCCGTAATGTTTAATTAAAGGAACTGTTTTCTGTTTTGCCAGACTAGTTTGCCCCTCGTCCTTTGTTTTTTAAGGTATATTCCCATTCCTGCAACAAGGGATAGTTTCAGCGTACAAAGGGGTTTTTAGGGTTCCAGGATGGGTGGACGATAGGGGTAGTAAGGGCCTTTGAAATCAGGAATGAGTAGAGTTTATGGTGGAGAGGGGTATTTAAGTTTCACGGATGAGTCACGTTTAGGGGTGGGAGGGTTTGTTAGGGTTCCGGGATGAATCTAGTGTAGGAGTTTGAGGTGTTTTTAGGGTTCACAATTTAGGAGTGATGAAGGGATTAAGGAGTCAGTGATAGGCAGAGGTTCTGCTCAGAAAGACGTTTAGGGTTCAGGAATGGGTAGAGTTTAGGAGTAACAAGGGGTTTTAATGTTTTACCAATGGATGGGCTTAAGCATCAAAAGGAGTTTTTGGAGTTCAGGAATGGGTAGAGTTTGGAGGGTAGTGAATGCTTTTAGGGTTCAGGGGTGGGTTGAAATATAGGGGTAAAAATTGCTTTTATGGTCCAGGGATACGTAGAGTTTAGGGCTTCAGGGATTGGTGGAGCTTAGGAATTTTCAGGGGTTTTTAGAGGGAGGGATGAGCAGAGGTTGGGGTAGAAAGGGGTTTATGGTGAAGGATGGGGATGGGTGGAGTTTAAGAGTCAGATATGTAAGTTGTGTAAGTGTGATGAGGAGTTGTTGGGGGCATGGATGGATAGTGTTCAGGAGTTGGGATGGGGTCAGGGATGCATAATGTTTAGGGTTGGTGAGGAATCAAAAATGACAAGCATACAAAGTAATTGTTTGACAATATAAAATACAAAAACCTGAAGTGACGTCCCTAAAGTAAAGCACTGAAAAAAATACCTCCAACAAAAAATGTTTATGAAAGTAAGACCTGCAACGATTGCATTTCCAACTTGAAAAATAGGCATTCAAAGCTAATTTTGAAAAAAAAAGCATTCTATGGATGTGTTTCTATGAAAAGTAAATTCCATTCATTCTGCTAATTTCCATTAAACAAAATACATGAAGCCATTTCTCAGTAATAGTATTCCACAAAATAGTTTTTCTATGAAATCACATAAAACCATTTAACACAAGCTTAGCTGAAAGGCATAGTAGGGCTGGCCAAGTCCCAAGGCAAAGACTGGAAGGGCAGCTGCTTTCAAATAGTTGAAGTGGACTGGTACTGCATCATGATGTAGTGTTCTTTAAAGAGGTATGTATTCAGCTCTCTCCTAAGTTAGAACAGGCTTGAGACAGTCCTGATGGGTACAGAGATGCTGTTTTAGATTCAGGGTGAATAGGTGGAAAGGGCGTATTGCCTTGTTTTTTCTTATTTGCGATTCTTCCTCTCCACTCTGATCTTGTCCTCGCTTGTGGAGAGCCCCCAGAGTTGTTGAGCTTGACATCCAGATAGACAGGGGTCCCTGTTATACCTATTATGTAGATGATACAGCTGGTTTTGAAGATGTTGTGGACTTCCAATGTCAGCCAGTATGGTTGTGGGAGTGGTGTGGTCAAATTATGTCAGGTTCTTGATCAGGCATGCTGCTGCTGCTTGTGGGTTGACCTTAATTGGGACTGTGTGGAATGTGGAATGTTGTGGAGTAGAGCATTGCCTGATTTGCATTAAATTTGACACTTTTAACTGTCATCTGACATGTTGAGTTTCAGGCAGATCTGTGAAGAGGTCATGCTTAAAGAAGGAGGTGGCAAAAAAAGGGTTTTTTAGCAGAAAAAGTTGCCATACTTTGACAAACCTGCACAAAATTCATCAGATTTCTGCTGGTTTTCCCAGTTAGACCCAGAATAAATACAAAGGGCCTGATTTAAGAACAGTGGCGCTGCATGCAAAGCAGGACTACTTTTTTTATGCCCCTTAGCGCCCCCAAAATGCCACCACGTGTGTGTTGTATTTAAGATATGGCGCACCATGGCAGTAGTTAGGGAACTAGCATCAACATTTTTACACTAGTTTGGCACTTTGCAGGATTAGGATCAAAGTAGCTGCAAAATATGACACAGTGGGAAATCTTAGATTCCACTGGGCTATTGTTTAAGTCCCCCAATGGGGGAATGCCCCCTCTTAGATACATTATGCCTGGCTCAATAAAATTAATACGCTAGTTTAATTATTTGTGCATAAATGATGGTTTAATAAAGGTATGATTATGAGGTATTTAGAATGATAGACAATTATAAATTAATATAAATGCAGTTAGTGATATTGGGTGATTAATAGTGTATATATACTAATACAGTAACATTTTTTTGTCGCTGTTATGATGAAATTGTTATGTTTATGTTTATATGGATTATGAGCCTCTGTTGGAAAATATCAATAAATGTATTCAGAACTTATATTGCAATTGATTACTCAATAGTGTGTTGGAATGTACTTGTATCTTTCTTATTTGCAAGAACATGCCTATATCATTATGTGCTCTTGGCAGGAGTGCGATTGAACACATTCGAAAATACAAATCAACATCAATTTAATGAAAGAGAGTAGCAGTAATTGAGTAGGTTGGTCGCCACATTTAAAATTGAATGAAATTTAAATTTAAATGTAACTTGAATTACAAAGTTGTTCATGGGATATACAAAGTGAATTTCAAATGGTGACGGTGAGGTTGACAAAGGTAGTCTAGCTACTTTATTGTATGACTATTGCCATCGCTATGTGCTCTTGGTAAAGATTGACAAGTGTGATCCAACACATTTGAAAATGTATAATAATATCAATATTTATTTGGAAAATAGAAGCAATTGTGTAAGTTGGTCAGCATATTCAAAATTGTATGAAATTTAAAAGTAATTTGATTTACGAAGTTGATCATGTGATATATAAAGTGAATCCAAAATGGCGACCGCAAGGTTGACAAAGGCATTAACGCCAAAACGCGTTCCTTTGCGTGTCAATAAATTTTGTCTAAAGTAACTGTGGAGTGCCCTACCCCTTGTTGGAACTCAGAAGGAGAGTGTGAATATATATATATATATATATGAAAAATTTATGAATTTTTATTAATGTTTGTGATTGTTTTAAATATATATTTAAAAAAAATTGCATTTTAATTTCACCTAGCAACATACTGTTGATAACTTAATCCATACAATTTTGGGAATTTATATTATTGTACTTTATGGTATATGGATGTAAAGTCAAAATTGTTGTTTGTGTGAATGGGAGTGAGGAGGACAGAGTTAAAGTTACTAAGCTGTTGCTGCTCTGGGGCATTTTCGGCTAGCTTGCACTTTGGGCAAACTCTTGCACAAAAGTGCAAGGGTGTGTTTGTGTTGTCTAGAACGGGTCTTGTGCTAGAAGGACATCCTTCTTGTACAAAGTGTTATCCTTGGTCATAGTTTACAATGTTTATAACTGTGCGTGCAAGTGAGGTGTACATTACTGCACACTTGCAAAGTTAGAAATGTTTTGAGAAACGAAAACTCTTCTTAAACATTATGCCTGCCTCGAGGAGGCATTTATTTTTGCTGCAAAGCCCTGCCTACCTTTTCTAGTACAAACAGCTTTGTGTCAAAAGCTATGAGTGGTTGCCTGGCAATGCCCATGCACCACTCTTGGGGCACCTACTTGATGCAGAGTAGTGCAAACAAACCGTAAAGCCCTTCTTTGCATTACGTTTGAGCTACTTTCGAGTGCAAATTAACATTTGCGCAGGTAAGCAAATTCGATTTTAGGACTTTGCATCGGTATGCATAACTTTTTGTGGCATTTCACCAGTGCAAAGCCTTGGTAAATCTTGCCCTTAATTTCCTGCTGCTTAATATTCAGTGTAGCAGGGGTGCAACAGTTCGGTTTGGATGTTGCCTAAAAAGATGAATGTCCTTTTCCAGATCCATATCAGGATCTGCTGATATAAGCTCATTGGTGTACATTCTGCATTGAGATTTTGCTTCACAAGTATTCACTGTCGGAGACCATTTTCAGGAACTCCATTAAGTTAAATGTCCAGTTTTGCACGAATGCTTAGTATGTTTACATAACTCGTTGAAGTGTAACATTTCTTCTGTTAATACATTTTATTATGTTTCCAAGTGTGTACCTCAACTGCAAAAATGGCAACTATTACAGTATATGAACCTTCTCAACTTGCCCCTAGATTTGCCCACTCAGTTGATGAATAAAACTATGGCTAAGGTAGTTATTCAAGTGTGTCACCTACTCAGTGACGTGTGGATGGGTCCTCTTATATAGCCTATACATTCAATGTATAGGAACTGCCTACATTGTAGGTCCTTCTCTTGAATGCGCAAATTTCATGTGGGATGGGAAGATGATGGTGCATACTACTTGAGGTTGCTGTGCATCTTTGACCTGTCAGATTGTTGAATAAGGAATACTGTTAATACAGGAAGTTCTCTAGCAGCTCTTCATGGAGCCAGTCATGTAGTGGTGCAGAACACACAGGAGTGAATTTTTGTTGTATGACCACATGTCGACGATATTAACATTGTGCTACAAATATAATGTATGCAAAATACTGATTAACAAAATATCGTCAAGGTAAATATATATTTGTATACCTATAGTCAAGGTTTATGTGCTTGGAGTTATGTATACTAAAACTTTACTTATCAAAATATACGTAATGTGAAGATATTTTAGTAGTCAATATTTTGGCTACAATATTTTTGCAATGCCATATTAAATCCGGGGTACTCTGGTTCCATATCCTGAATTTCACATGGCTTCATAATTTTAAGAATCTGGTGGCTCAACTGGGGAAGGTAGCAGTCTTGGAAATAGGAATCTTTGGCTTCAAAATGTCCACTTCTCACGTACAAATGCGTTGAATTCTGTTTCCCTGCTTGCAATGCATATCTCTAGAAATGAACCAAAGATGGCCAAGATTGTTGAGCTGTTTTGGGCAAAAATAAACGGTACTAATCAACACTAAAAAACATAATTCTACCCCTCACCCTACCCTGTCATTCTTTACAGTGGCAGTCTGGCACCCCAATTCTGGTGTAGACCTGGGCAGATGTCTACTCTCATCTAGTCCAACAACCGACCCTAAATGAGACTTGATGGCAGATTAAACAGATTGCACCAATGCCTATGTAACTCCTGTCATCTTTTAATGGTCAGGCCTAGACTGGCCACACCAGGCCTATTCCTGGTGGGTTTACAGGGTGATGGGTAGTTTTACTGCTAGTGGCGGCTGGTTTTGTTGCTGGGTGTCAAGCCAGCTGCGTTTCCTGCCTGGAGTGAGTGCTTCAGAGCTTTTCAAACAAACTACGCATCACACATGGGGGCATATTTAAGGAAAGTGGTGCTGCACCAAGTGCAGCACCACTTTCTTTGAGTCCCTTAGCGCCGCCCTAACACCACCATGTGTGCACCGTATTTAACATACGGTGCACCATGGCGTTAGTTAGGGAACTAGCGTCAACATTTTTTATGCCAGTTTGGTGCTTTGCCGGATTAGCGTAAAAAATGTTTACGCTAATCCTCCAATGCACCTAGAATCCCATTGAAAACAATGGAGCCACATCTGTGCAGGCATTAAAAATTCAAAAAAAGATGGCGCAAAAAAATCCTTTAGATTTCTTTGTGCCATTAATTTGCCCTCCCTAAACAGGGAATGCCCCCATTGCATACATGAAGCCTGGTGTAGGCATAATGTGGCGCATGGGGTTACAAAGTGGCGCAATGCATGCATTGTGCCACTTTGTAAATATGGTGTGGTGATTTTGGCCTCCGTAAGCCACATTAGTGTAAAAAAAAAGGATGCAAATGTGATGCAAGGAGGCGCTAGGGGCTCTTAAATATGCCCCATGGCTTTAAAGTGTGACCAGTCAGACAGCACGCATTTCAAAACCATTTGTTTTTCATTTAGCTGATTTTTTTCTCTTTCAGGCTCGTCAAGAGCAGTGCTACCTTTCAGGAGAAGGGGAGGGGTGAGGCGTCAGTTGTTTCTTGGTTCAGAGAGTCCAATTTACAAAAAATGACCCTCCAATATTCAAAACAGTGTATTGATATAAAATGTGACCGTTGCAACACATTTCAGTTTAGTAAATTAAGTTCAAATCATTAAATTTAGTGACAATTGTTAAATTGATGCTAATCATTAACTCAGAGACATTCATGCTCCTCCACCACTGCACTGCGAATGAAGCTACTAGAGAGATCCAAGAGGGAAGACAGTTGTCTTTTGCTCTTTATATGTGACATAGGGTGTACACTATAGATGGAGATTCATTGCAGGCTTTTGTGTTTGTGCAGCCCACGCCTGAACTGATGTATTTAAAGGTGCTCTTGTGATGCTGGAGTAAAAGGAGGCACTGTGGACATGGCAATTGCCCACACAATATGGTCAAGTGGAAGACAGAATTGATGCAATGTTTCCTGTTTTCGGTTGTGCAATTCAGCCTCTACATGGATTTGTCTTCCTCTCTGTTATTTTGTATCATTGCTTGATGCTTTATTATTAGTTCTTTGTGGTGCTAAATCTGTGTTAAATACATCTGGGCTATGCATATTTTAAAAGGATAGGTGGCGGTAGTGTTTGGGGAAGGTGATGGTTTCACATAGATTCTAAAGGAAAACCAGGACACCAACCCTTGGTCAGTGCTTGGAGACCATTTGCTAAACATTGTTAAAAAATCGTTATTAATTGTCATCCATTATTAAATTAATTCAGCCTCCCACTCATGGCACATCCAACTATTCATCATTGAGCTATGCAGTCATGTCTTCAATCTCCATCTATCCATTCAGTGACTGCAGAATGATCTATGACAGTGGTTCCCAAACTTGTGACTTCTGTGGACCGCTGCTTTATCATTACTGGAGCCCTGAGACCCCCAATGAATCTTTATTAGAATCCGGGGACCCCCCCCACTGATTCATTACTGAATGCTGGGCCTAATCTGTCAATATTATTTAATTTTCTAAGCAATTGTGGACCTCCTGAGGAGGCTTTGCGGACCCCCAGGGGTCCCATAGCACAAGTTGGGAACCACTGATCTATCATGAAAAATGTGTTGTAAACCGCACCATAGCTGCATTTTTTAAAATATGTGTTGGTGTGGGGAACACCTTCCAATCCCCCATCCATTATGCTGGTAAGGCTCACTTACTACCCTCCCTTGCTATGTGCAGTATGAGAGTTGGGCTGCCAAACTTGGCTCATGCTGCTTTTGATTCCAAATCGGGCCTCAGATCATTTGGGGAAAACAAGTGCTGTGAAATGTGATTTTATTTTTTACTGATCAGTCAGTGAAAATTTGACTTTTACATCTGTCAGGCCATGCAAACGTTGGTGAGTAATTACGCCATCATCAGTGTAATGTATGTAATCCTGTGCCTATCGTGTAATTTTTTTTCGACAAAATTTATTACATTATTATGAGTGATAAAATCACTAATAATAGTGTTTTGAATGGTCTGTTCAGAAATGTGTTGCACAAAGATACCTTTCACATAAAAAGTTCTGTTTAAAAAAAAAAAAAAAATACTTGTGCACAAAAAACATTTCACATAAGAAATCAAGCTTGCACAATCATAGTTGTTTGTAATAGATATAATATGTGAGTAGTCTAAAAGAAAATCATTACCTGGTCGAAATGCTCGATTTCACGTATGTCCAATCACCGACTGCTGCTGTGCTCTGTGCAAAAGCTCCTAAGGGTCTACCTTTTAAGCTGTGGCCAAAGCCCTATCCACGCCTGCTTTTTTTTTTACCAGATGCCTCGCTTTACCACATTCAGATTATTATTTGCATTTATACTTTTTGCTGAGTTGATAAATATGGATTTAAAGCTAATAAGTGAAGGCTTCAGGGAATGATTGCCACCTGACTACATTATTACAAAAATCAAGACCTTACACACCTTTATAAAGAGCAAACATCATGCAAAGTTCCACAAGACTGCTCAAGAGTGTGAGAAGCTAAACTGCATCCTGCAGAACATTATCTCTTGCCAAAAAAAAGAAGATCTTTGCTGTCTTTGAATAATGCTAAGAATTTTATAATAACATTTCTTGACTCTGGGCAGCTACTTACTCAGTGGACCATGACATTTTGCTTGAAAGTCTTGAGTCTTTGGCTGCAGATTCTGGATCAGTTCCGGACACAAACACAGCAAATAAAAAAAATAGACAAAAAGAACCATCATCATATAAGGGTTTTAAATGTGCTCCCTAAAGGTCATCCTAATTCTGCCTAATTGTTATTAAAAGCACATCGTTATATCTGTCATCACTCACTACAACTCCTTTATCATAGCAGCACCCGTTGGTCTAGTATTAACTTGCCTTTCAACCAGCCTTAAATGAGACTTAAACATGCACTACACTATGACTGTGCCCTTTTATCACTGCTAACCGGTGTAAAGTGCTCTCTTTCTAAAACATTGTTTGATTAGTATATACATAATTGACATATTTAATGTTCTCACAAGTCCCTAGTAAAGTGCACTACATGGACCCCGGGCTGTAAATTAAATGCTACTAGTGGGCCTGCAGCACTGCTTGTCCACCAACTTAGGAAGCATCTTAAAATATGTCCCAGGCCTGCATTGAAGCCTGAAGGCAGTGCTAAATTGCCATTTTGACTTGGCATTTAAAACTCCTTGCCAAGACTCCAATGCCCCTTTCATTACATATAAGCCACCCCTAAGGTAGGACCTAGGTAGCCCATAGGACCGGGACCTGCGTAACAAAAAGGCAGGATATATACTTTAAAGTTTACACGTCCTGGTAGAGAAAAGCTCCCAAATGTGTTTTTCATTACTGTGAGGCTTACCCCTCTCGCAGGATAACATTGAAGATTCCTTATTCCATTTATGAGGCAGTAATTTCTGATTGGGAAGGGATAGAACTATCATGTTTAGTGCCTATTGCGTTTTAGTGATAAATCCTTTTTACTGGTAAAGTCAGATTTATTGTTACATTTTGAAAATGCCACATTTAGAAAGTGGCCATTCTCCTGCTTTTATCCCTGTGTGAATGCATCCTGTCTCCAACACACGTCTGGTGTGGGGTGTCGCATAGGCTCTCATTCGTCTACTGGATTTGGAGCGGCAGGATCGCCTGCAGTGTTGAGACTGGGTTTGAGCCACTACAGGTGACACCTGTCGCCCCAATCTGGGTTTTGCACAGAGTGAGCAAGAATGTCTTCTTTGAGAACGCAGTGCTGGCCTAGGCAAAAACAGCTAGATAGAGTAAAATAAAACAAGACTGCAAAGGTGGTTATTGTAAGAACAATAAAATGAAGCTGAATAAAATATATCTAGGTTAAGATGCACAGTGGGAGGCCTAGTATGCTAAAATAACGTGCATGGAGCTGTAACTAAAATGGCTACACAGCAGGGGTGAAAGCTTGACTTCTGCATTCCCTCTAGAAAGCTACACACAAAGGGAGCTTTGGTGTGACTCCAGGGTCATCAACATCTTGATGGACCATCCTGGACAAGATGGGAGGGAAGAGTTGGGCACAGCCTCACACTTACACTTGAATAGACTGTGCCCGGCCCCCACACAAAGGACTGTTTTATTCCCTGTAGTGAGTCCAGAATCAGGGGAGGAAGGGAGGACCTGTGCACTTTAGAGCCCTGGTTTAAAGTCTCCCCCACTTCAAAGGCACCAATGGATATAAGAACTGGATTTTTGACCCCACCAATTTGGTACACTTCTGGGCCTCTAGATTCTCTGCCAGGAAGAAGGACTGCTGTGCTGCTACAAGGACTGCTACTCTGCTTGACTGCAGCTCTAGAAGAACTGCTTTCTTGCTTGGCTGACCTGCTGCCCTCATTGCCTGCGCCAGAAGGACTGAACCCACAACACTTGAACCCAGAATCAGAGTGACTCCAAGGGACATAAAAGGCTTCCAACTCATCACCTACAGCACCTGGACTCTTTCATCTGTGAGTCTTCACCAGCCAAGTGATGCCAATTCAGTCCTGGGCCCTCAGAAGGGGGTATAAAGTGTTGCTCCAATCCAAAATCCTCGCATTGATGGTGTTGCACTGCTCTGAATCAGCACTTCTCCATCAATGCCAAGGCATCATCACTGATGCGAGGATCGAGGACACTGGGTGGCCCATTGCTACTGCTGTGAGGATTGGGAACACAACATTGCTGACTGCATGACATATCACCTCCATTCCCAACGCATCTTCGACTTTGCGCAGCTCAGAGCCGACGCATAGCTTTCGGGATCTACACCAATGCATCTTCTCCTTTGCTTCTCGCATCTTGTTCACAATGTTGACTCAACTTCGAACCAAGATGCTTTTTCTGTGGGCCAAGGCTGGTCCCTATAAATGACCCCCTGTCCATTGCAGTCGGCCCAACTTTTCGGATTTGACCCAGTCCAGCGTGGCCAGAGAACCTCGGTTGGTGCTTTATGCCTGTTTGTTTTTAAAAAAAGTCATATCTCAAGTTCTACTTATTGGATTTTTGTCATTTCGGTCTTGTTTTCTTCATTAAACTAAGTTCTATGTTTTGTGTGGTGTTTTCACTATTTTACTGTTGGAAGTGTTGCACAAATGCTTAACACTGCCATCACCTGACTGCTCTGTGCCAAGCTACCAGGAGGTGGATAAAGGGTAACTTTGGGTGTGTATCTGACTTACACTGACAAGGGTTGATGATTCCTGCTTGGACAGGGTGCATACCTCTGCCAAACAGAAACCCAATTTCTAACACACCTCCATCTCAATCATAGGTCAGGTTAAAGCATAGCAAGCTCTCCTTCAGGCAGTGCAACATATGGACACCTGGGAACTAAAGCAGAGCCAGTAAGAGTCTATGTGCAAAAGGTAGCAAGCACCCTACTGTGTGCTCAAAATTATTCTCTGTTTGGTGATAGTCTACCTGATTACATAATGGATATTTATGTAGTTAAAACAAAGAGACAGGACCTTTGGAGGATCCATTGTGTTGACTGCACTGAATGTAAACTTCAAAGTAAGATGTAACTACATGCATTTCAGAAAAGGCATGACAATTAGACCCGGGTGAAATTTCTATTATGATGATGTAATCTTGTGTAACTCCAATTGTTTTGAAAAATTCCTGAAGTTATTACAACATATAGTATAATTGCATGCCGTTCACAGCAATAATTTGGTTCATGCCCACAGGAACAACAATCATAAATCAAGCAGCTGCTGTTTTGTGGCACCTGTGGATTTCACACTTTTTATTTTACACAAAATGCATCTTCATGTCCAAAATAGAAATATAGTACTCCATGCCTGTTTTGTATTTCATCTAATTGGGCCTAATTTTGCATACATTTTCCGACAAGTTTGCAAAATTATGCCAATGTAAATTACGTAATTTTGCACACCCTAAGTGACAACTGAACTTTCTGGCTCACCTGCAACTGAGAAGCCACTGACGAACATTACATTGAGGCTCACCCTTTACTCTCTCTTACATCACCCTCATCACATCGTATTTTGGCACACCCATCTAACTGGAATGCAATGTCAGGTTAGCTAATACCAGGTGAGAGACTCCTAATTTTGTCTGTAACCTACATTCCAGCTATGGCCTAAAACATAACACATTACACCGGTGTCTCTCCTTAGTAGAAATGTAACTTATTTGTTCACCTTTGTTCTTTAAAAACAGAATCTGTTACTCTTTAAGGAGAATGGATGGTCAAATATTCAATATTTTTGCATGTAAATTTGTCACACTATTATACACAAGATGTAACTGCTGGACTTTGATTCAGGTGAGCTTGGCACATACTCAAAACGTGAACGTGAGGGTCTATAGGTTCAAAGAACTTCACAGCCCCTGAAGGGTAGAGAGGTCTTCTTGATTAAGGATGTCGGGATACACCCGCCCTGTGTAATTACTACTAACTAAGAAGGGGGAGAATCTGTTATGTGCCACTCTTACTCGAGTGGGGAAGGGAAAAAAAACTTTTTTCATACAACCCTCACCGACTCTAATAATGGCATGCTTCGTCATCGGATTCACCCTGACCCCTGAAGGTCAGGGTGGGCTCGACCATATCTCAAGGGGCACTTATGAAGATAGTTAGATAGGGGACATAACTTTAAAGATAATATTCCTCCTCCTCTCCCAAGGTTTCCCTTTATTAGTGAGGTGGACAGGAAAGTTAAAAACCTAACTGACATGGCCAAACCAGTCTGTGGTTGCTTATAATTACTTCTGGAGGGGGCCTCACCTGACCATTCAGGATGGATTGTTCAATGAGGAGCAGGATCAGAACTGAACTGCATAAGGTGGACCTTTGTCTGGAGTGGCATAGTGGGTAAAAGATTATTGGGTTGGAATGCTACCTGGAGCAATTGTCAGTAGCTAAACTGTTTCCGAGCATTCCTCCAGTCATCTTTTGTGTGATTTATGTAACATCCTAAGTGGCCACCCTAAGTGTTTGTATTTCATTCTGAAAGGGGGCTCACCTGGCAGTTTGGGATGGACTATTCCCATGAGGATCAGGGTCAGTACTGATTTGCATAAGGTACACATTTGTCTAGAGTTGGAACGTGGATGAAAATCTATGAGTTGGAAAATTGGAATACTACCCTGAGTGATTGCTAGTAGTTAGATTATTTTAAAACTTTTCTGCCATCATCTTTGTATTATTGATTGATAATGCACATCGCCAGTTCCTACACCAGGTGTTTTCAACTGCAGAAATAATAGCTGCAATTCAAAGCTTACCAGACAGCGGAGCTCTGGCTAGTGCTGGAATTCCATGCAAATTCTGCAAAGAAATTGCACATAATTTGGCTGTGACTGTTAGGTCTGTTGAGGAGGCAGGCATGAGGCACAGCTCCCTGAGAGAGGCGGTCCTGGTCACACTGGTCAATCCTGACAAACCACCAAATAGATGAGAATCTATTCGGTTGCTGTCATTGATAAACAGAAGCACCAAAATACTTGCTTTTCTACTGGCCAACAGGCTGCTCCCTACACTTCCAAAAATTGCGCTACCGAATCAATCAAGTTTCGTATCTGGCAGATCAACAGTACATAATCTATGTACTATTTTTGCATTGCTGGGCCAATAGACTCCTGAGTTGTCTGCTGCTGCCGTCCTCCTAGATGCGCCCAAAGCATCAAACTTATTGGAATGGGAATATCTTGTTCTGATATTGGAAGGAATGGTTATTTCTAGATCGTTTTTGAACTGGATCAAACTACTATACACTAGCCCCGTAGCACGGATCCGGTCGAGTGGTCAGTTCTGTTACCCCATCCCTATTTGCTAGAGGTGGATGACAGAGCTGCCCACTGAAACCTATTCTAGTCGCCCTACCAATTGAGCCATTTGCTTTTAACCTGCGGCAGGACCACTCTAACCGAGGGCTATATTTCAGGAAGCTGGGTTTTTTGATATCACTGAATGCTTATGATGTGATATTATTCATCAGAGAGCCCTGATATATCCTAGCACTCCTGATTCTAGAATTGTTTCTGTTTGGATACCGTTCCAGGTTCCAGATAAATTGAAACAAATAATGGATATTTTCTCTCACACGGGACACCTCTGAAAGTAATTTACAATATCCTGTCTGCTAGTGTAGCGCGTCTATTAAATATTTAGCTGTAAGGATAATTCATGCTGATTAATGAAAACTATTGGTTTGCTATACCTCAAATAGAGGAAAAGGTGAAACCACGGGTGGCGCTGCCCCTATGGCCTGCAGGCCACGTCACCTTTATGAATAACATGTATGCTTGCAGGCACATTTTATACACTGCTAGTATTTTCCATCGACATATATTGTAGCAACTGAAAAAAGTAATGTACACCCTAGATCATTTCTAACAATGGTTTGTCATCAGTCAGCTTGTGTATATCGTACAATAGACATAGGGGGTCATTACAACATTGGCGGTAAAAGCCGCTTACCACCATGCAGAAGACCGCTAACAGACTGCTGCGGCCGCCGAATTCCGCCACAGCTATTATGACCCACAGCTTGGAATCTGCCAAAATCTAGACCCCCACACAAGTCCGCCACACCAAAGGTCAGTGATAAACTGGAGATAACAAAACCTCCACCGTCATGCCAACAGGAATACGCCCACACTATCACGACCCATGAATCCACGTGGCGGGCTTTCAACCGCGGTATTCTGTTGGCGGTACACACCGCCGCGCTCAAAATACACACACATTTATAAAACACTACGACATTGGACAATTCCAAATACACACACCTGATACACATACACACACCACTCCCACACATCCAATACAATATAAAACACACACCCACATCACCCACAAACCCCTACGACCAAAAATGTTGACGAAGGCCAGAGAGACAGCACAGCAAAGACATCACCAGCATACAGAGGCACTCAACATCATCACTCACACAACATCCACACACCTCACACAACACACCTCTAAATATCACCCCACACATCACAACACACACCACCCCACACATCAACCACACCACCCCATTGCTCCGCAAAGACACCCCGGGTTTTCTGAGGAGGAGCTAAGGGTCATGGTGGAGGAAATCATCCGGGTAGAGCCACAGCTGTTCGGATCACAGGTGTAGCACACCACCATAGCTAGGAAGATGGAGCTATGGCGCAGAATCATGGACAGGGTCAACGCAGTGGGACAGCACCCAAGAACTAGGGATGACATCAGGAAGAGGTGGACGGACCTACAGGGGAAGGTGCGTTCCGTGGTCTCAAGACACCAGATTGCAGTTCAGAGGACTGGCGGAGGACCCCCACCTCCTCCAACAGTACTAACAACATGGGAGGAGCAGGTCTTGGCTATACTGCATCCTGAGGGCCTTGCAGGAGTAGCTGGAGGAATGGACTCTGATAAGTCAAACCTTTAACTACCATATTCCCCACCCTACCAGCATGCTAACACATACCCCCACCCTCGCCCTCACCCCCATCACTCCAACTCCTCACACATGTCCCACTATCACAAACCACACATCCCAAGCCCTGAATGCAACACCAAAGCATGGACCCCCATCACCAAAGCATGTCCACTGCACATACCCATACACCCCCCTAAACCATTATCACACAAGGTCCCACACAAGAATGCAAGCACTGGGGTGCATGGTCACCCACCCATTGCACACCATGGCACACACAGATGCAATAATCATGCCTTTACACCCCTGCAGGACCCCAGGAGGGTCCAGACATGTCCACTCCACCCACAGAAGAGGCCCACAGTGATGACAGCAGCTCTGTCCAACTGGATCTAGATGACCAGCCCGGCCCATCGGAGACCTCGGGACAGTCGGTTCCCCTCACACTGGCACAGGCCACTACAGAGCATCCCTCCTCTGGAAACACCAGCACAGCACCCACCCAGTGGGCCCATACCTTTGTCCCCAGGACATATCAAGCAGCAGTGTGTCCACCACTACAGGGAACCCAGGCTAACCCACCAACCCAACAACACCAGGGACCTGGTGGCATTGGGCACACGGTTCAGGGGACAGAGGCCCAGGAACACAGGGGAACTGGAAGGGCTGCTGTGTGACAGGGGGAGGACAGGCCCAGGGAACCCACTCTCCACAAAGCCCTCTCCAACATCATGGGAGCCTACCACCATTCCCAGGAGACAATGGCAACGGTACTGGTCAAGTTTCAGGAGACCCAGCAGCTGCAGGAGGAACAGTATTTGGGGTTCAGGGAGGAACTCAAATCTATCACTTCCACCCTGGGCACCATTGTAGGGGTGCTGATAGAACTTGTCAACACCAGGAGGGACACTGTGGCACAACAAGGGGCCCCTGACACTAGCCTGGACGATGAACTGCCCAACACTTCCGCCGGCGCTAGTGGACAGGAGGCACCACCACAGGACCACGACACCAGCACCCCAACCCCTGCAGATAAAGAACCACCCCGCAAGCAGTCCCTGAGATCCAGGACAAAGACAGAGAACAATGACAAGACCCCCGCCAAGAAATGAGACCACCCTGATTGTCATCCTTCTGTTCCACTTTGTCACCCTGTCCATACTTAAACTACCCTAGCTCCACTTCATATGCCCCTTTGGACAATGCACCTGTGAGACTAATAGACTGGACTCTGCCATGGACATTCCTCCACCATCACCCCTGACCATTTTACAACCCCCTCCACTATTTTGCACTTAAATAAACATCCTTAAATCACAAAACAATCTGGAGTCAGTCTGTGCTTTTGAAAATGTGTATTTGCAATAACTGTGGAAAAATGCTATATCCAATGTAATGTCAACATATCTATGTCACACAGCTCTAGTCAATGCGTAAACAAAGGAGAGGTCACACAGTGGGACCCACATCTGTGAAATTGAAAGGGAAAGTGACAACTCAGTGTCCATACACTGGGTGAAAATGACAGACAGATGAGAGGTAGAAGAATTAAATCAGATGTAGCAGGCACTGTTGTCTTCTTACCTGTGTCTCACTGGAAGTATTGCTGGATCACTGTGTTCCTGTTGTCTATGTCCTCTTCTTCTGCTTCCTCGTCTTCACTGTCCACAGGCTCCACAGCTGCCACAACACCTCCATCTGGACCATCCTCCTGCAGAAAAGGCACCTGTCATTGCAAAGCCAAGTTGTGAAGCATACAGCAGGCCATGATGATCTGGCACACCTTCTTTGGTGAGCAGAATAGGGAACCACCTGTCATATGGAGGCGCCGGAACCTGGCCTTCAGGAGGAAAAAGGTCCTCTCTATAATCCTCTTAGTTCACCCATGTGCCTCATTGTAGTGTTCCTCTGCCCTTGTCCTGGGATCCCTCACTGGGGTCAGTAGCCATGACAGGTTGGGGTAGCCAGAGTCACCTGCAAATAACGAGGGACAACTGTTAGACACACACTAACCGTAGGGAGAACCCCAGACCCAGACAACTATTCACAGGGTGTAGGCTCCTTGTCCTCACTCATTAGCCACACACGGTGCCTCTGGAGTTTCCCCATCCCATAAGGGATGCTGCTATCCCTCAGAATGTAAGCTTCATGCACTGAGCCAGGAAATTTGGCATTCGCATGGGAGATGTACTGGTCGGCCAAACACACCATCTGCACATTCATTGAATGGTAGCTCTTCCGGTTTCTGTACACCTGTTCACTCCTGCGGGGGGGTACCAAGGCCACATGTGCCCCATCAATGGCACCTATGATGTTGGGCATATGTCCCAGGGCATAGAAGTCACCTTTCACTGTAGGCAAATCCTCCACCTGAGGGAAAACTATGTAGCTGCGAATGTGTTTCAGCAGGGCAGACAACACTCTGGACAACACGTTGGAGAACATAGGCTGGGACATCCCTGATGCAATGGCCACTGTTGTTTGAAAAGACCCACTTGCTCGGAAATGGAGTACTGACAGGACCTGCACTAGAGGGGGGATTCAACTGGGCACACAGTTCCAGGATGTGGTACGATCAAGTTTGTATGTGACAATTACATGTCGCTCCTCCATTGCTGACAGGTCCACCAGCGGTCTGTACACCAGAGGATGCCGCCATCTCCTCACCTGCCCCAGTGGACGTGCTCTATGGAGGAGAACAGCAAGCAGAGAGTCAACCAACACTGAGGTACGTTAAAACAACTTTATAGCAAAATGTTTGAAAATTGATATATGGCTGTATTAGTGTTTAAGCAAGGCCTAGATATGTGTGACACAGTCAAAATTAATGCCATGTGGCCCCCTGAAATGGCGGCTGCCTGACCTGTAATGTGGGACAATGGGATATGAGGTAACTGCGCTGGCATTGTACAACGTCGCGGTAGGGGGTCAAAGACCGCGGCGCAATCCTGCATTGGTTAACATTGGACCCTATGGGTCCCAGAAGCCAATGACAATGTACGTTGGCAGTGACGGTACGCACCACCGCGGACGCCACTGCCATTTTCTCTCTGTTCAATCACTTGATACCTGATATTCGACAGGAGAGGACCTACACTGCAAGTGCTGCTGTGACCTCAGTCTGGAAGAGACAATGGCTCGTGTGTCTGGGGAAAGGGCCCCTGCCTTCAGCACAGTGGAGTTGGAGAAACTAGTGGATGGGGTCCTCCCCCAGTACACGCTACTCTACGGTCCTCCAGACAAACAGGTAAGTACACAGTGAGCATGCCGAATGGGCAATGCCTGTGTGGAGTGGTGTTGATGAAAGATGGGGGGGGGAGAATGAGGCGTGCATGATAAGACGGTGAGTGCATGTGCGTCATGGCAAGGTAGGGATGCGGACCAATGACTGTGACGGTGCGAACGGTTATATCTTCTCCTTTTCCCCTGTACTATTCCTGTAGGTCAGCGCCCACCAGAAGAAGGATATTTAGTGTGCCATCGCCAAGGAAGTCCGGACCCTGGGGGTCCACTACAGACGGAGCACCCACTGCCGTAAAAGATGGGAGGACATTTGCCGCTGGAGCAAGAAGACGGCGGAGGCCCAGCTGGGGATGGCCTGCCAACGTGGGAGGGGTAGCCGTCGCACCATGACCCCCCTGATGTTCCGGATCCTGGCGGTGGCGTATCTGGAGTTGGATGGGCGCTTGAGGGCATCACAGCAGCCACAAGGGGGTGAGTACACTCTCATTCTGCTGATTCAGAGCGCATTGTAGGTGTCTGGATGGGGGAGGTGGGCTGTGGGTTCTCCTAGGCCAGGGCGAGTTTAGTAGGCAAGGTCCCTTCTTAAGGCAGGCCCTGTGGCACCCCACCCCACCTGTGTTCAGAGCAAACTACACCTAGCCAGGCTCCTGTGACTTCCATGTGTGCAGCAATCGGGCATAGGCCTTGTAACCCATGTCCCTGTGATTAATTAGGGAACTCAAAGTACACAGCGTAGTGCAGGGGGCTTCTGTGTCTGTAGTGTCTGCCAACAGTAGCGGTATTGGATGCACTCAACATGTCTTTCTTCTGTCTCCCCCCCCCCCTTTTTGTGGTCTCCCTGTTCTCGTGTGCATTAACATCATCAGGCGGAGGAGCAGTGCCACCGGAACAGGAGGGAGCTGCATCCCACATGGCCCTGGAGGGCGACACAACGGAGTCAGAAGCCACCAGTGGGATGGAAGGCGAGGGGAGCTCCACGGCGGGGACAGGAGCTGAGACCAGTAACACAGACTCCTCCTCTGATGGGAGCTAACTTCCGGTGGTGGGCCCCTCTGTGCCCATCGCATCTACAGGAACAGCCGCCACCCTGCCTACCAGCACCGCCCTCCCAGCAGCCCCTCAGCGTGTGCCCCGTGGGCATCTCCTTTGCCCCAGGCACCTCAGCCCCTGCCCCAGTAAGCCCTGCTGCCCTCAGTGAGGAGGCCATTGACCTCCTCAGGTCCCTCACTGTTGGGCAGTCTACCATTTTGAATGCCATCCATGGTGTAGAGAGGCAGTTGCAACAGACCAATGCATACCTGGAGGGCATTCATTCTGGTCAGGCAGCCCAACAGCAAGCTTTTCAGACTCTGGCCTCAGCACTGATACAGCCATTGTCCCTGTCTCTAGCCTCCCCCTCCAACTTCCTCCACCCAGACCCAAACCCCTGTACCTCAGCCTATGCCAAGCACACCATCAGACCAGCATGCACACACGTCAACACACGGGAAGTTCAGGCAAACATAAGCACCACACATCCCACAGGCACTCACGCAAGCATCATACACATGCAGACATACCAACATCCACTGCCTCCACTGTGTCCCCCTCCTCTTCCCTCCCAGTCTCGTCTCCACTCACACCTGCATGCACTACATCTTCAGCCACTACCTCCATCACCAGCACACCCACCACCACACCCCGCTCACGTGCAGTGACCACCCTCACTACCATTCACACATCCCCTGTGTCCTCTCCCAGTGTGTCTGTGAGCCCACCTCCCAAGGTACACAAACGCAGCCACACACCCATCCAACAGCCATCCACCTCACGACAGCCTCCAGCCCATGCACATTCACCCAAAGTCAGCAAATGTACACCTCCTACAAACACTACCTCTTCCTCCATTCCCAAACCCCATCCATCTACCCATCCCAGTGTGTCCCAAAAACTTTTCCTGTCCAACCTTGACCTCTTCCCCTCACCTCCCCCACCCCGTCAGTCCCCTAGGGCCCGCCTTTCAAGGTCCTAACCCAGCACCTCAGCAACAACATATGCGGGAACAGTGGTGCCAGTAGTAACCGGCTTCTGGAGTGCACTAAACAGCAGGGCAACCAGTGTGCCAAGGAGCCAGACCACGGACAGTCCCCCACCTCAAAAGCACAAAAAGTTGGCCAGTGCCCGACGGGAGAGAGGCAAAACATCTACCACCAAAGCCTCTCCCAGGGGTACAGTTGGGAGTGGGAAGACAGCTGCGCCACCATCCAAGGTGGGGAAGGGGCACCGAAAAACAGGCAAGTCGGCGTAAACCTGCACAGCGGAGAAGACCGCCACCAGCACCGCTGCCAAGGACACCGCCGCCACAAGCACCGCTGAACAGGACACCGCTGCCACAAGCACCGCTGCCAAGGACACAGCCGCCATAAACACCGCTGCCAAGGACACAGCCGCCACAAGCACCGGTGCCAAGGACACCGCCCACACAAGCACCGCTGAACAGGACACCGCTGCCACGAGCACCGCTGAACAGGACACCGCCACCATGAGCACCGCTGAACAGGACACCGCCGCCACCAGCAAAGCAGGCCAATGAGAGTCATAGCTTCTGACGCTACTGAGGCCGCCACGAGCAGGATGGGCACAAGGCCCCCTCCAGAACCAGTGGAGAAAGACATCCACTACCTCTGTCCTTGGCAGGATGAAGCACTCTGGGCACAAGGCCCCCTCCAGAACCAGTGGAGAAAGACATCCAATAACTCTGTCCTTGGCAGGATGAAGCACTCTGGGCACAAGGACCCCTACAGATCCAGTGGAGAAAGACGTCCTCTACCTCTGTCCTTGGCAGGATGAAGCACTCTGGGCACAAGTCCCCCTCCAGAACCAGTGGAGAAAGACATCCACTACCTCTGTCCTTGGCAGGATGAAGCACTCTGGGCACAAGGCCCCCTCCAGAACCAGTGGAGAAAGACATCCAATACCTCTGTCCTTGGCAGGATGAAGCACTCTGGGTACAAGGACCCCTACAGATCCAGTGGAGAAAGACGTCCTCTACCTCTGTCCTTGGCAGGATGAAGCACTCTGGGCACAAGGCCCCCTCCAGAACCAGTGGAGAAAGACATCCACTACCTCTGTCCTTGGCAGGATGAAGCACTCTGGGCACAATGCCCCCTCCAGAACCAGTGGAGAAAGACATCCACTACCTCTGTCCTTGGCAGGATGAAGCACTCTGGGCACAAGGCCCCCTCCAGAACCAGTGTACCTCTGTCCTTGGCAGGATGAAGCACTCTGGGCACAAGGACCCCTACAGATCCAGTGGAGAAAGACATCCTCTACCTCCGTCCTTGGCAGGATGAAGCACTCTGGGCCCAAGACCCCCTCCAGAACCAGTGGAGAAAGACATCCACTACCTCTGTCCTTGGCAGGATGAAGCACTCTGGGCACAATGTCCCCTCCAGAACCAGTGGAGAAAGACATCCACTACCTTTGTCCTTGGCGGGATGAAGCACTCTGGGCACAAGGCCCCCTCCAGAACAAGTGGAGACTGTTATCCACTTAAGAGACTGTGGCTTTGCACTCCCCAGGATACAGCAGTGGGCAACCCATCCACTGGAAAGACTTGTGAGACTGTGGCCTTGCACTCCCCAGGATACAGCAGTGGGCAACCCACCCACTGTAAAGACTTGTGAGACTGTGGCTTTGCACTCCCCAGGATACAGCAGTGGTCAACCCACCCACTGGAGAGACTTGTGAGACTGTGGCTTTGCACTCCCCAGGATACAGCAGTGGGCAACCCACCCACTGGAAAGACTTGTGAGACTGTGGCTTTGCACTCCCCAGGATACAGCAGTGGGCATGGAGCCCCCTCGTGGATCTGGCGTCGTGCACTCATCTGGCTGAGCTGCCCTCCTTTCCCTTCCCCCTGAGGTGACTGTTTTATTTCGATCTGATGCCCAAGCAGTTTTGATCGGGTATTGAGTGTGGGCCTTGCCCATGCATTTTGGGCCCAGTGGTCCACGGACTATGATGGTGGAATACCTTGGACTTGTATTCTTGGTGTATATCTTTGTTTATAGTGTAAGTATGTATATATATATATTTTGATTACTATATTTGAATAGATTACAAACGTTTGACTCATTTCCTTTTGTCCTTGCATTCTTCCAGGGGGGATTGGGGGTTGTAAATGTAATGTGTCTACATGTACTTGTGTGTGTGTTGTAGTGGGTGAGGGTGGGGATGGGAGTGTTGCGTGTTGCGTGTGTGTGTCACTCTTTTTCCCTCCCCCTCCCCTGTGTCGTAGGTGCAGTACTCACCATGGTCTTCGCCGCCGTCTTTGTTGTTCCTGGTAGTGGAGCAGGAAGATAAAGGCTGGGAGAATCTGGAGTTCGGGTTCCATGGCGTCTTAGTTCCTTGTGGGGTGTGTAGAGGTGAGCGTTTTCCCTTCCAAGTCCTGTTTCCGCCATGTTTTTGTTCGCTGTGAATCCGCCCCGGAAAAGGTGGCAGATTGGCCTGTTGTAATACAGTGGGCGGAACCTTGTCTTCCGCCTGTCTGTTGGTAGTTACCGCCGCAGTGTTTGTTTGTACCGCTGTGGTGGTCGGAGTGTTAAAGTGGCTGTCTATGTTGGCAGTTTCCGCCATGGTTGTGATTCCATTTTTTTTACCGCTGGCCTGTTGGCGGTTTTACTGCTGCTTTAACACCGACCGCCAGGGTTGTAATGACCACCATAGTGTCTTGACCATCTATTGCCTGGGATAAACTCTATCTCTGTACCAGGCTGCACTGTCCGCATTCCTCTGGCTTCCTCTTATCGTATACACTGGGCTGGCCTTGACTCAGGAAGCGAAAGTGACTCTATAATTACACACCCTGGGATTCGTTGCATTCGGCAATATTTATGTAGACGGGCACTTCATTGACATTCAGCGTATTACTTCCAGACCTGTTCACACAATATTAGATGTGTTTCTGTATTTAGGCTCGAGACAACTAGTAAAAGTGAGTGTTCAATGCTGCCAAAGAAAGCACCGGAGTTCAGCCACTTCCCATGCTAATTTCCCCACCAAGGCTCTCATTACGATTGACCAGTTCTTATCTGATCCCTGCACATACTAACGTTTGCACACTGAAGCAACCGAAGTTACAAGTTCTATGAGAATTACCATATGCCTCACAATTTCCCCAGGTAAATTTCGACAGGTTAAACCATCCAGATTTTACAGGGAGAAAATGACGCTAAATACCTGGACACGCAGCCTCTGGCGTCTGTAGTAATGTGATACTGGAAGTACGGGGAATGCAGAATCTTTCATCTGCAGGTGGGTGGAATGTGGAACTTGTGTTGTTCTAATATTCTCTAATGTTCAATTGAGGACCAGTATTCTATCGTTGCCAGTTGCATTGTGGCTGGCTAGGGAGGATCTGGTCTCTCCAGGCTGCTTATAAACCTATGTTCGAGGTTTTACATCTGCCTCAGTGTATAGTTACAGTTGTGTCGGAT
The DNA here is from genome assembly GCF_031143425.1 of Pleurodeles waltl. Lineage (NCBI taxonomy): Eukaryota > Metazoa > Chordata > Amphibia > Caudata > Salamandridae > Pleurodeles > Pleurodeles waltl. Next base: position 1,055,559,910 of record NC_090448.1, read on the forward strand.
TTTAAAAGGTGCGATAATAATCATCTTCAGAGGTGGGAACTCGCAATAAAGGCCCAAGTAGAAGGCGCATCGTCTCTTGTCCTTATAATGCTAACCAGAAAGAGGCCCAGCTATTGACCCCAAACATAAATATTTTGCAGAGCTTGAGGTGCAGCTGACTGATGAGGACTGCTGTTGTTGTGCACAGATTGGGGCACTGTCAGTTAATAGTCAATATGAAAGTATTAATTTCAAATACTTGCACATGAATCTATCATACTGCTTTAAGTCTGCAGCAATGGGGTCGTGGCTTGGCCCTTCAGCAAGATGGCTGCACTGCCGTGAGGCTCTGGCAGTCACGGGCATTAAATCATTTGTTTACAGATTATCCTAGACCCATCGGCAGTTACTGGGGCGGCCTCAGAACTCGCTGTGTGGCCGGTGCAGAGGGGAGGCAGCTGCCAGCCCTGGGTGCGAGACGGAGGGCCGGACGCTGTGATCGGCTGTGTGGGCTGCACGAACCACGTGGTGATCCGGGGCAGAGCAACATGCATGGAGCCCATTCTCACTCCCTGGGCCATAGAAATCCTGCTGGACAGAGGAGGACTGAGCTGGCCCTGCTTGTCTCGTTGGTGGGGACGGGGTGGAAGCGCATCTGCCTGGGTTATACTGGGTGATGAGACATTGACGGTTGCTGGGGGCAGCGACCTGAGGCCCATCCCGGCCCTAGAGGTGAAAGGGGAGAAGGGGCAGCGTGAAGGTGATCCTGTGAAGCAGGTCGCGCTGCACTGCTAGACGCTCTGGGGGTTTGGTGTAGGCGGAGACCCCGAAATTTGGAGCACTGGGGCAACGTGCCGTCCCCCGGGAAGAATTGCAGAGCCTGCCCTGGAGAAGTTGAATGCACCTGGAGGTGCAACTGAGGCTGCAGTGAAGACCTGGACTGTCTGGATGGAGGCTTCCCGCAACATAGGTGCTGCTCAGGCGGCTTGGAGGTCCGGACTGAGGAGGGGGACAAATACGTTGGCACCAGCAAAGGTGTTGGAAATCGTATCTGGACATACTTGGCCCGCCAGGCAGTCTGCCTGGGGGTTCCCTTGCGGCGGCCCTTGTTTTCAACAGTGAGCAGTAGATTGGAAGACACTGGATTACAAATCAAGTACTTCTGCAGGGCATCAACAAGAAAGAGTATAACTGGCCCAGGGTGCTCACACAAGGTTAACCCAGCTGCATATCCTGCCTTGCTGCCTGAGTACCTGGCGACTGGGATGAGGGCACTCACCTTCATTTGTGCATCCATTATGGGGAAGTCCGAACAAAAATAGGCAAAGTTATCGTTTGATGCACGGAAGAAATCTAGGGAATCTGATCGGTTGTGTTGTGAGAATGTCCTTGAGGAGCTGCCTGCCAAGAATGCAGCTCCAACTGTTTCGATTAAAGCAATGTTCCTCAACCTAAAAATTATACTTTGGGGCATTGACTCTGAGCTTGATCAACTCACCGACTGGATGGATTGTCTCAAAGACATGGTGGACCGCCATGAAAGCATACATGAGCAATTGGAGTGCCGCACCTCGGACTTGGAAGATGGACAGCACACATCTGATGGGCGGCTCCTGGAAATGGAAAAAGTACTCGAAGTAATCTGGCCTAAAAATGAGGCTTAGAGGTCTGATCTCGGAGAAATGACCTCCGTATCCTGGGGTGTCTGATTCCACTGCCAAAGGCCGTATGGAGGACTAGATGGGGGAATTGTTATGTTCACTTTTCCCTGGAGCTTTGTCCTTGATCCTGGTGGTAGAGTGGGCACTTCATTCACTGGGAACAAGACCGCCCCCTGAAGCACCGGCCCATCATCGCTAAACTATTCAATTATAGGGACCGCGACACCGTCCTTCGTCTGGCCATAGAACAGAGCCCATCATCTATCAGAATAATGCTCTTACTGTATTTCCGGATTATACCCCTGCAGTACAGCCCACATGCAGGAACTTCTTGCAGATATAAACGTCTTTACTCCAAAAGGATGCCTCATATTCTTTACTATACCAAGAGAAACTGAGAGGCACGTCGGGAGCTTTCACTTTTTCGCTTGCTCAAAGGCAGCTGTAAAGTTCGTGAAGACCGCTGAGTCCTGGCTGGTGCCGGAAGGTGGCAGCTATGACTGCCTCAGTGACAATGACTGATCTGCTGGTGGAGCATCGCCTTGGTTGAGATCCCAGCCAGAGATCATGTAATGTTCTCTGCTGAGCCGCACTGGCAAATCCGTTGGACACCTACCTCTGGTTCCCTGACCACTCATCCCCTAGCTGGGGTTGAGGAACATAGGCTTTGCCTCTGCCCCTGGGATGAGTCCACAGTTGTATGATCTTTCCCCTTAAATGGGGGTCATGTTGGGTGGTGGGTTTGGACTATCTGACCCATTTGAGGAGTCAACGTGGAAGGTGGGAGGTTTTTTGTATGTAGGTTTTATGTTTGCTGTCCCTGTGGCTTTTGCCACTGATGTCCTGTGTCACTCTAGTGCCATGCTCACACACAAAACTACAGCTTCATTTGGACTTCTCCCATGATTAACACTGAATTACCTCATACTGCAACCAATGTGTTGAAATGCCTCTCATGGAATGTTCGTGGGTTGAATGATGCACATAAGGTGCGACAGGTCTCTGCCTATTTTCAAGGACATGTAATAGACACATGCATGTTACATGAAACACACCTAATGGCACGTACTGGGAAGCGCCGGTGGGCAGGATGGATTGGGGAATCACATGCAGCACCCTACTCCTGTTACACGTGTGGTGTTGCCATATTCATTCGCGAGGGGATCCCTTAGCACATCAGGGAAGTCCTGTGCAACCCAGCGGGTCGATATGTTATGATTGCAGACGTGCTTTGCGACCGCCCCTTTCGGCTACTGTCCATTTACGGTCCAAACATGGACAACCCTAATTTGTTTTTACAGAGGTCTGGTGACTGGCCCCCGCATTTGACCGCAGCAGTGATGCGCATCCTCACATCCACAGTGCTAAACTCAATTGTTGCGGTAAACAAGCTGGTACACTTGTGGCACATGAGACACAGAGGTGTCAGGGAAGGCACCTGCATTAATGCCACACACAACAGCTAGTCTCACATAGACATGTGGGTTACTACTAAGGACGCAGACGCTTAGACGTATGCTGTGACACACTGCCCCCCCATGCTATCTGATCACTCCCCTGTTCTGTTGGTGATGCAGATCCCTGGCGGGGCCCGAAAGGCATTTACTTGGCGGCTGCCATCGGGAGACCTGCGAGACCAGGTCTTTTGAAACGAGGTACGGGAGGCCATAGTAGATTACTTCACTCATAATAAAGGATTGGTGCAGTCCCCGGACACTCTCTGGGAGGTCTTTAAGGTGGTTATGAGGGGGGTATGCCTGGCCAAGCTGCACAGAATCCTGCACGCACTGCGCCAAGATCTCGCTTGCCTGAAGCAACAACTTGGGGATATCGAAAGGAACTACTATGACACGGGTGACACTGCAGGTTTGGCGGAGGCCAGCGCTAAACTGGATCAGTTTAATGAGACAGCAAAATGTGAGGTGTGCAACTTGGAGCAAACCACCCAGGCTTAACATTATGTTGAGGGACTTAGGGCTTGCAGAACGCCTGCTAACCTTTTGCACAGGCCAAGGGCAAGTGACTACATAGTAGGATTGGAGGATTAGCAGTCAGGTCATCAGGTGGGCACAGTGGCGGTGCAACAACCAATGACGACATTTTACATCAACCTGTACTCTTTCGTGCACTCACTTAGTAAGGAGTTATACACAGAATATTTCGATATGCTTAGCCTTCTCTGGTTAGAAGACGGCCATAGACAATTCTTGGATGCTCCCTTTTCAGAGGAAGATATTGTCCAGATCATCCGGGGACTTCCAGGTGATAAAGTGCCTGGCCTGTACGGTCTAATGGCGGCGTTTTATAAGGAATATGTGGACTTACTCGCACTGCATCTCCTTGAGGTATATACAGAATCAATTGAGAATGACATACTGCCTCCTCAACTGTGGGAAGCACTGATAGTTATGTTGCTTAAGCCGGGTAAGAACTCAGAAAAATGTGACTTCTACAGACCTTTGTCACAAATAAATATTGATAATAAAATTCTGGCCAAACTGATTGCCTCAAGATTGCTACTTCTGTTGCCGACTATGGTCTGGATTTGTCCTAGGTGGATCAACTTCATTTCACCTACAGGCATACTTTCATGTGGGACAATCAATAGATCCTGAGAGACGTGCGGCAGTCGTGTACTTGGATGCCACAAAGGCATTCTATTCCTTTGAACGGTCCTTCCTATTTGCGTTCTTGGCCTGCTTAGGCCTCAGCCCCAAATTCATCTGACTGATTACACTGCTTTACACCGAGCCCTTGGCCAGGCTGTGCATTAACGGATTCACCACTGGTGTGTTCCCTTTCTCTAGAGGCACTAGGTAGAGCTGTCCTCTATGACCGCTTTTATTTGCAGTGCCGATGGAGCTTTTGGCGGCACACCCTAGGCAACACCATCATTATCGAGGGCTTGCCGTTAGGCATCGGCCGACACTGGTGTTGATTTACGCAGACGGTGTCATGCTATACGTTCGTGACCAGTAGACTAATCATGATCCCCTATTCAGTGAATTCATTTGAGCTGTTGACATTTCCAGTATCAAAATTAACTGGGCTAAATCTATTGTGTTCCCATTGTCTGATGTGGCCATGCTGCATGTTTCTAAATTCTCTCTGTGTTGGGCACAGGAGTTGGTCTACTACTAGGGAATCTGGCAGAGCAGGGATACAGATAAGCTATGGATGGAAAACTACGGGAGAGCGATCTCCTGGCTGGAGGAGAAGGTGGCTTACTGGCAGTACCTGCCACTATCGCTCGCGGGCCGGATTGCCATTGCCAAAATGGTAGTTCTCCCCAGGTTCCTCGACCTGTTCATTAACCTCCCAATACCACTTACTAGCTTCAGGAGACGACTGTGTTGGCTTTTGATATCTTTGGCATGGGCGGGGGGGCAGCCACCTGTATCGTGGGAACGGCTCACAATGTCTTTCGAACAAGGCAGACTTGCTGCACCTGATAAGGATTTATACTACTGCTGAACCCAGACCCAATACAGTACTTACCTCATACTGCTCCAGAACACAAGTTGGTGTGGCCCTAGCAGCTGTCGAGAGCCATATATATTAATATCAGCCATCCTTGTAATGAAGTAAACACAATGGCATGCACAGTGGGGGTGCAGCATGAGCTCCAGCGCAGGGCGAATGGAAGCAAGCTGTTGGCGCCTTCGATGCTGCTTTTGGATCAACCGATGGTGCCCACGACGTGGGATGCAGGTACGCGCATGGGACTTCAGGTGATGGACCTGGCCACTATAGGATCGCCGTACCCTGAGGGGCGATTCATCACCCCTGTTGCAGCGCTGCAGGTGCCCTACCATACTTCATTGTATAGACTCACCTACCTTCAATTAGATTTTCCGACCACACCAAAGGCCCTTCAGGCCCTTGATGCTTCACCAGCTGATCATTAGACTATAGACTGCTATGCAGGAGGCTACCCTGCACCCTTCCCTGGCACCTGCGCATCATGGGACCGCAATTTAGGCACTCCAATATCGGATGCCAGCTGGCAATACTGATATATTTTCACCGTCTCCACCAAACTATCGCCTGCGACTGCTTCATTTTATATTCTGGCAGAATGTGTACTATACTCCGGATTGGTTGCACCGCATGGGGCTTTGTTTAGAGTCACGGTGTCAGCATTGCAGCGCTGTAGGGGCAGATTTCATACATCCAGCTTCAGGATACCACGAGGTGCAAAGCTACTGGCAGGAGGTGTTTGACCCCATAGACGTGATGATGGGGGGCACAATCACATGCACTCCAATGACCGCACTCTTGGGTTATGAAAGGAATGTCCCGAACAGGGTACGGAAAGTAGTTGGCATGCTGCTCCTACTGGCTAAAGGCAGGGTGGCAATGAGATGGGGTTGCAGATACTCTCCACGTAAGGTCGATTGGATGGGAGATGGTGCATATTGCCAGGAGAAACTTCACCTATACTAGGAACTAATACCTACTGGTCATGACCCCCAAACTGCTAGGCACCCCTGTCGACATGGCTACAGACACAGGTGGTTGTGGGGCCTATAATGGAGAGGGCGCATGCATAGGACCCTCTTTCATTGATATGAGTGTGGAACTGTAAGCAATATGTGTGCAGTGTTTGTGCCCAAGACTGCACTGTTCTCATAAGCTGGAATGAATGAGTGCCACTGTCCAGTTCGCGTCCTCCCCCTTCACTCCCCTTTTAAGAATTGCTTCTTTCCTTTTGCTGATTCTGCCAGAAAATGGAGGGAGGCAGGCAAAAAGTTGTGGGATGACCACCTTAAGGCTGTCAGGTCTAACATACTCCAATCTGTGTTGTGGACCTCTGCAGTGTTATGTGAGCTTGAATACAGGCTAGGTTAGGATAAGTCCATCCCACTGTTCTGTGACCATCCATGAGCTCATTCAGTGAAGCCACACGGTTCTACAGATAAGAATGCATTGTTTTGTTCCAGTATGTTCCACAACTTATCTGTTTTGTGGGCAAGACAATCTCTATTGACTCAGACAGAACAAGGATAGGTAATAGTGTCTCATCTGTCTTTGGTTAGCTTGAAAACTTGTTAGGGGTAGTGGGAATTCTTGTTTAGATTCATCGCTGACCTCAATCAAGCTTTCTGTTGTACACTGCTATCTGTATTGTGTCCATCTATGTACCCAGTTCCAGGCTCTCATCTGATTGGGTAGTTGATAGACCAATGGCAGGCAAACATAAGGCAGGAGAATTGAAATTGGGCTAGACATGCCTGATCGAGCGAGCTGGGATAGTTCTGGTAAATAAGATTGATTTTATCATCAAAAACGTCTGCTATGGAATTGCACAGTTCTTGAGAAGCCTGAATTTCTTGAGAGCATGTGCAGTGAATGATAAACTTGTTAAGCACTTTAAAAAGCTCTTTGGAAGAGCTGCTGGCTTTGTTTGATTTGGTTAGTAATTTGAACTTTGCAAGCTACTTTGATGTTTTGGTGGTACACAGTGAGAGATGCTGTATATGCTTCCTCATCATTATGATTATTGGTCATGCACCAGCATCTTTAAAAAAATTTAGAAGGGGATTGACCCAATTCGTGTTGTATCAGAGAGCATGAATCTACACTTGAATTTTGCACAGGCTTTGGGAGTCACAATTCCAAGTGTGTCTGGTCCAAGAACTATTACATCCAAAAAATCTGGACCTAATTCCGGGCCCAGCGACCACCAGTCTGTTACCATCGCTGAACTGTCCAGCCTTTGCCCACCCTCTTAAGGAGTCTGGACGTGGCTGAAAATACTTACCCTGGCCAGGCACAAACATCGCCTTAACCCGTGCCTCTCACCCCCCACCAATACTTTCTGCTAGTTCTGAGCACGTGGAAAATGCTGGTCTTTTTTTCTCGAAACTACCCACAGAAGCAACTCCAGGTCGGAGAAGGTATTTCCTATTTTAGGGAAAAAAAACTCATAATGAACGAACTTTGGTGCAGAGATACTGACTAGTAATTCAACTTCCAGCCCCCAGCATCTCTGAAGTAAAGTCCTGCCAACTCATAGTGAAAACCCTAGAACAGACTGTTCCTCTATCTTGACAAGGTTAGGCATTTTCACATTCCTGCTACTTGATATCTCGGTTATTTTTATGTGACCTTTTGACTTTTAGGGGTTTCAAGTTGTAAAGCTTATATGATCCAGGAAGACCTATGCTCGGGCCTTTCCCGTCTCCAGACTGAGAAAGTTGGTTCCTGTCTATCAGGATCCTTATTGTTGTATTTCCATAGAACTAGCTAAACAGAATTTCTTCACTCCTCTAACTGGGGAGCACCCAAGGGCTGTACTGTGTTTTAAAAATCTTTCCAGGTGTTTGTCAAGGTGCTAGCTATCCTGGCAGCAGTACTGCAGAGCAGAGTTTCTATGAGACATTGCTACCTCCCTTTCAGACTATTCCAGACTGCACCATAATTGTAGTGGACAAAGCAGTAAGAGTTCTGCCTTTGAGATTGCAGGGAAATCTGTATACAAGAACATATTCCTTTCTGTTTTTTTAAATGAGTTGCTTCCTCTGACTTTTGTTTCACAAACGATAAACTAGGGCTGGCAGAAGATTTAAACATGGTTGTAATCTCAACCTCAGATTACTAAATACAGCCAGAAGTAGGTTTAGTATGTTTTTTCTTGAGACACTTTAGGGTCTGGAAGATTTAGGGCTATGTGATAGTAGTGTGGACGTGCAGTCTCTTGGGAAATCTGCATAGCAATGGTGCACCCAAATTCTGGGGAACGAGGATGGCGTTAAACTTAAAGTCTATGAGGTAAAGTGTCGAATAGATAAGATTTAGAATAGTATTTCAATCACAATCAATGAGAAAAGACTGACTCAAAAAGTTTGAGATCAGAAAGTTTGAAAAAATGAAGGTTTGGTACAAAATACAAAGGCATAATACAGAAATTAAAATGTAGATGGAGCAGTAATCTAATCGAAATGCATAAAGCTATTTGCGTGATAGCTTTCAAATGCAGAATAAGGCAATAATGAGCAAAAACATAGAAAGGCTAGGCATCAAGTAGCAAATCAATCAAAAATCATACAGCATTGCTTGAGGCTCAGGCAAAAATCTCAAAATCCCCTTGGCTCACCCTCAAATCCAGTAGTGTATATAGCCATTTTCAGCGTAGAAAATCATAGAAACTGCTAATTCAGCATGGTGCTAACATAGTAATAAATTGTTAGAAAGTGCATCTTTAGTTGAAGTGGACGGTAGTCCTCTTCACGTAATAATGGCACGTTTTCTTACTAACTCTACTTACATCCCAAAAATGTAAACCCAAACTTAACCCTTGGTAGCTACTGCACAGAGCAGTCATGCTTAACTTAGGGAAAAGTGTAAAGCATAAAGCATTTAACAGTACTAAAACAGGTAAGAAGTAGAAAACATAACACAATAATAATCCCACTCCAGTTTATAAATATGAAAAATATTTTACTGAGCAAATAGACACCAAAAAGACAAAATCAGATTCAGGGTATCGAAGATGTGAGTTTTCAGAGTTTTAGATGTTTCTAGTGCCAAGAAGCACAAAGTGCCAATCATGGGTATCTGGTCAGGCTAGACTGGATCAAAGTCAAAAGTTAAGGCCGACCACGATGGAGCGTGGGTCGGATGCAGAGACAAGATTCTGTCGGGTGGAAAGTTTTCCTTCTGACTTAGGTCCCAATTTATATCTCAGCAGTCCTGACCACCAAATTTACAACTGATTGCTACGCTGATGGTCATTTATAAACCATTGGCATGTTCCTATCAATGCAATCAACTGGTTGGCACACGGATGCATCACCGTGAGTACTTTTTTTTATCTTCAAAAACAAAATACCATAACCGAGTTTTCTTTTTGAAAAAGAAAAAAGTAATGCTTCCTTCACCATGGGGATCCTCTCCCTTAGTAGGACAGTGTTATTTGGTTTTTACTGTCCTTCACTGCCAGGGTTTGTCTGACGGTGACAGGCAGTAACAAATGGCTACATTTCCGCCCATCTTGATTGGGCAGGTGGACAAGTAGCCACCTCTCAAACGGCCCTTACTCTGTTTGGCCATTGGAGAGGTTTGGCTTTGGCAATGGCGAACTAGTCACCACCATAGCCAAGCTGAAGGTTTAATCGCATTTAAATTTGTCAGGCAGCTTTTCATGTTGACGTTATGTACACTCCGTCGCCCAGTGTGTCAATGTTCAAGGTGCCAGTTGGTTCCAAAGAAGGACTTTTCAATGGCGCCAGCCATAGTGCAGGACCTCAGTGGGCGCCTCAGGGGTTTGAGGGACATTTATGCACTATGCATGAAGATGAGAAATCTCTGACTGAGTGAAGTCCAAACATCAGGCCCAGGAAGACGACAGCAGGGTGCTGCTTTGCATTGGTCTCAATGTTCAAAACATTTTTGGAGTCAGGATCCTGCTAATGGGGCAAACCAGCAAGTTGAGTCTGACCTGCCTTCCAACATCAGGGTGGCAGCTAAACAGCAGACTGGTGGTAAAAACTGGATCTAAATCCTTGAATACGTTTCTAAGTCCCAGCTTTTAGGGTTAGGCAGGAGGAGTATGAACGGTTTGCTGGACCCTTTAGGAAGGTTGGCTTTTTGCAGCGTTTATGTCCCTGTAGCTTAAAATGAGACTAGCCAACTACCCCTTGGAGTCCACTCTTCAGTGCTGGTTTCAAGTGAGAGAAGGCCAAGCCTTGCTTTTTCCCTCTGTCTAGCCCCTCCCTCACCACTAACTGGGTATAGGGGAAACATGTCTCACCTGCAGACTCCATCTGGCCTACAGCTAACTTTACTGGGGTAACCCAGCATGACCAACTAAGTTAGGTGGCACATCTTGCCTCCCAGGTCAGGCTTTAGTCCCCAAGAGAGGGCCAGTGCTGCTCCAAAGGCAAGCAGCCAGCAGAGGACACTGACAGCAGTTAGTGACAGGAACCAGGACTCTGGGCCCTAGCCGTCCACTGACCATTGGAAGCTCTAATCCAGGGTTAGGAGTATGGCCTATGTCCTCACAAGGAATCACTCACCTGTTCCTTAGTGGACCTCACAGGCTTCTCTTAGTGGGGGGCTACCACCTAAAGTGATAGATACACTTTTTCCACTCTCCCTCCCTAAGGCCAGAGGTCTGTACTCTTAGAATAAGTAGGTGTTTGGCAGCCCAGGCCTTCAAGGTTGACACACTCTAGGGGTGTCTTGGAGAGGTGTATCTGACTCAAGTCCCCTGTCCCCTCTTGCTGCAATAGTGCAGGTGAAAACCCTAAGTCAGTGGTGACTTCACCAGTCCCCTTCTTGGAGGCAGGGGAGGACAGGATTATCCACCGGTCTCTGTGTGAGCATTCCCTCCTATTCAAGGAACACAAGGGACACGGTGTAGACATACCACCCATTTGCATTTCTCACCCCACATACTTCTCATGGTAGGTACTGCTCTGGAGAAACCATCCCGTCATCCACCATGGTCTTGCTGACACATGTATTCCTTGGAGCGGTGGCAGGTAGCCCATTCACCGTCATCCTGTGGAAGTGCCTCTTACCACCCTTGAGGACCACAAGCTTACCATCTGGGTGCACCTTCCAACTAAAGGCTACTAATGTATCTTCACCTTGGTAGTCCTTACCCAAGGCAAAACTAGCCATGCCATTGGAGTCCCCACCAGTGATAGGCATTTTCCTGGTGCATGAGGCATCCCTCTTTTTGTACTGACTGCTGACACTCATAGCACTTGCTCTTCTCAAACTCTCTTTGTTCTCCTGGGTTCCCACATTCGTGTTTATCAGGAGTGGGTTGGGAATCTATCTCTGCTTCAGTTTTTTCAGGCCCTACAAAGGTCTTTTTAGGAGGCTTGTTGCTCCACTCCTTTTCCTTCTGTGGGAATAGCCCCCTTTCTTGGGATCACCATCTGGTATCTCTTCAATGCACAAGTGCGTACCCATTTATTAGTTGTCTTACCCAACTCTCTGGGGTTAGACAGCTTGGAGTTTATCAGGTGCCTGTGTAATGAAGAAATTCTAAGAATATGCACTGTGGCAATCAAAGTGTACTGTCCATCATAAGTGTGAGAAAGTAGCCTCTTTCCAGCATGGTTTCCCCCATTTTTGGCCTGTTTGTGTGTGTTTGTCAGTGTGTTTTTACTGTATCACTGGGATCATGCTAGCCAGAACCCCAGTGTTCATAGTTAAAACCCTATATGTCAGTCTGTTTTGCCTGTCTCACTGGGATCCCGCTAGCCAGGACCCCAGTGCTCAGAATTTGAGACCTATGTGTGGTGTCAATATGCTTAACTGTGTTACTGAAGTTCTGCTAACCCGAACTCCAGTGCTTATGCTCTCTCTACTTACCAAGCTTGTCACTATAGTTTAGTGACTCCATATTCCAATTCTGATTTGCATACTGGACCCCCCCTTATAAGTCCCTAGTATTTCATACCTAGGTACACAGGGCTTTGGGGTTCTAGGAGATTCTTATGGGCTGCAGCATTTTGTTTGCCACCCATAAGGAGCTCATACAAACCTTCCATCAGGACTGCCACTGCACCCTGAGTGAAAGAGTGCACACACTATTTCACAGCCATTTCCACTGCATTAAGGTAACTTAAAAGTCACCTATATGTCTAACCTTCATTTACTGAAGGCCAGGTGCAAAGTTATTGTGTGTGAGAGCACCCTTGTACTAGCAAAGATGCCCCCACGTTGTCCAGGACCAATTCCCCAGACTTAGTGAGTGTGGGGACACCATTATAAGTGTGTACTACATAAATCTCCAGGTCCAGCAGTGTTCTGACTAAGGTTCCCAGGGGTTCCACTTTTATGCCTGGCTCTAGCTTGTGGGTGAAAGAAACGCCCTGTCCAATAAGAAAAAAGTTGCCAGGAGCAACAATACCCACTTTGACACCATTCCCAGGGGTTAGCCCTCACAATCCCACAGTGCCCTGCTCTGTCAAAATTACTCATGGCACAATCCTTCTTCACCTGGTCAGTACTCTGGGCACACCCCTCAGTTAAGATGTGTCTAGGGAAACGCAGAACTCTTCTTACAAACCAGTTCTGGAAAAGGTTTCCCCCCACTGGGATTGGTGCCACTCTGACTACTTGTGAGTTACATCTGCATGTAACAGATGATGGCCCTTTGAAGCTTGTGGAAGATATCGGCACATCCCCAGGCCATCCTTTCTGGAGGAGGTTACACCACCTCCTACCCAAGGACCATTTATTTTCTTTCCTGAGAAACATTCACACTTCCCGGGAGGCTGCCAGATTGCGATTAACTCCGAAAATGCTGCTAGAGGCTTTAACCAGGAAAATGCCAATTTTTTAAAATCCGACTTGACCATCGGATTGAATTTTAAATTCATATTAATCTGAGTCCTTAAGCCATGATCCTAGCTAATTTCATACAGAAGTTATGCATTGTCCAAACTGAAGTTATGCATTATTAGGTGTTCTAATGTAACCCAGTAGAATGTAACGGGAAAACCAGCTTTAGCACAGTGAAAAAGACTTTTGAGATGTTTCACTGGCAAGTCATATAAAACTTATGAACACATGTCCTACTAAAGAGCCTATAGGGCCTACCGTAGAGGTGAATTATAAATATTAAAAAGGAAGGTGTATACCTGGCAAAAGATTCACACTCAGGGCCTGATTCAAAAAGGATAAACCTTTGTATAAATGTACTCTTTTTCAGTATTCACAAAACTGCAGTTTTACAGTAAGTTTATGAGTGCAGAGACTCCCCATACGGGAATAGAATTCAGGACAGAAAAAGCTAAGCCTGTCACTGGAGTATCTCATAGGAGCAGTGTGAGTGAATATAAGCAAAACTAATTTTGCCATTTGGTCAGGCTAAGGTTTTTTTGCACATTTATATTGCGCAAACTCAACCCAAAGCTTTATATGAGCACCAGTTATATTACACAAGGTGAAATCTATTTTCTTTGCCACAGGAAGTTTAACAATCACAGCATCTTGAGCCAACGTTGAGTCTCAAACCCAGTTCCACAGTTCCAAAGTGGGCAGCTCTAGCCGTAATGTTACATGCTCTCCCCAAGGTGGGCCAAACAAGCAGAGATTACTTTAACTTTAAAGCATCCTGTGCTCCTCTGGTGCACTTCCCTTTTCTTCTCTACTGTTCCTCACCCTGTACCTTTCTGACACACATCACTGCATTATTTTGTACATCATTCTGTGCAGCGCTGACTTCACCTAGGACATCCTGTTACACAATAAAATATTTAACTGTTCATCTGCATGCGTGGATGACGGTATATTTGTTGCACTTTATGATCATAGACGTCTTTAAAAATGTTTGACTCTGTGCATGTGTGCATACTCTATAGGGGCATGGATACATGCTCTGATTGAGAATGTGAGTCTGCATGTTGTGTCACTTTAGGTATATAAAATCCTATTGCCTTTTTCTTTGCTTTTTTAGCCTTCCCTTGTCATGCTTATTAAACTGGAGCGCAGTGCTCTAGGATGCTGCACTGTGTTGCTCCAAGGTCAGAAAGCAGTGCCGAGCCATATTTACCAAACATGGCCTGTCCCCACCATGCTTACTCACAAACAGCCTTCCTGTTGCCCTACACACAACTTACCACTATACTGCAAAAGTATGTGGGTGATGTCTAGCACAGATTTTCACTGGAAGGGTACACTTCCAGTACAAAATCCTTTGCTCAAACAAATTTTGAAACATTTCACCATTGAATGTGTGTTGTAACGTGCATCACACATGAAATGTGTGGAATGTTAGGAAAAATAAAAAGATTTGTTCAACTGCACACCTGCCTCAAGAAGGCAGTCTAACAATTTTTGTATCAGACTCTTGCAGTAGTAACTCACCACAGTACATACTGCACTCATCAGTGTTAACGCGGCAGTGTCTTACCCCACCAGAATGCTGTAGGTCCCATCATTTTGGTGTGGCTTTGTGGTATTCTGGATTATCATTTACAGTACTTGCAAACATTAAAAAAACAAGGACCGGGGGCAAATGTACAAAGGTTTTTGCAATTGCAGAGCCTCTGATTCTTAAAATCAAAAGCCTTGTGACAACTAAAAAGCTCTGTCCCGATGTACTTTCTGAGTTGGAAAAGTGTTTCTAACCCTCAAAGTAACATTTGCGAATCATTCTGAATTGCTTGCAGGAGCGGGTGTAAAATGGCGGATTCTATAATTTGCCAGTCACAATGGCGTGAGGAAATTGTTTGAGACCACAATTGTGACCACAAGCTATTAACTAGATAACAACACAAAAACTGGGGTAGTAACTTATCCACAAAGGGGAAAATGTCTGTGTGGGACAGTTTCCAGTTTGGGAATGTTAGCAAGTGGTCTCAGAGAAAGGGGTATTGGCCACGGGATCACTGCATGCTCCCCTGTGTCATTCTTCCAAATGAACATTGATTTATGGATCCCATTAAATATTCTCTTGCAAAGAATGTAAACTCATGGATGAAACTGTGCTGTCCATTACAGGACTCACTCCTTGTGTCCACTGGGCACCAAAATACCTCGTAGCTCATCAAAAATACTGAAGAAGGAGGCTGTGTAGCCTCCTGCGGAGGTACTTGTAGCGCTACAACCGATTAGTGCATCAGTTGCACTGCAAAAGTAAACCCTGTTTGCAAATTAGCAAAGGATTTAGCCCCTTGTGATTCCTGAGCCCCCAATTTCCCTCTCAGATTTTAAAAAGATTTATTGCAGTTCAATTATCAGATACAAATGTGAAACAGAGGGCAGAACTTGCCACATGTCTCTCTGTTTCGATGGGCACCCAGAGAAGTAGATTAAGGGCATGTGAAAAGAGAAACAGTGACTAAACTTTAAGGCAGCTGGTTAAGTAACTGTGCCAAATAGCCCAAATCTCATCAGCTGAAAGATGTGGCAGAATGCCATTGGCTCTGGGTTTGAGTTATGTGCATCGTTGGGACTGACTCTTTCAAAAAAGCTCGTGCTTATCACAATGCTTTACTAATGAGGCTCCCGTATTTGTATTATAGTGGTAGGACTAACTTGGCACAACTGCAATATTCTGCAAAGCAGAAACCAAGGAATTTACAGAAAAAAAGAAATTGCCTGTTTGTATTCCGAAGCAGCTACAGTTGTAGTAGAGCAAAACTCTATACCTTAGCAGATTGCAGACACTCCTCTTTGTGGAGACTGAAAACCCCATGCATTAACCCCTTAGCTGCTGGGCCGTTTCTCCCCCCAGTGCTGAGCCCTTTTTTGGCTATTTGGGGTAGTTCGCGCTTAGGCCTTCATAACATTTTGTGCACATAAGCTATCCACTCCAAATTTGCGTCCTTTTTTTCCAACATCCTAGGGATTCTAATGTTACCCAGAGTTTGTGGCTTCCCCTAGAGGAGACCAAGAAATTAGCCAAAATACAGTGAAAATTTCGTTTTTTCCAAACAAATGGGAAGAAAGGGCTGCCAAAGAAGGCTTGTGTTTTTTCCCTGAAAATGCCATCAACAAAGGGTTTCTGGTGCTGAAATCACCATCTTCCCACCTTTCAGGAACGGGCAGACTTGAATCAGAAAACCACATTTTTCAACACAAATTTGGCATTTTACTGGGACTTTCCCCATTTTTACTATTTTTGGTGATTTCAGCCTCCTTCCAGTTAGTGACAGGAATGGGTGTGAAACCAATGCTGGATCCCGGAAAGCTAAACATTTCTGAAAACTAGACAAAATTCTGAATGCAGCAAGGGGTCATTTGTGTAGATCCTACAAGGTTTTCCTACAGAAAATAACAGCTGAAATAAAAAAATATTGAAATTGAGCTGAAAACAACACCCATTTTTCTTTATGTTTTACTCTGTAATTTTGCCCTGCGATGTCAGATTTTTGAAAGCAATATACTGTTATGTCTGCTGGACTCTTCTGGTTGCGGGGATATAAAGGGCTTGTAGGTTCATCAAGAACCCTAGGTACCCAGAGCCAATAAATGAGCTGCACCCTGCAGTTGGTTTTCATTCTATACTGGGTATACAGCAATTCATTTGCTAAAATATGAAGAGTGAAAAATAAGGTATCAAGAAAACCTTTGCATTTCCAAAATGGGCTCAAGATAAGGTTTTGAGGAGAAGTGGTTTTTTGCACATCTCTGAATGTGAATTGCAGGGCATTTCTAAAATAGACCTTTTTTTTACACAATCTCTTATATTTGGAAGGAAAAAATGCAGAGAAAGATAAGGGGCAATAACAATTGTTTTGCTATTCTATGTTCCCCCAGGTCTCCCGATAAAAATGATACCTCACTTGTGTGGGTAGGCCTAGCGCCCGCGACATGGAATGCCCCAAAACACAACGTGCACACATCCCATTTTTTGACAGAAAACACAGCTGTTTTTTCCAAAGTGCCTGCCTGTACATTTTGGCCTCTAGCTCAGCCGGCACCTAGGGAAACCTGTGCATTTTTTAAAACTAGAGACGTAGGGGAATCCAAGATGGGGTGACTTGTGGGGCTCTGACCAGGGTCTGTTACCCAGAATCCTTTGCAAACCTCAAAAAGTGGCTAAAAAAACAAGTTTTCCTCACATTTCGGTGATAGAAAGTTCTGGAATCTGAGAGGAGCCACAAATTTCCTTCCGCCCAGCGTTCCCCCAAGTCTCCCGATAAAAATTGTACCTCACTGGTGTGGGTAGGCCTAGCGCCCGCGACAGGAAATGCTCCAAAACACAACGTGGACACATCCCATATTTGACAGAAAACACAGCTGTTTTTTCCAAAGTGCCTGCCTGTACATTTTGGCCTCTAGCTCAGCCGGCACCCAGGGAAACCTACCAAACCTGTGCATTTTTTAAAACTAGAGACATAGGGGAATCCAAGATGGGGTGACTTGTGTGGCTCTGACCAGGTTCTGTTACCCAGAATCCTTTGCAAACCTCAAAAAGTGGCTAAAAAAACAAGTTTTCCTCACATTTCGGTGACAGAAAGTTCTGGAATCTGAGAGGAGCCACAAATTTCCTTCCACCCAGCGTTCCCCCAAGTCTCCCGATACAAATGATACCTCACTTGTGTGGGTAGGCCTAGCGCCCGCGACAGGAAATGCCCCAAAACACAACGTGGACACATCCCATATTTGACAGAAAACACAGCTGTTTTTTCCAAAGTGCCTGCCTGTACATTTTGGCCTCTAGCTCAGCCGGCACCCAGGGAAACCTACCAAACCTGTGCATTTTTGAAAACTAGAGACTTAGGGGAATCCAAGCTGGGGTGACTTGTGGGGCTCTGACCAGGTTCTGTTACCCAGAATCCTTTGCAAACCTCAAAAAGTGGCTAAAAAAACAAGTTTTCCTCACATTTCGGTGACAGAAAGTTCTGGAATCTGAGAGGAGCCACAAATTTCCTTCCACCCAGCGTTCCCCCAAGTCTCCCGATACAAATGATACCTCACTTGTGTGGGTAGGCCTAGCGCCCGCGACAGGAAATGCCCCAAAACACAACGTGGACACATCCCATTTTTTGACAGAAAACACAGCTGTTTTTTCCAAAGTGCCTGCCTGTAGATTTTGGCCTCTAGCTCAGCGGGCACCTAGGGAAACCTAACAAACCTGTGCATTTTCGAAAACTAGAGACCTAGGGGAATCCAAGATGGGGTGACTTGTGCGGCTCTGACCAGGTTCTGTTACCCAGAATCCTTTGCAAACCACAAAAAGTGGCTAAAAAAACAAGTTTTCCTCACATTTCGGTGACAGAAAGTTCTGGAATCTGAGAGGAGCCACAAATTTCCTTCCACCCAGCGTTCCCCCAAGTCTCCCGATAAAAATGATACCTCACTTGTGTGGGTAGGCCTAGCGCCCGCAACAGGAATGGATCACACAAGGGTCAATGGTAGTCCTTGCTTGAGGTCTAGTGTTAACCCTGGAGTGATTCATTCCTGAAGCAGGCACTAGGCACAGGCACACAAGCGGGGTTGTGTTTTTATCAGGACAAGTGGGGAAACACTGGGTGGTAGGAATTTTGAGGATCCCTGCAGATCCCTGGACTTCTGCTCATTGGAATGCAAGGAAAATGTGTTTTTTAAGCACATTTTGTGATTTCAAGGGGATTCTGGGTGAAGGAAAACTGGTGAGAGCCACGCAAGTCCTGCACCCTCGAACTCCCCTGGTACTAGTTTGTTAAAATTAACCCACCACTCACACTGGTTGGTTTTCGCACCTCCAGAAATTATGGTTTCAAAGCATGATTATTTATCAAAGTATCTGAATATTGAAACCAAGCCTTCTGAAGGTGGGCCATAAAGCGGCGTCCAGGCACCAAACTCTTTATGGTCCATTCACACGCCATTCACGCACAACAAACAACCCTTTCATATCACCAGCCACGGGCTCAATCCATCCACTCACTGCACTCACATTAACTTACCGCTGCTAGACAAGGGCCCATCACATTCACACACCACAGAACGGAATAAGTTTGACTACATTTTACCACCTGTCAAGTAACTGCCTCCTTCTTCCTTAACATTACCAAATGCATGCGTAACAAACCTTTACTAATGACTCCTGTGACAGCCACCTGCGGCTCAGGAAGACATGTTTTTCATGCACCTTTAACGCACTCTCTGTGCTAAATCCAACTCCTCCCAGTTTGTGGATGCAAGTTGGGGGTGTCCGAGTATGCCGTACAAAGCGATTCCTCGAACTGAGTGAGCATATCTACCTTTGAAACTAAGGGAGACATGCTGGGGATTTCTCATGATGTTCCCTAAAGAGAAGGTCATAGGCTATGAAAAAGGGTAGTGTTTGGTACATAGGGGAGTCTGTACTACCTTTACTATCTGCCTTCTACCTGTGCAATAACCCTGTGAAGGCACTCCTACCATAAGCTTTCCTTACCCATCCATGTCTCTGTTCTCATCAGAGTCCTGGCTAATCCTGTATAATAGCCAAGTGAACCTATTCTAGTTTGTGGAAGCAAGTTGGGGTTTTCCAAGTATGCCCTACAAAGTGATTCCTCGAACTGAGAGAGCATATCTACCGTTGAAAGTAAGGTAGACATGCCGGCGAAGAAAGGGTACTCCGTGGCAATGTGGCATATGTTCTGTCCACTAGTATATGCAGTAGGGGGAATATAATGCATGTTAATTGAACAGAACACCGACCACGCCAAAAGGAAGTCCATGATGAAGTAAAATTCTGTGGCTCCTTGCCTAACGAAGCAGTGGCCCATGGACGTTCGGTATCCATGCACTGCCACTGAAAGGAGTACCCAACGGCAGCTCAACCTCAGTCGATTTCCCAGAACTTTGCTTTAGTATGATACAACGTAAAGCAAGTAGGGCTACAGAGGCCTGGTTGTGATGGACACTGGGGACAGTAATACCGACTCTCCTGCCGCTTTCCATGCTTCGAGCACACTTTACAGCGACGACATGGACGATCCTTTTTGGGTGTTTTAGGAATGCGATCAGCAAAGTGTCGCCCTGCAGCCTTGCCACATCCTCCAGAACATATGAGGTGGAGGCTGCTGCTTCTTCTGTAACAGCAGTGAGGCTTTCAATTACAGACAACTGGAAGTCAAGGAAAGTCATGAGTCTTCCTGTGGTTGTCTGATGGTAAACAGCATACACATTATATGTTGCCATCTGAATCAGGTGGGTAAATAGTTTCTTGTACCAAGTGCGAGTTTTACGACACGCATTGTATGGTTGAAGAACCTGGTCGTTCTTGTCCACTCCGCCCATGTACTTATTGTAATCAAGTATACAGATGGGCTTGTGGACTTCGGCCATCTGACCCCAAACCGTGATGGGAGAAGTGCTCTCATCATGAATTGTAGTGAGCACGTATACATCACGCCTATCTAGGAACTTGACTGCGAGCAGTTCGTTAGAACGCAATGCAGTACTCTGGGATTTCTGGAGCTTCTTGCAAACAAGCTCCCGCGGGAATCCTTTGCAGTTACAACGAACTGTACCGCAGGCCACAGTGCCAGCTTTGTAGAGCTCACTGAACAGCTCTACTCCTGTATAGAAATTGTCCACATAAAGGTTATAACCTTTGTGAAGAAGTAGCTAGACAAGTTCCCATACAATCTTACCTGTGACCCCTAACGTGGGAGGGCAACCTACAGGGTTTAGGGTAGAATCCTTCCCTGTATACACTCTCAAGCTGTACACATAGCCAGTAGAGCTCTCACACAGCATGTACAGCTTTATGCCATAGCGAGCTCTTTTGCTCGCAATGTACTGTCTGAAAAGCAGCCGTCCTTTGTACAGGATCAAGGACTCATCGACTGCTATATTCTTTCCAGGAGTATAGATCTCTGGAAACCTGACAGAGAAATGTTCCACGACAGGCCGAATTTTTAACAACCTGTCATGATCTTGATGGTCCCGGGGCAATGCAGCAGAATTGTCATTGAAATGCAGCATGCGCTGCAGTAGCAAAAAACGATCTCTGCTCATGTATGGTGCGAAGATGGGAGTTACCCAAACCGTGCAAGTCGTCCAGTAGGACTGCAAGGTGGGTTTCTGCACTAACCCCATTTTGAGCGTAAGGCCCAAAAATATCTTCAACTCCGCCAGCGAAGTAGGAGTCCACTGGCGTGCCCTAGAACGGGGCCCTAGAGTGCCTCCGCGCTCCCTCAGAAATTGGTCTGCACGCAAATTTGTTTGCTGCACAACTTTCTGAAGGAAGTCAACATCCAAAAATAGATAGATGTAGTCGACTGGCAAAAAGTTAGCTGTATCGACTTTACATCCAGTGTCACCAGTAAAAGGTGGAATTTGGGGCTGAACCAAACAGGGGGGCTGCCAAGAGAGCACTCTCTCTGTACTTGCGGCAGCAAGCACGTGCTCTCTGGGTTCGGCTAACCCAATGTGGTCCCGCTGCCCAGAATGTGCTTGCGAAGGGACAGCACAGATGTCGTCATTGTCTCCTTCAGACTCACTGGAAGAGGTGTCGTCGGATGGGACTCCGCCGACTGAAAAATCACTCCCAGAATCTGCCCCATTGTCCTCTCCCTCAGATGCTGTCTCAGTGTCTGCTGTCTCAGTCTCTGAGCCTACATCAGAACTGTCCTCCAGAACCCGAGTTAGGGCTTGATCAGCAGTCATCCAACGAGACGCCATCTCTGCAACTGGCTAAATTGTCCCTCTAAATTTCAGCCTACGTAGAAGGCAGATAGTCACAAAATTGCTTGTGGGTATGTTTGTTGTGTACAATAGGAAATGTCGTCACCTTACCTTCGCCAATTCTGCAGATTCTCTGAAAACACTGAAAAAAACAAAAAAAGAATGTATTACTTCACCTTACCACACACCCTGTGCAACAGTCATTTTTGGTGCTCTGCCTCCCATTACCTCCTCTTCTAATTCCCTCAGTACTACCCAGCAAAAGTGCCACTCATATCTCCATAGTCCCCCTGGCATTACATTTGTTTTAAAGCGCAGGCAACGCTTGCCTTCACTAATACACTCAGCTAAATACATATAAATGTATCTCCTTTGCAGCAGGACTATAAACCATCTGCGCTACTTTATGGCAACTGCCACTACAGAAAAGACATGTATGCGTGCATATATATATATATATATATATTGTGTGAACAAGAATCTCACCGCACTCCACGAGGTTCAAATTGGCATCTTTTATTGCAAGCAACAGCCACATACGCGTTTCGACTCTCAAGGAGTCTTGATCACAGTAAATGAGTCCCTCTTTTCTTTCATTGTTTATACTTGCAATAAAACATGTGAATTTGAACCTCGTGGAGTGCGGTGAGATTCTTGTTCACAAACTATTTTCGAGGTTGCTCTCCTCCATCACTGAGCACCGGCAATGGAGTGCACTGCGCAACAATCTTTTAACCAATTTGTGTTGCATATATATATATATATATATAATAATATATATATATATATATATATATATATGTATATATATATATATATATATATATATATATATATATATATATATATATATATATATATGTTTAGAAACAAAGTGGTTGAAGGGTTGCTGGGCGGCACACTCCACTGCCAGTGCCCAGTTACAGAGAAGACCAATCTAGAAATTATGTAATGCCGAAAAATGTCACCGCACTCCACGAGGTACAAATAAACGTGTATTTTATTGCAGTCAATAACCACCAACGTGTTTCAACTCACCAAGGAGTCTTGATCACGGTCCTCGTGGAGTGCGGTGAAATTGTTCACCATTATAAAACAACACACAAAAGAAAAACAAGCATTTACAATGCAATGGGTCTCGCATCTGCTCGAGTTAGAGCTATTAGCGTTATAAACTCCTAACCCAACTTTTCTTGCCACATAAATTGATAATTGAAAGTTAAACTCTTTCACATAAGAGAGCCGATTCACAACGCCACGGCCACCATGAGCATCAGGTGAAGAGATACACAAAAGGAAAAGAAGTTCGCTCGCAGTTAAACGTAACAGCAAAAGTGCAATTAGCCATGTACCAGGGGCGATGGCCAAGGCGGTAACAAAACCTCCCCAAGGAGGGACAAAGGTAAACCATTTTCCAATGTAATCAAAGGATTTTTGAAGGGCAAGCCCACGAACGAGTGGTAGTGATGGGCGTGAGGTGGGCGTTGTTAGAAGCCCAGATACACACCAACAAGTCAGAAAAGCAGCGCATGGGCGCTGCAATGCTTGACCTGAAAAAAAAAAAAAAGAAATATATATATATATATATATACATATATATGAGAGAGAGAGAGAGAGAGAAAACAAGACACTCATGTCACAAACTTTTTTTTTTCATACATGTGTGCTTGCCCTTGGCAAAGCACACATGTAAAATAAAAAATGGCCCCATTGATGGTCACCCTAAGGGCTGACCACCAACAATGGTTTTTTTTCTCCTGTTTTTACTCTGGGGGGGGGGGCGATCGCCCCCCCAGGCAAAACTACACGTTTCTTTTTTGCCCATGGGGTCGGCCCGTGTTCTAAGGGTGCGATTGCCCCCCAAAACAGTGGTAATAAATAAATATTGCCCCCGGGGGGGCGGCCCTTTTACATGGGGACCGACCCCCCCAAAGAAGATCCCTGGTGCCTAGGGGCGTTTCCTGGCCATGGATCGCAGCTGTGCTGCGATCCATAGCCAGGAAACGGTGCCAGGGAGGCATCGATGGAAAGGGGAGGGCCTCCCCTTTCCATCGATGCCTCCCTGGCATCTGGGGAGGCCATTTTGGCCTTTTTTTCCCCACCGGAGAAAAAGAGAACGCTTACCTGCTTCTCTTCTTCTCCGGTGGGGAAAAACTGTGGCGTCAGCGCACCTCGCGGCGCGCTGACGTCACAAGGGGGCGAGATGGAGACGCAGAACTTCTTCTGCGTCTCCGACGGGGGAAAAAAAAATAAATAACATCCTCCGGTGCATTGCACCGGAGGATTTTTAACCCCCTCCCTGGTGTGGCCAGTGGTTGTGACCCACACCAGGGAGGGAGTGTGGGCGTCGGCCATTGGCCAACGCCCGCAGTAAAAAGGTTAAAATATTACTAACAAAGTGTTTGATGTTTAATTTACAAAGAATGTCATAATTCAGTCCTCGCAGCTTAACACTTACATGTGCGTGTAAATTTACGACTTTCATCATTCATAGACAATGCTGTCCCAAGCCTCAAAGCCCGTCAGTTTACTAATTTCCAGTAACCAATCTGCCTCCCAGAGGGGGGATCTCCCTCGTAGGTTGGTGGTGCTATCCCAGTATGGTGGTAACTTTGGACCATTCAGTGAGGGACACCTGAGTGGCTGGTAGGATGCGTTTTCGCTCTTCTCTCCCATGCTGACAGTAGAGACAAGATTCCCCCCTCCCACTGCAGTCTCCCCAGTCTAAACATAGGGTGGTCCACCGGGGCAGACATCCAGTCATTAACCCCTTTGGTGCCAGGCCTTTTCCTCCTCAGGTGCCAGGCATTTTATAAATTTTTATATTTGGGGCAGGGCGCGATTAGGCCCTCATAACTTCTTGTCCACATAAGCTACCCACGTCAATTTGCGACCTTTTTTTCCAACATCCTAGGGATTGTAAAAGTACCCAGACTTTGTGGGTTCTCCTGAAGGAGACCAAGAAATTAGCCAAAATACAGTGAAAATTTCGGTTTTTTTAAAAAAAATGGGGAAAAAGGGCTGCAGAAGAAGGCTTGTGTTTTTTTCCCCAAAATTGGCATTAACAAAGGATTTGCAGTGCTAAAATTACCAGCTTCCTATCTTTCAGAAACAGGCAGACTTGAATCAGAAAACCCAATTTTTCAACACAATTTTGGCATTTTACTGGGACATACCCCATTTTTACGATTTTTTGTGCTTTCAGCCTCGTTCCAGTCAGTGACAGAAATGGGTGTGAAACCAATGCTGGATCCCAGAAACCTAAACATATCTGAAAGTAGACAAAATTCTGAATTCAGCAATAGGTAATTTGTGTAGATCCTACAAGGTTTGCCTACAGAAAATGACAACTGAAATAAAAAAATATTGAAATGAGGTGAAAGAAACAGCCATTTTTTCTTTACATTTTACTCTGTAACTTTTTCCTGCAATGCCAGATTTTTTAAAGCAATATACCGTTATGTCTGCTGGACTCTTCTGGTTGCGGGGATATATAGGGCATGTAGGTTCATCAAGAACCCTAGGTACCCAGAGCCAATAAATGAGCTGCACCTTGCAGTGGGTTTTCATTCTATACCTCGTATACAGCAATTAATTTGCTAAAATATAAAGAGTGAAAAATAGCTATCAAGAAAACCTTTGTATTTCCAAAATGGGCACAAGACAAGGTGTTGAGGAGCAGTGGTTATTTCCACATCTCTGAATTCTGGGGTGCCCATACTAGAATGTGAATTACAGGGCATTTCTCAAATAGATGTCTTTTTTACACACTGTTATATATTTGAAAGGAAAAAATGTAGAGAAAGGCAAGGGGCAATAACACTTGTTTTCCTATTCTATATTCCCCCAAGTCTCCCGATTAAAATGGTACCTCACTTGTGTGGGTAGGCCTAGCGCCCCCGACAGGAAATGCCCCAAAACACAAAGTGGACACATCACATTTTCTCAAAGAAAACAGAGGTGTTTTTTGCAAAGTGCCTACCTGTGGATTTTGGCCTCTAGCTCAGCCGGCAGCTAGGGAACCGTACCAGACCTGTGCATTTTTGAAAACTAGAGACCTAGGGGAATCCAAGATGGGGTGACTTGTGGGGCTCTCACCAGGGTCTGTTACGCAGAATCCTTTGCAAACCTCAAAATTTGGCAAAAAAAAACACTTTTTCCTCACATTTCAGTGAAAGAAAGTTCTGGAATCTGAGAGGAGCCACAAATTTCCTTCGACCCAGTGCTCCCCCAAGTCCCCTAATAAAAATGATACCTCACTTGTGTTGGTAGGCCTAGTGCCTGTGACAGGAAAGGCCCCAAAACACAAAGATGACACATCACATTTTCTCAAAGAAAACAGAGGTGTTTTTTGTAAAGTGCCTACCTGTGGATTTTGGCCTCTAGCTCAGCCGGCACCTAGGGAAACCTACCAAACCTGTGAATTTTTGAAAAACTAGAGACCTAGGGGAATCCAAGATGGGGTGACTTGAGGGGCTCTCACCAGGTTCTGTTACGCAGAATCCTTTGCAAACCTCAAAATGTGGCCAAAAAAAGACACTTTTTCCTCACATTTCGGTGACAGAAAGTTCTGGAATCTTAGAGGAGCCACAAATTTCCTTCCAGCCAGCGTTCCCCCAAGTCTCCCGATAAAAATGGTACCTCACTTGTGTGGGTAGGCCTTGTGCTCGCAACAGGAAATGCCCCAAAACACTAACTGGACACATCAAAATTATCAAATAGAAAACGACCAGTTTTTTTGGGGGGGGGAACACCTGCGTTTTTGGTCCTGGCTCAGCAGCCATCTAGGAAACCTATAAAACCCAGACTTTTCTGAAAACTAGACACACGAGGGAGTCCAGGGAGGTGTGACTTGCGTGGATCCCCCAATGTTTTCTTACCCAGAATCCTCAGCAAACCTCAAATTTCGCTAAAAAAATAAAAAATTTCCCACATTTCTGTGTGGGATCACCGCATCGGGACACATTTCCTAACACCCAACATTCTCCACAGTCTCCCGGTAAAAATGATACCTCACTCGTGTAGGTGAGCCAAGTGTTTGAAACAGGGAAGAGGCAAAAACATGTCGAAATTAAGGGGGAATCAAAGTGGGTCCAAAAGGGCAGTTTGAAAAATATCATTTTTAGGATGACAAGTGCAACAGAAATTTTATCGGTATAGATGAGACAATGCTGGGTGGTAGTAATTTTGTGGATTCCTGCAGATTCCGGAAGGTTCCATAACAAAAATGTGGGAAACAAGTGTGCTTTCCAGCAAAGTTGCAGATTTGAAAGGAATTGTGGGTAAGGAAATGGTGCGGGGTGCATGTGAAGCACACCACCCTGGAATGGAGCGTGGGTCGGATGCAGAGACAAGATTCTGTCGGGTGGAAAGATTTCCTTCTGACTTAGGTCCCAATTTATATCTCAGCAGGTCTGACCACCAAATTTACAAAAGACTGCCACGCTGATGGTCATTTACAAACCATTGGCATGTTCCTATTAATGTAATCCACTGGTTGGCACATGGATGCATCACAGTGAGTACTGTTTTTTATGTTCAAAAACAAAATCCCATAACCGAGTTTTCTTTTTGAAAAAGAAAAAAGTAATGCTTTCTTCACCATGGGGATCCTCTCCCTTAGCAGGCAGTGTTATTTGGTTTTTACTGTCCTTCACTGCCAGGGTTTGTCTGACGGTGACAGGCAGTAAAAAATGGCTACTTGTCCGCCCATCCTGATTGGGCAGGTGGACAAGTAGCCACCTCTCAAACGGCCCTTACTCTGTTTGGCCATTGGAGCAGTTTGGCTTTGGCAATGGCAAACTAGTCACCACCATAGCCAAGCTGGAGGTTTAATCGCATTTAAATTTATCAAGCAGCTTTTCATGTTGACGTTATGTACACTCTGTCGCCCAGTCTGTCAATGTTCAAGGTGCCAGTTGGTTCCAAAGAAGGACTTTTCATTGGCGCCAGCCACATTGCAGGACCTCAGTGGGCGCCTCAGGGGTTTGAGGGACATTTATGCACTATGCATGAAGATGAGAAATCTCTGAGTGAGTGAAGTCCAAACATCAGGCCCAGGAAGACGACAGCAGGGTGCTGCTTTGCAGTGGTCTCAATCTTCGAAACATTTTTGGAGTCAGGATCCTGCTAATGGGGCAAAGCAGCAAGTTGAGTCTGACCTGCCTTCCAAAATCAGTGTGGCAGCTAAACAGCAGACTGGTGGTAAAAACTGAATCTAAATCCTTGAATACGTTTCTAAGTCCCAGCTTTTAGGGTTAGGCAGGAGTTGTATGAACGGTTTGCTGGACCCTTTAGGAAGGTTGGCTTTTTGCAGCCTTTGTGTCCCTGTAGCTTAAAATGAGACTAGCCAACTACCCCTTGGAGTCCACTCTTCAGTGCTGGTTTCAAGTGAGAGAAGGCCCATCCTTGCTTTTTCCCTCTGTCTAGCCCCTCCCTCACCACTAAATGGGTATAGGGGAAACATGTCTCACCTGCAGACTCCATCTGGCCTACAGCTAACTTTACTGGGGTAACCCAGCATGACCAACTAAGTTAGGTGGCACATCTTGCCTCCCAGGTCAGGCTTTAGTCCCCAAGAGAGGGCCAGTGCTGCTCCAAAGGCAAGCAGCCAGCAGAGGACACTGACAGATGTTAGTGACAGGAACCAGGACTCTGGGCCCTAGCCGTCGACTGACCATTGGAAACTCTAATCCAGGGTTAGGAGTATGGCCTATGTCCTCACAAGGAATCACTCACCTGCTTCTTAGTGGATCTTAGTGGGGGGCTACCACCTAAAGTGATAGATACACTTTTTCCACTCTCCCTCTCTAAGGCCAGGGGTCTGTACTCTTAGAATGAGTAGGTGTTTGGCAGCCCAGGCCTTCAAGGTTGACATACTCTACGGGTGTCTTGGAGAGGTGTATCTGGCTCAGGTCCCCTGTCACCTCTTGCTGCGATAGTGCAGGTGAAAACCCTAGGTCAGCAGTGACTTCACCAGTCCCCTTCTTGGAGGCAGGGGAGGTCAGGATTATCCACCGGTCTCTGTGTGAGCATTCCCTCCTATTCAAGGAACACAAGGGACACGGTGTAGACATACCACCCATTTGCATTTCTCACCCCACAAACTTCTCCTGGTAGGTACTGCTCTGGAGAAACCATCCCGTCATCCAGCATGGTCTTGCTGACACATGTATTCCTTGGAGCGGTGGCAGGTAGCCCATTCACCGTCATCCTGTGGAAGTGCCTCTTACCACCCTTGAGGACCAAGAGCTTACCATCTGGGTGCACCTTCCAACTAAAGGCTACTAATGTATCTTCACCTAGGTAGTCCTCACCCAAGGCAAAACTAGCCATGCCAGTGGAGTCCCCACCAGTGCTAGGCCTTTTCCTGGTGCATGAGGCATCCCTCTTTTTGTACTGACTGCTGACACTCATAGCACTTACTCTTCTCAAACTCTCTCTGTTCTCCTGGGTTCCCACATTCGTGTTTATCAGGAGTGGGTTGGGAATCTATCTCTGCTTCAGTTATTTCAGGCCCTACAAAGGTCTTTTTAGGAGGCTTGTTGCTCCACTCCTTTTCCTTCTGTGGGAATAACCCCCTTTCTTGGGATCACCATCTGGAATCTCTTCAATGCACAAGTGCGTACCCATTTATTAGTTGTCTTACCCAACTCTCTGGGGTTAGACAGCTTGGAGTTTATCAGGTGCCTGTGTAATGAAGAAATTCTAAGAATATGCACTGTGGCAATCAAAGTATACTGTCCATCATAAGTGTGAGAAAGTATCCTCTTTCCAGCATGGGTACCCCCATTTTTGGCCTGTTTGTGTGTGTTTGTCAGTGTATTTTTACTGTGTCACTGGGATCATGCTGGCCAGGACCCCAGTGTTCATAGTTAAAACCCTATATGTCAGTGTGTTTTGCCTGTCTCACTGGGATCCAGTTAGCCAGGGCCCTGGTGCTCACAATTTGTGGCCTATGTGTGGTGTCACTATGCTTAACTGTGTTACTGAAGTTCTGCTAACAAGAACTCCAGTGCTTATGCTCTCTCTACTTACCAAGTTTGTCACTATAGTTTAGTGACTCCATATTCCAACTCTGATTCGCATACTGGACCCCCCCCCTTATAAGTCCCTAGTATTTGGTACCTAGGTACACAGGGCTTTGGGGTTCTAGGAGATCCTTATGGGCTGCAGCATTTTGTTTGCCACACATAAGGAGCTCATACAAATATTTCATCAGGACTGCCACTGCACCCTGAGTGAAATAGTGCACACACTATTTCACAGCCATTTCCACTGCATTAAGGTAACTTATAAGTCACCTATATGTCTAACCTTCATTTACTGAAGGCCAGGTGCAAAGTTATTGTGTGTGAGAGCACCCTTGTACTAGCAAAGATGCCCCCACGTTGTCCAGGACCAATTCCCCAGACTTAGTGAGTGTGGGGACACCATTATAAGCGTGTACTACATAAATCTCCAGGTCCAGCAGTGTTCTGACTAAGGTACCCAAGGGTTCCACTTTTATGCCTGGCTCTAGCTTGTGGGTGAAAGAAACTCCCTGTCTGTTATACTTTTCATCCTTGGCGTGGTCTCCCTTAACTTTTTCCTCTGTTCCCCAGGTTATTGATGTGTGCTGGACTCTGATTTTGCTGTTTTTATTACTCTGGGCACTTTACCACTGCTAACTAGTTCTAAAGTGCAAGTGTTCCTGTTTAAAATGTGAACGTAATTGGTTCTCCATGATTGGCATATTTGTTTTACTGTTAAGTCCCTAGAAAAGTGCACTAGAGGTGCCCAGGGCCTGTAAATCAAATGTTACTAGTGGGCCTGCAGCACTGGTTGTGCCACCCACACAAGTAACCATGTAATCATGTCTCAGACCTGCCACTGCTGTGTCTGTGTGTGTATTTTTACACTGTAAATTCGACTTGGCAAGTGTACCCACTTGCCAGGCCTAAACGTTCCCTTTTCTTACAAGTAAGGCACCCCTAAGGTAGGCCCTAGGTAGCCCCAAGGGCAGGGTGCAGTGTATGGATAAGGTAGGACATATAGTAATGTGGTTTATATGTCCTGACAGTGAAATACTGCCACCTTCGTTTTTTTACTGTTGCAAGGCCTGTCTCACTCATAGGATAATATGGGGGCTACCTTTAAATATGATGAAAGTGTAACTTCCCCTAGAGAGTAGATGGACATGTGGAGTTTGGGGTCCCTGAACTCACAATTTAAAAATTCATCTTTTAGTAAAGTTGATTTTGAGATTGTGCGTTTAAAAATGCCACTTTTAGAAAGTGAGCATTTTCTTGCTTAAACCATTCTGTGACTCTGCCTTGTTTGTGGATTCCCTGTCTGGGTCAGTTTGACAGTTGGGTTGTTTTTCACCTCGCACTAGACAGTGACACAAAGGGAGCTGGGGTGTAACCTGCATTTCCTGATTAGCCATCTCTGCTAGGAGGGAGGGGTGGAGTGGTCACTCTCATCTGAAAAGACTGTGCCAGCGTCTGACAATGCAGACTTCAACCCCCTGGTGTGTGTCTGAGGCCTTGCCTGGGCAAGGTAGGATTTCACAAGTAGGTATGAGTTCCCTTTGAAGAAAGGTGACTTCAAAAACTAAAATGGGTATAAGAAGGGCACCCAAATATACAGACTTTAGAAAAAACACTTCTGGAACCAAGAGGAACCTCTGCCTGGAGAAGAGCTGATAACTGAGGAAGAAGTGCTGCCCTGCCTGTGACTGTGCTTTGTGGAACTTTCCTGCAGTGCTGCTTCTGCCAGAGTAAGAGGGCAAAGACTGGACTTTGTGTGCTTTCCATCTTGTGACAAAATCTCCAAGGGCTTGATTTAGAGCTTGCCTCCTGTTGTTTGAAGTCTCAGGGACAGCAAAGACTTCTCTCTGCCAACGCCTGGAGTCTCTGGAGAGCCTCCTGCTCTGAAAAGTGGCACCCTATCCAGTTTCTGGGCCCTTGGAAGGAAAGCTGGTGGAAATCCCAGGAAATCGACTTCGGACGACTCCGGACCGACGCCGCTGCTGAATCCGGTAACGCCGCCTGCACCCGATGCGATGACCCTCGCTGGAACGCGACGCTCTTCGCAGGCCCGACGCCGCTGCAGCCCCGCTGAAGTCCGCGACTCCATGGAAGTTGCCGCACCACGTCTTGACCGACGCCGCTGGAAGTGCACGGATTCAATGTTTCGCACGGACGCCGCGATCCCCGACTTCGCGCATCGGCTTGTTTTCACTCTTCACCAAAGGTACTGTACTTGGAGGTCTACACGACTCCGTGTCTGGCGCCGCTGGTGTCGGCTTGTTGGGAACGACTCCGTCACAACGCCGTGTTAACATCTCATCTAAGCATTTTTTGTTTTTAAGCGCTATTTTTTAGTTTAACCTCTAAAAATTCATAACTTGACT
Organism: Pleurodeles waltl; assembly: GCF_031143425.1. Lineage (NCBI taxonomy): Eukaryota > Metazoa > Chordata > Amphibia > Caudata > Salamandridae > Pleurodeles > Pleurodeles waltl. Next base: position 1,055,592,025 of record NC_090448.1, read on the forward strand.
GGTGTATGTCGGATTTTTGTCGTTTTGGCCTTGTTTTGTTTAGATAAATATTTCCTATTTTTCTAAACTGGAGTTGTGTCATTTTTTAGTGTTTTCATTGAGTTACTGTGTGTGTTGGTGCAAATACTTTACACCTAGCACTCTGACGTTAAGCCTACTGCTCTGCCAAGCTACCAAGGGGGTAAGCAGGGGTTAACTGAGGGTGATTCTCTTTTACCCTGACTAGAGTGAAGGTCCTTGCTTGAACAGGGGGTATCCTGACTGTCAACCAAAGACCCCATTTCTAACATTGGTGATCAGCGGTTGGGATTTGGACTTGTATTTGTAGCAAAGATGAACCCACGTTGTCCAGGACCAATTCCCCAGACTTAGTGAGTGTGGGGACACATTATAAGCGTGTACTAAATAAATCTCCAGGTCCAGCAGTGTTCTGACTAAGGTACCCAGGGGTTCCACTTTTATGCCTGGCTCTAGCTTGTGGGTGAACGAAACTCCCTGTCCAATAAGAAAAAATTTGCCAGGAGCAACGATACCCACTTTGACATCATTCCCAGGGGTTAGCCCTCAACAATCCCACAGTGCCCTGCTCTGCCAAAATTACTCATGGCACAATCCTTCTTCACCTGGTCAGTACTCTGGGCACACCCCTCAGTTGAGATGTGTCTAGGGAAACGCGGAACTCTTCTTACAAACCAGTTCTGGAAAAGGTTTCCCCCAACTGAGATTGGTGCCACTCTGACTACTTGTGAGTTACATCTGCATGTAACAGATGATGGCCCTTTGAAGCTTGTGCAGGTTATCGGCACATCACCCAGGCCATCCTTTCCGGAGGAGGTTACACTACCTCCTACCCAAGGACCATTTATTTTCTTTCCTGAGAAACATTCACACTTCCCGGGAGGCTGCCAGATTGCGATTAACTCTGAAAATGCTGCTAGAGGCTTTAACCAGGAAAATGCCAATTTTTTAAAATCCGACTTGACCATCAGATTGAATTTTAAATTCATATTAATTTGAGTCCTTAAGCCATGATTCTGGCTATTTCCATACAGAAGTTATGCATTGTCCAAACTGAAGTTATGCATTATTAGGTGTTTTAATGTAACCCAGTACAATGTAATGGGAAAACCAGCTTTAGCACAGTGAAAAAGACTTTTGAGATGTTACACTGGCAAGTCCTATAAAACTTATGAGCACATGTCCTAATAAAGAGCCTATAGGGCCTACCGTAGAGGTGAATTATAAGTATTAAAAAGGAAGGTGCATACCTGGCAAAAGATTCACACTCACGGCCTGATTCACAAAGGATAAACCTTTGTATAAATTTACTCTTTTTCAGTATTCACAAAACTGCAGTTTAACAGTAAGTTTATGAGTGCAGGGACTCCCCATACGGGAATAAAATTCAGGACAGAAAAAGCTACGCCTGTCATTGGAGAATCTCATAGGAGCAGTGTGAGTGAATATAAGCAAAACTAATTTTGCCATTTGGTCAGGCTAAGGTTTTTTTCACATTTATATTGCGCAAACTCAACCCAAAGCTTTATGAGAGGACCAGTTATATTACACAAGGTGAAATCTATTTTCTTTGCCACAGGAAGTTTAACAGTCACAGCATCTTGAGCCAACGTTGAGTCTCAAACCCAGTTCCACAGTTCCAAAGTGGGCAGCTCTAGCCGTAATGTTACATGCTCTCCCCAAGGTGGGCCAAACAAGCAGAGATTACTTTAACTTTAAAGCATCCTGTGCTCCTCTGGTGCACATCCCTTTTCTTCTCTACTGTTCCTCACCCTGTACCTTTCTGACACACATCACTGCATTATTTTGTACATCATTCTATGCAGCGCTGACTTCACCTAGGACATCCTGTTGCACACTAATATATTTAACTGTTCATCTGCATGCGTGGATGACGGTATATTTGTTGCACTTTATGATCATAGATGTCTTTAAAAATGTTTGACTCTGTGCATGTGTGCATACTCTATAGGGGCATGGATACATGCTCTGATTGAGAATGTGAGTCTCCATGTTGTGTCACTTTAGGTATATAAAATCCTATTGCCTTTTTCTTTGCTTTTTTGGCCTTACCTTGTCATGCTTATTAAACTGGAGCGCAGTGCTCTAGGATGCTGCACTGTGGGCAGAAAGCACAGCCGAGCCAAATTTACCAAACATGGCCTGTCCCCACCATGCTTACTCACAAACAGCCTTCCTGTTGCCCTACACACAACTTACCACTATACTGCAAAGGTGTGAGGGTGATGTCTAGAACAGATTTTCACTGGAAGGGTACACTTCCAGTACAAAATCCTTTGCTCATACAAATTTTGAAACATTTCACCATTGAATGTGTGTTGTAACGTGCATCACACATGAAATGTGTGGAATGTTAGGAAAAATAAAAAGATTTGTTCAACAGCACACCTGCCTCAAGAAGGCAGTCTAACCATTTTAGTATCAGACTCTTGTAGTAGTAACTCACCACAGTCCAGACTGCACTCATCAGTATTAACGCGGCAGTATCTTACCCCACCAGAATGCTGTAGGTCTCATCATTGTGGTGTGGTTTTGTGGTATTCTGGATTATCATTTACAGTACTTGCAAACATTAAAAAAACAAGGACTGGAGGGCAAATGTACAAAGGTTTTTTGCAATTGCAGAGCCTCCGATTCTTAAAATCAAAAGCCTTTTGACAACGAAAAAGCTCTGTCCCGATGTACTTTCTGAGTTGTAAAAGTGTTTCTAACCCTCAAAGTAACATTTGCGAATCATTCTGAATTGCTTGCAGGAGCAGGTGTACAATGGTGGATTCTCTAATTTGCCAGTCACAATGGCGTGAGGCAATGGTTTGAGACCACAATTGTGACCACAAGCTATTAACTAGATAACAACACAAGAACTGGGGTAGTAACTTATCCACAAAGGGGAAAATGTCTGTGTGGGACAGTTTCCAGTTTGGGAATGTTAGCAAGTGGTCTCAGAGAAAGGGGTATTGGGTAACGGGATCACTGCATGCTCCCCTGTGTCATTCTTCCAAATGAACATTGATTTATGGATCCCATTAAATATTCTCTTGCAAAGAATGTAAACTCATGGATGAAACTGTGCTGTCCATTACAAGACTCACTCCTTGTGTCCACTGGGCACCAAAATGCCTCGTAGCTCATTAATAATACGGAAGAAGGAGGCTGTGTAGCCTCCTGCGGAGGTACTTGTAGCGCTACAACCGATTAGTGCATCAGTTGCACTGCAAAAGTAAACCCTGTTTGCAAATTAGCAAAGGATTTAGCCCCTTGTGATTCCTGAGCCCCCAATTTCCCTCTCAGATTTTAAAAAGATTTATTGCAGTTCAATTATCAGATACAAATGTGAAACAGAGGGCAGAACTTGCCACATGTCTCTCTGTTTCGATGGGCACCCAGAGAAGTAGATTAAGGGCATGTGAAAAGAGAAACAGTGACTAAACTTTAAGGCAGCTGGTTAAGTAACTGTGCCAAATAGCGCAAATCTCATCAGCTGAAAGATGTGGCAGAATGCTATTGGCTCTGGGTTTGAGTTATGTGCATCGTTGGGACTGACTCTTTCAAAAAAGCTCATGCTTATCACAATGCTTTACTAATGAGGCTCCCGTATTTGTATTATAGTGGTATGACTAACTTGGCACAACTGCAATATTTTGCAAAGCAGAAACCAAGGAATTTACAGAAAAAAAGAAATTGCCTGTTTTTATTCCGAAGCAGCTACAGTTGTAGTAGAGCAAAACTCTATACCTTAGCAGATTGCAGACACTCCTCTTTGTGGAGACTGAAAACCCCATGCATTAACCCCTTAGCTGCTGGGCCGTTTCTCCCCCCAGTGCTGAGCCCTTTTTTGGCTATTTGGGGTAGTTCGCGCTTAGGCCTTCATAACATTTTGTGCACATAAGCTATCCACTCCAAATTTGCGTCCTTTTTTTCCAACATCCTAGGGATTCTAATGTTACCCAGAGTTTGTGGCTACCCCTAGAGGAGACCAAGAAATTAGCCAAAATACAGTGAAAATGTCGTTTTTTCCAAACAAATGGGAAGAAAGGGCTGCCAAAGAAGGCTTGTGTTTTTTTCCCTGAAAATGCCATCAACAAAGGGTTTCTGGTGCTGAAATCACCATCTTCCCACCTTTCAGGAACGGGCAGACTTGAACCAGAAAACCACATTTTTTAACACAAATTTGGCATTTTACTGGGACTTTCCCCATTTTTACTATTTTTGGTGATTTCAGCCTCCTTCCAGTTAGTGACAGGAATGGGTGTGAAACCAATGCTGGATCCCGGAAAGCTAAACATTTCTGAAAACTAGACAAAATTCTGAATGCAGCAAGGGGTCATTTGTGTAGCTCCTACAAGGTTTCCTACAGAAAATAACAGCTGAAATAAAAAAATATTGAAATTGAGCTGAAAACAACACCCATTTTTTTTTATGTTTTACTCTGTAATTTTGCCCTGCGATGTCAGATTTTTGAAAGCAATATACCGTTATGTCTGCTGGACTCTTCTGGTTGCGGGGATATAAAGGGCTTGTAGGTTCATCAAGAACCCTAGGTACCCAGAGCCAATAAATGAGCTGCACCCTGCAGTTGGTTTTCATTCTATGCTGGGTATACAGCAATTCATTTGCTAAAATATGAAGAGTGAAAAATAAGGTATCAAGAAAACCTTTGCATTTCCAAAATGGGCTCAAGATAAGGTTTTGAGGAGCAGTGGTTTTTCGCACATCTCTGAATTCCGGGGTGCCGATACTAGCATGTGAATTGCAGGGCATTTCTCAAATAGACCTTTTTTTTAAACACTCTCTCATATTTGGAAGGAAAAAATGCAGAGAAAGATAAGGGGCAATAACAATTGTTTTGCTATTCTATGTTCCCCCAGGTCTCCCGATAAAAATGATACCTCACTTGTGTTGGTAGGCCTAGCGCCTGCGACATGGAATGCCCCAAAACACAACGTGCACACATCCCATTTTTTGACAGAAAACACAGCTATTTTTTCCAAAGTGCCTGCCTGTACATTTTGGCCTCTAGCTCAGCCGGCACCTACGAAAACCTACCAAACCTGTGCATTTTTTAAAACTAGAGACGTAGGGGAATCCAAGATGGGGTAACTTGTGGGGCTCTGACCAGGTTCTGTTACCCAGAATCCTTTGCAAACCTCAAAAAGTGGCTAAAAAAACAAGTTTTCCTCACATTTCGGTGATAGAAAGTTCTGGAATCTGAGAGCAGCCACAAATTTCCTTCCACCCAGCGTTCCCCCAAGTCTACCGATAAAAATTATACCTTACTTGTGTGGGTAGGCCTAGCGCCCGCGACAGGAAATACTCCAAAACACAACGTGGACACATCCCATATTTGACAGAAAACACAGCTGTTTTTTCCAAAGTGCCTGCCTGTACATTTTGGCCTCTAGCTCAGCGGGCACCTAGGGAAACCTACCAAACCTGTGCATTTTTGAAAACTAGAGACCTAGGGGAATCCAAGATGGGGTGACTTGTGGGGCTCTGACCAGGTTCTGTTACCCAGAATCCTTTGCAAACCTCAAAAAGTGGCTAAAAAAACAAGTTTTCCTCACATTTCGGTGCCAGAAAGTTCTGGAATCTGAGAGGAGCCACAAATTTCCTTCCACCCAGCGTTCCCCCAAGTCTCCCGATAAAAATGATATCTCACTTGTGTGGGTAGGCCTAGCGCCCGCAACAGGAATGGATCACACAAGGGTCAATGGTAGTCCTTGCTTGAGGTCTAGTGTTAACCCTGGAGTGATTCATTCCTGAAGCAGGCACTAGGCACAGGCACACAAGCGGGGTTGTGTTTTTATCAGGACAAGTGGGGAAACACTGGGTGTTAGGAATTTTGAGGATCCCTGCAGATCCCTGGACTTCTGCTCATTGGAATGCAAGGGAAATGTGTTTTTTAAGCACATTTTGTGATTTCAAGGGGATTCTGGGTGAAGGAAAACTGGTGAGAGCCACGCAAGTCCTGCACCCTTGAACTCCCCTGGTACTAGTTTGTTAAAATTAACCCACCACTCACACTGGTTGGTTTTAGCACCTCCAGAAATTATGCTTTCAAAGCATGATTATTTATCAAAGTATCTGAATATTGAAACCAAGCCTTCTGAAGGTGGGCCATAAAGCGGCGTCCAGGCACCAAACTCTTTATGGTCCATTCACACGCCATTCACACACAACAAACAACCCTTTCATATCACCAGCCACGGGCCCAATCCATCCACTCACTGCACTCACATTAACTTACCGCTGCTAGACAAGGGCCCATCACATTCACACACCACAGAACGGAATAAGTTTGACTACATTTTACCACCTGTCAAGTAACTGCCTCCTTCTTCCTTAACATTACCAAATGCATGTGTAACAAACCTTTACTAATGACTCCTGTGACAGCCACCTGCGGCTCAGGAAGACATGTTTTTCATGCGCCTTTAACGCACTCTCTGTGCTAAATCCAACTCCTTCCAGTTTGTGGATGCAAGTTGGGGGTGTCCGAGTATGCCGTACAAAGCGATTCTTCGAACTGAGTGAGCATATCTACCTTTGAAACTAAGGGAGACATGCTGGGAATTTCTCATGATGTTACCTAGAGAGAAGGTCGTAGGCTAACTGCCTCCTTCTTCCTTAACATTACCAAATGCATGCGTAACAAACCTTTACTAATGACTCCTGTGACAGCCACCTGAGGCTCAGGAAGACATGTTTTTCATGCACCTTTAACGCACTCTCTGTGCTAAATCCAACTCCTCCCAGTTTTTGGATGCAAGTTGGGGGTGTCCGAGTATGCCGTACAAAGCGATTCCTCGAACTGAGTGAGCATATCTACCTTTGAAACTAAGGGAGACATGCTGGGGATTTCTCATGATGTTCCCTAAAGAGAAGGTCATAGGCTATGAAAAAGAGTAGTGTTTGGTACATAGGGGAGTCCATGAGAACGTAGCTTATGTCCCAGCCAACATTATGTGCAGTGATGTGACTATAATGCAGTTATACAGCAAACTGAACATCTACTAAGTTCTGATGGAGGATGAACATGAAAAGCAGGTCAAACACTGACCTATACAAGTCATTCTCCTTCAGTGCTGGGATGGCACCAATGGGTTTGAATCCATAGGTGTAGATGATGTACATCTGTACTACCTTTACTATCTGCCTTCTACCTGTGCAATAACCCTGTGAAGGCACTTCTACCATAAGCTTTCCTTACCCATCCATGTCTCTGTTCTCATCAGAGTCCTGGCTAATCCTGTATAATAGCCAAGTGAACCTATTCTAGTTTGTGGAAGCAAGTTGGGGTTTTCCAAGTATGCCCTACAAAGTGATTCCTCGAACTAAGAGAGCATATCTACCGTTGAAAGTAAGGTAGACATGCAGGCGAAGAAAGGGTACTCCGTGGCAATGTGGCATATGTTCTGTCCACTAGTATATGCAGTAGGGGGAATATAATGCATGTTAATTGAACAGAACACCGACCACGCCAAAAGGAAGTCCATGATGAAGTAAAATTCTGTGGCTCCTTGCCTAACGAAGCAGTGGCCCATGGACGTTCGGTATCCATGCACTGCCACTGAAAGGAGTACCCAATGGCAGCTCAACCTCAGTCGATTTCCCAGAACTTTGCTTTAGTATGATACAACGTAAAGCAAGTAGGGATACAGAGGCCTGGTTGTGATGGACACTGGGGACAGTAATACCGACTCTCCTGCCGCTTTTCATGCTTCGAGCACACTTTACAGCGACGACATGGACGATCCTTTTTGGGTGTTTTAGGAATGCGATCAGCAAAGTGTCGCTCCTGGAGCCTTGCCACATCCTCCAAAACATATGAGGTGGAGGCTGCTGCTTCTTCTGTAACAGCAGTGAGGCTTTCAATTACAGACAACTGGAAGTCAAGGAAAGTCATGAGTCTTCCTGTGGTTGTCTGATGGTAAACAGCATACGCATTACATGTTGCCATCTGAATCAGGTAGGTAAATAGTTTCTTGTACCAAGTGCGAGTTTTACGACACGCATTGTATGGTTGAAGAACCTGGTCGTTCTTGTCCACTCCGCCCATGTACTTATTGTAATCAAGTATACAGATGGGCTTGTGGACTTCGGCCATCTGACCCCAAACCGTGATGGGAGAAGTGCTCTCATCATGAATTGTAGTGAGCACGTATACATCACGCCTATCTAGGAACTTGACTGCGAGCAGTTTGTTAGAACGCAATGCAGTACTCTGGGATTTCTGGAGCTTCTTGCAAACAAGCTCCAGCGGGAATCCTTTGCAGTTACAACGAACTGTACCGCAGGCCACAGTGCCAGCTTTGTAGAGCTCACTGAACAGCTCCGGGTTTAGGGTAGAATCCTTCCCTGTATACACTCTCAAGCTGTACACATAGCCAGTAGAGCTCTCACACAGCATGTACAGCTTTATGCCATAGCGAGCTCTTTTGCTCGCAATGTACTGTCTGAAAAGTAGCCGTCCTTTGTACAGGATCAAGGACTCATCAACTGCTACATTCTTTCCAGGAGTATAGATCTCTGGAAACCTGACAGAGAAATGTTCCACGACAGGCCGAATTTTTAACAACCTGTCATGATCTGGATGGTCCCGGGGCAATGCAGCAGAATTGTCATTGAAATGCAGCATGCGCTGCAGTAGCAAAAAACGATCTCTGCTCATGTATGGTGCGAAGATGGGAGTTACCCAAACCGTGCAAGTCGTCCAGTAGGACTGCAAGGTGGGTTTCTGCACTAACCCCATTTTGAGCGTAAGGCCCAAAAATATCTTCAACTCCGCCAGCGAAGTGGGAGTCCACTGGCGTGCCCTAGAACGGGGCCCTAGAGTGCCTCCGCTCTCCCTCAGAAATTGGTCTGCACGCAAATTTGTTTGCTGCACAACTTTCTGAAGGAAGTCAACATCCAAAAATAGATAGATGTAGTCGACTGGCAAAAAGTTAGCTGTATCGACTTTACATCCAGTGTCACCAGTAAAAGGTGGAATTTGGGGCTGAACCAAACAGGGGGGCTGCCAAGAGGGCACTCTCTCTGTGCTTGCGGCAGCAAGCACGTGCTCTCTGGGTTCGGCTAACCCAATGTGGTCCCGCTGCCCAGAATGTGCTTGCGAAGGGACAGCACAGATGTTGTCATTGTCTCCTTCAGACTCACTGGAAGAGGTGTCGTCGGATGGGACTCCGTCGACTGAAAAATCACTCCCAGAATCTGCCCCATTGTCCTCTCCCTCAGATGCTGTCTCAGTGTCTGCTGTCTCAGTCTCTGAGCCTACATCAGAACTGTCCTCCAGAACCCGAGTTAGGGCTTGATTAGCAGTCATCCAACGAGACGCCATCTCTGCAACTGGCTAAATTGTCCCTCTAAATTTCAGCCTACGTAGAAGGCAGATAGTCACAAAATTGCTTGTGGGTATGTTTGTTGTGTACAATAGGAAATGTCGTCACCTTACCTTCGCCAATTCTGCAGATTCTCTGAAAACAATGAAAAAAACAAAAAAAGAATGTATTACTTCACCTTACCACACACCCTGTGCAACAGTCATTTTTGGTGCTCTGCCTCCCATTACCTCCTCTTCTAATTCCCTCAGTACTACCCAGCAAAAGTGCCACTCATATCTCCATAGTCCCCCTGGCATTACATTTGTTTTAAAGCGCAGGTAACGCTTGCCTTCTCTGATACACTCAGCTAAATACATATAAATGTATCTCCTTTGCAGCAGGACTATAAACCATCTGCGCTACTTTATGGCAACTGCCACTACAGAAAAGACATGTATGCGTGCATATATATATATATATATTGTGTGAACAAGAATCTCACCGCACTCCACGAGGTTCAAATTGGCATCTTTTATTGCAAGCAACAGCCACATACGCGTTTCGACTCTCAAGGAGTCTTGATCACAGTAAATGAGTCCCTCTTTTCTTTCATTGTTTATACTTGCAATAAAACATGTGAATGTGAACCTCGTGGAGTGCGGTGAGATTCTTGTTCACAAACTATTTTCGAGGTTGCTCTCCTCCATCACTGAGCACCGGCAATGGAGTGCACTGCGCAACAATCTTTTAACCAATTTGTGTTGCATAGATATATATATATAATAATATATATATATATATATATATATATATATATATATGTTTAGAAACAAAGTGGTTGAAGGGTTGCTGGGCGGCACACTCCACTGCCAGTGCGCAGTTACAGAGAAGACCAATCTAGAAATTGTGTAATGCCGAAAAATTTCACCGCACTCCACGAGGTACAAATAAACGTGTATTTTATTGCAGTCAATAACCACCAACGTGTTTCAACTCACCAAGGAGTCTTGATCACGGTCCTCGTGGAGTGCGGTGAAATTGTTCACCATTATAAAACAACACACAAAAGAAAAACAAGCATTTACAATGCAATGGGTCTCGCATCTGCTCGAGTTAGAGCTATTAGCGTTATAAACTCTTAACCCAACTTTTCTTGCCACATAAATTGATAATTGAAAGTTAAACTCTTTCACATAAGAGAGCCGATTCACAGCGCCACGGCCACCATGAGCATCAGGTGAAGAGATACACAAAAGGAAAAGAAGTTCGCTCGCAGTTAAACGTAACAGCAAAAGTGCAATTAGCCATGTACCAGGGGCGATAACCTCCCCAAGGAGGGACAAAGGTAAACCATTTTCCAATGTAATCAAAGGATTTTTGAAGGGCAAGCCCACGAACGAGTGGTAGTGATGGGCGTGAGGTGGGTGTTGTTAGAAGCCCAGATACACACCAACAAGTCAGAAAAGCAGCGCATGGGCGCTGCAATGCTTGACCTGAAAAAAAAAAAAAGAAATATATATATATATATATATATACATATATATGAGAGAGAGAGAGAAAACAAGACACTCATGTCACAAACCTTTTTTTTCATACATGTGTGCTTGCCCTTGGCAGCTGTGCTGCGATCCATAGCCAGGAAACGGTGCCAGGGAGGCATTGATGGAAAGGGGAGGCCTTTTTTTCCCCACCGGAGAAAAAGAGAACGCTTACCTGCTTCTCTTCTTCTCCGGTGGGGAAAAACTGTGGCGTCAGCGCGCCTCGCGGTGCGCTGACGTCACAAGGGGGCGGGATGGAGACGCAGAACTTCTTCTGCGTCTCCGACGTGGGAAAAAAAATAAAATCAAATCCTCCGGTGCATTGCACCGGAGGATTTTTAACCCCCTCCCTGGTGTGGCCACTGGTTGTGACCCACACCAGGGAGGGAGCGTGGGCGTCGGCCATTGGTCAACACCCGCAGTAAAAAGGTTAAAATATTAATAACAAAGCGTTTGATGTTTACTTTACAAAGAATGTCATAATTCAGTACTCGCAGCTTAACACTTACATGTGCGTGTAAATTTACGACTTTCATCATTCATAGACAATACGGTCCCAAGCCTCAAAGCCCGTCAGTTTACTAATTTCCAGTAACCAATCTGCCTCCCAGAGGGGGGGGTCTCCCTCGTAGGTTGGTGGTGCTATCCCAGTATGGTGGTAACTTTGGACCATTCAGTGAGGGACACCTGAGTGGCTGGTAGGATGCGTTTTCGCTCTTCTCTCCCATGCTGACAGTAGAGACAAGATTCCCCCCTCCCACTGCAGTCTCCCCAGTCTAAACATAGGGTGGTCCACCGGGGCAGACATCCAGTCATTAACCCCTTTGCTGCCAGGCCTTTTCCTCCTCAGGTGCCAGGCCTTTTTTAAATTTTTATATTTGGGGCAGGGCGCGCTTAGGCCCTCATAACTTCTTGTCCACATAAGCTACCCAGGTCAATTTGCGACCTTTTTTTCCAACATCCTAGGGATTGTAAAAGTACCCAGACTTTGTGGGTTCTCCTGAAGGAGACCAAGAAATTAGCCAAAATACAGTGAAAATTTCGTTTTTTTTAAAAAAAATGGGAAAAAAGGGCTGCAGAAGAAGGCTTGTGTTTTTTCCCCGAAATTGGCATCAACAAAGGGTTTGCAGTGCTAAAATCACCAGCTTCCTATCTTTCAGAAACAGGCAGACTTGAATCAGAAAACCCAATTTTTCAACACAATTTTGGCATTTTACTGGGACATACTCCATTTTTACGATTTTATGTGCTTTCAGCCTCGTTCCAGTCAGTGACAGAAATGGGTGTGAAACCAATGCTGGATCCCAGAAACCTAAACATATCTGAAAGTAGACAAACTTCTGAATTCAGCAATAGGTAATTTGTGTAGCTCCTACAAGGTTTGCCTACAGAAAATAACAACTGAAATAAAAAAATATTGAAATAAGGTGAAAGAAACAGCAATTCTTTCTTTACATTTTACTCTGTAACTTTTACTTGCAATGCCAGATTTTTTAAAGCAATATACCGTTATGTCTGCTGGACTCTTCTGGTTGCGGGGATATATAGGGCATGTAGGTTCATCAAGAACCCTAGGTATCCAGAGCCAATAAATGAGCTGCACCTTGCAGTGGGTTTTCATTCTATACCTCGTATACAGCAATTCATTTGCTAAAATATAAAGAGTGAAAAATAGCTATCAAGAAAACCTTTGTATTTCCAAAATGGGCACAAGACAAGGTGTTGAGGAGCAGTGGTTATTTCCACATCTCTGAATTCTGGGGTGCCCATACTAGCATGTGAATTATAGGGCATTTCTCAAATAGATGTCTTTTTAACACACTGTTTTATATTTGAAAGGAAAAAATGTAGAGAAAGGCAAGGGGCAATGACACTTGTTTTCCTATTCTATATTCCCCCAAGTCTCCCGATTAAAATGGTACCTCACTTGTGTGCGTAGGCCTAGCGCCCGCGACAGGAAATGCCCCAAAACACAAAGTGGACACATCACATTTTCTCAAAGAAAACAGAGGTGTTTTTTGCAAAGTGCCTACTTGTGGATTTTGGCCTCTAGCTCTGCCGGCAGCTAGGGAAACCTACCAGACCTGTGCATTTTTGAAAACTAGAGACCTAGGGGAATCCAAGATGGGGTGACTTGTGGGGCTCTCACCAGGGTCTGTTACGCAGAATCCTTTGCAAACCTTAACATTTGGCAAAAAAAAAAAAACTTTTTCCTCACATTTCAGTGACAGAAAGTTCTGGAATCTGAGAGGAGCCACAAATTTCCTTCGATCCAGCGCTCCCCCAAGTCTCCTAATAAAAATGATACCTCACTTGTGTGGGTAGGCCTAGTGCCCGTGACAGGAAAGGCCCCAAAACACAAAGATGACACATCACATTTTCTCAAAGAAAACAGAGGTGTTTTTTGTAAAGTGCCTACCTGTGGATTTTGGCCTCTAGCTCAGCCGGCACCTAGGGAAACCTACCAAACCTGTGCATTTTTGAAAAACTAGAGACCTAGGGGAATCCAAGATGGGGTGACTTGAGGGGCTCTCACCAGGTTCTGTTACGCAGAATCCTTTGCAAACCTCAAAATGTGGCTAAAAAAAACACTTTTTCCTCACATTTCGGTGACAGAAAGTTCTGGAATCTTAGAGGAGCCACAAATTTCCTTCGACCCACCGTTCCCCAAGTCTCCCGATAAAAATGGTACCTCACTTTTGTGGGTAGGCCCTGTGCTCGCAACAGGAAATGCCCCAAAACACTAACTGGACACATCAAAATTATCAAATAGAAAACTACTTTTTTTTTGGGGGGGGGGGAACACCTGCGATTTTGGTCCTGGCTCAGCAGCCATCTAGGAAACCTATAAAACCCAGACTTTTCTAAAAACTAGACACACGAGGGAGTCCAGGGAGGTGTGACTTGCGTGGATCCCCCAATGTTTTCTTACCCAGAATCCTCAGCAAACCTCAAATTTAGCTAAAAAAAATCACATTTTTCCCACATTTCTGTGTGGGATCACCGCATTGGGACACATTTCCTACCACCCAACATTCTCCTCAGTCTCCCGGTAAAAATGATACCTCACTCGTGTAGGTGGGCCAAGTGTTTGAGACAGGGAAGAGGCAAAAACACGTCAAAATTAAGGGGGAATCAAAGTGGGTCCAAAAGGGTAGTTTGAAAAATAACATTTTTAGGCTGACAAGTGCAACAGAAATTTTTTCGGTATAGATGAGACAATGCTGGGTGGTAGTAATTTTGAGGATTCCTGCAGATTCCGGGATGTTCCATCACAAAAATGTGCGAAAAAAGTGTGCTTTCCAGCAAAGTTGCGGGTTTGCAAGGCATTGTGGGTAAGGAAATGGTGCGGGGTGCATGTGAAGCACACCACCCTGGAATGGAGCGTGGGTCGGATGCAGGGACAAGATTCTGTCGGGTGGAAAGTTTTCCTTCCGACTTAGGTCCCAATTTATATCTCAGCAGTCCTGACCACCAAATTTACAAAAGACTGCCACGCTGATGGTCATTTATAAACCATTGGCATGTTCCTATCAATGCAATCCACTGGTTGGCACACGGATGCATCACCGTGAGTACTCTTTTCTATGTTCAAAAACAAAATCCCTTAAACGGGTTTTCTTTTTGAAAAAGAAAAAAGTAATGCTTTCTTCACCCTGGGGATCCTCTTCCTTAGCAGGACAGTGTTATTTGGTTTTTACTGTCCTTCACTGCCAGGGTTTGTCTGACGGTGACAAGCAGTAAAAAATGGATACATGTCCGCCCATCCTGATTGGGCAGGTGGACAAGTAGCCACCTCTCAAACGGCCCTTACTCTGTTTGGCCATTGGAGAGGTTTGGCTTTGGCAATGGCGAACTAGTCACCACCATAGCCAAGCTGAAGGTTTAATCGCATTTAAATTTGTCAGGCAGCTTTTCATGTTGACGTTATGTACACTCCGTCGCCCAGTCTGTCAATGTTCAAGGTGCCAGTTGGTTCCAAAGAAGAACTTTTCAACGGCGCCAGCCACAGTGCAGGACCTCAGTGGGCACCTCAGGGGTTTGAGGGACATTTATGCACTATGCATGAAGATGAGAAATCTCTGAGTGAGTGAAGTCCAAACATCAGGCCCAGGAAGACGACAGCAGGGTGCTGCTTTGCATTGGTCTTGTTAACGCGTCCGTCTATGTCAATTTATACACATCAGGACTCGTTTTAGGTCGATGAACCTTTGGACCCAGTGGTGAGTCTCCGTAAGACGAGATTACCAATCATTGATCAATAGTATTATAAGAGTTAGTATCAGAATTATTTCTCAAAGATCATTAATAAACCTTCGGCGCATTCATTAGTTCTCAGACTCAAATAACCACACCTTGAAGGAAGATTTTGTGAATTTATTCCCTATTGATTACAATCTAATAATAAACATATTAGTTTCAAAACCAAGAAGCATAAGAGCATAATCACAAAAATGGCAACTACAATAAGCTTTCAACAATGCGATGATCAGGATCATAAGATAGATACGTTAGTGAAGAATAGATCATGGTGCATGATAATTTATAAGATATCAGTTCAGCGTAGCTATGTGTCAGTCACGTCAGTTCCGTCAGTCAAATGAACACCTCATCTAACCTCAAATTAGCATTAGCATGTTGGGCTTCATGCGAAACAATTTAGAATATCAATTTGGAAAACATCTAACTATTATCTAATTAAACATACAGCAGTTGGTACCTAGAAAGAAAAGGCAAAAGATTCCGTTAGCAAATAATTACCCTCCTCGAGATAGGTCAGCATTCAGGATCAGTCTTCGTCTTCAGGACATCAGTAGAGTCACCGTCAGTCTATCTAAGTTGGAAGCAAGGAACACTTTCCCTTAAGGGGAAAGTTAACGGACAATCTATGGACAAGGTTATTTTCTAAGTCTCAAGTCATCAAATAGAGTGACAGAGTTTCTGGATGCAATCAATATCATCCCCTGCCTAATGCGTCTCGTCTCTCGTGTCATGAGTTTTTATCCCCTTTTCCGTGATACATTCCCCCAAAATTCTATTGGTTAGTAACTATACCCCATTATTGGTAACCAATCAAATTATACATTAAGTAATGCATTTGTCATTTCACAATATTTCTCTAACTCCTAATTGGTCTTCATAATTGACGTTTTTCATAGGTGGCATATCCGGGGTTACTTCACCATCTTGGCACACGTCTCGGGTCAAGAGTTCTCTTCTCCTCGCTTTAGTGTCCTTGGAAGTGTCTATGTTTGTTTCCAAATCTCACCGTTTTATATTAGAAGCTACTAATATGCGGATGAGAAAATTCCACGATGTGTCTAACAAATGCAGAAAAGAACAATAGCTGGGTCATGGTAATTTGCAAGTCCGCACACTGGAGAAGCAGAAAAATACGCTTTTAAATGAGAGTTACACAGCTAGTTCGCGACTCATGCTAACTTAAGATATACGAGTTCTAATGAAAACAGTTTTAATCGTGGTAATACATATAATTAAAGATTATTTCTGTTATTCGGCATTAGTATTCACAATCGAATAAATCTTCACGTTTATTAATACATCTCAATTTATTAATTTGCATCGTCAAATGTAAGCATTTCACATCTATAAAATATATGTTTAAGCTACGCTCTCTCAGTCCCTCCTCTGATGACGTTCGTCATCACACAATTTTCAATTTTTCACCTTGCGCATAATACGCATTTCAACATCTTGCCCTTTATGTGAACTTTCCCATATTTCATTGAACATTTTCTCTCTTTCACTTTCTTCGTTCAGTCTGGCTCTTTTTGACAGATTTCTTTTAATTTTGTCATTAATTTTGCATGCTCCCCATAATCCTAATAAACAAATCAGAATTATTAATAGACCCAACATAATTTTTGTAAGAACTCCATTCCAAATGTTGGTAAACCAGTTTCCTACTCGGGCGATTCCTTTTCCAAATTTTTCCCAAACTCCAGGTTCTTTTAAATCCTTCAGATCTGCACTATCCCTAGTAAGGTTAGTAAGAATACTTCTAATTTTCTTACTATTATCAGGTATAAATGAACAGCAGTGACGTTCATTAAGCATTTTGCACACACCTCCATTCTTTGCTAAAAGAATGTCTAAAGCAAGCTGATTTTGAAGAGTCATGGCTCTTTCTGCAGCAAGTTCAGTATCCATTAGTAATATTGCTCCTGTAAAATTTGTCAGCATGTTATCCACAATAGTAGACAACTTTTGAATTTTCATAGAATTTAAGATAACCCCAACTGATGGGATTATTGCTCCAAATATGTCACCAATGACAGCCGCCACTGATTCTCGTTTTTGTCTAGTATGTTGTATTTCAGAAGACTTTGGTATTTGTTTTAAGTCATCAATCTGGTATATCTTTGGGAAAACTATTCCCAAATAACATGCCCCATACCATCCCTTTGGGAGACGGTAATATGCATTTAACCCACAGATGTAATAGATTCCAGGAATCGCTGGGTCTTGTCCATTTAACATGAAGGTCCATTTGCTCTGAAACAAAAACACATGCCTACATTCACTCGTACCCACAAATAAAGTGCCTTGATCAGATTTTGGCCTATATATACATAGCCTACCTACGTGTAATGCATCTATAGCTAATTTGCCTTGAGTTTTAATGGCTGTGTAAGCATAATCATTTGCATAAGTACGTTTTTCTAAGCCTTTCTCTAACTTCTCTTTTAATGCTTTGCGTCTATCATCTGTGTGGTCTAAAAAGCTCTTCTCTACAGAAGACAGTAAGCAAGTTAGGTTATTGCGATGTGCATAAGCAGTTCCAAATGTAAGTGTTGGCTCAAAGAATCCTCTAACTATTTTAATATCATGTTCTTTAGCTAACTTATTCAAAATTCAATCACAGGCACAAAAGAAAACACGACATCCAGATTTGAATAAAAGTATTGTACATGCTCTTGATTATAGAATCTTGTTAATAGCAAACTGCAACTAATCCCATAAGTAAGAGGGAGGCTATGATAAGTAACTCCCTCCTGCACAGATGAAGGAATTTTAGTACACACATAACACTCTTTCGCATCCATAGTTTCCACATACTCATTTAATAAGCGATAGAAGACATTAGTAGAAAGTTCCCCTTTTGTATTAGTTCCCTCATGCAGATGCTTAGTATCTTGTTCAAATTTCTCCCATGGTGATAATTTATTAGCAATAGTAGTAGTCTCTGGTTTTGAAGTTGCGTTAATAGTTTCTCTCTCTTTCCATGGCATTCCTACAATCACTCCCACAATCATTACTGCACATACAACACTTACTATAAATCCTAACCAGCCACACATCTTACTTCCTTTGCTACTATAATCCATGTTTGTATAGAATCAGAATAGCATGTCAACAATCAACTCAAGATGGCAAACTCTTTCTGCGTATTTACAGCGTCTTTTCTCACTCCGGGACCTTTTTCTTGTCAATTCAGGTTAGCAGCTTGTCGTAATTCTGTTTCTTGATGTCAAATCCAGGTTTAATGTCTCTTTCCGGTAAGTTTATAAAGTCTTTTTCTTTTCAGTTTTCACGATAGTTCAGAATTTCTTCTCCTGTAGTTTATCCTCAGGTACCGTAGTACTGGCCTGGTACTTCTCGATCAAAACAGAATGCTAAGAATTCTTGTTGCCATTCAGAAGTTGTAGCATATGCCCATTCAGGACCTGTGTACCTTCGATTTGCTATTCTCTTTCTTTTTAGTCTTCGTTCACCTTGCTGTTCTCCTTCACTCAGATCATCTGCCTGTGAAGCATCACTTTCCTCAATTATTGTTTCATTTGCTATTTCTCTTATTCTGAGATGTGACTTATCTGGCCATTTATCACCTCTATGTGTCTTGTTTCGGTGCCTTCCTTCTGGACGTTGAATAGCACTCTCCTCTTGTGATGTGTTGTTTTCTCTTGTCTGATCTGCAACCAGTTCAGAAGACTCTGATTCGTTCTGGTTTAAATTTACAGTTTCTCTTTCTCTGCCAAACTCTGCTTCGATACTGTATTCAGACTCAGAATTGTATTCGTCTGCTTCTGGGAGAACCTCTCCTTGTCTTAGTTCTCCTGCTGCCTTGACTGAGATAGGCACTCTGTCACCCCTCTCGATCTCACTGTCAGCTTGAGTGACAAGGCTGTCCTCAGTGGGCTCGTCTGCAGTCTCAGATCTTTCTTGGTTAATCTCTGTTTCTGTGGTCTCTCCACCTGAAGTTACTGTACCCGATTCTTCAAATTCCTCTTCGACAGGACACGTTACCCTCTTTGTAAGACTGGCATGTATCCAGTTGGGAATTCCGGCACACTTCACAGCAGTAGTGGTAGTCAGTATTATTAGATATGGCCCCTTCCAATGTGGTTCAAGACACGATTTCCTCACGTGCTTCTTGACAACCACCCAGTCGCCAGCTTGTAAGGAATGTCCTGGTTCACCGATTGGTGGCAATGAGTAAGCTTCCACCTGGTGAGAGAAAGAGCGAATCACATCAGCCAAACTTTTGCAGTAATCCAACACCATATCATCTGTAATATTCACTAGAGCATTTGCAGGAACCGCTGGTAACCTCATTGCTCTACCCATGAGGATTTCATGGGGGGATAGTCCCGTTTTCTTATCTGGTGTGTTTCTCATGGACATCAGTACTAGCGGTAATGCATCTGGCCACTTCATGTTTGTTGCTGCACACATTTTCGCTATCCTGGACTTTAAGGTACCATTCATCTGTTCAACTAGTCCTGATGCTTCAGGGCGATAGCTACAGTGCAATTTCTGCTCAATGTTAAGTGCTGCACACAGAAGCTTGATCACCTCATTGTCGAAGTGTCTTCCCCTATCTGATTCTATAGAAACCGGAAACCCGAATCTGGGTATTAACTCCCTGAGTAGTAGTTTTGCAACTGTGAGACTGTCATTTCTACGTGTAGGATATGCCTCAATCCAATGACTGAAAACACACACAATTACCAACACGTACTTCAATCCTCCACAAACAGGCATTTCAATGAAATCCATTGGTATTCTATTAAATGGACCTCCAGCTCTTCCAATGTGGCTCAAATTTACCACTGTTCCTTTTCCAGCATTCATCTGTTGACAGATGATGCACCTGTGACAAGTGATTTCTGCGGCATGTCTGAATTTTGAATTGAACCAATCAATTTTAAAAGATCTGATCATGGCATCTCTTCCTGAATGTGCTTGCCCATGATATAATCGGGCAAATTGTGATAGAAGACTATTTTGTAAGACCAACTTTCCATCATCTGAAACCCATATATCATCTGCTCTTTGTACACATTGCATTTTCTGCCAGGAACGTTTTTCTTCTTTGCTAGCACGATTTTGTAGTGTCTTTAATTCATCTAAAGTATCAACCACTTGTAATGCTAGACTCAAAGTTGTGTCGTTTTCAGGCTGTGGTAGCAATTCCCACTGTTCTTTAAATGATATACAGTTCAATTCACAAAACCTTGCAACCTGATCTGCATAACCATTCCCCATTGACACAAAATCCTGTGATCTGGTGTGAGCACTGCACTTTACCACGGCAATTTCAAGAGGTAACTGAATTGCATGTAACAAATCTCTTATTTGTTCTCCATTTTTCACTGGTGATCCAGAGGAAGTCATAAAACCCCTCTGCGACCAGATTTGACCAAAATCATGTACAATTCCAAATCCGTATCTGCTGTTAGTGTAGATTGTAACTTTCAAATTCACAGCAGCATGGCAGGCCTTTGTAAGGGCTATTAATTCTGCCACCTGTGCAGAGAATACCTTTTCAAGCCAAGAGGCCTCAACTATGCCAGATATAGTACATACTGCGTAACCAGCTCTTAATGTCCCTGTTGAATCTCTTAAACAGGACCCATCCACGAACATAATGCAGTCGTTTTCTTTTAGCTGGGTGTCCTGTATGTCTGGGCGAGGTTTGGTACAGAGGTCAGTCACCTCAAGACAATCATGCTCAAATTCTTCCCCATCTTTGATTTCTGTATTCTCATTGGGAATTAAAGTTGCCGGGTTCAGTACTGTGCACCTTTTCAATGTAACATTTGGTGACCCCAAAATAACCGTCTCATATTTGGTAAGTCGTGCATTCGTCATGTGTTGTGTTTTCGTTCTTGTTAACAAGATTTCAACAGAATGTGGGACTTGTACTGTCAAAGGGTATCCCATGACTATGCCCTCACATTGTGAAAGGCTTTGACCAACTGCTGCAACTGCTCGCAAACAACCCGGTAAGGCTGCTGCGACAGGGTCCAAAGTAGCTGAAAAATATGCTACAGGGCGATTTGCATCTCCGTGGACCTGTGTTAAAACAGACAAAGAACAAGCATCACGTTCATGACAAAACAACAGAAAAGGTTTCTCATAATCGGGCATTACTAATGCTGGTGCCCTGCACATGCACTCTTTCAGCTCTAAGAATGACTCAAGTTCTTCCTTTGTCAAAGTGATTGTGTATGGTTCATCTTTGACGTCTTTCCCTGTCAATTTTATTAGAGGTTTTGCAATGATTGAGAAGTTGGGTATCCATTGACGGCAATAACCCACCATTCCCAAAAACATCCTGACATCTCTCTTTGTTGTTGGGGGATTCATCTGCAAGACAGCTGTTATTCTTTCCTTTGATATCCTTCGGGATCCTTTCTCAATTAGATGCCCTAAATATTTTACTTCTTTCTGACAATAATGCAGTTTCTTAGGTGACACCTTATGCCCGTTCTTTCCCAAATGGTTCAGTAATGCAATGGTGTCATATTTACAACTGTCTCTGGTTTTGGATGCAATTAACAAGTCATCAATGTACTGCACAAGAGTTGAGTTAAAAGGCAGCACAAGAGGTTCCAGATCTTTCTTCAATATCTGATTGAAGATGGATGGTGACTCAGAAAAACCTTGAGGGATTCTGCACCAACTGTACACCTTATCCAGGAATTTGAAACTGAACAAAAATTGGCTATCTTCATGTAGCGGTATTGAGAAAAATGCCTGTGATAAGTCTACCACAGTAAACCATTCAGCATCACAAGGAACTTGGAACATTATTACCGCCGGGTTAGGTACCACAGGGCAACATTTTATCACAATTTCATTTATTTTTCTCAAATCCTGCACAATTCGAACTTTCCCACAGGGCTTCTTCAAACCCATGATAGGTGAGTTGCATGGGCTACTCAAAACGTCTTTCAAAACTCCCTGTCTGAGAAAATCTGCAATTATCTGTGTCACTTCAATGAGTACATCTTGAGTCATGTGATATTGTGGTACTTGTGGAAATACTGCATTCGGTCTTATCTGCACCTTGACTGGTTTAACCCCTTTAATTAATCCGACCTCTTTTCCTGTCAAATCCCACACTTTCTCTGCCACAGACCCCTGTAGGTCAGCAGGTAAGTCGATCAGGGTGAACACTGGGAATAGAGTGATTAAAGGGTAATCTTCACTCGTCTCACCCCCTTCTATGAACTGGCCCTCATCTCCTTCATCATCACTGTTTGTCTGGACTTCTATTCCATCGTTGGAACAGGTAATTGAACATTTAGTCTTACATAGTAAGTCCCTTCCCAGTAGGGATACTGGACTTGAGTCGCATACGACAAACCTATGCAAGCCTTGGAAGCTTTCGATTTCAACCTGTACTGGGTCAGTAATTGGATTTGTCAGGTACTGGTTAGCCACACCAACCACTCGTATGGTGCGCCCTGATAGGGGTAGTCTCGGTAATTCTACGCTGCGGACTGTAGAACGTGTAGCTCCAGTGTCAACTAAAAACAAAACCTTATAGCCCATCACCTTTCCTTCTACATATGGGCCTCTCTGGTCTACTTCTAATGAGGCTGCAAGCCTACACTCTTCACTGTCTGAACTGTCATCTGACCATTCCTCATTCATTTCATTTTCACCTCGTAATGGGTATTGTTATACAGTGTTGTTTTGACTTGTCACCTGACCTGTGACCTGCTGAGGAAGCGTCACCTGTTGCTGTCCCGTTGGAGCTAAGGGTAACTGCATTTGCTGTCTAGGCACCATAGGAATCTGCTGCTGCATCGGTTGTACTGGCACGTTTTGAAAACGCGGCATTAACATTTGTTGCATAGGTTGTACCCCTGGCATTTGCATCAAGTTATTCTGTAAGTTCGGGTTCTGATGTCTCATTCTTGGACCTCGCGGATTCTGTTGTGTACCAACATTAATGCTCTGCTGAACTGCACCATCATGCACCATATTTGGACAATCCCGCTTCCAATGTCCCATGCCCCCGCACGCATGGCATGGTGACATCCTCTTTACTACCTGTCCGTCATTCTGAACGACGCCATTATTCATGTCCAAATTACGATTCACAAAACCTCGACCTCTACCTCTCGGCTGTGCCTGAAACCCACCATTTATTTGCGGTTGCAGGTGCATCATTTGCTGAACACCATTTCCCTAAATTCCAGCTTGTGCAGCTCTTATCTGCATCACCATCACCTTTTCTTTCAGCTTTTTCTGCTTCAACTCAATGTCATCACTACAGTATTTCGCATACTGTAACACCTCATCAATCGGTTTAGCTTGCCAACAAATCAAGTGATTCTTAAACATCTGACCAACCTCTGGTCTCAGCCCTTCAACAAATCTGAACACAAGATGATTCATGTCTTTCGGTTCGATCGTCTCAGTACCACTGTAATGTTTAAATGCCTTTAACAACCTCTCATAATAGGCATGTATTGATTCTTTAACTTCTTGCGAAGTCCGGTCGATTTTCTGCCAATCGGTCACCTTCGGCGACACTTTTTGTTTCAAAAACTCAATAACCTTATGATAATATTTCATCACCTCTTCAGAAGGTGCTCCAGTCATCTTATCCCTTGCTGGTTCCTTCGTGGGCCAATCTACCCCTCTTTTGCACTCGAGCCACAAATCCGGTGGAACAATAATCTCAAACAAGGTATTTAAGTCTTCCCAAAGACATTTTGCAAGCTTCACAAATCTGTCTGTCTGTTGATACCACTCGATCGTTTTTTCTCTTAATCTCGGGTAATCATTTGTAAAGGACAAAATATCTCCCCTGGACCAAGGCACATGGACTAAAACACCACCAGCCGTTTCTCTCATGGGCAGGATTTTTACTGCATCTAAATTGGGTGTGGTTGTTGTTTCAGTAGACCCTGGGCTATCCTTTTTCCCTTTGTCTCTTTTCTTTGCCCACCGGCCTTCCCATTTTTCTAACGCACCCCAAATTTGTGCACTTTGTAGTAATTCTTTCAGGTGTGTCTTCATGCCTGCAGATCTCATGTGATCAAAATCTTTGATGTCAAAATCTAATCTGTAGCTTCTTTTCTAATGCTTCGTGTTACTAATATCAATATTGTATTTGTCTGCCAGGTTTGCTAATCTCTGGTGTATCTTCCCTACTTCTTTGGTAATCTTAGGACATAAGTATCTCAATTCTGCCTCAGTGTAGGATTCCAACCTGTTTACTCCCATTGTTCCTTCCACTAACTCAGCAGCTTCTGCCCCTAGGCGTACAGGATTCAGATATTCGTCTTGTCTTTCCTTTTCAGAATCAATTTCGGTTACTATAGTTTTTCGAGAAGCAGAAGTTTTCTCTAACCACTCGTTTAATTGCTGTACTGTAAAACCTTGCAGTGAGATGTTTCCTGCAAGTATCATTGGAGTATGTGAGGCATTCGTGCTCATAGTTTGGGGAGTCAAAACTCCCAACCCTGCTTGTCGCATTGCTTCTAGAGGTGCCCCTATTGGACTGAGGTCCATTAAGGGTCTCTGTTGCTCACATACCTGTCCTTCCTGGGCCATTATCAGTGGAGTTCTAATAGACCCTCCTCTTATCGCTTCATGAGTCATAACTCCCTGTTCACAAGTTCTTGTTTTCTCTTGGGCATATAGCGGTACTGGGGGACCGACAGTAATAGGTAGTGATATAGCGGCAGGTGTCTGACCTGCTCCCAAACTTCTTGGAGCTCCAACACCATAGGTCTGTTCTAATGTACCTGGTACAGGCACTAACGGAGGTCCTGCTACAGGGTTATACCCTGGTATCAGCTGTGGCGGTTGTGACACTAGCTTTGGAGTTGACTCAATTTGAATCAGTCTTGGCTTTGTGTATATCGGGTCTGACGGCACCACCAAGTTTGTAGTAGTCTCAAGCACTGGAACATCGGGATAGATTCTTTTTATCTGCGGTGGAGGCTGCAACTGTGTCGGTACGTCTGGTGCAGTAGGTACACTGTCACCATTCTGTATCAAGGCTGTATCGCTAGTCTGTACCGTATCAGTAACTCCCTTCTCCTGCGTCTGGTTCCCAGGATTCAAGCTAGTACTCAGAACATCATCGCTCACCGCATAAGGTGGTGGTCGATCATGTAACAATCTATCCATAAACTCCTCATCCTCCGAATCATCCTCTTCCTCCCAGGACCTTTTTTGTTCTTTAACTTTGTCTGAATCTTTGTTAGTTTTACCAGAAGCTTTCTTTCCCTGTGTTTCTTCTCCCTGTGTTATCGCTGGAAACAGCTTTAACCCATCTACTATTCCCCATCTCCACATTTTATTCTCATTGTCCCATCTAGCTTCTGCATCGGATTTTTCTGCCCTTGTCAATCTCCTGTGAAACCTTTCTTGCCTATGTTTAAGAGCCATCAGGTCCCAAATCGCCAAAGCCTCATATTGTGCCGGTCTCGGAGGTGGTTTCTGCGTACTTAACATCCACCTTAAGTTTTCTAATACCTTTTGATTGAATGTCCCATGTTCCGGAAATGCTAGACACCCTTCTTTCTCCGTCAACTTGCGCCATTGTTTTATCCATAAACAAGGTGCAACACCCTTTTCCTCCATAACCGTATAAGCTGGAGTACCCTCGGGTGGTGTAGGTTCCCCATTGGTCCCCATCGGTTGCGACAATGTACACATCTCCCCTCAAAGCGCTTTTGAATGCCTTAACAAAATTCATTTTACAATTCTTTTATTCAGAAAAACGGCTTAATTCCCAGGACACTCTTCACCTATCCTTGTCTCAGCCTATTGCCTCTCACGGACGGCAGCCAATCCGTGCGCGACTCCTCTTAACATCTGACCTATCTCAGCGCGGCACCACTGACGTCACACTCACTCACTCTGCAGCTGACAAAGTCTTGCGGCTTGTCCACACCTTTACTAACTCATACAATTCATACAAACTAAAGCGATTTATTGCAGACACTTAAATGACAATACAAATCTGCCGGTTTTCTACAGGAAGGGTAACACATTCGCTTCAGAACTTTACAGAGATTTCACTTGAAGCCTCGGCCGTTACTCTCTCCTTCTCAGTTCCCACATGCGCAAGCAGAATTTGACCTGCAAATTCTACTCTCGACTTGTCAATGACTCCTTCTAGTGCACTTTAGAGCTCGTCAAATCTCCATCGAAAGTTTCATACATACGTTATGATTCAAACCTGACTTGTCAACCACGCCCGATTGACCTATTAAACCGCACAGATTACAACATAAACTATGTTTCTCATCCTACTCCGGAGTCTTAGACCTCAACTGGTCCGTATATACTAACCGACCACGTGGATAATTTTGAACAATAAGCGCTGCATTCACATGAAGTACGCCGACTTCCCTACTCTCATACCGTGGAGTACGCCCACTCCTGCTAAACAACACTTAATATGGCCTAAATACACACAAGTCTTCACAATCTTCTGCAAGATGCATAAGATTTAAGCAAGCGCAAAGACGCTAACCACACATACTTTGGCGCCGAGAACATTCCCAACTCATCTAGGCAGGCTCTGAGATCCCGGGAAAGCCCATGATGAAACTAGCCACTCATCGTTGTGCCAAATTTCATTATTACAGAAAACAAAATTAACAATAAAAACTCCGTCCTAGGGCCCCCAAGGGCCAAACCGTCGCTCTGCTACCAGAACTGTTAACGCGTCCGTCTATGTCAATTTATACACATCAGGACTCGTTTTAGGTCGATGAACCTTTGGACCCAATGGTGAGTCTCCGTAAGACGAGATTACCAATCATTGATCAATAGTATTATAAGAGTTAGTATCAGAATTATTTCTCAAAGATCATTAATAAACCTTCGGCGCATTCATTAGTTCTCAGACTCAAATAACCACACCTTGAAGGAAGATTTTGTGAATTTATTCCCTATTGATTACAATCTAATAATAAACATATTAGTTTCAAAACCAAGAAGCATAAGAGCATAATCACAAAAATGGCAACTACAATAAGCTTTCAACAATGCGGTGATCAGGATCATAAGATAGATACGTTAGTGAAGAATAGATCATGGTGCATGATAATTTATAAGATATCAGTTCAGCGTAGCTATGTGTCAGTCACGTCAGTTCCGTCAGTCAAATGAACACCTCATCTAACCTCAAATTAGCATTAGCATGTTGGGCTTCATGCGAAACAAATTAGAATATCAATTTGGAAAACATCTAACTATTATCTAATTAAACATACAGCAGTTGGTACCTAGAAAGAAAAGGCAAAAGATTCAGTTAGCAAATAATTACCCTCCTCGAGATAGGTCAGCATTCAGGATCAGTCTTCGTCTTCAGGACATCAGTAGAGTCACCGTCAGTCTATCTAAGTTGGAAGCAAGGAACACTTTCCCTTAAGGGGAAAGTTAACGGACAATCTATGGACAAGGTTATTTTCTAAGTCTCAAGTCATCAAATAGAGTGACAGAGTTTCTGGATGCAATCAATATCATCCCCTGCCTAATGCGTCTCGTCTCTCGTGTCATGAGTTTTTATCCCCTTTTCCGTGATACATTCCCCCAAAATTCTATTGGTTAGTAACTATACCCCATTATTGGTAACCAATCAAATTATACATTAAGTAATGCATTTGTAATTTCACGATATTTCTCTAACTCCTAATTGGTCTTCATAATTGACGTTTTTCGTAGGTGGCATACCCGGGGTTACTTCACCATCTTGGCACACGTCTCGGGTCAAGAGTTCTCTTCTCCTCGCTTTAGTGTCCTTGGAAGTGTCTATGTTTGTTTCCAAATCTCACAGTTTTATATTAGAAGCTACTAATATGCGGATGAGAAAATTCAACGATGTGTCTAACAAATGCAGAAAAGAACAATAGCTGGGTCATGGTCATTTGCAAGTCCGCACACTGGAGAAGCAGAAAAATATGCTTTTAAATGAGAGTTACACAGCTAGTTCGCGACTCATGCTAACTTAAGATATACGAGTTCTAATGAAAACAGTTTTAATCGCGGTAATACATATAATTAAAGATTATTTCTGTTATTCAGCATTAGTATTCACAAGCGAATAAATCTTCACGTTTATTAATACATCTCAATTTATTAATTTGCATCGTCAAATGTAAGCATTTCACATCTATAAAATATATGTTTAAGCTACGCTCTCTCAGTCTCAATGTTCGAAACATTTTTGGAGTCAGGATCCTGCTAATGGGGCAAACCATCAAGTTGAGTCTGATCTGCCTTCCAACATCAGTGTGGCAGCTAAACAGCAGACTGGTGGTAAAAACTGGATCTAAATCCTTGAATACGTTTCTAAGTCCCAGCTTTTAGGGTTAGGCAGGAGTAGTATGAACGGTTTGCTGGACCCTTTAGGAAGGTTGGCTTTTTGCAGCCTTTGTGTCCCTGTAGCTTAAAATGAGACTAGCCAACTACCCCTTGGAGTCCACTCTTCAGTGCTGGTTTCAAGTGAGAGAAGGCCCATCCTTGCTTTTTCCCTCTGTCTAGCCCCTCCCTCACCACTAAATGGGTATAGGGGAAACATGTCTCACATGCAGACTCCATCTGGCCTACAGCTAACTTTACTGGGGTAACCCAGCATGACCAACTAAGTTAGGTGGCACATCTTGCCTCCCAGGTCAGGCTTTAGTCCCCAAGAGAGGGCCAGTGCTGCTCCAAAGGCAAGCAGCCAGCAGAGGACACTGACAGATGTTAGTGACAGGAACCAGGACTCTGGGCCCTAGCCGTCCACTGACCATTGGAAGCTCTAATCCAGGGTTAGGAGTATGGCCTATGTCCTCACAAGGAATCACTCACCTGCTCCTTAGTGGACCTCATAGGCTTCTCTTGGTGGGGGGCTACCACCTAAAGTGATAGATACACTTTTTCCCTTCTCCCTCTCCAAGGCCAGGGGTCTGTACTCTTAGAATGAGTAGGTGTTTGGCAGCCCAGGCCTTCAAGGTTGACGAACTCTACGGGTGTCTTGGAGAGGTGTATCTGGCTCAGGTCCCCTGTCACCTCTTGCTGCGATAGTGCAGGTGAAAACCCTAGGTCAGCAGTGACTTCACCAGTCCCCTTCTTGGAGGCAGGGGAGGTCAGGATTATCCACCGGTCTCTGTGTGAGCATTCCCTCCTTTTCAAGGAACACAAGGGACACGGTGTAGACATACCACCCATTTGAATTTCTCACCCCACAAACTTCTCCTGGTAGGTACTGCTCTGTAGAAACCATCCCGTCATCCAGCATGGTCTTGCTGACACATGTATTCCTTGGAGCGGTGGCAGGTAGCCCATTCACCGTCATTCTGTGGAAGTGCCTCTTACCACCCTTGAGGACCACGATCTTACCATCTGGGTGCACCTTCCAACTAAAGGCTACTAATGTATCTTCACCTAGGTAGTCCTCACCCAAGGCAAAACTAGCCATGCCAGTGGAGTCCCCACCAGTGCTAGGCCTTTTCCTGGTGCATGAGGCATCCCTCTTTTTGTACTGACTGCTGACACTCATAGCACTTACTCTTCTCAAACTCTCTCTGTTCTCCTGGGTTCCCACATTCGTGTTTATCAGGAGTGGGTTGGGAATCTATCTCTGCTTCAGTTTTTTCAGGCCCTACAAAGGTCTTTTTAGGAGGCTTGTTGCTCCACTCCTTTTCCTTCTGTGGGAATAGCCCCCTTTCTTGGGATCACCATCTGGAATCTCTTCAATGCACAAGTGCGTACCCATTTATTAGTTGTCTTACCCAACTCTCTGGGGTTAGACAGCTTGGAGTTTATCAGGTGCCTGTGTAATGAAGAAATTCTAAGAATATGCACTGTGGCAATCAAAGTATACTGTCCATCATAAGTGTGAGAAAGTATCCTCTTTCCAGCATGGTTACCCCCATTTTTGGCCTGTTTGTGTGTGTTTGTCAGTGTATTTTTACTGTGTCACTGGGATCATGCTGGCCAGGACCCCAGTGTTCATAGTTAAAACCCTATATGTCAGTGTGTTTTGCCTGTCTCACTGCGATCCTGTTAGCCAGGACCCTAGTGCTCACAATTTGTGGCCTATGTGTGGTGTCAATATGCTTAACTGTGTTACTGAAGTTCTGCTAACCCGAACTCCAGTGCTTATGCTCTCTCTACTTACCAAGTTTGTCACTATAGTTTAGTGACTCCATATTCCAACTCTGATTCGCATACTGGACCCCCCCTTATAAGTCCCTAGTATTTGGTACCTAGGTACACAGGGCTTTGGGGTTCTAGGAGATCCTTATGGGCTGCAGCATTTTGTTTGCCACACATAAGGAGCTCATACAAATCTTTCATCAGGACTGCCACTGCACCCTGAGTGAAATAGTGCACACACTATTTCACAGCCATTTCCACTGCATTAAGGTAACTTATAAGTCACCTACATGTCTAACCTTCATTTACTGAAGGCCAGGTGCAAAGTTATTGTGTGTGAGAGCACCCTTGTACTAGCAAAGATGCCCCCACGTTGTCCAGGACCAATTCCCCAGACTTAGTGAGTGTGGGGACACCATTATAAGCGTGTACTACATAAATCTCCAGGTCCAGCAGTGTTCTGACTAAGGTACCCAGGGGTTCCACTTTTATGCCTGGCTCTAGCTTGTGGGTGAAAGAAACTCCCTGTCTGTTATACTTTTCATCCTTGGCGTGGTCTCCCTTAACTTTTTCCTCTGTTCCCCAGGTTATTGATGTGTGCTGGACTCTGATTTTGCTGTTTTTATTACTCTGGGCACTTTACCACTGCTAACCAGTGTTAAAGTGCAAGTGTTCCTGTTTAAAATGTGTACGTAATTGGTTCTCCATGATTTGCATATTTGTTTTACTGTTAAGTCCCTAGAAAAGTGCACTAGAGGTGCCCAGGGCCTGTAAATCAAATGTTACTAGTGGGCCTGCAGCACTGGTTGTGACACCCACACAAGTAACCATGTAATCATGTCTCAGACCTGCCACTGCTGTGTCTGTGTGTGTATTTTTACACTGTAAATTCGACTTGGCAAGTGTACCCACTTGCCAGGCCTAAACGTTCCCTTTTCTTACAAGTAAGGCACACCTAAGGTAGGCCCTAGGTAGCCCCAAGGGCAGGGTGCAGTGTATGGATAAGGTAGGACATATAGTAATGTGGTTTATATGTCCTGACAGTGAAATACTGCCACCTTCGTTTTTTTACTGTTGCAAGGCCTGTCTCACTCATAGGATAATATGGGGGCTACCTTTAAATATGATGAAAGTGTAACTTCCCCTAGAGAGTAGATGGACATGTGGAGTTTGGGGTCCCTGAACTCACAATTTAAAAATTCATCTTTTAGTAAAGTTGATTTTGAGATTGTGCGTTTAAAAATGCCACTTTTAGAAAGTGAGCATTTTCTTGCTTAAACCATTCTGTGACTCTGCCTTGTTTGTGGATTCCCTGTCTGGGTCAGTTTGACAGTTGGGTTGTTTTTCACCTCGCACTAGACAGTGACACAAAGGGAGCTGGGATGTAACCTGCATTTCCTGATTAGCCATCTCTGCTAGGAGGGAGGGGTGGAGTGGTCACTCTCATCTGAAAAGACTGTGCCAGCCTCTGACAATGCAGACTTCAACCCCCTGGTGTGTGTCTGAGGCCTTGCCTGGGCAAGGTAGGATTTCACAAGTAGGTATGAGTTCCCTTTGAATAAAGGTGACTTCAAAAACTAAAATGGGTATAAGAAGGGCACCCAAATCTACAGACTTTAGAAAAAACACTTCTGGAACCAAGAGGAACCTCTGCCTGGAGAAGAGCTGATAACTGAGGAAGAAGTGCTGCCCTGCCTGTGACTGTGCTTTGTGGAACTTTCCTGCAGTGCTGCTTCTGCCAGAGTAAGAGGGCAAAGACTGGACTTTGTGTGCCTTCCATCTTGTGACGAAATCTCCAAGGGCTTGATTTAGAGCTTGCCTCCTGTTGTTTGAAGTCTCAGGGACAGCAAAGACTTCTCTCTGCCAGCGCCTGGAGTCTCTGGAGAGACTCCTGCTCTGAAAAGTGGCACCCTATCCAGTATCTGGGCCCTTGGAAGGAAAGCTGGTGGAAATCCCAGGAAATCGACTTCGGACGACTCCGGACCAACGCCGCTGCCGAATCCGGTAACGCCGCCTGCACCCGACGCCGTGACCCTCGCTGGAACGCGACGCTCTTCGCAGGCCTGACGCCGCTGCAGCCCCGCTGAAGTCCGCGACTCCGTGGAAGTTGCCGCACCACGTCGTGACCGACGCCGCTCGAAGTGCACGGATTCAATGTTTCGCACGGACGCCGCGATCCCCGACTTCGCGCATCGGCTTATTTTCACTCTTCACCAAAGGTACTGTACTTGGGGGTCTACACGACTCCGTGTCCGGCGCTGCTGGTGTCGGCTTGTTGGGAACGACTCCGTCACAACGCCGTGTTAACATCTCATCTAAGCATTTTTTGTTTTTAAGCGCTATTTTTTAGTTTAACCTCTAAAAATTCATAACTTGACTGGTGTATGTCGGATTTTTGTCGTTTTGGCCTTGTTTTCTTTAGATAAATATTTCCTATTTTTCTAAACTGGTGTTGTGTCATTTTTTTGTGTTTTCATTGAGTTACTGTGTGTGTTGGTGCAAATACTTTACACCTAGCACTCTGACGTTAAGCCTACTGCTCTGCCAAGCTACCAAGGGGGTAAGCAGGGGTTAGCTGAGGGTGATTCTCTTTTACCCTGACTAGAGTGAAGGTCCTTGCTTGAACAGGGGGTATCCTGACTGTCAACCAAAGACCCCATTTCTAACATTGGTGATCAGCGGTTGGGATTTGGACTTGTATTTGTAGCAAAGATGAACCCACGTTGTCCAGGACCAATTCCCCAGACTTAGTGAGTGTGGGGACACATTATAAGCGTGTACTACATAAATCTCCAGGTCCAGCAGTGTTCTGACTAAGGTACCCAGGGGTTCCACTTTTATGCCTGGCTCTAGCTTGTGGGTGAAAGAAACTCCCTGTCCAATAAGAAAAAAGTTGCCAGGAGCAACAATACCCACTTTGACATCATTCCCAGGGGTTAGCCCTCAACAATCCCACAGTGCCCTGCTCTGCCAAAATTACTCATGGCACAATCCTTCTTCACCTGGTCAGTACTCTGGGCACACCCCTCAGTTGAGATGTGTATAGGGAAACGCGGAACTCTTCTTACAAACCAGTTCTGGAAAAGGTTTCCCCCAACTGAGATTGGTGCCACTCTGACTACTTGTGAGTTACATCTGCATGTAACAGATGATGGCCCTTTGAAGCTTGTGCAGGTTATCGGCACATCCCCCAGGCCATCCTTTCCGGAGGAGGTTACACTACCTCCTACCCAAGGACCATTTATTTTATTTCCTGAGAAACATTCACACTTCCCGGGAGGCTGCCAGATTGCGATTAACTCTGAAAATGCTGCTAGAGGCTTTAACCAGGAAAATGCCAATTTTTAAAAATCCGACTTGACCATCAGATTGAATTTTAAATTCATATTAATTTGAGTCCTTAAGCCATGATTCTAGCTATTTCCATACAGAAGTTATGCATTGTCCAAACTGAAGTTATGCATTATTAGGTGTTCTAATGTAACCCAGTACAATGTAATGGGAAAACCAGCTTTAGCACAGTGAAAAAGACTTTTGAGATGTTACACTGGCAAGTCCTATAAAACTTATGAGCACATGTCCTACTAAAGAGCCTATAGGGCCTACCGTAGAGGTGAATTATAAGTATTAAAAAGGAAGGTGTATACCTGGCAAAAGATTCACACTCACGGCCTGATTCACAAAGGATAAACCTTTGTATAAATTTACTCTTTTTCAGTATTCACAAAACTGCAGTTTAACAGTAAGTTTATGAGTGCAGGGACTCCCCATACGGGAATAGAATTCAGGACAGAAAAAGCTACGCCTGTCATTGGAGAATCTCATAGGAGCAGTGTGAGTGAATATAAGCAAAACTAATTTTGCCATTTGGTCAGGCTAAGGTTTTTTTCACATTTACATTGCGCAAACTCAACCCAAAGCTTTATGTGAGGACCAGTTATATTACACAAGGTGAAATCTATTTTCTTTGCCACAGGAAGTTTAACAGTCACAGCATCTTGAGCCAACGTTGAGTCTCAAACCCAGTTCCACAGTTCCAAAGTGGGCAGCTCTAGCCGTAATGTTACATGCTCTCCCCAAGGTGGGCCAAACAAGCAGAGATTACTTTAACTTTAAAGCATCCTGTGCTCCTCTGGTGCACATCCCTTTTCTTCTCTACTGTTCCTCACCCTGTACCTTTCTGACACACATCACTGTATTATTTTGTACATCATTCTGTGCAGCGCTGACTTCACCTAGGGCATCCTGTTGCACACTAATATATTTAACTGTTCATCTGCATGCGTGGATGACGGTATATTTGTTGCACTTTATGATCATAGATGTCTTTAAAAATGTTTGACTCTGTGCATGTGTGCATACTCTATAGGGGCATGGATTCATGCTCTGATTGAGAATGTGAGTCTGCATGTTGTGTCACTTTAGGTATATAAAATCCTATTGCCTTTTTCTTTGCTTTTTTGGCCTCACCTTGTCATGCTTATTAAACTGGAGCGCAGTGCTCTAGGATGCTGCACTGTGGGCAGAAAGCACCGCCGAGCCAAATTTACCAAACATGGCCTGTCCCCACCATGCTTACTCACAAACAGCCTTCCTGTTGCCCTACACACAACTTACCACTATACTGCAAAGGTGTGAGGGTGATGTCTAGAACAGATTTTCACTGGAAGGGTACACTTCCAGTACAAAATCCTTTGCTCATACACATTTTTAAACATTTCACCATTGAATGTGTGTTGTAACGTGCATCACACATGAAATGTGTGGAATGTTAGGAAAAATAAAAAGATTTGTTCAACAGCACACCTGCCTCAAGAAGGCAGTCTAACCATTTTAGTATCAGACTCTTGTAGTAGTAACTCACCACAGTACATACTGCACTCATCAGTATTAACGCGGCAGTGTCTTACCCCACCAGAATGCTGTAGGTCCCATCATTGTGGTGTGGTTTTGTGGTATTCTGGATTATCATTTACAGTACTTGCAAACATTAAAAAAACAAGGACTGGAGGGCAAATGTACAAAGGTTTTTTGCAATTGCAGAGCCTCCGATTCTTAAAATCAAAAGCCTTGTGACAACGAAAAAGCTCTGTCCCGATGTACTTTCTGAGTTGGAAAAGTGTTTCTAACCCTCAGAGTAACATTTGCGAATCATTCTGAATTGCTTGCAGGAGCGGGTGTAAAATGGCGGATTCTCTAATTTGCCAGTCACAATGGCGTGAGGCAATGGTTTGAGACCACAATTGTGACCACAAGCTATTAACTAGATAACAACACAAGAACTGGGGTAGTAACTTATCCACAAAGGGGAAAATGTCTGTGTGGGACAGTTTCCAGTTTGGGAATGTTAGCAAGTGGTCTCAGAGAAAGGGGTATTGGGTAACGGGATCACTGCATGCTCCCCTGTGTCATTCTTCCAAATGAACATTGATTTATGGATCCCATTAAGTATTTTCTTGCAAAGAATGTAAACTCATGGATGAAAGTGTGCTGTCCATTACAGGACTCACTCCTTGTGTCCACTGGGCACCAAAATGCCTCGTAGCTCATTAATAATACTGAAGAAGGAGGCTGTGTAGCCTCCTGCGGAGGTACTTGTAGCGCTACAACCGATTAGTGCATCAGTTGCACTGCAAAAGTAAACCCTGTTTGCAAATTAGCCAAGGATTTAGCCCCTTGTGATTCCTGAGCCCCCAATTTCCCTCTCAGATTTTAAAAAGATTTATTGCAGTTTAATTATCAGATACAAATGTGAAACATAGGGCAGAACTTGCCACATTTCTCTCTGTCTCGAAGGGCACATAGAGAAGTAAATTAAGGGCATGTGAAAAGAGAAACAGTGACTAAACTTTAAGGCAGCTTGTTAAGTAACTGTGCCAAATAGCGCAAACCTCATCAGCTGAAAGATGTGGTAGAATGCTATTGGCTCTGGGTTTGAGTTATGTGCATCGTTGGGACTGACTCTTCCAAAAAAGCTCGTGCTTATTACAATGCTTCACTAATGAGGCTCCCGTATTTGTATTATAGTGGTATGACTAACTTGGCACAACTGCAATATTCTGCAAAGCAGAAACCAAGGAATTTACAGAAAAAAGAAATTGCCTGTTTTTATTCCGAAGCAGCTGCAGTTGTAGTAGAGCAAAACTCTATACCTTAGCAGATTGCAGACACTCCTCTTTGCGGAGACTGAAAACCCCATGCATTAAAATACTACTAACAAAGCATTTGATGTTTAATTTCCAAAGAATGTCATAATTCAGTACTCGCAGCTTAACACTTACATGTGCGTGTAAGTTTACGACTTTCATCATTCATAGACAATACGGTCCCAAGCCTCAAAGCCTGTCAGTTTACTAATTTCCAGTAACCAATTTGCCTCCCAGAGGGGGGTCTCCTTCGTAGGTCGGTGGTGCTATCCCAGTATGGTGGTAACTTTGGACCATTCAGTGAGGGACACCTGAGTGGCTGGTAGGATGCGTTTTCGTTCTTCTCTCCCATGCTGACAGTAGAGACAAGATTCCCCCTCCCACTGCAGTCTCCCCAGTCTAAACATAGGGTGGTCCAGCGGGGCAGACATCCAGTCATTAACCCCTTTGCTGCCAGGCCTTTTCCTCCTCAGGTGCCAGGCCTTTTTTTGGATATTTGGGGCAGGGCGCGCTTAGGCCCTCATAACTTTTTGTCCACATAAGCTACCCACGTCAATTTGCGTCCTTTTTTTCCAACATCCTAGGGATTGTAGAGGTACCCAGACTTTGTGGGTTCTCCTGAAGGAGACCAAGAAATTAGCCAAAATACAGTGAAAATTTCGTTTTTTTAAAAAGAAATGGGAAAAAAGGGCTGCAGAAGAAGGCTTGTGTTTTTTTCCCTGAAATTGGCATCAACATAGGGTTTGCAGTGCTAAAATCACCAGCTTCCTATCTTTCAGAAACAGGCAGACTTGAATCAGAAAACCCAATTTTTCAACACAATTTTGGCATTTTACTGGACATACTCCATTTTTACGATTTTTTGTGCTTTCAGCCTCGTTCCAGTCAGTGACAGAAATGGGTGTGAAACCAATGCTGGATCCCAGAAACCTAAACATATCCGAAAGTAGACAAAATTCTGAATTCAGCAATGGGTAATTTGTGTAGATCCTACAAGGGTTGCCTATAGAAAATAACAACTGAAATAAAAAAATATTGAAATGAGGTGAAAGAAACAGCCATTTTTTCTCTACATTTTACTCTGTAACTTTTTCCTGCAATGTCAGATTTTTTAAAGCAATATACCGTTATGTCTGCTGGACTCTTCTGGTTGCGGGGATATATAGGGCATGTAGGTTCATCATGAACCCTAGGGACCCAGAGCCAATAAATGAGCTGCACCTTGCAGTGGGTTTTCATTCTATACCTCGTATACAGCAATTCATTTGCTAAAATATAAAGAGTGAAAAATAGGTATCAAGAAAACCTTTGTATTTCCAAAATGGGCACAAGATAAGGTGTTGAGGAGCAGTGGTTATTTCCACATCTCTGAATTCTGGGGTGCCCATACTAGCATGTGAATTACAGGGCATTTCTCAAATAGATGTCTTTTTTACACACTGTTTTATATTTGGAAGGAAAAAATGTAGAGAAAGGCAAGGGGCAATAACACTTGTTTTGCTATTCTATATTCCCCCAAGTCTCCCTATAAAAATGGTACCTCACTTGTGTGGGTAGGTCTAGCGCCCGCGACAGGTAATGCCCCAAAACACAAAGTGGACACATCACATTTGCACAAAGAAAACAGAGGTGTTTTTTGCAAAGTGCCTACCTTTGGATTTTGGCCTCTAGCTCAGCCGGCACCTAGGGAAACCTACCAGACCCGTGCATTTTTTAAACCTAGAGACCTAGGGGAATCCAAGATGGGGTGACTTGTGGGGCTTTCACCAGGGTCTGTTACGCAGAAGCCTTTGCAAACCTCAAAATTTGGCAAATAAAACACCTTTTCCTCACATTTCGGTGACAGAAAGTTCTGGAATCTGAGAGGAGCCACAAATTTCCTTTGACCCAGGGCTCCCCCAAGTCTCCTAATAAAAATGATACCTCACTTGTGTGGGTAGGCCTAGTGCCCGTGACAGGAAAGGCCCCAAAACACAAAGATGACACATCACATTTTCTCAAAGAAAACAGAGGTATTTTTTGTAAAGTGCCTACCTGTGGATTTTGGCCTCTAGTGCAGCCGGCACCTAGGGAAACCTACCAAACCTGTGCATTTTTGAAAAACTAGAGACCTAGGGGAATCCAAGATGGGGTGACTTGAGGGGCTCTCACCAGGTTCTGTTACGCAGAATCCTTTGCAAACCTCAAAATGTGGCTAAAAAAACCACTTTTTCCTCACATTTCGGTGACAGAAAGTTCTGGAATCTGAGAGGAGCCACAAATTTCCTTCGACCTATCGCTCCCCCAAGTCTCCCGATAAAAATGGTACGTCATTTGTGTGGGTAGGCCTAGTGCCTGTAACAGGAAATGCCCCAAAACACAAAGTTGACACATCATATTTTCTCAAAGAAAACAGGTGTTTTTTGCAAAGTGCCTCCCTGTGGATTTTGGCCTGTAGCTCAGCCGGCACCTAGGGTGAAACCCTGACAAACCTGTGCATTTTTTAAAACTAGAGACCTAGGGGAACCTAGGATGGGGTGACTTGTAGGGCTCTCACCAGGTTTTGTTACCCAGAATCCTTTGCAAACCTCAACATTTGGCAAAAAAACACTTTTTCCTCATATTTTGGTGACAGAAAGTTCTGGAATCTTAGAGGAGCCACAAATTTCCTTCCACCCAGCGTTCCCCCAAGTCTCCCGATAAAAATGGTACCTCACTTGTGTGGGTAGGCCTTGTGCTCGCAACAGGAAATGCCCCAAAACACTAACTGGACACATCAAAATTATCAAATAGAAAACTACCTGTTTTTTGGGGTGGTGGGACACCTGCGTTTTTGGTCCTGGCTCAGCAGCCATCTAGGAAACCTACAAAACCCAGACATTTCTGAAAACTAGACACACGAGGGAGTCCAGGGAGGTGTGACTTGCGTGGATCCCCCAATGTTTTCTTACCCAGAATCCTCAGCAAACCTCAAATTTAGCTAAAAAAAACAAATATTTCCCACATTTCTGTGTGGGATCACCGCATCGGGACACATTTCCTATCACCCAACATTCTCCTCAGTCTCTCGGTAAAAATGATACCTCACTTGTGTAGGTGGGCCAAGTGTTTGTGACAGGGAAGAGGCAAAAACACGTCGAAATTAAGGGGTAATCAAAGTGGGTCCAAAAGGGCAGTTTGAAAAATAACATTTTTAGGCTGACAAGTGCAACAGAAATTTTATCGCTATAGATGAGACAATGCTGGGTGGTAGTAATTTTGTGGATTCCTGCAGATTCCGGAAGGTTTCATCATAAAAAATGTGGGAAAAAAGTGTTCTTTCCAGCAAAGTTGCAGGTTTGCAAGGCATTGTGGGTAAGGAAATGGTGCAGGGTGCATGTGAAGCACACCACCCTGGAATGACCTAGATGTTTAGTTTTCAGATGTGTCTAGGCCTTGTGGATTTTTCTACATGACATCGTCCCAAAGTTAAAAAAAGAGCAGCCCTCACCATTTCCAAGTGGGACGTTTTTGAGAGTTACCAATCTCTAATGGCCCAAATGTAATACAAAAACCCAAAATAATCAAATGTCCTCTTGCTTGCCATGGGATAAGATGTTTTTTAGTTTGCAAGGGAGAGCTGAAAGACTGTTAGCCCCTTCAGTTTGGGTGGGGGAATAACCAGGCCCATACTGGTTGGTAACCACCACCCCATTATTTTCTTTTATTTCTTTTATTCCCTGGCATCTAGTAGACTTTCTGTCCCCTCGGGGTGTGGATCGGGGGTAATTGCCCAATCTCCCCCTTGGTGGGCAGAACAACTTTGGCCCTCTTTAATTGAGGTGGGGGTATGGCCATACCCCCAAAATCTTATTTTGAAAAAATAATCTTCCCTGGTCTTTGGTCGGCTTTCTGCTCCCATTGGGGCAGATGGGCCTTCCAAAAAGAGGCCAATATGGCCCCAGGGGGGGCAGGTATGGCCAACAGTAATGTGCCCCCATGGGGAGCGAACGTTGCCCAAGGGGCTGCCCCCCCAAACAAAACACACACATACACACACACCAATCCATGGTGTCTAGAGGTTGCTGCCCCCTTTGGGGGCAGATTGGCCTAACAAAAATAGGCCGATCTGTCCCCAAGGGGGGGGGGCAGAAATGGCCTAAAAATAGTCCCCCCTCCCCTGGAGCGGGCCTTGTCTGAAGGTCGCTCTCTAAACATAAAAAACTAAACAAAAAAAGTGATCCCTGCAGATTGGCCTAATAATATTAGGCCAATCTGCCCGCCGGGGGAGGCAGAAATGGCCTAAAAATAATTTGTCCCCTTATGCGCAAGTATGAATAAAATAAATACTCCCTGGTGTCTCGTGGTTTCTGTCTCCCCTGGGGGGAGATTGCTAGGCCGATCTGAAAATGGCCTACTAATAATTTGCCCCCCGGAAGCGACCCTTGCCTAAGGTGTTGCTCCCCAAACATAAAAATATAAAAATAAACACAAAAAAAATTATCCCTAGTGTCTAGTGGTTTAAATGGCCTAAAAATAATTCCCCCCCCTGGGGAGCGGCCCTTGCCCAAGGGTCCGCTCCCCTTATGCGCAAGTACAAAAAAAAATAATCCCTGGTGTCTAGTGGTTTCTGTCCCCCCTGGAGGAAGATCACAAGACGGGTCTGCCCCGGCTAATAATAATTTGCCCCTCCCCCCCCCGGAGTGACCCTTGCTCCCCAAACATAAAAAAATAAAAAAAATAAAAAATTAATGAGCCCTGTTGTCTAGTGGATTTCTGCCCCCGGGGGCAGAAATGGCCTAGAAATAATTTGCCCCCCTGGGGAGCGGCCCTTGCCCAAAGGGCCGCTCCCCTTATTGAAATACATAACAAAAAAAAATAACCTTGTGTCTAGTGGGCATTTCTGCTGCCCGATCGCATCGTGATCGGGCAGCAGAAATGCTCAGAGAGACATTAAAGGAGAGGAAAGGCCTTTCCTCTCCTTTCATGCCTCTCTGCCCCCTTCACGTGATCGGAGGAGAAATGCTTTTGCATTCTGTACGTCATCTGTTATTTTTGCATTTATCGCCCTAGGTGGTAAGGGTATGCCCAGACTTGGGTCCCATGATTACTTTGCCACTGGATTCAAACTAGCCTGGTTGATACCCTGAAACCGGACAGAGGATACTATGTTCTGGTCCAGAGAGGACCTGGCTTGGTAGTGCGGCCTGGACTATTCACATGGGGAAAAGGGTCAAGACTGATCTGCATATGGTTAGGACCAAACTGGGGTGGGGTAGTAAGCCAAATAACAATGGATTAAATACAGATCTTTGTGACTGCGGTGAATGTTTGGATTGTTCAGCATTCCATCCATCATCTTTTTGCATTTGTCAACCTAAGTGGCAAGAGTATGCATAGATGTGGGTCCCGTTCTCACTGTGCCACTGAATTCAAGCTAGCCAGGCTGTTGAATGGTGATACTCTGAAACTGGTCCTAGGATACTTGTTTCTGGTCCAGGGAGGACCTGGCTTGGCAGTCTGGGCTGAACTATTCCCATGGGGAACAGGTTCAAGACTGATTTGTATATGGCTGGGTCCAAACTGGGGTGGTGTGGTGAGCACAAAAACACTGGGTTAAAGCCAGGTCTATGTGACAGGGGTTGAATGTTTGAATTGTTCAGCATTTCTTTCATCATCTGTTCTTTTTGTATTTGTCACCCTAAGTCGGAAAGGTATGCCCAGATGTGGGTCCTGTGTTCACTGCATCAATGAATTCAAGCTAGCCTGGTTGATTAAGGTAGATATCCTGGAACTGGTCCTAGGATGCTTGTTTCCTGGTCTGGAGAGGACCTGGGTTGACAGTTTGTGCTAGACTGTTCAGGGTCAAGACTGATTTGCAAAGGACTGAATCCAAACTGGTGTGTTGTGGTGAGTATAGGAGGCTGGCCTGGTTTGTGGTGGGTACCTTCGGTACTTACACCTTATACCAGATCCAGTTATCCCTTATTAGTGAAGTAGTAGTGTTCTAGCAGCTTAGGCTGATAGAGGTAGCTATAGCATAGCAGCTTAGGCTGAACTGGGAGACATGCAAAGCTTATCCAATACCACTTATAGTTACACAGTACTTATACACAAGTAAAGACAATACTCAGTGTTACCAAAAAAAAGGTATTTATTTGGGTGACACAGTACCAAAAATATCTTAGAGACAATACTCCTTCTGGGTCGCCAAGCACTGTTTTTGTATGCTTTTTTAGAGGACCACTTTGGCGCAAACGAGCCAACATTTCCTTAAAGTATAGTTCAGTATCCACCCGGATCCCATGTGCCACCTCACGGTCTTGTAGGTTCTAGGCCCTCAATATCCGTCCTTATACCCTTCCCTCTCAGCCCCCCAGACGCACCTCCATGGGAGAGTGGTCAGACAGCGCTCGTGCTAGATAGTTCGCCCGGTGTATAGTCCCTAACTCTCCTGTGGAGGTAAAAATATATTCTAATCTAGAACATACTCATGGGCCCGGAGAAGTAGGAGTACTTCCTGTCAGTGGGGAGGGCACACCACCACAGATCGGACAATCCCAGGGCTGCAGCAAAGCGTTTGAGCAGAATAGTGGGGCAGGTCTTCCTGGGCGTCCCGGGCCTGTCCAAATCTGTCGACATCACATTGTTAAAGCCTCCCTCTAGAACAGAGAGTGGGCAGTCTGCCAGCAGCAGCATCTCTGCTAATTTCTCAAGCAAGGGAGTCTGGAGCCTGGGTGGCTGTATGCGCTCAGAAACATGACCTCCTGCCTACCCCAGGACCCCTTCAACCCCATGTACCTACCATCTTGGTCTGTCCACTGTCTCAGGATTCAGAAGGGGGGGTCCGGCGGATCAGGATTGCCACACTCCTGAAGCCAGAGGTAAAGCTTGAGTGTGCCAACATACCATAGGGCCCCCTGCCCAGGAATTTGCACTGTGAGCCTCTAAGATGTGTCTCCTGTTAAAGTACAACTCCTGGGTGCAACATCTTTATGTATTGGTACACCAAACCCCTTTTGACCTTGACACCCAGTCCAATCACATTCCAAGATAATTCAATGAGGGACTTTGAATCCACCAGGGGAGACCATTTGTTGCTATCTGTCGGGGTCATCCTAGGTCTGAGGGAGAGAAGTTGCAAGCAGTTGCGTGCACTTCGATGGAGGCTGTAGGAAAGTAACCTCTTTCTTTGTAAGGATACCCCATTTTTCTGTCTGATGTCAGTGTGTTTGACTGTGTTCATTGGGACCCTGCTAACCAGGACCCCAGTGATTATGCCCCCCCCAAAAAACTCTGTATTTCATCCCAAAATTGCCACACTGGTGCCCCATTATAAGTCCCTAGTATATGGTACCTAGGTACCCAGGGCACTGGGTTCCATGGGATCCCAATGGGCAGCAGCATGTATAGGGAGCCTAAGCAAAGGGTTCTGCAGAACTGGGTGAAAAGGTGCAAGCACCTTTTCACTGCCACTTTTCACTGCATCAGGGTCCTCGTTACAACCCTGGCGGTTGGTGTTAAAGCGGTGGTAATACCGCAAACAGGCTGGCGGAAAAGAAAATTAGATTACGACCACGGTGGAAACCTCCAACATAGACAGCCACTGTAACACTTCGACCACCACGGCGGTAGCAACAAACACCGCGGCGGTAACCGCCAACAGACAGGCGGAAGACAATGTACCGCCCACGCTATCACAAGATGCCAATCCGCCACCATTTCCAGGGTGGAACCAACGCGATCAAAAACATGGCGGAAACAGTACACAGAAGGGGAAATCACTCACTTCTCCACACTCCACGAGGAACCAGGACTCCATGGAGCCAGAACTGCAGATACCGCCGGCGATCGTCTTCCTGCTCCTCTATCAGGAGCTCCAGAGAGGGCGGCGACGACCACGGTGAGTACTGCACCTACAACACAGGGGAGGGGGAGAGGGGAAAGAGTACACAGAAGGGGAAATCGCTCACCTCTCCACATCCCACGAGGAACCAGGACGCCATGGAACCAGAACTGCAGGTACCGCCGGCGATCGTCCTTCCTGCTCCTTTATCAGGAGCTCCAGAGACGGAGGCGAATGACCACGGTGAGTACTACACCTACAAGAGGGGGGAGGAGGGAGGGAAAAGAGAGTGACACACACCCGCAACATGCAACACCCCCACCCCCACCCTCACCCACAACACCATACACACAAATACATGCTGCAACATTACATATACGCCCCCCCA
Organism: Pleurodeles waltl; assembly: GCF_031143425.1. Classification (NCBI taxonomy): domain Eukaryota; kingdom Metazoa; phylum Chordata; class Amphibia; order Caudata; family Salamandridae; genus Pleurodeles; species Pleurodeles waltl. Next base: position 1,055,636,631 of record NC_090448.1, read on the forward strand.
CCCTCCCTTCAATAACACAAGGACAAAAGGAATTGATTTGAACGACTGTAATCACTAAAAATCCAGTAGTCAAAACTCTAAATACAGTATATACAATTATGTACACCAACTACACAATCATTGTCTGTGGACCACTAGGCCCAAAATGCATGGGCGAGGCCCACACTCGATACCTGACTCCAAACAGGGAGAACACTGGAGGGGCATCAGATGGAAAATAAATGCATGATGCCACTGCTCCACGAAGGGTCTCCATGCCCATTGATGTATCCTGGGGAGTGCAAAGCCACAGTCTCTCAAGTCTCTCCAGTGGGTGGTTTGCCCACTGCTTTATCCTTGGGAGTGCAAAGCCACAGTCTCTCAAGTCTTTTCAGTGGGTGGGTTGCCCACTGCCCTATCCATGGGAGTGCAAAGCCACAGTCTCTCAAGTCTTTTCAGTGGGTGGGTTGCACACTGCTTTATCCAGGGGAGTGCAAAGCCACAGTCTCTCAAGTCTTTTCAGTGGGTGTGTTGCACACTGCTGTATCCTGGGGAGTGCAAAGCCACAGTGTCCCTAGTCTCTCCAGTGGGTGGGTTGCCCACTTCTTTATCCTGGGGAGTGCCAAGCCACAGTCTCTCAAGTCTTTGCAGTGGGTGGGTTGCCCACTGCTTTATCCTGGGGAGTGCAAAGCCACAGTCTCACAAGTGGATGCCTTTCTCCACTGGTTCTGGAGGGGGTTTTGTTCCCAGAGTGCTTCATCCTGCCAAGGACAGAGGTAGTGGATGTTATACTCCACTGGTTCTGGAGGGGGCTTTGTGCCCAGAGTGCTTCATCCTGCCAAGGACAGATGTAGTGGATGTGATACTCCACTGGTTCTGGAAGGGGCTTTGTGCCCAGAGTGCTTCATCCTGCCAAGGACAGAGGTAGTGGATGCCTTTCTCCACTGGTTCAGGAGAGGGCTTTGTGCCCAGAGTGCTTTATACTGCCAAGGACAGAGGTAGTGGATGACTTTCTCCACTGGTTCTGGAGGGGGCTTTGTGCCCAGAGTGCTTCATCCTGCCAAGGACAGAGGTAGTGGATGCCTTTCTCCACTGGTTCTGGAGGGGGCTTTGTGCCCAGAGTGCTTCATCCTGCCAAGGACAGAGGTAGTGGATGTATTTCTCCACTGGTTCTGGAGGGGGCTTCGTGCCCACAGTGCATCATCGAATGAATGACCACTGGGGATGGCAGCCATGTCTGCGGTGTCATGGGGCCGCTGGCGGTGCTTGCGGTGGTGTCAGTCGCGGCGGTGCTGGCGGCGGGCTATGTGGCGGCGGTGCTGGATGCGGGCTCTGGGGCAGTGGTGCTGGCTGTGGGCTCTGTGGCAGCAGTGCTGGCAGCGGGCTCTGTGGCAGCAGTGCTGGCTGCGGGCTCTGTGGCAACGGTGCTGGCTGCGGATTCTGTGGCATTGGTGCTGGCGGCGGGCTCTGTGGCGGCTGTGCTGGTGGTGGTGCTGGCTGCGGGCTCTGTGGCAGTGGTGCTGGCGGCAGACTCTGTGACGGCTGTGCTGACAGCGGTGCTGGCTGCGGGCTTGGCGGTAGCGGTGCTGGCGGCGGGCTCTGTGGCGGTGGTGCTGGCGGCGGTGCTGGCGGCGGCGCTGGCTGCGGGCTCTGTGGCAGCGGTGCTCGCAGCAGGCCCTGTGGCAGCGGTACTGGCGGCGGGCTCTGTGGCAGCCGTGCTGGCTGCGGGCTCTGTGGCGGCGGTGCAGGTGGTGGGCTCAATGACAGCGGTGCTGGCGGAGGGCTCTGTGGCAGCGGTGCTGGCTGCGGGCTCTGTGGCGGCAGTGCAAGTGGTAGGCTCAATTACTCCGGTGCTGGCGACGGGCTCTGTGGCAGTGCACGTGGTGGTGCAGGTGGCGGTCTTCTCCGCCGTACATGTTGGCATCGACGTAGACAGAAGGTGTGACAGTGGTACCTCAGTTGGTGCCACCATGCCCTCTCCTGACCTGCCCTTCAGTTTATGGCACTTCCCCACCCTGGATGGTGGCGCAGCTGTCTTGCCACTATCGCCTTTCATTTTCACTGAGCCCTTGTTGGCAGGTGTTTTCTGCTTCTCCCTCCGGGATGTGGGTAACATTTTAAGTTTTGCAGGTGGCGTAATGTCCTTGCCCTCGCTCTGTGGCACACTGGCAGCCCTGATGGCTGGTGCACTCCAATAGCCCGCAGTTGCTGGCACCACTGTGCCTGGGGATGTGGTGGCTGAGGTGCTGGGTTGGGACCTGGAAAGCCTGGCCCTAGGGGACGGACGGGGGGAGGTGTAGGGAAGAGGTCAATATTAGCCAGGAAAAGTTTTTTAGACACACTGGGACGGGTAGATGGAGCGGGTTTGGGAGTGGAGGTAGAGGTAGTGGTTGTAGAAGGTGTACGTCTGCTGAATTTGGGTGAAGGTGCATTGGGCTGGAGGCTGTTGTGAGGTGGATGGCTGTTGGGTGGGTGTGTGCCTGCGTTTATGTACTTTGGGAGGACGGCTCACAGACACACTGGGAGAGGACACAGGGGATGTGTGAATGGTAGTGGGGGTGGTGAGTGCACGTGAGCGGTGGCAATGGGCATGCTGGTGATGGAGGTAGTGGCTGAAGATGTAGTGCATGCAGGTGTGAGTGGAGACGAGACTGGGAGGGAGGAGGGAGACGTAGAGGAGGGGGACACAGTGGAGGCAGTGGATGTTGGTATGTCTGCATGGGTGTGATGCTTGTGTGAGTGTCTGTGGGATGTGTGGTGCTTATGTTTTCCTGAGCCACCCTTGTGTGTTAATGTGTGTGCATGCTGGTCTGATGGAGTGCTTGTGTTAGGCTGTGGTACAGGGGATTGGGTCTGGGTGGAGGAAGTTGGAGGGGGGAGGGGGGACACAGGGACAATGGCTGCAATCAGTGCTGAGGCCAGAGCCTGAAATGCTCTCTGTTGGGCTGCCTGGCCAGAATGAATGCCCTCCAGGTATGCATTTGTTTGTTGCAAATGCCTCTCAACACCCTGGATGGCATTCAGAATCGTAGACTGCCCAACAGTGAGGGATCTCAGGAGGTCAATAGCCTCCTCACTGAGGGCAGCAAGGCTGACTGGGGCAGGGCCTGAGGTGCCTGGGGCGAAGGAGATGCCCACCCTCCTGGGTGAGCGGGCACGGGAAACACGCTGAGGGGCTGCTGGGAGGGCGGTGCTGGTAGGGGGGGTGGTGGCTGTTCCTGTTGATGCGGGGGCACAGAGGGGCCCACCACCGCAAGGGAGCTCCCATCAGAGGAGGAGTCACTGTCGCTGGTCTACGCTCCTGTCCCCGCCGTGGAGCTCCCTTCAGACTCCGTTGTTTCGCATTCCAGGGCCATGTGGGATGCAGCTCCCTCCTGCTCCGGTGCCACTGCTCCTGCGCCTGATGATGCTATTGCACACAAGAACAGGGAGACCACAAAAAGGGGGGGGGAGACAGAAGAAAGACATGTTTAGTGCATGCAACACCTCTACCGCTGGCGGACACTACAGACACAGCAGACCTCTGCACTACGCCATGCACTTATAGTTCCTAGATTATTCATAGGTCCATGGGTTACAAGGCCTATGCCCGATTGCTGCACACATGGAAGTCACAGGAGCCTGACTAGGTGAGATGGCACTAACCACTAGTGGGGTTGGGGTGCCACTGATCCTGCCTCACAAGGAACCTTGCCTACCTATCTCGCCCTGGCATAGGGGAACCCACTGCCCACCTCCCCTACCCAGACACCTCATAATGCGCGCAGAGTCAGCTGAATGATAGTGTACTCACCCCCTTGTGGCTCCTGTGATGCCCTCAAGTGCCCATCCAACTCCGGATACGCCACGGCCAGGTTCCAGAACATCAGGGGGGTCATGGTGCGACGGGCACCCCTCCAATGTTGGGAGGCCATCCCCAGCTGGGCCTCCGCCGTCTTCTTGCTCCAGCGGTGAATGTCCTCCCATCTTTTCCAGCAGGGGGGGCTCCGTCTGTGGTGGACCCTGAGGGTCCGGACGTCCTTGGCGATGCCATGCTAAATATCCTCCTTCTGGTGGGCGCTGACCTAGAGGAATAGTACAGGGGAAAAAGATAATCTTTACCCGTCCGGACCGTCATACACATTGGCCCATGTTTCCACACTTGCCCTGACGCACATACACTCACCGTCCACTCATGCAGGCGTCAGTCCGTCCCCCCCATGTATCTTCCAGCTGCACCACTCCAAACAGGCATTGCCCATGCAGCATGCTCACAGTGTACTCACCTGTTTGTCTGGACGACTGTAGAGTAGCGTGTACTGGGGGAGGACCCCATCCACTAACTTCTCCAACTACTCCGAAGTGAAGGCAAGGGCCCTTTCCCCAGACACATGAGCCATCGTTGCTTCCAGACCCAGGTCACAGCAGCACTTGCAGTGTAGGTCCTCACCTGTCGAAGGTCAGGTATCAAGTGAGTGAACAGACAGAAAATGGAGGTCACGTCCGCGGCGGTGCGTATCGTCACCGCCGGGCGTACATCGTCATTGGCTCCTGGGACCCTTAGGGTCCAATGTTAACCAATGCAGAATTGCACTGCGGTCTTCGACCGCCTACCACGATGGTGTTGAACGCCAGCGCAGTTACCTCATATTCCCTTGTCCCACTTTACAGGTCAGGCAGCCGCCATTTCAGGGTGCCACATGGCATTAATAATAACTGCGTCACACCTATCTAGGCCTTGCATACAGACAGTAACAGGCACATTGAGGATTAATACATGTGTACTAATGACATTTTGTAATACCTCAGTGTTGGCTGTTTCTCTGCTCGCTGTTCTCGTCCATAGGGCATGTCCGCTGGGGCAGGTGGTGAGATGGAGGCATCCTCCGGTGTACAGACCGCTGGTGGACCTGTCGACAATGGAAGAGAGACACATAATAGTCACCTACAGACTTGATCGTGCAACAATCCATGAACTGTATGCCCAGTTGGAGCCAGAACTGATGTCAGCTATCCGCAATCCCACAGGGATCCCCCCTTTAGTGCAGGTCATGTCAGTACTCCATTTCCTGGCAAGTGGGTCTTTTCAAACCACAGTGACCATTGCATCAGGGATGTCCCAGCCGATGTTCTCTAACGTGTTGTCCAGAGTGTTGTCTGCCCTGCTGAAACACATGCGCAGCTACATCGTTTTCCCTCAGGTGGAGGATTTGCCTACAGGGAAAGGTGACTTCTATGCCCTGGGACATATCCCCAACCTCATAGTTGCTATTGATGTGACACATGTGGCCTTGGTACCCCCTGCAGGAGTGAACAGGTGTACAGAAACAGGAAGAGCTACCATTCAATGAATGTGCAGATGGTGTGTTTGGCCGACCAGTACATCTCCTATGTGAATGCCAAATTTCCTGGCTCAGTGCATGACGCTTACGTTCTGAGGGATAGCAGCATTCCTTATGTGATGGGGAAACTTCCAGAGGCACCGTGTGTGGCTAATAGGTGAGGACAAGGACCCTATACCCTGTAAATAGTTGTCTGGGTCTGGAGTGGTCCCTAGGGGTTAGTGTGTGTCTAACAGTAGCCCCTCAATATTTTCAGGTGACTCTGGTTACCCCAACCTGTCATGGCTACTGACCCCAGTGAGAAATCCCAGGACAAGGGCAGAGGAGCGCTACAATGAGGCACATGGGCGAACTAGGAGGATTATAGAAAGAACCTTCGGCCTCCTGAAGGCCAGGTTCCGGTGCCTCCATATGACAGGTGGTGCTCTCTACTACTCACCAAAGAAGGTGTGCCAGATCATCGTGGCATGCTGTGTGCTGCACAACCTGGCTTTGTGACAACAAGTGCCTTTTCTGCAGGAGGATGGGCCAGCTGGAGGTCTTGTGGCAGCTGTGGAGCCTGTGAACAGTGAAGAAGAGGAGGCAGAAGAAGAGGATATCGACAACAGAAACACCGTTATACAGCAATACTTCCAGTGAGACACAGGTAAGAAGATATCATTGCCTCCCACATCTCATACTATTGTTTGACCTATCATAAGTCTGTCATTTTCACCCAGTGTATGGACCCTGACTTGTCACTTTTGCCTTTCCATTTAACAGATGTGGGTCCCTCTTTGAGACCTCTGCTATATTTCCTCATGGACTAGAGCTGTGTTACACCGGTATGTTGACATTTAAATTGACATTGCTATATTCCGTAGTTATTGCAATTACAGATTTGTGAAAGCACAGACTGACTCCAGATTGTTTTGTGATTGATGTGTGTTTATTTTTGTGCAAATAAGTGGAGGGGGTTGTAAAATGGGCGGGGGGGATGGTGGAGGAAAGTCTAGTCTATTTGTTTCACAGGTGCATTGTCCAAGGAAGTGGAGCAAGGGCAGTTGAAGGATGGACAGGGTGACAAAGTGGGACAGAAGGATGACTTTCAGGGGGGGTCTCATTTCCTGGCGGGGGTCTTGGCAATGTTCTCTGTCTTGTTCCTGGATCTCAGGGACCGTTTGCGGGGTGGCTCTCCATCTGCAGGGGGTGGGGTGCTGGTGTTGTGGTCCTGTGGTGGTGCCTCCTGTCCACTAGTGCCAGCGGAGGTGGTGGGCTGTTCATCATCCAGGCTAGTGTCAGGGGCCACTTGTTGTGCCGCAGTGTCCTTCCTGGTGTTGACAAGGTCCTGCAGCACCCCTACAATGGTGACCAGGGTGGTGTTGATGGACTTGAGTTCCTCACTGATCTCAAGATAGGTTTTCCTCCTGCAGCCGCTGGGTTTCCTGAAAGTTGGCCAGTACCGTTACCATTGTCTCCTGGGAATGATGGTACGCTCCCATGATGTTGGAGAGGGCCTCGTGGAGAGTGGGTCCCCTCGGCCTGTCCTCCCCTGTCGAACAGCAGCCCTCCCAGTTCCCCTGTTTTCCTGTTCCTCTGTCCCCTGAACCGTGTGCCCAATGCCACTGCCCCCACGTCCCTGATATTCTTGGGGTGGTGAGTTTGCCTGGGTTCCCTGTAGTGGTGGACACACTGCTGCTTGACGTGTCCTGGGGACAGAGGGATGGGCCCGCTGGGTGGGTGCTGTGCTGGTGTTTCCTGAGGGGGGAGGCTCTGTGGTGGCTTGTGCCAGTGTCAGGCGACTGCAACATTTCCCCAGTTGTGCATCCTCTGAGGACAGCCCTTCTTCAGCCAGCACCAGAAGGAAGTAGGAATCTCCCTTGGAGTGAAAGATTCACTCCCCTGCTTCTGCAGGCACCAACTGCAACGACGACCGGCTGCGTGGATCCCCTCTCCTGCTGAGCAGTGGGGATCCTGCATCACGGGTGGTGGACAAGTGGTTCTGACCATCCTCTTTTCCAGCGGTCCAACTTGGGTGGAGGTAAGCCCTTGCCTGCCCACACAGAACAGTAACTGTGTGCACTGTGTCCTTTGTAGCTGCCAAGGCTTGTAGGAATTTTTCCAAGGGATCTTCAGGGATCTTGAAGCCCCAGCCCCCAGCACTCCATCCTGCGATGCACAGCTCCCTAAGTGGTTCTCCGGTGGCGTGGCAGCCCTTTATGTAGTGCTGCTTGGGCCTCTTCTTCAACTTTCATGTCTCCATGCTGTGGGACTCCTGTCGGTGCTGCCAGTGCTTCTGCAGGCACTCTGTGTTGCTTCCTGGTCCCGGGCAGCTCCACTTTCCACTAACCACAAGTTTTGCATGTGTCAAGGCTTGTTGATGGAATCCGAAGACGCAAACCTGACTCCTTCTGGCGTGGGACATCACCTGCATCCTCCAGAAACTCAACTTCATCTTTTTGGGTGCAGTGCTGACTCTCCTTCTTCATAGTCAACTCACCTTCAGTCTGGTGGGTAGGGGCTCCTGCCCTTCCTGGACTCTGCTGTGCTTCTTGGACTTGGTCCCCTTCTTCCACGGGTCCTCTTGTCCAGGAATCCTCTCTTAGTGTCTTGTAGTCTCTTCTGTGCTTTGCATTACTCTTCCTTTCTTCTAAGTGGGTCTTCTGAGGAATTTACAGTGATTTACTCCTGCTTTCCTGGTCACTGGGGTGGGTTCTGATACCTACCTTTGAGCTTTCCTAATACTCCCAGTTCCCCTCTACACACTCCACTTACTTAGGTGGGGGACTGACTCTCACATTCCACTTTTTAGGTATATGGTTTGTTCTCCCTCAGGGCTATTTCTCCCTATTGTGATTTTCACTAATTGCTAAACTCGAACTGTTTTATGCCTATTTCTGCATACTAGTGCATATAATGTGTGTATGACTTACCTCCTAAGGGAGTATAGCCTTGCTGGTATTTTTCACCAAAATAAAGCACCTTTATATTTGTAACACTGAGTGTTTTCTTTTATGTGTGTAAGTACTGTGTTACTACAGTGGTATTGCATGAGCTTTGCATGTATCTTAGCTAAGCCTTGGCTGCTCATCCACACCTACCTTTAGAGAGCCTGGCTTCTAGACACTAACTACACTACACTAATAAGGGATACCTGGACCTGGTATAAGGTGTAAGTACCGTAGGTACCCACCAAACACCAGGCCAGCTTCCTACAGAAGCGCACTGAGATGTGAAAGGGAGAGTAAACACCATAATTCCCATTAAGGGACTCCTAATTGATTCTCATGTTTGTGGGTCAACCTCATTAACCGTTAACATGAGAAGAATGAAAATCCCTCCTACATATAGCAGTCTCATCCGCTCCTCACCTCCCAAGGGCCCCTGCGAGCACTAAACCCCAGGAACTGTCTTGGCAGAAGTAGAGAGGTCTGTAGCCCACTATCCCCACCCTAACCCCTCTGTGTCAAAATTACAGGACTTAGGGCCAGATGTAGCAAACGTTAAGCAAGTCGCAAACGGCAAAATTTGCCGTTTGCGACTCGCTAAACGTGTATCCCAATGCAGAAATGCATTTTGCGAGTCGTTGCCGACTCGCAAAATGCATTTCAGACTCGCAAATAGGAAGGGGTGTTCCCTTCCTATTTGCGAGTCTCATTGGGATGCAATACCATTTGCGACCGCATATGCGGTCGCAAATGCCATCGCAGTTACCATCCACTTCAAGTGGATGGTAACCCAATCGCAAATTGGAAGGGGTCCCCATGGGACCCCTTCCAGTTTGTGACTGGACCCCAAAATATTTTTTCAGGGCAGGGAGTGGTCCAAGGGACCACTCCCTGCCCTGAAAAAATACCGAAACAAAAGGTTTCGTTTTTTTTGCAGTGCAGCTCGTTTTCCTGTCAGGAAAACGGGCTACACTTCAAAAAAAAAAAACCTGCTTTATTTAAAAGCAGGTCGCGAACATGGAGGTCTGCTGACGTCAGCAGGCCTCCATGTTAGCGAGTGCCTATACTCGCAATGGGGCCGCAATTTGCGACCCACCTCATGAATATTCATGAGGTGGGTCATTGCGACCCCATTGCGAGTCGCAGTCGGTGTCTGAGACACCGTACTGCATAGCAAATTGCGACTTGCAATTTGCGAGTCGGATGGACTCGCAAATTGCAAGTCGCAATTTTGCTTTTTGCTACATCTGGCCCTAAATCAGGGGCAGCTGCCCCTAAGAACAGAAAAACCCCTGTTCCAACACACAGAAGGAAAACTTTGAAAGAAAACTCCTGCATAGACTTAAGAAGTCATCTACAGGTGGGGAGGGCAAGACAGGCCAGTCCACAATCCTCCAGCCCCAATACATGATCCTGCCTCCACGGTACCGCCACCACCATCAGTGTCCGGGGCCTTTGCGGCAGAATGATCCGGATCATGTTCAGTTTCTAAGTGGGTAATGGCCGCCACCAAAGGGTTGGGGGACTCTTATGCAGTCTCTATGTCCTTGGCCCAAGCCATCATTTATTGTGGCCTTTGCATGGCCCCCTTCTCTGCTCCTCTTTTGGATGTCTGCACTTTGGCCCCCTTGTGAGTCAGATGAATTGACTCCTCTCTGTCAACTTTGATGGCCGGCACGGCATATCACCTCCACCCTTTTGCCTCCTCTGGCCTTTCCGCATGGGGCATGACCAGTCCTTTGGTCTAGTGCCCTCTCTTCCAGTGTTTCTAGTGACTTCTCCCTGACTCCCCCTCACCCCCGGAGAGTCCGGGACTCTCCTCTAACCATGCCCAGACATCCTCCAGGGTCTGAAAGAAGAAGGCTTTCCCCTAGAACACGACCTTCAATTTAGCTGGGAAGAGGAGCATATACTGGCGCTGAAGGCTCCAGAGTTTTGACTTCACTGAGTCAAAGGTGCGATGCTGCCTTTCAACCTTCCTGGTATAATCAGGGAAAATAAGGATCTTAGGGGCACATTTCTAGGCCCCTAGCTCCACCTTGCGCCACATTAACGTAATTTATTTTGACATTAATGTGGCCCAACAAGGCCATAATTACCACGCCTTATTTACACAGTGGCGCAATGCATGCATTGTAACACCCTGTACCCCTTTGCGCTACATTATGCCTGCGCCAGTCATAATGTATGCAAAGGGGGCGTTCCCCCATTAGGGGAGCCTTTAAAATGGTGCAAAGAAATCAATGGGATTTCCTTGCACCATTTATTACAACACTTTTAACACCTGCTCAAGAGCAGGCGTTAAAAGGGGTCTTCCATTCTTTAGAATGGGCCCCTATGTACTCTGCAGGAGTAGCGCCAACAGTTTGGTGTTACTCCTGCAGAGTACATCAGTAGAGTCATAAAAAATGACTCTATTGCTCCCTACCCTGCGCCATAGTGTGCCAAATGTTACATATGGTGCACACATGGTGGTGGTAGGGGGGTGCTAAGGGGAGCAGGGAAAGTGGTGCTGGACTCCATGCAGCATCACTTTTCATAAATCTGCCCCTTGGAGTTCTTCTGTCTGACTTCACCTATTTGCCTCCCTCTGCCAGGATCATATCCCAGTCCTAGAAATTTAAGAAGGGGGCAATCAGAGGTCTGGGGTTAGGGGGACCGGCAGTGGTCTGCCCCCACAGTCCAATGGGCACATTCAATCACAAAACAGGCAGAAACCTCATTAGGCAGTAAAACTCGGTGCAACCATGCATCTAGGAAATGAAGCATGTTCGTACCCTCGTCCCCTTTCGGAAACCCCATAATTTGTAGAGTGTTCCTGTGGGTCTAGTTTTCTGCATCATCCAGACGTCACATGATATCTTTATTGAGGACCTTAGCCTCCGTCATCTCTGGGCGTAACCCTCAGACGGTGTCTTCAAGATTGATATCCGTGTTCACGCTGATGTGACCCGCTCCACCATGTTTTAGAGATCTTGGTGTAGGAGGGAGACCTCAGAACGCACCTCTCCCACTCACCCCTCCAGGGTCTCTCTAGAAGACTGTATTGCCAAGCCGGTGGGGGAGGAGTAGTCACAGCTTTTGTGTAGCGGTCCATTTTCTCCTGCCAGGGAGGCTTGGGTGCCTTATCTCTCGCCATTACACCGTGGCCGCTGACCTCCATTAGGACGACGTAGACTACTGCAGAGCGACCCTCACCCAAGATGTTTATTCCTATCGGATTCAGGGACGGGAAGGGTGGCCAGCGGGGAGAAGCAGCTGATTCCAATCAGGATAGTCCATTAATGTTGACAGTGCCGCAGTAATAAGGGACTCACAAGAGACTCAGGTGAAATGCACAATATCTTAGGACCCACACACGGTCAGGGCAATGCCACTGAAGGAAAGAGGAGGGAGGGCTGCAGTAATCCAGGCATCCTCTGACCCTGCTCCACTGGTTGCCAAGAGGCTCCTCTCCCCAATGCCCCACCAGTACTCTTGGGCCCTCTACCTCTAAGTGCAGTCAGTTTCAGTACTTTTGGAGGGATAGCCATCCAACCCTCCCAGAACCAGCAGAAGGACAAGGGGTCTTCTCACTGTCCCCTTGTGCATATGTGAAAAATGGTGCCCCCTTAAGGCAGGCCCTTCAGGAGTCCACTGCGTTCCCCAAACCACTGAGGAGGAGGCCGGGCCCACAATCACTTGCTCCTGGGGGGAGCACACTCCAGCCCCATTGGGATACATGCCCCCTGGCGCGATATCACTGGCAAACTCAAGGCTACACCAGCAGCAGTCACGTCCCTCCCCTCACCTGAGACGCAATTCTCATGTTGGTCCAGGGCCAGAGCCCCACAAATGCCTGCAGGCCTCCAAGACAGGTCCCCTGTCTGCCCGCTCACCTTCAGACAACAGGTGAGAGAGGCCGCACAGATAGCTGTGGTGAGAATACTGTAGACCTTCAGTGGCCTCTCAATTCTCTGCAGGCAGTCCCAGATAGGAGACAACGTCGTCACTCGGCAGAAAGGAGGAGCAGTCGCAAGGCAGTGAGGGCCGCCCCTATCACTTGACTACCGGGAGGTCCACGGCTCATCTCAGATGGTGGTGGATCTCAGGCCACACTGTCTGATGGGTAGCAGGCGATCTGAACCGGGAGGCAGCAGGATATTTCTCAGGATTATTATGCGGGCCGGCAGGAAGCTCGCTCAAAGAGCGTCCGTATCTGTCGCCATCCGGACTCCACCCCCCTCAGAAATCTTCTTTTAATCCACCGAAACATGCTTAGACTATTTTAATTTGTGTCTCCAGACCACAACACAACAATGGCTGTGAAGGAGAAGATCTCTCCCCGCTGCATATTGCTGTATGCAAGTTCTGACTTGGAGAAGGATGAATGTGATAGTGTGTATGTATGATTGTATATGTTGTCAGAGTAAGAGAATTGGCAATAAAGGGGAAAAAGAGATTTATCCAGCTATTGGAATGTGTTAATGTATTATATTAGGCGATGTTGTTGAAAAAATGTATATTCAAATTTTGAAATAATGTTGTGCATTTTGTATATATGCTATTGATAATTTTCATAATTGCTATTGGAAGAAGAAATTGAATAATTAATAAATTGTCAATGAGGATTTATAACTTTCATGCGTTTGTAAATTATTTGTTTCGCGTCAGAATCAATCTGGGCATAGAAGAAATACAGGTCATGTGGGATATGTTTTATGTGTAGTAGATAGTTATTCCCCTGATCCCAGGCCTAAAACAAGTAGGCAGGGGTAGCTCTTAGCTCTTTTTAATGGGGCTAAAGCTGAAAACAACATGAACGATCACAGCAAAAACTACTACCTTAGTTTTTTCCCTAGCTGCTCCTCCCTCTAAACACAGAGAGGCTGACACCACTAATTCTGGGTTTGGTATCACAAGAAAAAGGGTTTGGAATGACTTTTTCTTGGACAGGATCAGAGCTTAATTTGAGATGATGGTTGCACTAATTTTTGGAGGCCAGCACTTATTCTTCCTCATAAAAAACTGATTGGGTACAAAAGTGTGAGAAAAAACACAAAGAGGGAAAAGGTGGAAGAGATTAGATGGGGAAAACTCAAAGCAAAACACAAATGCTTTGGGATAGCGTAACTGGATGGACGGAGTGCGGAACCAATCAAACATTCACCCCCAGTCAAAGATCTGGGTTTAATCCATCCATTATTTTGCTCACCATGCCACCCCAGTTTGAACCCAGCCATATGCAAATCAGTCTTGACCCTGTTCCACATGGGAACAGTCCAGCCCGAACTGCCAGGCCAGGTTCTCCCTGGACCGGAAACAAGCATCCTGGGACCGGTTTAGGGGTTTCACCCCTCATCAGCCAGGCTAGCTTCAATCCAGTGGCAAAGTGAGCCCGGGACCCACGTCTGGGCATACCCGGCGCCCTTAGGGCAGCAAAAGCAAAGCAAAACACAAACGCTGTGGGATAGCGTAACTGGATGGACGGAATGCGGAACCAATCAAACATTCACCCCCAGTCACAGATCTGGGTTTAATCCATCCATTATTTTGCTCACCATGCCACCTCAGTTTGAACCCAGCCATATGCAAATCAGTCTTGACCCTGTTTCACATGGGAACAGTCCAGCCCGAACTGCCAGGCCAGGTTCTCCTGGACCGGAAACAAGAATCCTGGGACCGGTTTCGGGGTTTCACCCCTCATCAACCAGGCTAGCTTGAATCCAGTTGCACAGTGAGCCCGGGACCCACGTCTGGGCATACCCGGCGCACTTAGGGCGGCAAAAGCAAAGCAAAACACAAACGCTGTGGGATAGCGTAACTGGATGGACGGAATGCGGAACCAATCAAACATTCAACCCCAGTCACAGATCTGGGTTTAATCCATCCATTATTTTGCTCACCATGCCACCCCAGTTTGAACCCAGCCATATGCAAATCAGTCTTGACCCTGTTCCACATGGGAACAGTCCAGCCCGAACTGCCAGGCCAGGTTCTTCCTGGACCGGAAACAAGCATCCTGTCACAAAAAGAGAAAGCAGGGACTGACAAGAGTGAATTAAAAGTGGCATATAGCATCTGGAAGTCGATTAAAGAGGACCGACCCACTATTGCACCAGCTGCAGATGTCTAACAAGAGATTTGGGCACTGGCACTCATTCTTTTACAGGTTAAGCACTGGACAGGATTGGTTGCAACATTGCAGTTTTCTCCCCTTGCAAGTCTGGATTCTGTCTGCAGAAGCTGGGCAAACACTTGGCCACTAGGGACCAAGGCCCGTATTTATAAATTTTTTGTGTCGCATTTGTGTCATTTTTTGACGCAAAAGCGGCACAAGCTTACAAATACAATTATATTTTGTAAGTTTGCCACGCTTTTGCATCAAAAAGTGACGCAAATGTGTTGCAACAAAAGTATAAATATGAGCCCAAATGAGCTATTGGAAAGGCAAACATCCCATCCACATAAACAGGTAGACTGCACCCCAGCTTTGTGTTCAGATTCACAAACCCTGTTCACTAAGGAGATGATGATGGGGTGTTTGGACATAATATGTAAACAAAAATAAATAAATAAAAGAAATATCTTTATGTCATGAACATAAATATCAAAGGTAAGGATATCAATTTTAGTGTTATTTTTAACGATATATGATTTACTACAATAACACTTTATATCATTTTGTTTTTACAACTTTTTTTAAATAGGTGTGGTATTTGTAAAATGTACTTTATGTATTTATTTAAAAAACTGATGTTATCTATATTTATTTAGTTTTTGTAAGTTATTTTAATGTTTAGTTTTTATATAAAATATATGTTTCATAAAATCATTAGTAGTGGAATGTTTGTAGAGGAAAAGGATGAGCAAAAGTATAGTTATCTGTTTTTTTAAATTACATGGTTTATTTTTTATTTACTACTTTTAACATTTTGAAATAGAACATTTTAAATATAAACATGAAGGTACAAAAATGCTCCAGTTATTTTTGATAACGCATTTCCTTTAATAATATTATTTAATTTAAGTGTAAATGTATGTTTGAAATTTTTGCATTTCTAAAATGTATAAAAAATAATTATTTTGTATTTAGTTTTATGTTTATATTATGTTGTATGTATATTCTGTGTTTGTGATAACTGAAAGGGAAATATTTAAAAATATGCTAATGTATTATTTTCATATTTTAAGTTATAAAGTGTTTCTATTTTTTTTAATAAAACTGTAAAATGTATTTACATTTATTTTATTTATAAAAATTGGACTTTATTTTATATTTTAGTTAATATTTAATTTTGTGTGTTTTAATTTGTTTTATTTTTAGATTTAAAGAAATACATAATAATATTGTATTCATTGGGTTTCTAAGAGAATAGAGGAGGGAGATTTCAGAAGTATTTGCTAGTAGATTTATATTTTATTTACTGTTTTACTTTTAAGTATTGTATTTATATTTGTTTTAAACCGTTACATTTTAAAATGTAAGTTTTAATACTAACTAAACTAACACAAATTATAATTGTACATTAATTAATAAATAGCTTTTAATGTTTAAATAATGTATTTAAAATATATTTCACTTCTGTGTATATGTATAGTTATTATATGAATATATTTTGTTATTATTTCATTAAATGACATTTTTAATATTTTATTTTTGTTTTGTGAAAATTAAAATGTTTTAATCTATAAAACAATTATAACTTAAGTTAATAAGTTATTAATTTACAATTTATATTTATATTGTTGGTAAAGGTGAATTAAAACTTAGTTTCTAAATATTTCATGTATATTTTTAAATGTTTTTGTTTGTAAATGGTGTTCATAATTTTTATGTTTTATTTTATAGTTTCATGTTTATTGTTTGTAGAATGTATATGAATTGTAAATATGTATTGCGTTTTATATTTATTTGATATTTATTGCTTTTTATTGTTTAACACCAATAATGTATTGTCTTTTAGGAATATTAAATTCTACCACTGCAACACCTTCTTCAAAATGGTTTACATTGGAGAGAATAGTAAATTTAACCCGCTTAGGGGCATATTTATACTCCGTCTGCGCCGAATGTGCTTCAAAAATTTTGACGCACATTCGGCGCAAACCTTGCCCCATATTTAAACTTTGACGCCCGAGCACACGGACGTCAAAATCCCGCTGTGTGCGTCATTTTCTGGATGCGGGAAACCACCTTGCGTTAATGATATGCTAGGTAGGCGTTCCCGTCCAAAAAATGACTTAAACACCCTTTCGTCGTATTTATGCTACCGGTCAAAAATCGCGCACAGGCTGGGAGGCGGAGTCAGAAAATGCCGCTCAGGCCGATTTGCGTCAAAAATTAACGCCTCGGTCAGGGCAGGCGTTAAAATGGGGCAAACACACCTGTATTTAATCAGAACAAACAGAAGCAAAAGCAGAGCAGCAAAAGGAAGACATGGAGGTGCTTCTCATCCAGCATGCAGGCAGACGCAGAGCACAGCAACAACAACAGCAGCTCCCACAGCACCAGCAGGGACCCCAAAGGCAATGCAGAAGGCAGAAGAGGATATTCCACACCAGGACAACCCTTCATGGCCTCAGGGAACATGACATCATCCAGAGGTACAGGTTGAACTGGCAAGCCATTCAGCAGCTGCTGCACAACATTGAGCCAAAGTTGGCACCCAGCTTGCTGACACCCCACACCATCCCAACAGAAACCAAGCTGCTAGCTGTACTACACATCCTTTCAAACCACTGGGGCCCTGGTTGCTGGGATCTCACAGCCATCATTCTCTGTCTTCCTGCCCAAGGTACTGGATGCCATCATCAGACTCACACCCCGCCACATCTGCTTCCCAAACACACAGCAAAAGCAGCAGGAGACAAAACAGAGGTCGTACCTCATTAATGGATTCCCACACGTCCTTGGTGCTATTGACTGCACACATGTACGCCTTGTGCCACTTGCTTCAACTGAACATCTATACCGCAACAGGAAGCACACACACGCCATCAATGTGCAGGCCATGGTGGATCACCAAGGATTGATCACCAACATTGTGGCAAAGTATCCTTGGAGTGTCCATGACTCATTCATCTTCTGTCACTGCACCATCAATCAACACTTCCAGGATGGACGATATGGCAATGGACTATTTGTTGGTGAGTACAGAAACCTACTTATATACACACTACACAGCAACCCTCTAGGACAAACAGCACATACACCAGAACAGCAACATGTGAACAGGAACACACTGAGGTCGTGACACCACTAGGCATGTTTGATAGGTCTGCAGTGAACCTGTCACACATCTGAAATTAGTGTACAGTCAAATGTTAAGATGTCAATGATGACAACGTATGGAGAGGTTTGGTTAATTGTCACCTTGCGAAATGTAAGCGTCTCACTGATGTTTAAATTAATCCATTGCATATGTCTAAAAGTATGAGATGTCCAGGGTACATAGATGCTAACGTGTTACCACCACTGTCAAATTGAATTTGTGTATGGAACTATCATCTCACCCCCAGTGAAGACACAGGAACACCTGTATCACAAGTCACAATGCTAGGGAGTACACACTGTACTGCAAATCCCAAAACATACTGCTGACAACCGGTCAGCAGGCAAACACTCGTTCAGCCAAGGAAACAACCCAATGCAGATGGTACATCCTAGAAGCCTAGGAATCAACACAATAACAAAAAAGAGTCACAGACAGCACAAGACAACTACTGCCATGCAAGGTGATATTAATGGGGCAAGCTACATCAACATGATCTCAATCATTTTCTCTTTCAGCTGATCAGGGGTATGGGATCCAGCCATGGATTATGACACCATTTGGCAACCCAAGCACTGCAGCAGAGCGTACCTACAATGAGGCACATAGGAAGACATGTACCATAGTCGAGAGGACCTTTGGCATCCTCAAGTTGAGATTCAGGTGCCTCGACATCACTGGCAGCCTCCTATACTCACCAGAAATGGTCTGCAAGATCATTTTAACATGTGCCATCCTGCACAACATTTGTGTACGAAGGAACACTCCCCTATTAGAACCAGAGCCACAAATGCCTGAAGAGGAGGAAGAGGAGGATGCTGGCCTGGAACATGAAGGGGACCAACAAAACACAGCTGCTGGATTGCGTAGGCGCCAACATATTGTGAACAATTTCTTTTGGAACAACTCACCATCACCACTGTATCAACATAGGTAAATAAACACCTATAATAATCACCATATCATGGTCTGGGTAATCATTTTTGCTCACCTTTATCTCTAACTATCAGAATAAGAGTGTAGCCTCATGGAGCATTGCTGACATACCGATCAGGACACAGAAGTGTCCAAAGCAATTGTGATGCGTATTATACATCAGTCACATTCACACACACTGTAAATTACATATATCCTGTACATTTCACCTTTGAAGGGCAATAGCAGAGGACCACACCTATTTCACACATACATGTAGGCAACATGGTTCATCACAGCATATGGCACACAAGTAAGACACCATCAGTCAATAAGGGGAAAAAAGCCTCATATATGAAGCAGTGGATGTGCTATTGCATTGGTAACATGAATGTATGACCAGACCCTTGACAGCAGTAAGTCGTACAGCACCTATCTTTGCAAGGACTATCTGTGACTAGAATTCCATATAAGCAGAACATAGACAGCACAAGTGTCACACCTATGACACGCATTTTGGCACATGACATTCCATGTACATGCCAGCCCATGTCCTAAATCCTGACACACCCATGCTCCTGGTCTCACCCCACCTGTCTTAAGAGGTCCCTGGAATGGTAATATGTGTACCAAGATATTCCCTCCTCTACACACGCACAGACTAACAATAGTAATCCAGTGTGCTTCACCCTTTAGTATGGTATGCATAGTAATTGTACATCTGTCTGCATGGACGTCAGATTAAATTATGCACTGGCTTGTAGTCTCTAAACCCTGTTCTCACCTGCAGTTTGCTTCCCATGTGAAAGGTACTGTTGGTCATTTGAACTCAAATCTCACCTACAGGACTTGTGTGAAACTGATGCAGCACACACCTGTGAGCACCTCCATGCAGACCTGCCATTTGAACATGCACTACCCTTGCAGATGCTTGGAACAGCATAGAAGCTGCCATTTTGTCGATTACACTGTTATGCATTGCTAGAAAAATAAGCTGTGTAACACAGCCCTTGGGTTTATGTGTCACCTTCCAAAACACAGAACAAACACAGTTTTCCTTGTCAACTGTCTTGTTCTTCCTCCGACCAGTCTTAGTCAGACCACCGAGTATGTACCTTGTGAAATTGCTGGATCCTGATTGACCCTGCATCCTGTCAGCCTGACTGGCACCTGTCTGTGCGTTACCCTAAAGTTTCCTTGTGGCTGCATATGTATCATACTTGCTTTCCCAACCCTCACATTCCTTCGGGGGTATTTTGTCAGGTGGTTCTTCAATGCATACTCAAATACATTGTATAGCATAATCTGCTTATTTATCGTACCGTAATTGGTAACTTGTCTCCAAATACCCAAATCATGGCCTATCCCTTGTCTGGGTCACATGTATGCATGAGCGACAAAGTGTGACAGTGTACCATGACCGTATGCAGGGATTGGGTATGGTGCCTCCAGCAGTACCACCAAAATCAGATAATGTGAATGAAAAGTCCACACATGTTAGGACCCTGACAGTTCACACGCTGAATCACATTGCTCACAACATATTGATGGGCTGTGCGTGCTGAATAGCTGCAAGATTAATCAACACAGAGGCTGTGATGTTCCCAGATGCAGTGGGAACTTTACAGGCCAACCTGTGTACAAATGTTGTAATGACACCTGCCGGAACAAGACTCCTGAGATATGATCTCACTCAGCACACCAAGGTTGCTCTGTTGACAGTCTCATAACCCATATGCAGTGACAGGGTGGGACCATCCCCATGTAAGTTCTTATATCCTCATTGGCTTTACTTCCATTGATCTCCGAAGGATACTCAGTAGATACAGGAATAGCCGCCACTGACTCATGATGAGACCTGGACGTAACTGTGACAACATAGACCCCTGAAAATAAACAGGATCAACATTGGACCACACACATGAACCATACACTTCTGTGCAATTGATCACTGGAAATATGTGGCCACGTGCTGCTTCGTCTGGTGGTCCACCACTGCCACAGGAGAGTTGTGGCTCAGTCATATGACCACAACTGTGGCGTGATATTACATTTGTGGTTCACCTTTGGCTTTCCGTGCCAATAACATGGTACCCACTTAGGGGGTCATTCCGACCTTGGCGGGCGGCGGTAGCTGCCCACCAGGCGGAAACCGCCATGCGGCCGCCTATGCGGCCGCACTCACGCGGCCCCCATTCTGACATTCCCGCTGGGCCGTTAGACTCAAATAACCACACCTTGAAGGAAGATTTTGTGAATTTATTCCCTATTGATGACAATCTAATAATAAACATATTAGTTTCAAAACCAAGAAGCATAGGAGCATAATCACAAAAATGGCAACTACAATAAGCTTTCAACAATGCGATGATCAGGATCATAAGATAGATACGTTAGTGAAGAATAGATCATGGTGCATGATAATTTATAAGATATCAGTTCAGCGTAGCTGTGTCAGTCACGTCAGTTCCGTCAGTCAAATGAACACCTCATCTAACCTCAAATTAGCATTAGCATGTTGGGCTTCATGCGAAACAAATTAGAATATCAATTTGGAAAACATCTAACTATTATCTAATTAAACATACAGCAGTTGGTACCTAGAAAGAAAAGGCAAAAGATTCAGTTAGCAAATAATTACCCTCCTCGAGATAGGTCAGCATTCAGGATCAGTCTTCGTCTTCAGGACATCAGTAGAGTCACCGTCAGTCTATCTAAGTTGGAAGCAAGGAACACTTTCACTTAAGGGGAAAGTTAACGGAGAATCTATGGACAAGGTTATTTTCTAAGTCTCAAGTCATCAAATAGAGTGACAGAGTTTCTGGATGCAATCAATATCATCCCCTGCCTAATGCGTCTCGTCTCTCGTGTCATGAGTTTTTATCCCCTTTTCCGTGATACATTCCCCCAAAATTCTATTGGTTAGTAACTATACCCCATTATTGGTAACCAATCAAATTATACATTAAGTAATGCATTTGTCATTTCACAATATTTCTCTAACTCCTAATTGGTCTTCATAATTGACGTTTTTCGTAGGTGGCATACCCGGGGTTACTTCACCATCTTGGCACACGTCTCGGGTCAAGAGTTCTCTTCTCCTCGCTTTAGTGTCCTTGGAAGTGTCTATGTTTGTTTCCAAATCTCACAGTTTTATATTAGAAGCTACTAATATGCGGATGAGAAAATTCCACGATGTGTCTAACAAATGCAGAAAAGAACAATAGCTGGGTCATGGTCATTTGCAAGTCCGCACACTGGAGAAGCAGAAAAATACGCATTTAAATGAGAGTTACACAGCTAGTTCGCGACTCATGCTAACTTAAGATATACGAGTTCTAATGAAAACAGTTTTAATCGTGGTAATACATATAATTAAAGATTATTTCTGTTATTCAGCATTAGTATTCACAAGCGAATAAATCTTCACGTTTATTAATACATCTCAATTTATTAATTTGCATCGTCAAATGTAAGCATTTCAAATCTATAAAATATATGTTTAAGCTACGCTCTCTCAGTCTCAATGTTCGAAAGATTTTTGGAGTCAGGATCCTGCTAATGGGGCAAACCAGCAAGTTGAGTCTGATCTGCCTTCCAACATCAGTGTGGCAGCTAAACAGCAGACTGGTGGTAAAAACTGGATCTAAATCCTTGAATACGTTTCTAATTCCCAGCTTTTAGGGTTAGGCAGGAGGAGTATGAACGGTTTGCTGGACCCTTTAGGAAGGTTGGCTTTTTGCAGCCTTTATGTCCCTGTAGCTTAAAATGAGACTAGCCAACTACCCCTTGGAGTCCACTCTTCAGTGCTGGTTTCAAGTGAGAGAAGGCCCAGCCTTGCTTTTTCCCTCTGTCTAGCCCCTCCCTCACCACTAACTGGGTATAGGGGAAACATGTCTCACCTGCAGACTCCTTCTGGCCTACAGCTAACTTGACTGGGGTAACCCAGCATGACCAACTAAGTTAGGTGGCACATCTTGCCTCCCAGGTCAGGCTTTAGTCCCCAAGAGAGGGCCAGTGCTGCTCCAAAGGCAAGCAGCCAGCAGAGGACACTGACAGCTGTTAGTGACAGGAACCAGGACTCTGGGCCCTAGCCGTCCACTGACCATTGGAAGCTCTAATCCAGGGGTAGGAGTATGGCCTATGTCCTCACAAGGAATCACTCACCTGCTCCTTAGTGGACCTCACAGGCTTCTCTTAGTGGGGGGCTACCACCTAAAGTGATAGATACACTTTTTCCACTCTCCCTCCCTAAGGCCAGAGGTCTGTACTCTTAGAATGAGTAGGTGTTTGGCAGCCCAGGCCTTCAAGGTTGGCACACTCTAGGGGTGTCTTGGAGAGGTGTATCTGGCTCAGGTCCCCTTTCACCACCTCTTGCTGCAATAGTGCAGGTGACCAATAGTGCACCAGTCCCCTTCTTGGAGGCAGGGGAGGTCAGGATTATCCACTGGTCTCCGTGTGAGCATTCCCTCCTATTCAAGGAACACAAGGGACACGGTGTAGACATACCACCCATTTGCATTTCTCACCCCACAAACTTCTCCTGGTAGGTACTGCTCTGGAGAAACCATCCTGTCATCCACCATGGTCTTGCTGACACATGTATTCCTTGGTGCGGTGGCAGGTAGCCCATTCACCGTCATCCTGTGGAAGTGCCTCTTACCAGCCTTGAGGACCACGAGCTTACCATCTGGGTGCACCTTCCAACTAAAGGCTACTAATGTATCTTCACCTAGGTAGTCCTCACCCAAGGCAAAACTAGCCATGCCAGTGGAGTCCCCACTAGTGTTAGGCCTTTTCCTGGTGCATGAGGCATCCCTCTTTTTGTACTGACTGCTGACACTCATAGCACTTACTCTTCTCAAACTCTCTCTGTTCTCCTGGGTTCCCACATTCACGTTTATCAGGAGTAGGTTTGGAATCTATCTCTGCTTCAGTTTTTTCAGGCCCTACAAAGGTCTTTTTAGGAGGCTTGTTGCTCCACTCCTTTTCCTTCTGTGGGAATAGCCCCCTTTCTTGGGATCACCATCTGGGATCTCTTCAATGCACAAGTGCGTACCCATTTATTAGTTGTCTTACCCAACTCTCTGGGGTTAGACAGCTTGGAGTTTATCAGGTGCCGGTGTAATGAAGAAATTCTAAGAAAATGCACTGTGGCAATCAAAGTGAACTGTCCATCATAAGTGTGAGAAAGTATCCTCTTTCCAGCATGGTTACCCCCATTTTTGGCCTGTTTGTGTGTATTTGTCAGTGTGTTTTTACTGTGTCACTGGGATCATGCTAGCCAGGACCCCAGTGTTCATAGTTAAAACCCTATATGTCAGTGTGTTTTACCTCTCTCACTGGGATCCTGCTAGCCAGGACCCCAGTGCTCACAATTTGTGGCCTAGGTGTGGTGTCAATATGCTTAACTGTGTTACTGAAGTTCTGCTAACCCGAACTCCAGCGCTTATGCTCTCTCTACTTACCAAGTTTGTCACTATAGTTTAGTGACTCCATATTCCAATTCTGATTCGCATACTGGACCCCCCCTTATAAGTCCCTAGTAGTCGGTACCTAGGTACACAGGGCTTTGGGGTTCTAGGAGATCCTTATGGGCTGCAGCATTTTGTTTGCCACCCATAAGGAGCTCATACAAACCTTTCATCAGGACTGCCACTGCACCCTGAGTGAAATAGTGCACACACTATTTCACAGCCATTTTCACTGCATTAAGGTAACTTATAAGTCACCTATATGTCTAACCTTCATTTACTGAAGGCCAGGTGCAAAGTTATTGTGTGTGAGAGCACCCTTGTACTAGCAAAGATGCCCCCACGTTGTCCAGGACCAATTTCCCAGACTTAGTGAGTGTGGGGATACCATTATAAGCGTGTACTACATAAATCTCTAGGTCCAGCAGTTTTCTGACTAAGGTACCCAGGGGTTCCACCTTTATGCCTGGCTCTAGCTTGTGGGTGAAAGAAACTCCCTGTCCAATAAGAAAACAGTTGCCAGGAGCAACAATACCCACTTTGACATCATTCCCAGGGGTTAGCCCTCAACAATCCCACAGTGCCCTGCTCTGCCAAAATTACTCATGGCACAACCCTTCTTCACCTGGTCAGTACTCTGGGCACATCCCTCAGTTGAGATGTGTCTAGGGAAACGCGGAACTCTTCTTACAAACCAGTTCTGGAAAAGGTTTCCCCCCACTGGGATTGGTGCCACTCTGACTACTTGTGAGTTACATCTGCATGTAACAGATGATGGCCCTTTGAAGCTTGTGCAGGTTATCGGCACATCCCCAAGGCCATCCTTTCCGGGGGGAGGTTACACCACCTCCTACCCAAGGACCATTTATTTTCTTTCCTGAGAAACATTCACACTTCCCGGGAGGCTGGCAGATTGCGATTAACTCTGAAAATGCTGCTAGAGGCTTTAACCAGGAAAATGCCAATTTTTTAAAATCCGACTTGACCATCGGATTGAATTTTAAATTCACATTAATTTGAGTCTTTAAGCCATGATCCTAGCTATTTCCATACAGAAGTTATGCATTGTCCAAACTGAAGTTATGCATTATTAGGTGTTCTAATGTAACCCAGTACAATGTAACGGGAAAACCAGCTTTAGCACAATGAAAAAGACGTTTGAGATGTTTCACTGGCAAGTCATATAAAACTTATGAACACATGTCCTACTAAAGAGCCTACAGGGCCTACCGTAGAGGTGAATTATAAGTATTAAAAAGGAAGGTGTATACCTGGCAAAAGATTCACACTCAGAACCTGATTCACAAAGGATAAACCTTTGTATAAATTTACTCTTTTTCAGTATTCACAAAACTGCAGTTTAACAGTAAGTTTATGAGTGCAGAGACTCCCCATACGGGAATAGAATTCAGGATAGAAAAAGCTAAGCCTGTCATTGGAGTATCTCATAGGAGCAGTGTGAGTGAATATAAGCAAAACTAATTTTGCCATTTGGTCAGGCTAAGGTTTTTTTGCACATTTATATTGCGCAAACTCAACCCAAAGCTTTATATGAGCACCAGTTATATTACACAAGGTAAAATCTATTTTCTTTGCCACAGGAAGTTTAACAATCACAGCATCTTGAGCCAACGTTGAGTCTCAAACCCAGTTCCACAGTTCCAAAGTGGGCAGCTCTAGCCGTAATGTTACATGCTCTCCCCAAGGTGGGCCAAACAAGCAGAGATTACTTTAACTTTAAAGCATCCTGTGCTCCTCTGGTGCACATCCCTTTTCTTCTCTACTGTTCCTCACCCTGTACCTTTCCGACACACATCTCTGCATTATTTTGTACATCATTCTGTGCAGCGCTGACTTCACCTAGGACATCCTGTTGCACACTAATATATTTAACTGTTCATCTGCATGCGTGGATGACGGTATATTTGTTGCACTTTATGATCATAGATGTCTTTAAAAATGTTTGACTCTGTGCATGTGTGCATACTCTATAGGGGCATGGATACATGCTCTGATTGAGAATGTGAGTCTGCATGTTGTGTCACTTTAGGTATATAAAATCCTATTGCCTTTTTCTTTGCTTTTTTGGCCTTCCCTTGTCATGCTTATTAAACTGGAGCGCAGTGCTCTTTGATGCTGCACTGTGTTGCTCCAGGGGCAGAAAGCAGTGCCGAGCCAAATTGATCAAACATGGCCTGTCCCCACCATGCTTACTCACAAACAGCCTCCCTGTTGCCCTACACACAACTTACCACTATACTGTAAAGGTGTGTGGGTGATGTGTAGCACAGGTTTTCACTGGAAGGGTACACTTCCAGTACAAAATCCTTTGCTCAAACAAATTTTTAAACATTTCACCATTGAATGTGTGTTGTAACGTGCATCACTCATGAAATGTGTGGAATGTTAGGAAAAATAAAAAGATTTGTTCAACTGCACACCTGCCTCAAGAAGGCAGTCTAACCATTTTAGTATCAGACTCTTGTAGTAGTAACTCACCACAGTACATACTGCACTCATCAGTATTAACGCAGCAGTGTCTTACCCCACCAGAATGCTGTAGGTCTCATCATTTTGGTGTGGCTTTGTGGTATTCTGGATTATCATTTACAGTACTTGCAAACATTAAAAAAACAAGGACTGGAGGGCAAATGTACAAAGGTTTTTTGCAATTGCAGAGCCTCCGAATCTTAAAATCAAAAGCCTTGTGACAACGAAAAAGCTCTGTCCCGATGTACTTTCTGAGTTGGAAAAGTGTTTCTAACCCTCAAAGTAACATTTGCGAATCATTCTGAATTGCTTGCAGGAGCGGGTGTAAAATGGCGGATTCTCTAATTTGCCAGTCACAATGGCGTGAGGCAATGGTTTGAGACCACAATTGTGACCACAAGCTATTAACTAGATAACAACACAAGAACTGGGGTAGTAACTTAACCACAAAGGGGAAAATGTCTGTGTGTGACAGTTTCCAGTTTGGGAATGTTAGCAAGTGGTCTCAGAGAAAGGGGTATTGGGTAACGGGATCACTGCATGCTCCCCTGTGTCATTCTTCCAAATGAACATTGATTTATGGATCCCATGAAATATTCTCTTGCATGGAATGTAAACTCATGGATGAAACTGTGCTGTCCATTACAGGACTCACTCCTTGTGTCCACTGGGCACCAAAATGCCTCGTAGCTCATTAATAATACTGAAGAAGGAGGCTGTGTAGCCTCCTGCGGAGGTACTTGTAGCACTACAACCAATTAGTGCATCAGTTGCACTGCAAAAGTAAACCCTGTTTGCAAATTAGCCAAAGATTTAGCACCTTGTGATTCCTGAGCCCCCAATTTCCCTCTCAGATTTTAAAAAGATTTATTGCAGTTCAATTATCAGATACAAATGTGGAACATAGGGCAGAACTTGCCACATTTCTCTCTGTTTCGATGGGCACATAGAGAAGTAAATTAAGGGCATGTGAAAAGAGAAACAGTGACTAAACTTTAAGGCAGCTTGTTAAGTAACTGTGCCAAATAGCGCAAACCTCATCAGCTGAAAGATGTGGTAGAATGCTATTAGCTCTGGGTTTGAGTTATGTGCTTCGTTGGGACTGACTCTTTCAAAAAAGCTCGTGCTTATCACAATGCTTTACTTATGAGGCTCACGTATTTGCATTATAGTGGTATGACTAACTTGGCACAACTGCAATATTCTGCAAAGCAGAAACCAAGGAATTTGCAGAAAAAAAGAAATTGCCTGTTTTTATTCCGAAGCAGCTACAGTTGTAGTAGAGCAAAACTCTATACCTTAACAGATTGCAGACACTCCTCTTTGTGGAGACTGAAAACCCCATGCATTAAAATACTACTAACAAAGCGTTTGGTGTTTAATTTACAAAGAATGTCATAATTCAGTACTCGCAGCTTAACACTTACATGTGCGTGTAAATTTACGACTTTCATCATTCATAGACAATACGGTCCCAAGCCTCAAAGCCCGTCAGTTTACTAATTTCCAGTAACCAATCTGCCTCCCAGAGGGGGGTCTCCCTCATAGGTTGGTGGTGCTATCCCAGTATGGTGGTAACTTTGGACCATTCAGTGAGTGACACCTGAGTGGCTGGTAGGATGCGTTTTCGCTCTTCTCTCCCATGCTGACAGTAGAGACAAGATTCCCCCTCCCACTGCAGTCTCCCCAGTCTAAACATTGGGTGGTCCACCCGGGGAGACATCCAGTCATTAACCCCTTTGCTGCCAGGCCTTTTCCTCCACAGGTGCCAGGCCTTTTTTTTTTATATTTGGGGCAGGGCGCGCTTAGGCCCTCATAACTTTTTGTCCACATAAGCTACCCACGTCAATTTGCAACCTTTTTTTCCAACATCCTAGGGATTGTAGAGGTACCCAGACTTTGTGGGTTCTCCTGATGGAGACCAAGAAATTAGCCAAAATACAGTGAAAATTTCGTTTTTTGTTTTTTTTTAAATGGGAAAATAGGGCGGCAGAAGAAGGCTTGTGTTTTTTCCCCTGAAATTGGCATCAACAAACGGTTTGCAGTGCTAAAATCACCAGCTTCCTATCTTTCAGAAACAGGCAGACTTGAATCAGAAAACCCAATTTTTCAACACAATTTTGGCATTTTACTGGGACATACCCCATTTTTACGATTTTTTTGTGCTTTCAGCCTCGTTCCAGTCAGTGACAGAAATGGGTGTGAAACCAATGCTGGATCCCAGAAACCTAAACATATCTGAAAGTAGACAACATTCTGAATTCAGCAATAGGTAATTTGTGTAGATCCTACAAGGGTTGCCTACAGAAAAAAACAACTGAAATAAAAAAATATTGAAATGAGGTGAAAGAAACAGCCATTTTGTCTCTACATTTTACTCTGTAACTTTTTCCTGCAATGTCAGATTTTTTAAAGCAATATACCGTTGTGTCTGCTGGACTCTTCTGGTTGCGGGGATATATAGGGCATGTGGTTCATCAAGAACCCTAGGTACCCAGAGCCAATAAATGAGCTGCACCTTGCAGTGGGTTTTCAATCTATACCTCGTATACAGCAATTCATTTGCTAAAATATAAAGAGTGAAAAAAAGGTATCAAGAAAACCTTTGTATTTCCAAAATGGGCACAAGATAAGGTGTTGAGGAGCAGTGGTTATTTCCACATCTCTGAATTCTGGGGTGCCCATACTAGCATGTGAATTACAGGGCATTTCTCAAATAGATGTCTTTTTTACACACTTTTTATATTTGAAAGGAAAACATTTAGAGAAAGGCAAGGGGCAATAACACTTGTTTTGCTATTCTATATTCCCCCAAGTCTCCCGATTAAAATGGTACCTCACTTGTGTGGGTAGTCCTAGCGCCCCCGACAGGAAATGCCCCAAAACACAAAGTGGACACATCACCTTTTCTCAAAGAAAACAGAGGTGTTTTTTGCAAAGTGCCTACCTGTGGATTTTGGCCTCTAGCTCAGCCGGCAGCTAGGGAACCGTACCAGTCCTGTGCATTTTTGAAAACTAGAGACCTAGGGGAATCCAAGATGGGGTGACTTGTGGGGCTCTCACCAGGGTCTGTTACGCAGAATCCTTTGCAAACCTCAAAATTTGGCAAAAAAAACACTTTTTCCTCACATTTCAGTGAAAGAAAGTTCTGGAATCTGAGAGGAGCCACAAATTTCCTTCGACCCAGCGCTCCCCCAAGTCTCCTAATAAAAATGATACCTCACTTGTGTTGGTAGGCATAGTGCCCGTGACAGGAAAGGCCCCAAAACACAAAGATGACACATCGCATTTTCTCAAAGAAAACAGAGGTGTTTTTTGTAAAGTGCCTACCTGTGGATTTTGGCCTCTAGCTCAGCCGGCACCTAGGGAAACCTACCAAACCTGTGAATTTTTGAAAAACTAGAGACCTAGGGGAATCCAAGATGGGGTGACTTGAGGGGCTCTCACCAGGTTCTGTTACACAGAATCCTTTGCAAACCTCAAAATGTGGCAAAAAAAGACACTTTTTCCTCACATTTCGGTGACAGAAAGTTCTGGAATCTTAGAGGAGCCACAAATTTCCTTCCGCCCAGCGTTCCCCCAAGTCTCCCGATAAAAATGGTACCTCACTTGTGTGGGTAGGCCTTGTGCTCGCAACAGGAAATGCCCCAAGACACTAACTGGACACATCAAAATTATCAAATAGAAAACGGCCTGTTTTATTGGGGGGGGGGGAAACCTGCGTTTTTGGTCCTGGCTCAGCAGCCATCTAGGAAACCTATAAAACCCAGACTTTTCTGAAAACTAGACACACAAGGGAGTCCAGGGAGGTGTGACTTGCGTGGATCCCCCAATGTTTTCTTACCCAGAATCCTCAGCAAACCTCAAATTTCACTAAAAAAATCAAATTTTTCCCACATTTCTGTGTGGGATCACCGCATCAGGAAACATTTCCTACCACCCAACATTCTCCACAGTCTCCCGGTAAAAATTATACCTCACTCGTGTAGGTGAGCCAAGTGTTTGAAACAGGGAAGAGGCAAAAACATGTCGAAATTAAGGGGGAATCAAAGTGGGTCCAAAAGGGCAGTTTGAAAAATAACATTTTTAGGATGACAAGTGCAACAGAAATTTTATCGGTATAGATGAGACAATGCTGGGTGGTAGTAATTTTGTGGATTCCTGCAGATTCTGGAAGGTTCCATAACAAAAATGTGGGAAACAAGTGTGCTTTCCAGCAAAGTTGCAGATTTGAAAGGCATTGTGGGTAAGGATATGGTGCGGGGTGCATGTGAAGCACACCACCCTGGAATGGAGCGTGGGTCGGATGCAGAGACAAGATTCTGTCGGGTGGAAAGTTTTCCTTCTGACTTAGGTCCCAATTTATATCTCAGCAGTCCTGACCACCAAATTTACAAAAGACTGCCACGCTGATGGTCATTTACAAACCATTGGCATGTTCCTATTAATGTAATCCACTGGTTGGCACATGGATGCATCACCGTGAGTACTGTTTTTTATGTTCAAAAACAAAATCCCATAACCGAGTTTTCTTTTTGAAAAAGAAAAAAGTAATGCGTTCTTCACCATGGGGATCCTCTCCCTTAGCAGGTAGTGTTATTTGGTTTTTACTGTCCTTCACTGCCAGGGTTTGTCTGACGGTGACAGGCAGTAAAAAATGGCTACATGTCCGCCCATCCTGATTGGGCAGGTGGACAAGTAGCCACCTCTCAAACGGCCCTTACTCTGTTTGGCCATTGGAGCGGTTTGGCTTTGGCAATGGCAAACTAGTCACCACCATAGCCAAGCTGGAGGTTTAATCGCATTTACATTTATCAGGCAGCTTTTCATGTTGACGTTATGTACACTCTGTCGCCCAGTCTGTCAATGTTCAAGGTGCCAGTTGGTTCCAAAGAAGGACTTTTCAATGGCGCCAGCCACATTGCAGGACCTCAGTGGGCGCCTCAGGGGTTTGAGGGACATTTATGCACTATGCATGAAGATGAGAAATCTCTGAGTGAGTGAAGTCCAAACATCAGGCCCAGGAAGACGACAGCAGGGTGCTGCTTTGCAGTGGTCTCAATCTTCGAAACATTTTTGGAGTCAGGATCCTGCTAATGGGGCAAACCAGCAAGTTGAGTCTGACCTGCCTTCCAACATCAGTGTGACAGCTAAACAGCAGACTGGTGGTAAAAACTGAATCTAAATCCTTGAATACGTTTCTAAGTCCCAGCTTTTAGGGTTAGGCAGGAGTAGTATGAACGGTTTGCTGGACCCTTTAGGAAGGTTGGCTTTTTGCAGCCTTTGTGTCCCTGTAGCTTAAAATGAGACTAGCCAACTACCCCTTGGAGTCCACTCTTCAGTGCTGGTTTCAAGTGAGAGAAGGCCCATCCTTGCTTTTTCCCTCTGTCTAGCCCCTCCCTCACCACTAAATAGGTATAGGGGAAACATGTCTCACCTGCAGACTCCATCTGGCCTACAGCTAACTTTACTGGGGTAACCCAGCATGACCAACTAAGTTAGGTGGCACATCTTGCCTCCCAGGTCAGGCTTTAGTCCCCAAGAGAGGGCCAGTGCTGCTCCAAAGGCAAGCAGCCAGCAGAGGACACTGACAGATGTTAGTGACAGGAACCAGGACTCTGGGCCCTAGCCGTCCACTGACCATTGGAAGCTCTAATCCAGGGTTAGGAGTATGGCCTATGTCCTCACAAGGAATCACTCACCTGCTCCTTAGTGGACCTCATAGGCTTCTCTTAGTGGGGGGCTACCACCTAAAGTGATAGATACACTTTTTCCCTTCTCCCTCTCCAAGGCCAGGGGTCTGTACTCTTAGAATGAGTAGGTGTTTGGCAGCCCAGGCCTTCAAGGTTGACGAACTCTACGGGTGTCTTGGAGAGGTGTATCTGGCTCAGGTCCCCTGTCACCTCTTGCTGCGATAGTGCAGGTGAAAACCCTAGGTCAGCAGTGACTTCACCAGTCCCCTTCTTGGAGGCAGGGGAGGTCAGGATTATCCACCGGTCTCTGTGTGAGCATTCCCTCCTATTCAAGGAACACAAGGGACACGGTGTAGACATACCACCCATTTGCATTTCTCACCCCACAAACTTCTCCTGGTAGGTACTGCTCTGGAGAAACCATCCCGTCATCCAGCATGGTCTTGCTGACACATGTATTCCTTGGAGCGGTGGCAGGTAGCCCATTCACCGTCATTCTGTGGAAGTGCCTCTTACCACCCTTGAGGACCACGATCTTACCATCTGGGTGCACCTTCCAACTAAAGGCTACTAATGTATCTTCACCTAGGTAGTCCTCACCCAAGGCAAAACTAGCCATGCCAGTGGAGTCCCCACCAGTGCTAGGCCTTTTCCTGGTGCATGAGGCATCCCTCTTTTTGTACTGACTGCTGACACTCATAGCACTTACTCTTCTCAAACTCTCTCTGTTCTCCTGGGTTCCCACATTCGTGTTTATCAGGAGTGGGTTGGGAATCTATCTCTGCTTCAGTTTTTTCAGGCCCTACAAAGGTCTTTTTAGGAGGCTTGTTGCTCCACTCCTTTTCCTTCTGTGGGAATAGCCCCCTTTCTTGGGATCACCATCTGGAATCTCTTCAATGCACAAGTGCGTACCCATTTATTAGTTGTCTTACCCAACTCTCTGGGGTTAGACAGCTTGGAGTTTATCAGGTGCCTGTGTAATGAAGAAATTCTAAGAATATGCACTGTGGCAATCAAAGTACACTGTCCATCATAAGTGTGAGAAAGTATCCTCTTTCCAGCATGGTTACCCCCATTTTTGGCTGTTTGTGTGTGTTTGTCAGTGTATTTTTACTGTGTCACTGGAATCATGCTGGCCAGGACCCCAGTGTTCATAGTTAAAACCCTATATGTCAGTGTGTTTTGCCTGTCTCACTGGGATCCTGTTAGCCAGGACCCTAGTGCTCACAATTTGTGGCCTATGTGTGGTGTCAATATGCTTAACTGTGTTACTGAAGTTCTGCTAACCCGAACTCCAGTGCTTATGCTCTCTCTACTTACCAAGTTTGTCACTATAGTTTAGTGACTCCATATTCCAACTCTGATTCGCATACTGGACCCCCCCCT
Source organism: Pleurodeles waltl (assembly GCF_031143425.1). Taxonomy (NCBI): domain Eukaryota; kingdom Metazoa; phylum Chordata; class Amphibia; order Caudata; family Salamandridae; genus Pleurodeles; species Pleurodeles waltl. Next base: position 1,055,670,070 of record NC_090448.1, read on the forward strand.
TATAAGTCCCTAGTATTTGGTACCTAGGTACACAGGGCTTTGGGGTTCTAGGAGATCCTTATGGGCTGCAGCATTTTGTTTGCCACACATAAGGAGCTCATACAAATCTTTCATCAGGACTGCCACTGCACCCTGAGTGAAATAGTGCACACACTATTTCACAGCCATTTCCACTGCATTAAGGTAACTTATAAGTCACCTACATGTCTAACCTTCATTTACTGAAGGCCAGGTGCAAAGTTATTGTGTGTGAGAGCACCCTTGTACTAGCAAAGATGCCCCCACGTTGTCCAGGACCAATTCCCCAGACTTCGTGAGTGTGGGGACACCATTATAAGCGTGTACTACATAAATCTCCAGGTCCAGCAGTGTTCTGACTAAGGTACCCAGGGGTTCCACTTTTATGCCTGGCTCTAGCTTGTGGGTGAAAGAAACTCCCTGTCTGTTATACTTTTCATCCTTGGCGTGGTCTCCCTTAACTTTTTCCTCTGTTCCCCAGGTTATTGATGTGTGCTGGACTCTGATTTTGCTGTTTTTATTACTCTGGGCACTTTACCACTGCTAACCAGTGTTAAAGTGCAAGTGTTCCTGTTTAAAATGTGTACGTAATTGGTTCTCCATGATTTGCATATTTGTTTTACTGTTAAGTCCCTAGAAAAGTGCACTAGAGGTGCCCAGGGCCTGTAAATCAAATGTTACTAGTGGGGCTGCAGCACTGGTTGTGACACCCACACAAGTAACCATGTAATCATGTCTCAGACCTGCCACTGCTGTGTCTGTGTGTGTATTTTTACACTGTAAATTCGACTTGGCAAGTGTACCCACTTGCCAGGCCTAAACGTTCCCTTTTCTTACAAGTAAGGCACCCCTAAGGTAGGCCCTAGGTAGCCCCAAGGGCAGGGTGCAGTGTATGGATAAGGTAGGACATATAGTAATGTGGTTTATATGTCCTGACAGTGAAATACTGCCACCTTCGTTTTTTTACTGTTGCAAGGCCTGTCTCACTCATAGGATAATATGGGGGCTACCTTTAAATATGATGAAAGTGTAACTTCCCCTAGAGAGTAGATGGACATGTGGAGTTTGGGGTCCCTGAACTCACAATTTAAAAATTCATCTTTTAGTAAAGTTGATTTTGAGATTGTGCGTTTAAAAATGCCACTTTTAGAAAGTGAGCATTTTCTTGCTTAAACCATTCTGTGACTCTGCCTTGTTTGTGGATTCCCTGTCTGGGTCAGTTTGACAGTTGGGTTGTTTTTCACCTCGCACTAGACAGTGACACAATGGGAGCTGGGATGTAACCTGCATTTCCTGATTAGCCATCTCTGCTAGGAGGGAGGGGTGGAGTGGTCACTCTCATCTGAAAAGACTGTGCCAGCCTCTGACAATGCAGACTTCAACCCCCTGGTGTGTGTCTGAGGCCTTGCCTGGGCAAGGTAGGATTTCACAAGTAGGTATGAGTTCCCTTTGAATAAAGGTGACTTCAAAAACTAAAATGGGTATAAGAAGGGCACCCAAATCTACAGACTTTAGAAAAAACACTTCTGGAACCAAGAGGAACCTCTGCCTGGAGAAGAGCTGATAACTGAGGAAGAAGTGCTGCCCTGCCTGTGACTGTGCTTTGTGGAACTTTCCTGCAGTGCTGCTTCTGCCAGAGTAAGAGGGCAAAGACTGGACTTTGTGTGCCTTCCATCTTGTGACGAAATCTCCAAGGGCTTGATTTAGAGCTTGCCTCCTGTTGTTTGAAGTCTCAGGGACAGCAAAGACTTCTCTCTGCCAGCGCCTGGAGTCTCTGGAGAGACTCCTGCTCTGAAAAGTGGCACCCTATCCAGTTTCTGGGCCCTTGGAAGGAAAGCTGGTGGAAATCCCAGGAAATCGACTTCGGACGACTCCGGACCAACGCCGCTGCCGAATCCGGTAACGCCGCCTGCACCCGACGCCGTGACCCTCGCTGGAACGCGACGCTCTTCGCAGGCCTGCCGCCGCTGCAGCCCCGCTGAAGTCCGCGACTCCGTGGAAGTTGCCGCACCACGTCGTGACCGACGCCGCTCGAAGTGCACGGATTCAATGTTTCGCACGGACGCCGCAATCCCCGACTTCGCGCATCGGCTTATTTCCACTCTTCACCAAAGGTACTGTACTTGGGGGTCTACACGACTCCATGTCCGGCGCTGCTGGTGTCGGCTTGTTGGGAACGACTCCGTCACAACGCCGTGTTAACATCTCATCTAAGCATTTTTTGTTTTTAAGCGCTATTTTTTAGTTTAACCTCTAAAAATTCATAACTTGACTGGTGTATGTCGGATTTTTGTCGTTTTGGCCTTGTTTTCTTTAGATAAATATTTCCTATTTTTCTAAACTGGTGTTGTGTCATTTTTTTGTGTTTTCATTGAGTTACTGTGTGTGTTGGTGCAAATACTTTACACCTAGCACTCTGACGTTAAGCCTACTGCTCTGCCAAGCTACCAAGGGGGTAAGCAGGGGTTAGCTGAGGATGATTCTCTTTTACCCTGACTAGAGTGAAGGTCCTTGCTTGAACAGGGGGTATCCTGACTGTCAACCAAAGACCCCATTTCTAACATTGGTGATCAGCGGTTGGGATTTGGACTTGTATTTGTAGCAAAGATGAACCCACGTTGTCCAGGACCAATTCCCCAGACTTAGTGAGTGTGGGGACACATTATAAGCGTGTACTACATAAATCTCCAGGTCCAGCAGTGTTCTGACTAAGGTACCCAGGGGTTCCACTTTTATGCCTGGCTCTAGCTTGTGGGTGAAAGAAACTCCCTGTCCTATAAGAAAAAAGTTGCCAGGAGCAACAATACCCACTTTGACATCATTCCCAGGGGTTAGCCCTCAACAATCCCACAGTGCCCTGCCAAAATTACTCATGGCACAATCCTTCTTCACCTGGTCAGTACTCTGGGCACACCCCTCAGTTGAGATGTGTATAGGGAAACGCGGAACTCTTCTTACAAACCAGTTCTGGAAAAGGTTTCCCCCAACTGAGATTGGTGCCACTCTGACTACTTGTGAGTTACATCTGCATGTAACAGATGATGGCCCTTTGAAGCTTGTGCAGGTTATCGGCACATCCCCCAGGCCATCCTTTCCGGAGGAGGTTACACTACCTCCTACCCAAGGACCATTTATTTTCTTTCCTGAGAAACATTCACACTTCCCGGGAGGCTGCCAGATTGCGATTAACTCTGAAAATGCTGCTAGAGGCTTTAACCAGGAAAATGCAATTTTTTTTAAATCCGACTTGACCATCAGATTGAATTTTAAATTCATATTAATTTGAGTCCTTAAGCCATGATTCTAGCTATTTCCATACAGAAGTTATGCATTGTCCAAACTGAAGTTATGCATTATTAGGTGTTCTAATGTAACCCAGTACAATGTAATGGGAAAACCAGCTTTAGCACAGTGAAAAAGACTTTTGAGATGTTACACTGGCAAGTCCTATAAAACTTATGAGCACATGTCCTACTAAAGAGCCTATAGGGCCTACCGTAGAGGTGAATTATAAGTATTAAAAAGGAAGGTGTATACCTGGCAAAAGATTCACACTCACGGCCTGATTCACAAAGGATAAACCTTTGTATAAATTTACTCTTTTTCAGTATTCACAAAACTGCAGTTTAACAGTAAGTTTATGAGTGCAGGGACTCCCCATACGGGAATAGAATTCAGGACAGAAAAAGCTACGCCTGTCATTGGAGAATCTCATAGGAGCAGTGTGAGTGAATATAAGCAAAACTAATTTTGCCATTTGGTCAGGCTAAGGTTTTTTTCACATTTATATTGCGCAAACTCAACCCAAAGCTTTATGTGAGGACCAGTTATATTACACAAGGTGAAATCTATTTTCTTTGCCACAGGAAGTTTAACAGTCACAGCATCTTGAGCCAACGTTGAGTCTCAAACCCAGTTCCACAGTTCCAAAGTGGGCAGCTCTAGCCGTAATGTTACATGCTCTCCCCAAGGTGGGCCAAACAAGCAGAGATTACTTTAACTTTAAAGCATCCTGTGCTCCTCTGGTGCACATCCCTTTTCTTCTCTACTGTTCCTCACCCTGTACCTTTCTGACACACATCACTGCATTATTTTGTACCTCATTCTATGCAGCGCTGACTTCACCTAGGACATCCTGTTGCACACTAATATATTTAACTGTTCATCTGCATGCGTGGATGACGGTATATTTGTTGCACTTTATGATCATAGATGTCTTTAAAAATGTTTGACTCTGTGCATGTGTGCATACTCTATAGGGGCATGGATACATGCTCTGATTGAGAATGTGAGTCTGCATGTTGTGTCACTTTAGGTATATAAAATCCTATTGCCTTTTTCTTTGCTTTTTTGGCCTCACCTTGTCATGCTTATTAAACTGGAGCGCAGTGCTCTAGGATGCTGCACTGTGGGCAGAAAGCACCGCCGAGCCAAATTTACCAAACATGGCCTGTCCCCACCATGCTTACTCACAAACAGCCTTCCTGTTGCCCTACACACAACTTACCACTATACTGCAAAGGTGTGAGGGTGATGTCTAGAACAGATTTTCACTGGAAGGGTACACTTCCAGTACAAAATCCTTTGCTCATACAAATTTTGAAACATTTCACCATTGAATGTGTGTTGTAACGTGCATCACACATGAAATGTGTGGAATGTTAGGAAAAATAAAAAGATTTGTTCAACAGCACACCTGCCTCAAGAAGGCAGTCTAACCATTTTAGTATCAGACTCTTGTAGTAGTAACTCACCACAGTACATACTGCACTCATCAGTATTAACGCGGCAGTGTCTTACCCCACCAGAATGCTGTAGGTCCCATCATTGTGGTGTGGTTTTGTGGTATTCTGGATTATCATTTACAGTACTTGCAAACATTAAAAAAACAAGGACTGGAGGGCAAATGTACAAAGGTTTTTTGCAATTGCAGAGCCTCCGATTCTTAAAATCAAAAGCCTTGTGACAACGAAAAAGCTCTGTCCCGATGTACTTTCTGAGTTGGAAAAGTGTTTCTAACCCTCAGAGTAACATTTGCGAATCATTCTGAATTGCTTGCAGGAGCAGGTGTACAATGGTGGATTCTCTAATTTGCCAGTCACAATGGCGTGAGGCAATGGTTTGAGACCACAATTGTGACCACAAGCTATTAACTAGATAACAACACAAGAACTGGGGTAGTAACTTATCCACAAAGGGGAAAATGTCTGTGTGTGACAGTTTCCAGTTTGGGAATGTTAGCAAGTGGTCTCAGAGAAAGGGGTATTGGGTAACGGGATCACTGCATGCTCCCCTGTGTCATTCTTCCAAATGAACATTGATTTATGGATCCCATTAAATATTCTCTTGCAAAGAATGTAAACTCATGGATGAAACTGTGCTGTCCATTACAGGACTCACTCCTTGTGTCCACTGGGCACCAAAATGCCTCGTAGCTCATTAATAATACTGAAGAAGGAGGCTGTGTAGCCTCCTGCGGAGGTACTTGTAGCGCTACAACCGATTAGTGCATCAGTTGCACTGCAAAAGTAAACCCTGTTTGCAAATTAGCCAAGGATTTAGCCCCTTGTGATTCCTGAGCCCCCAATTTCCCTCTCAGATTTTAAAAAGATTTATTGCAGTTTAATTATCAGATACAAATGTGAAACATAGGGCAGAACTTGCCACATTTCTCTCTGTCTCGAAGGGCACATAGAGAAGTAAATTAAGGGCATGTGAAAAGAGAAACAGTGACTAAGCTTTAAGGCAGCTTGTTAAGTAACTGTGCCAAATAGCGCAAATCTCATCAGCTGAAAGATGTGGTAGAATGCTATTGGCTCTGGGTTTGAGTTATGTGCATCGTTGGGACTGACTCTTCCAAAAAAGCTCGTGCTTATCACAATGCTTTACTAATGAGGCTCCCGTATTTGTATTATAGTGGTATGACTAACTTGGCACAACTGCAATATTCTGCAAAGCAGAAACCAAGGAATTTACAGAAAAAAGAAATTGCCTGTTTTTATTCCGAAGCAGCTGCAGTTGTAGTAGAGCAAAACTCTATACCTTAGCAGATTGCAGACACTCCTCTTTGCGGAGACTGAAAACCCCATGCATTAAAATATTACTAACAAAGCATTTGATGTTTAATTTCCAAAGAATGTCATAATTCAGTACTCGCAGCTTAACACTTACATGTGCGTGTAAGTTTACGACTTTCATCATTCATAGACAATACGGTCCCAAGCCTCAAAGCCTGTCAGTTTACTTATTTCCAGTAACCAATTTGCCTCCCAGAGGGGGGTCTCCCTCGTAGGTCGGTGGTGCTATCCCAGTATGGTGGTAACTTTGGACCATTCAGTGAGGGACACCTGAGTGGCTGGTAGGATGCGTTTTCGTTCTTCTCTCCCATGCTGACAGTAGAGACAAGATTCCCCCTCCCACTGCAGTCTCCCCAGTCTAAACATAGGGTGGTCCAGCGGGGCAGACATCCAGTCATTAACCCCTTTGCTGCCAGGCCTTTTCCTCCTCAGGTGCCAGGCCTTTTTTTGGATATTTGGGGCAGGGCGCGCTTAGGCCCTCATAACTTTTTGTCCACATTAGCTACCCACGTCAATTTGCGTCCTTTTTTTCCAACATCCTAGGGATTGTAGAGGTACCCAGACTTTGTGGGTTCTCCTGAAGGAGACCAAGAAATTAGCCAAAATACAGTGAAAATTTCGTTTTTTTAAAAAGAAATGGGAAAAAAGGGCTGCAGAAGAAGGCTTGTGTTTTTTTCCCTGAAATTGGCATCAACATAGGGTTTGCAGTGCTAAAATCACCAGCTTCCTATCTTTCAGAAACAGGCAGACTTGAATCAGAAAACCCAATTTTTCAACACAATTTTGGCATTTTACTGGGACATACTCCATTTTTACGATTTTTTGTGCTTTCAGCCTCGTTCCAGTCAGTGACAGAAATGGGTGTGAAACCAATGCTGGATCCCAGAAACCTAAACATATCCGAAAGTAGACAAAATTCTGAATTCAGCAATGGGTAATTTGTGTAGATCCTACAAGGGTTGCCTATAGAAAATAACAACTGAAATAAAAAAATATTGAAATGAGGTGAAAGAAACAGCCATTTTTTCTCTACATTTTACTCTGTAACTTTTTCCTGCAATGTCAGATTTTTTAAAGCAATATACCGTTATGTCTGCTGGACTCTTCTGGTTGCGGGGATATATAGGGCATGTAGGTTCATCATGAACCCTAGGGACCCAGAGCCAATAAATGAGCTGCACCTTGCAGTGGGTTTTCATTCTATACCTCGTATACAGCAATTCATTTGCTAAAATATAAAGAGTGAAAAATAGGTATCAAGAAAACCTTTGTATTTCCAAAATGGGCACAAGATAAGGTGTTGAGGAGCAGTGGTTATTTCCACATCTCTGAATTCTGGGGTGCCCATACTAGCATGTGAATTACAGGGCATTTCTCAAATAGATGTCTTTTTTACACACTGTTTTATATTTGGAAGGAAAAAATGTAGAGAAAGGCAAGGGGCAATAACACTTGTTTTGCTATTCTATATTCCCCCAAGTCTCCCGATAAAAATGGTACCTCACTTGTGTGGGTAGGTCTAGCGCCCGCGACAGGTAATGCCCCAAAACACAAAGTGGACACATCACATTTGCACAAAGAAAACAGAGGTGTTTTTTGCAAAGTGCCTACCTGTGGATTTTGGCCTCTAGCTCAGCCGGCACCTAGGGAAACCTACCATACCCGTGCATTTTTGAAACCTAGAGACCTAGGGGAATCCAAGATGGGGTGACTTGTGGGGCTTTCACCAGGGTCTGTTACGCAGAAGCCTTTGCAAACCTCAAAATTTGGCAAAAAAAACACCTTTTCCTCACATTTCGGTGACAGAAAGTTCTGGAATCTGAGAGGAGCCACAAATTTCCTTTGACCCAGGGCTCCCCCAAGTCTCCTAATAAAAATGATACCTCACTTGTGTGGGTAGGCCTAGTGCCCGTGACAGGAAAGGCCCCAAAACACAAAGATGACACATCACATTTTCTCAAAGAAAACAGAGGTATTTTTTGTAAAGTGCCTACCTGTGGATTTTGGCCTCTAGTGCAGCCGGCACCTAGGGAAACCTACCAAACCTGTGCATTTTTGAAAAACTAGAGACCTAGGGGAATCCAAGATGGGGTGACTTGAGGGGCTCTCACCAGGTTCTGTTACGCAGAATCCTTTGCAAACCTCAAAATGTGGCTAAAAAAAACACTTTGTCCTCACATTTCGGTGACAGAAAGTTCTGGAATCTGAGAGGAGCCACAAATTTCCTTCGACCTATCGCTCCCCCAAGTCTCCCGATAAAAATGGTACGTCATTTGTGTGGGTAGGCCTAGTGCCTGTAACAGGAAATGCCACAAAACACAAAGTTGACACATCATATTTTCTCAAAGAAAACAGGTGTTTTTTGCAAAGTGCCTCCCTGTGGATTTTGGCCTGTAGCTCAGCCGGCACCTAGGGTGAAACCCTGACAAACCTGTGCATTTTTTAAAACTAGAGACCTAGGGGAACCTAGGATGGGGTGACTTGTAGGGCTCTCACCAGGTTCTGTTACCCAGAATACTTTGCAAACCTCAACATTTGGCAAAAAAACACTTTTTCCTCATATTTTGGTGACAGAAAGTTCTGGAATCTTAGAGGAGCCACAAATTTCCTTCCACCCAGTGTTCCCCCAAGTCTCCCGATAAAAATGGTACCTCACTTGTGTGGGTAGGCCTTGTGCTCGCAACAGGAAATGCCCCAAAACACTAACTGGACACATCAAAATTATCAAATAGAAAACTACCTGTTTTTTGGGGTGGTGGGACACCTGCGTTTTTGGTCCTGGCTCAGCAGCCATCTAGGAAACCTACAAAACCCAGACATTTCTGAAAACTAGACACACGAGGGAGTCCAGGGAGGTGTGACTTGCGTGGATCCCCCAATGTTTTCTTACCCAGAATCCTCAGCAAACCTCAAATTTAGCTAAAAAAAACAAATATTTCCCACATTTCTGTGTGGGATCACCGCATCGGGACACATTTCCTACCACCCAACATTCTCCTCAGTCTCTCGGTAAAAATGATACCTCACTTGTGTAGGTGGGCCAAGTGTTTGTGACAGGGAAGAGGCAAAAACACGTCGAAATTAAGGGGGAATCAAAGTGGGTCCAAAAGGGCAGTTTGAAAAATAAAATTTTTAGGCTGACAAGTGCAACAGAAATTTTATCGCTATAGATGAGACAATGCTGGGTGGTAGTAATTTTGTGGATTCCTGCAGATTCCGGAAGGTTCCATCATAAAAAATGTGGGAAAAAAGTGTTCTTTCCAGCAAAGTTGCAGGTTTGCAAGGCATTGTGGGTAAGGAAATGGTGCAGGGTGCATGTGAAGCACACCACCCTGGAATGACCTAGATGTTTAGTTTTCAGATGTGTCTAGGCCTTGTGGATTTTTCTACATGACAGCGTCCCGAAGTTAAAAAAAGAGCAGCCCTCACCATTTCCAAGTGGGACGTTTTTGAGAGTTACCAATCTCTAATGGCCCAAATGTAATACAAAAACCCAAAATAATCAAATGTCCTCTTACTTGCCATGGGATAAGATGTTTTTTAGTTTACAGGGGAGAGCTGAAAGACTGTTAGCCCCTTCAGTTTGGGTGGGGGAATAACCAGGCCCATACTGGTTGGTAACCACCACCCCATTATTTTCTTTTATTTCTTTTATTCCCTGGCATCTAGTAGACTTTCTGTCCCCTCGGGGTGTGGATCGGGGGTAATTGCCCAATCTCCCCCTTGGTGGGAAGAACAACTTTGGCCCTCTTTAATTGAGGTGGGGGTATGGCCATACCCCCAAAATCTTATTTTGAAAAAATAATCTTCCCTGGTCTTTGGTCGGCTTTCTGCTCCCATTGGGGGCAGATGGGCCTTCCAAAAAGAGGCCAATATGGCCCCAGGGGGGGCAGGTATGGCCAACAGTAATGTGCCCCCATGGGGAGCGAACGTTGCCCAAGGGGCTGCCCCCCCAAACAAAACACACACATACACACACACCAATCCATGGTGTCTAGAGGTTGTGCCCCCTTTGGGGGCAGATTGGCCTAACAAAAATAGGCCGATCTGTCCCCAAGGGGGGGGGCAGAAATGGCCTAAAAATAGTCCCCCCTCCCCTGGAGCGGGCCTTGTCTGAAGGTCGCTCTCTAAACATAAAAAACTAAACAAAAAAAGTGATCCCTGCAGATTGGCCTAATAATATTAGGCCAATCTGCCCGCCGGGGGAGGCAGAAATGGCCTAAAAATAATTTGTCCCCTTATGCGCAAGTATGAATAAAATAAATACTCCCTGGTGTCTAGTGGTTTCTGTCTCCCCTGGGGGGAGATTGCTAGGCCGATCTGAAAATGGCCTACTAATAATTTGCCCCCCGGAAGCGACCCTTGCCTAAGGTGTTGCTCCCCAAACATAAAAATATAAAAATAAACACAAAAAAAATTATCCCAAGTGTCTAGTGGTTTAAATGGCCTAAAAATAATTTCCCCCCCTGGGGAGCGGCCCTTGCCCAAGGGTCCGCTCCCCTTATGCGCAAGTACAAAAAAAAATAATCCCTGGTGTCTAGTGGTTTCTGTCCCCCCTGGAGGAAGATCACAAGACGGGTCTGCCCCGGCTAATAATAATTTGCCCCTCCCCCCCCCGGAGTGACCCTTGCTCCCCAAACATAAAAAAATAAAAAAATTAATGAGCCCTGTTGTCTAGTGGATTTCTGCCCCCGGGGGCAGAAATGGCCTAGAAATAATTTGCCCCCCTGGGGAGCGGCCCTTGCCCAAATGGCCGCTCCCCTTATTGAAATACATAACAAAAAAAAATAACCTTGTGTCTAGTGGGCATTTCTGCTGCCCGATCGCATCGTGATCGGGCAGCAGAAATGCTCAGAGATACATTAAAGGAGAGGAAAGGCCTTTCCTCTCCTTTCATGCCTCTCTGCCCCCTCCACGTGATCGGAGGAGAAATGCTTTTGCATTCTGTACGTCATCTGTTATTTTTGCATTTATCGCCCTAGGTGGTAAGGGTATGCCCAGACTTGGGTCCCATGATTACTTTGCCACTGGATTCAAACTAGCCTGGTTGATACCCTGAAACCGGACAGAGGATACTATGTTCTGGTCCAGAGAGGACCTGGCTTGGTAGTGCGGCCTGGACTATTCACATGGGGAAAAGGGTCAAGACTGATCTGCATATGGTTAGGACCAAACTGGGGTGGGGTAGTAAGCCAAATAACAATGGATTAAATACAGATCTTTGTGACTGCAGTGAATGTTTGGATTGTTCAGCATTCCATCCATCATCTTTTTGCATTTGTCAACCTAAGTGGCAAGAGTATGCATAGATGTGGGTCCCGTTCTCACTGTGCCACTGAATTCAAGCTAGCCAGGCTGTTGAATGGTGATACTCTGAAACTGGTCCTAGGATACTTGTTTCTGGTCCAGGGAGGACCTGGCTTGGCAGTCTGGGCTGAACTATTTAATCATATAATCACAAAAGGTGTGGGGTAGTGGGAACAGGGGGTAAGACTGGGTTAGTCTTTTAACCAGTGTCTGGTTATTTTAGGTTGCTTGATATAGGGTGCTGTGTTGACCTACAGGAATGACGGGGGATTTTCCTTTACGGACTAGGTGGTCTCACACACATAGTAGTGTCATGCTTCATCATATGACCACCTAGCCCCACCTAAGTAAGATGATACTACTCAGGCGGACTCGACCTCTGGTTAAAAGAACCAGAGGGAGTGCTGAAATTAAATTGACTGGATAATTACAGTGATCCAGAGGGGGTGAATAATAAAATTACCTAACATGTCACCGGTGGCTCTTGTTAGTTTTAATAGTGGTGCATGTTGGTAAGACTAAAACTGAAGGGAAAGGCTCGTTAGAGGATAATGTCTCTTGGAGTCTAAAAGGGGTTGTACATGACCAACATGTTTCTGCCCTCACTACGTGCTGGGAGGTCAGGGGCATTCGTCAGGGTCGGAGCACGTGTAAAAGTACGGTGCTCAAAGTAAACGTGTGTGTCCTACCTGAACAGGTAGTTCACGGTGGGGTAGGCCTATAGTAAATAATAAATAGATCACAATTAATTCAGAGTGACAGAAGGGTGGCAAACCACAGCACACGACACAGCAATCAGTGAAAAATAAGAATGCACACACACATGCATGCAATTGTGACTTACCCCGGAGCTGGGGGCGTATTGCCTCTGGTCTGGCTAGAACCGGGGGGGGGGTTTCCCTTGTAGTCACACTCTGAGGAGATTAGGTGTTTAGCAAGGGGGGACAGGAGAAAGAGGGGAGCTGAGGGCGCTAAGTGCAGAAAGGAAGAAACTGCGCAGGGTGCGCTGCAGACAGGGGGAGGCCGGAAGGGCAAGTTAGTGAAGCAAGGGAATGACAGGAGAAGGGAAGGTAAAGAAAAAGATCTAGGTAGCGTGAGAGAAAGTGAAAAGAAAGAGAAAAAGAGGATAGAGGAAAAGGAAACAAGAAAAAAGGAAGGAAGTACAGGAAGTACAGATAGAGAAGGCTACCAGGGGAATGGCCGGTAGCAGTTAAAGGAAAGGAAGGTTTCACGGGCCAAAATTAGCCCACACTTACCACGCCAAAGGGAATACCATGGGGGTTACCTACGTGCCGGAGCCAGGCCGCTCTGGTACTGACTGACCGTTAGGCCAGGTCTTTATGAGGAGGTCCAGCCAATTAATGCGGAGCTGCAGAGGTCGGGGGCGGTGCCCGGTAATTACGCTCAGGTGTACTGGATGTCGGAGCAACAAAGCACAACTCCCATTGTGTCGTAAAAGCCGTGCCCCCTCGGGGGCCGTGCGGGGCGCGGAGCCTCAGGGGCCCTGATAGGTCCACGCGGAACGCACCGCCCCGCGGGGGCACCCGGGTACGGGGCCCCGCGGGGAAAGTCGCGTCCGGCGACGGTGAGCAGAGGCAAGACGCCCCGCCCGTGGCGCGGCTAACGCGCACGGGCGAGCGTCCTGCAGTGACGCGCCGCGCGACAAGCGGCGCGCCCCGTTGTGACGCGTCGCGCAGCGCGGCGCGTCAATTGTACCGTGGGACTCTGGGGGAGTGAGTCCCACGGGGAAGGACCCGGTAATCCAAAGAGGGCAACCAGGAATAGGTAATGCAAGCGGGGAAAGAAGGAGGGCGAGGGGGGGGGGGGGGGGAAGGGGGGGGGAGAGAGGGGGAACATTAAAGAGAAGGGGCACAGTAATAAAGGAAGGTGACAAGAACGAAGGAGAGGAGAAGGTGGGGGGGAGGGGGGGGGAAAGGGAAGGAAAACGGATGGGGGGGGGAAAAGAAAAACAGAGGGAGGGAGGTGGAAAGGAAAGCATGGGAAGAGAAAGGGAAGGAAAAGACCGGGGGAGATGTGATGATAAAAAGAGGGGAAGAGAAAGGGAAAGAAAATATCTAAGGGTAGGGGGGTTTGAAAGCAGGGAAGGGGAGAAGAGGTTATAGATGGGGAGGGAAGGAAGGATAAGACAGGGGGGGGAAAGAAGAGGACGAAAATTATGAAAAGGAAAGAGGGAAAACAGCCCCAGAGGTGGGGAGTAGAGGGAATCCAGCAGATGTTTAGAAGATTGAAAAGGAAGAAGAAGAAGAAGAGAAGGGGTGGAAGACAAGGGAAAAAAAAAAAAAAAAGGAAGAAAGGGAGGTGGGGGAAGAGGTAGAAGGAACGACAATGACAGGTATACTATGGGTCGGGGGAGCTACTCTGGTAGGTAAGGTAGGGTTCTGATACACAAGTATGGAAGATAATGAGTCCCACAGTGGGGAATAGGAGGGCTCGTCAGACCAGTTATCTAATACTACTTAAGATCCTAGGTGGGCGGTCATAGAATGAAGGTATCATTTAGGTATTTAAAGTCATCAGCCTAGAGCTGACCATTGAATATTGTCATTTAGTCCTAAGGTGTCCGTACGCAGCCTCCAAATCCATCTCTGTTCATACATTAGGAGCTTGTGTTTGGCATTGGTTGCTATGGATTTAAGTTGATCCAGTACCACCCACTGCATATCATCAGGATGGTGATTGCTGGAGATGTAGTGCTCTGTGAGTCTTGTAGCATCTCTTTTGCACCGGATGGTGCTTCTATGCTCGCAGATGCGTGTGCCCACTCTTCGTGTCGTCATCCCAATGTATTTCTTGTCACAAGGGCATGTGATCATGTACACCACATTTTTACTGTTGCAGTTCGTTAGTTGCCTAAGCTCCCAGGGTGTTGGTAGTCCCAAGTCAAGTGTGAGGGTTTTCTTAGTAAAGGCGCAAACACTGCAATTGCCGCAAGGGTAATGTCCTTTAGACAGCTGCGTACGGACACCTTAGGACTAAATGACAATATTCCATGGTCAGCTCTAGGCTGATGACTTTAAATACCTAAATGATACCTTCATTCTATGACCGCCCACCTAGGATCTTAAGTAGTATTAGATAACTGGTCTGACGAGCCCTCCTATTCCCCACTGTGGGACTCATTATCTTCCATACTTGTGTATCAGAACCCTACCTTACCTACCAGAGTAGCTCCCCCGACCCATAGTATACCTGTCATTGTCGTTCCTTCTACCTCTTCCCCCACCTCCCTTTCTTCTATTTTATTTTTTTTTTTTTTTTTTTTTCCCCTTGTCTTCCACCCCTTCTCTTCTTCTTCTTCTTCCTTTTCAATCTTCTAAACATCTGCTGGATTCCCTCTACTCCCCACCTCTGGGGCTGTTTTCCCTCTTTCCTTTTCATAATTTTCGTCCTCTTCTTTCCCCCCCTGTCTTATCCTTCCTTCCCTCCCCATCTATAACCTCTTCTCCCCTTCCCTGCTTTCAAACCCCCCTACCCTTAGATATTTTCTTTCCCTTTCTCTTCCCCTCTTTTTATCATCACATCTCCCCCGGTCTTTTCCTTCCCTTTCTCTTCCCATGCTTTCCTTTCCACCTCCCTCCCCCTGTTTTTCTTTTCTCCCCCCCCATCCGTTTTCCTTCCCTTTCCCCCCCCTCCCCCCCACCTTCTCCTCTCCTTCGTTCTTGTCACCTTCCTTTATTACTGTGCCCCTTCTCTTTAATGTTCCCCCTCTCTCCCCCCCCCCTTTCGGCCCCCCCCCCCCTCGCCCTCCTTCTTTCCCCGCTTGCATTACCTATTCCTGGTTGCCCTCTTTGGATTACCGGGTCCTTCCCCGTGGGACTCACTCCCCCAGAGTCCCACGGTACAATTGACGCGCCGCGCTTCGCGACGCGTCACAGCGGGGCGCGCCGCTTGTCGCGCGGCGCGTCACTGCAGGACGCTCGCCCGTGCGCGTTAGCCGCGCCGCGGGCGGGGCGTCTTGCCTCTGCTCACCGTCGCCGGACGCGACTTTCCCCGCGGGGCCCCGTACCCGGGTGCCCCCGCGGGGCGGTGCGTTCCGCGTGGACCTATCAGGGCCCCTGAGGCTCCGCGCCCCGCACGGCCCCCGAGGGGGCGCGGCTTTTACGACACAATGGGAGTTGTGCTTTGTTGCTCCGACATCCAGTACACCTGAGCGTAATTACCGGGCACCGCCCCCGACCTCTGCAGCTCCGCATTAATTGGCTGGACCTCCTCATAAAGACCTGGCCTAACGGTCAGTCAGTACCAGAGCGGCCTGGCTCCGGCACGTAGGTAACCCCCATGGTATTCCCTTTGGCGTGGTAAGTGTGGGCTAATTTTGGCCCGTGAAACCTTCCTTTCCTTTAACTGCTACCGGCCATTCCCCTGGTAGCCTTCTCTATCTGTACTTCCTGTAATTCCTTCCTTTTTTCTTGTTTCCTTTTCCTCTATCCTCTTTTTCTCTTTCTTTTCACTTTCTCCGTCTCTCTCTCACGCTACCTAGATCTTTTTCTTTACCTTCCCTTCTCCTGTCATTCCCTTGCTTCACTAACTTGCCCTTCCGGCCTCCCCCTGTCTGCAGCGCACCCTGCGCAGTTTCTTCCTTTCTGCACTTAGCGCCCTCAGCTCCCCTCTTTCTCCTGTCCCCCCTTGCTAAACACCTAATCTCCTCAGAGTGTGACTACAAGGGAAAACCCCCCCCCGGTTCTAGCCAGACCAGAGGCAATACGCCCCCAGCTCCGGGGTAAGTCACAATTGCATGCATGTGTGTGTGCATTCTTATTTTTCACTGATTGCTGTGTCGTGTGCTGTGGTTTGCCACCCTTCTGTCACTCTGAATTAATTGTGATCTATTTATTATTTACTATAGGCCTACCCCACCGTGAACTACCTGTTCAGGTAGGACACACACGTTTACTTTGAGCACCGTACTTTTACACGTGCTCCGACCCTGACGAATGCCCCTGACCTCCCAGCACGTAGTGAGGGCAGAAACATGTTGGTCATGTACAACCCCTTTTAGACTCCAAGAGACATTATCCTCTAACGAGCCTTTCCCCTCAGTTTTAGTCTTACCAACATGCACCACTATTAAAACTAACAAGAGCCACCGGTGACATGTTAGGTAATTTTATTATTCACCCCCTCTGGATCACTGTAATTATCCAGTCAATTTAATTTCAGCACTCCCTCTGGTTCTTTTAACCAGAGGTCGAGTCCGCCTGAGTAGTATCATCTTACTTAGGTGGGGCTAGGTGGTCATATGATGAAGCATGACACTACTATGTGTGTGAGACCACCTAGTCCGTAAAGGAAAATCCCCCGTCATTCCTGTAGGTCAACACAGCACCCCATATCAAGCAACCTAAAATAACCAGACACTGGTTAAAAGACTAACCCAGTCTTACCCCCTGTTCCCACTACCCCACACCTTTTGTGATTATATAGTTTCTTTTGGGAAGCGGTGTGGGTTAGCCTTGCTTCCCTTGCTCTCTTTCTGTGTATTTGGGCTGAACTATTCCCATGGGGAACAGGTTCAAGACTGATTTGTATATGGCTGGGTCCAAACTGGGGTGGTGTGGTGAGCACAAAAACACTGGGTTAAAGCCAGGTCTATGTGACAGGGGTTGAATGTTTGAATTGTTCAGCATTCCTTTCATCATCTGTTCTTTTTGTATTTGTCACCCTAAGTCGGAAAGGTATGCCCAGATGTGGGTCCTGTGTTCACTGCATCAATGAATTCAAGCTAGCCTGGTTGATTAAGGTAGATATCCTGGAACTGGTCCTAGGATGCTTGTTTCTGGTCTGCAGAGGACCTGGGTTGGCAGTTTGTGCTAGACTGTTCAGGGTCAAGACTGATTTGCAAAGGACTGAATCCAAACTGGTGTGTTGTGGTGAGTATAGGAGGCTGGCCTGGTTTGTGGTGGGTACCTTGGGTACTTACACCTTATACCAGATCCAGTTATCCCTTATTAGTGAAGTAGTAGTGTTCTAGCAGCTTAGGCTGATAGAGGTAGCTATAGCATAGCAGCTTAGGCTGAACTGGGAGACATGCAAAGCTTATCCAATACCACTTATAGTTACACAGTACTTATACACAAGTAAAGACAATACTCAGTGTTACCAAAAAAAAGGTATTTATTTGGGTGACACAGTACCAAAAATATCTTAGAGACAATACTCCTTCTGGGGGTAAGTATTATACACAATATATACACTAGACACCAAAATAAGGTAAGTAATTAGACATAGGATAATGCAAACAAAAGGAAATGCTATAGAATGCAATGGGAGAAAATAGGTCTAGAGGCAACACAAACCATATACTAAGAAAGTGGAATGCAAATCATGAATTTCCCCCTAGACAAGTGTAGTGTGTGCAGAATCACTGGGAGAGTAACAATACAGTAAAGGTAAATAAAGTACCCCACCCCAGAGCCCAGAAAAGCAGGAGTAAAGTACTGCAAGTTTCCTTAGGACACACTACACCTTGTGATATGCATTATTGCAGTAACCAACCAAGTCTGCAAACAACAACTGCTGGATTCCTGGACCTGAAGACCTGCAAAAGAAGGGGACCAAGTCCAGAAGTCGAAAGAAGTTTCAGGAAGGGCAGGAGCCCCTGCCAACCTAGAAGAGGGTACAAAAGAAGATTCCTTTGTTGGACAAAGACTGCAGGAATGCACCCTAGGAAGATGCCAGCGGGTTCTTGCATGATGCAAAGGATGCCCCACCACGTGAAGATGGATGCAGCAGTGATTTCGTGTTGGAAGTCACCAACAAGCCTTGGTTACGACAAATGGGTGTTTTGCTTCAAAATGGCACTGGCTGGACCCATGAGGGGCCTGGGAGCCTCCACTCTGTGTGAGGAGAAAGATGTGTCCGTCAGCACTTTAGAGAGCCCTAAGGATGCCAGACAGCACCCCAGGAGTCACAGGACACGGGGACAAAGGAGGTGCAAAACACAGTTGGTGCAGCACAACAAAGGAAGGTCCCACGCTGCCGGAGAACAACTCAGTGATTTGAGCATCGCAGGATGGAGTGCTGGGGACCTGGGCCAGGCTGTGCACAAAGGAATTTTGCAAATAGTGTACAGAAGCCTCAGGAGGTGAAGAAGATGCAGTACACAGGGGTACTGTCGCTCTCAGGGAAGGCAAGGTCTTACCTCCTCCAAATTGGATCAGTAGGATCTCAGGACAGTCTATGTTGATGGCGTCCACCCTCTGTGTCCTTAGGAGCACGCTTGTTGCTGTGAGAGGAGTACAAGGGTACCGTTGTTGTCTTAGAAGGTGCCTATGTGAGCAGGGGAGTGACTCCGTCAACCCACGGGAGATTTCTTTGGTCCTTCTGGTGCAGGATGAAGACAGGGAGTCCTCAGAGCGTGCACACCATGGAAACTGTTGCAGTTGCTGGCTGGAACTGAAGAAGCAGAAGAAAAGTATCCCTTGTGGATACTTTGTTGCTGTTACAGCGGTTCCTGGAGCAGGCTGCGGTTGATCTGAGGTCAGAGGATGAAGTAGTAGTTGCAGAGGATTCCTGCTGGAAACTTGCAAGCAGAATCTGATGAGAACCCACAGGAGAGACCCTAAATAGCCCTGAGAGGGGGATTGGCTACCTTATCCAGTAAGGACCTATCAGGAGGGGTCTCTGACGTTATCTGCTGGCCCTGGCCACTCAGAGCCCTCCACAGTGCCCCCACACCTTGCAAAGCAAGGTGGCTGAAGTCTGGGACACACTGGAGGAGCTCTGGGCACCACCACTAGGGTGGTGATGGACAGGGGAGTAGTCACTGCCCTTTCCTTTGTCCAGTTGCGTGCCAGAGCAGGGGACAAGGGGTCCATGAAAAGGTGTAGACTGGCTTATGCAAGGAGGGCACCATCTGTGCCCTTCAAAGCATTTCCAGAGGCTGGGGGAGCCTACCCCTCCCCAGCCTGTAACACCTATTTCCAAAGGGAGAGGGTGTCACACCCTGCTCTCAGAGGAAATGCTTTGTTCTGCCTTCCTGAGACTGAGCTGCTCAGACCCCAGAGGGCAGAACCCTGTCTGTAAGATGGCAGCAGCTGTAGCTGCAGCTGCAGTGCAAGCCTCAGAGAGCTGGTTTGGCAGTACTGGGGGTCCATAGTAGAGCCCCCAGGATGCATGGAATTGGCTCTCCAATACCAGTTTTGGAATGGGGACAAGTCCATGATCTTTGACACATTACATGACAATATTCGGAGTTACAATTGTAAAGCTACATATAAGTATTGACCTATATGTAGTGTACTCGTGTAATGGCGACCCCGCACTCACAAAGTCCTGGGAAACGGCCCTGAACTATGTGGGGGCACCTTTGCTAGTGCAAGGGTGCCCTCACACTTAGTAACTTTACACCTAACCTTCAGCAAGTGAAGGTTAGACATATAAGTGACTTATAAGTTACTTAAGTGCAGTGGAAATGGCTGTGCAATAGTCTGTGCACTATTTCAGGCAGGCTGCAATGGCAGGCCTGTGGAAGGGTTTGGCTGAGCTCCTTATGGGTGGCAAAAGAAATGCTGCAACCCATAAGGATCTCCTAGAACCCCAATGCCCTGGATACCTAGGTACCATATACTAGGGACTTATAAAGGGGGTCCAGTGTGCCAATTGAAATTGGTAAATGAAGTCACTAGCCTAGTGACAAATTTAAAAGCAGAGAGAGCATAAGGACTGAGATTCTGGTTAGCAGAGCCTCAGTGACACAGTCAAGGACTACTGACAACACACACATTAGGCCACAAACTATTAGCACTGGGGCCCTGGCTTGCAGGACCCCAGTGAGACAGGCAAAGCACACTGACATATAGGTTTTTATCTTTGAGCACTTGGGTCCCGGCTAGCAGGATCCCAGTGACACAGTAAAAACACACTGACACACACTCACAAACAGGCCAAAAGTGGGGGTAACCATGCTAGAAAGAGGCTACTTTCTCACAGTGCATTTTGCATTTGTCGCCCTAAGTGGGAAAGTTATCCCCAGATGTGGGTTCCTTGCTCACTGCACCACTGGATTCAAGCTAGCCTGGCTGATGAAGAGAGATACCCTGAAACCGGTCCTAGGATGCTTGTTTCTGGTTTAGGGAGGGCCTGACTTGGCAATTCAGGCTTGACTGTTCCTATAGAGAACAGGGTCAAGAGTGATTTGCATATGCTGGGTTTAAGGTGGGGTAATGTGGTGGGTGAGCAAAAACAATGGTTTAAACTTAGATCTTTGTACCTGGGGGTGAATGTTTTAATTGTTCAGCATTCCATCCATCATCTGTTCTTATTGTATTTGTTGCCCTAAGTGGGAAGGGTACGCCCAGATGTGGGTCCTGTGCTCTCTGCGCCACTGGATTGAAGTTGGCCTGGCTGATACCTGAAACTAGTTCTAGGATGCTTTACTTCTGGTTCTGGGAGGACCTGGCTTGGCAGTTCCAGCTGGACTATTCCCATGGTGAAAAGAGTCAAGTCTGATTTACAATTGGCTGGTCCAAACTTGGGTGGAATTGTGATTAAAAAAAAGTGATGGATTAAACCCAGGTCTTTGTGATTGGGGGTGAACGTTTGCCTTGTTCAGCATTCCTTCCATCATCTGTTCTTTTTGCATTTTTTGTCCTAAGTGGGAAGGGTATGCCCATATGTGGGTCCTGTGATCACTGCACCACTGGCTGCTGAAGGGTAATACCTGAAACCGGTCCTAGAATGCAAGTTTCTGGTCCAGGGAGGACTTGGCTTGGCAGTTCGGGCTGGAATATTCCCATGGGGAACAACTTTGAGTTGCATATGGCTGGTTCCAAACTGGTGTGAGGTAGTGAGCAGAAAAACAATGGATTAAACCCAGATCTTTGTAACTGGGGGTTACAAATTTGCATTCTTCAGCTTTCCATCCATTATCTGTTCTTTTTGTATTTGTCACCCTAACTGGGAAGGGTATGCCCAGTTGTGGGTCCCGTGCTCACTGCACCCTCGGATTCAAGTTAGCCTTGCTGATGAAGGGCGATACCCTGGAACTGGTCCTAGGGTGCTTGTTTCTGGTCCAGGGAGGTCCTGGCATGACAGTTCACTCTGGACAGTTCAGGGTAAAGACTAATTTACATATGGCTGGGTGCTGGGCAAAAAAACAATGGACTAAACCCAGATCTTTGTGACTGGAGATGAATGTTTGCATTGTTCAGCATTCTGTCCATCATCTATTCTTTTTGCATTTGTCGCCCTAAGTGGGAATGATAGCCCCAGACATGGGTCCCGTGCTCACTGCGCCACTGAACTCAAGCTAGCTTGGCTGATGTAGGGTGATATTGTGAAACTAGTCCTTGGGTGCTTGTTTCGGGTCCAGAGAGGACCTGGCTTGGCAGTGTGGGCTGGACTGTTCCTAGGGGAACACGGTTAAGACTGATTTGCATATGGCTGTGTCTAAACTGAGGTGGCGTGGTGGGCAAAAAAACAATGGATTAAACCCAGATCTTTGTGACTAGGGGTTATTGTTTGCATTGTTCAGCATTGCGTCCATCATCTGTTCTTTTTGCATTTGTTGCTCTAAGTGGGAAGAGTATGCCCAGACATGTGTCCTGTGATCACTCCGCCACTGGATTTAAGGTAGGCTTGCTGCTGAAGAGTGATACCCTGAAACTGGTCCTAGGATGCTAGATTCTGGTCCAGAGAGGATCTGGTTTGGCAGTTCATGTTGGACTATTCTCATGGGGAACAGGGATAAGACTGATTTACATATGGCTTGCGTCCAAACTGGGGTTGAGGGGTGAGCAAAAAAACTGTGGATTAAACCCAGATCTTTGTGACAGGGTGAATGTTTGCATTTTTCAGCATTCTATCCATCATCTGTTCTTTTTGCATTTGTCGACCTAAGTGGGAAGGATATGCCCAGACGTGGGTTCTGTGCTCACTGCACTACTGGATTCAAGCTAGCCTGGCTGATGAAGGATGATACTCTGAAACTGGTCGTAGGAGGCTTGTTTGGGGTTTAGGAAGGGCCTGCCTTGGCAGTTTGTACTGGACTGTTCCCAGGAGGAATAGGGTCAAGACTGATTTGCATATGGCTACATCCAAACTGAGGTGGTGTGGTTAGCAAAAAAAAATTGATTAAACCAAGGTCTTTGTGACTGGGGGTGAATATTTGCATTATTCAGCATTCTGCCCATCATCTGTTCTTATTGTACTTGTTTCCCTAAGTGGGAAGGGTATGCCCAGACGTGGGTCCCGTGCTCACTGCGCCACTGGCTTCAAGTTGGCCTGGCTGATGAAGCGTGATGCCCTGAAACCGGTTCTAGGATGCTTTACTTAAGGTCCAAGGAGGACCAGGCTTGGCAGTTCGGGCGGACTGTTCCCATGGGGAAGAGGGTCAAGACTGATTTGCATATGGCTGGATCCAAACTGGGGTGGTGTTGTGATAAAAAAAAAACTAGAGATTAATCCCAGATCTTTGTGAATGGGGTGAATGTTTGCATTGTTCAGCATTCCTTCCATCATCTGTTCTTTTTGCATTTGTTGCCCTAAGTGGGAAGGGTATGCCCAGATGTGGGTCCTGTGCTCACTGCACCACTAGATTCAAGCTAGCTGGGCTGATGAAAGGGGAATATCCTGAAAGGGGTCCTAGACTGTTAGTTCTGCTCTAGGAAGGACTGGCTTTGGCAGTTTGTGTTGGACTATTCCCATGGGGAACTGGATCAAGACTGATTTGTATATGGCTGGGTCCAAACTGGGGTGGTGTGGTGACAAAAAAACAATGGATTAAGCCCAGATCTCTGTGACTGGGGGTGAACGTTTGCATTGTTAAACATTCCGTCCATCATCTGTTATTTTTGCATTTGTCGTCCTAAGTGTGAAAGTTATCCCCAGATGTGGGTTCCATGCTCACTGCACCACTGGATTCAAGCTAGCCTGGCTGATGAAGAGAGATACCCTGAAACCAGCCCTAGGATGTTTGTTTCTGGTTTAGGGAGGGCCTGACTTGGCAATTCAGGCTTGACTGTTCCTATAGAGAACAGGGTCAAGAGTGATTTGCATATTATGGCTTTAAGGTGGGGTGATGTGGTGGGTGAGCAAAAACAATGGTTTAAACTTAGATCTTT
The DNA here is from genome assembly GCF_031143425.1 of Pleurodeles waltl. NCBI lineage: Eukaryota > Metazoa > Chordata > Amphibia > Caudata > Salamandridae > Pleurodeles > Pleurodeles waltl. The sequence goes on from NC_090448.1 coordinate 1,055,693,555, forward strand.
GTACCTGGGGGTGAATGTTTTAATTGTTCAGCATTCCATCCATCATCTGTTCTTATTGTATTTGTTGCCCTAAGTGGGAAGGGTATGCCCAGATGTGGGTCCTGTGCTCTCTGTGCCACTGGATTGAAGTTGGCCTGGCTGATACCTGAAACTAGTTCTAGGATCCTTTACTTCTGGTTGTGGGAGGACTTGGCTTGGCAGTTCCAGCTGGACCATTCCCATGGTGAAAAGAGTCAAGTCTGATTTGCAATTGGCTGGTCCAAACTTGGGTGGCATTGTGATAAAAAAAGTGATGGATTAAACCCAGGTCTTTGTGATTTGGGGTGAACGTTTGCATTGTTCAGCATTCCTTCCATCATCTGTCCTTTTTCATTTTTTGTCCTTAGTAGGAAGGGTATGCCCAGATGTGGGTCCTGTGATCACTGCACCTCTGGCTGCTGAAGGGTAATACCTGAAACCGGTCCTAGAATGCAAGTTTCTGGTCCAGGGAGGCCTTGACTTGGCAGTTCGGGCTGGAATATTCCCATGGGGATCAGCTTCAAGACTGGGTTGCATATGGTTGGTTCCAAACTGGGGTGGGGTAGTGAGCAGAAAAACAATGGATTAAACCCAGATCTTTGTAACTGGGGGTTACAAATTTGCATTCTTCAGCTTTCCATCCATTATCTGTTCTTTTTGTATTTGTCACCCTAACTGGGAAGGGTCCCGTGCTCACTGCACCATCAGATTCAAGTTAGCCTTGCTGATGAAGGGCGATATCCTGGAACTAGTCCTAGGATGCTTGTTTCTGGTCCAGGGAGGTCCTGGCTTGACAGTTCACTCTGGAAGATTCAGGGTCAAGACTAATTTACATATGGCTGGGTCCAATCTGGGGTGGGTGCTGGGCAAAAAAACAATGGATTAAACCCAGATCTTTGTGACTGGAGATGAATGTTTGCATTGTTCAGCATTCTGTCCATCATCTATTCTTTTTGCATTTGTCGCCCTAAGTGGGAATGATAGCCCCAGACATGGGTCCCATGCTCACTGCGCCACTGAACTCAAGCTAGCCTGGCTGATGGAGGGTGATACTGTGAAACTGGTCCTAGGGTGCTTGTTTCGGGTCCAGAGAGGACCTGGCTTGGCAGTGTGGGCTGGACTGCTCCCAGGGGAACACGGTTAAGACTGATTTGCATATGGCTGGGTCCAAACTGGGGTGGCGTGGTGAGCAAAAAAACAATGGATTTAACCCAGATCTTTGTGATTGGGGGTGAATGTTTGTATCGTTAAACATTCTGTCCATCATCTGTTATTTTTGCATTTGTTGCCCTAAGTGGGAAGAGTATGCCCAGATGTGGGTCCCATGCTCACTGCGCCACTGGATTCAAGCTTACATGGCTGACGAAGGGTGTTACTCTGAAACTGGTGTGAATGCTTGTTCTGGTCCAGGGAGGACCTCGCTTGGCAGTTCGGGTGGACTGTTCCCATGGGGAATGGGGTCAATGCTGATCTGCATATGGCTGGGTCCAAACGTGGTGGCATGGTGAGCAAAAAACTAATGGATTAAACCCTGATCTTTGTGACCGGGGGTGAACGCTTGCATTGTTCAGTATTCCATCTATCATCTTTTGGGCCACCAAGTTCTGGGCGAGGTCGCCAAGCACTGTTTTTGTATGCTTTCTAGAGGACCACTTTGGCGCGACCGAGCCAACATTTCCTTAAAGTATAGTTCAGTATCCACCCGGATCCCATGTGCCACCTCACGGTCTTGTAGGGTCTAGGCCCTCAATATCCGTCCTTATACCCTTCCCTCTCAGCCCCCCAGACGCACCTCCATGGGAGAGTGGTCAGACAGCGCTCGTGCTAGATAGTTCGCCCGGTGTATAGTCCCTAACTCTCCTGTGGAGGTAAAAATATATTCTAATCTAGAACATACTCATGGGCCCGGAGAAGTAGGAGTACTTCCTGTCAGTGGGGAGGGCACACCACCACAGATCGGACAATCCCAGGGCTGCAGCAAAGCGTTTGAGCAGAATAGTGGGGCAGGTCTTCCTGGGCGTCCCGGGCCTGTCCAAATCTGTCGACATCACATTGTTAAAGCCTCCCTCTAGAACAGAGAGTGGGCAGTCTGCCAGCAGCAGCATCTCTGCTAATTTCTCAAGCAAGGGAGTCTGGAGCCTGGGTGGCTGTATGCGCTCAGAAACATGACCTCCTGCCTACCCCAGGACCCCTTCAACCCCATGTACCTACCATCTTGGTCTGTCCACTGTCTCAGGATTCAGAAGGGGGGGTCCGGCGGATCAGGATTGCCACACTCCTGAAGCCAGAGGTAAAGCTTGAGTGTGCCAACATACCATAGGGCCCCCTGCCCAGGAATTTGCACTGTGAGCCTCTAAGATGTGTCTCCTGTTAAAGTACAACTCCTGGGTGCAACATCTTTATGTATTGGTACACCAAACCCCTTTTGACCTTGACACCCAGTCCAATCACATTCCAAGATAATTCAATGAGGGACTTTGAATCCACCAGGGGAGACCATTTGTTGCTATCTGTCGGGGTCATCCTAGGTCTGAGGGAGAGAAGTTGCAAGCAGTTGCGTGCACTTCGATGGAGGCTGTAGGAAAGTAACCTCTTTCTTTGTAAGGATACCCCATTTTTCTGTCTGATGTCAGTGTGTTTGACTGTGTTCATTGGGACCCTGCTAACCAGGACCCCAGTGATTATGCCCCCCCCCAAAAACTCTGTATTTCATCCCAAAATTGCCACACTGGTGCCCCATTATAAGTCCCTAGTATATGGTACCTAGGTACCCAGGGCACTGGGTTCCATGGGATCCCAATGGGCAGCAGCATGTATAGGGAGCCCAAGCAAAGGGTTCTGCAGAACTGGGTGAAAAGGTGCAAGCACCTTTTCACTGCCACTTTTCACTGCATCAGGGTCCTCGTTACAACCCTGGCGGTTGGTGTTAAAGTGGTGGTAATACCGCAAACAGGCTGGCGGAAAAGAAAATTAGATTACGACCACGGTGGAAACCGCCAACATAGACAGCCACTGTAACACTTCGACCACCACGGCGGTAGCAACAAACACCGCGGTGGTAACCGCCAACAGACAGGCGGAAGACAATGTACCGCCCACGCTATCACAAGATGCCAATCCGCCACCATTTCCAGGGTGGAACCAACGCGATCAAAAACATGGCGGAAACAGTACACAGAAGGGGAAATCACTCACTTCTCCACACTCCACGAGGAACCAGGACTCCATGGAGCCAGAACTGCAGATACCGCCAGCGATCGTCTTCCTGCTCCTCTATCAGGAGCTCCAGAGAGGGCGACGACGACCACGGTGAGTACTGCACCTACAACACAGGGGAGGGGGAGAGGGGAAAGAGTACACAGAAGGGGAAATCGCTCACCTCTCCACATCCCACGAGGAACCAGGACACCATGGAACCAGAACTGCAGGTACCGCCGGCGATCGTCCTTCCTGCTCCTTTATCAGGAGCTCCAGAGACGGCGGCGAATGACCACGGTGAGTACTGCACCTACAACAGGGGGGAGGAGGGAGGGAAAAGAGAGTGACACACACATGCAACATGCAACACCCCCACCCCCACCCTCACCCACAACACCATACACACAAATACATGCTGCAACATTACATATACGCCCCCCCACCCTCCCTTCAATAACACAAGGACAAAAGGAATTGATTTGAACGACTGTAATCACTAAAAATCCAGTAGTCAAAACTCTAAATACAGTATATACAATTATGTACACCAACTACACAATCATTGTCTGTGGACCACTAGGCCCAAAATGCATGGGCGAGGCCCACACTCGATACCTGACTCCAAACAGGGAGAACACTGGAGGGGCATCAGATGGAAAATAAATGCATGATGCCACTGCTCCACGAAGGGTCTCCATGCCCATTGATGTATCCTGGGGAGTGCAAAGCCACAGTCTCTCAAGTCTCTCCAGTGGGTGGTTTGCCCACTGCTTTATCCTGGGGAGTGCAAAGCCACAGTCTCTCAAGTCTTTTCAGTGGGTGGGTTGCCCACTGCCCTATCCATGGGAGTGCAAAGCCACAGTCTCTCAAGTCTTTTCAGTGGGTGGGTTGCACACTGCTTTATCCAGGGGAGTGCAAAGCCACAGTCTCTCAAGTCTTTTCAGTGGGTGTGTTGCACACTGCTGTATCCTGGGGAGTGCAAAGCCACAGTGTCCCTAGTCTCTCCAGTGGGTGGGTTGCCCACTTCTTTATCCTGGGGAGTGCCAAGCCACAGTCTCTCAAGTCTTTGCAGTGGGTGGGTTGCCCACTGCTTTATCCTGGGGAGTGCAAAGCCACAGTCTCACAAGTGGATGCCTTTCTCCACTGGTTCTGGAGGGGGTTTTGTTCCCAGAGTGCTTCATCCTGCCAAGGACAGAGGTAGTGGATGTTATACTCCACTGGTTCTGGAGGGGGCTTTGTGCCCAGAGTGCTTCATCCTGCCAAGGACAGATGTAGTGGATGTGATACTCCACTGGTTCTGGAAGGGGCTTTGTGCCCAGAGTGCTTCATCCTGCCAAGGACAGAGGTAGTGGATGCCTTTCTCCACTGGTTCAGGAGAGGGCTTTGTGCCCAGAGTGCTTTATACTGCCAAGGACAGAGGTAGTGGATGACTTTCTCCACTGGTTCTGGAGGGGGCTTTGTGCCCAGAGTGCTTCATCCTGCCAAGGACAGAGGTAGTGGATGCCTTTCTCCACTGGTTCTGGAGGGGGCTTTGTGCCCAGAGTGCTTCATCCTGCCAAGGACAGAGGTAGTGGATGTATTTCTCCACTGGTTCTGGAGGGGGCTTCGTGCCCACAGTGCATCATCGAATGAATGACCACTGGGGATGGCAGCCATGTCTGCGGTGTCATGGGGCCGCTGGCGGTGCTTGCGGTGGTGTCAGTCGCGGCGGTGCTGGCGGCGGGCTATGTGGCGGCGGTGCTGGATGCGGGCTCTGGGGCAGTGGTGCTGGCTGTGGGCTCTGTGGCAGCAGTGCTGGCAGCGGGCTCTGTGGCAGCAGTGCTGGCTGCGGGCTCTGTGGCAACGGTGCTGGCTGCGGATTCTGTGGCATTGGTGCTGGCGGCGGGCTCTGTGGCGGCTGTGCTGGTGGTGGTGCTGGCTGCGGGCTCTGTGGCAGTGGTGCTGGCGGCAGACTCTGTGACGGCTGTGCTGACAGCGGTGCTGGCTGTGGGCTTGGCCGTAGCGGTGCTGGCGGCGGGCTCTGTGGCGGTGGTGCTGGCGGCGGTGCTGGCGGCGGCGCTGGCTGCGGGCTCTGTGGCAGCGGTGCTCGCAGCAGGCCCTGTGGCAGCGGTACTGGCGGCGGGCTCTGTGGCAGCCGTGCTGGCTGCGGGCTCTGTGGCGGCGGTGCAGGTGGTGGGCTCAATGACAGCGGTGCTGGCGGAGGGCTCTGTGGCAGCGGTGCTGGCTGCGGGCTCTGTGGCGGCAGTGCAAGTGGTAGGCTCAATTACTCCGGTGCTGGCGACGGGCTCTGTGGCAGTGCACGTGGTGGTGCAGGTGGCGGTCTTCTCCGCCGTACATGTTGGCATCGACGTGGACAGAAGGTGTGACAGTGGTACCTCAGTTGGTGCCACCATGCCCTCTCCTGACCTGCCCTTCAGTTTATGGCACTTCCCCACCCTGGATGGTGGCGCAGCTGTCTTGCCACTATCGCCTTTCGTTTTCACTGAGCACTTGTTGGCAGGTGTTTTCTGCTTCTCCCTCCGGGATGTGGGTAACATTTTAAGTTTTGCAGGTGGCGTAATGTCCTTGCCCTCGCTCTGTGGCACACTGGCAGCCCTGATGGCTGGTGCACTCCAATAGCCCGCAGTTGCTGGCACCACTGTGCCTGGGGATGTGGTGGCTGAGGTGCTGGGTTGGGACCTGGAAAGCCTGGCCCTAGGGGACGGACGGGGGGGAGGTGTAGGGAAGAGGTCAATATTAGCCAGGAAAAGTTTTTTAGACACACTGGGACGGGTAGATGGAGCGGGTTTGGGAGTGGAGGTAGAGGTAGTGGTTGTAGAAGGTGTACGTCTGCTGAATTTGGGTGAAGGTGCATTGGGCTGGAGGCTGTTGTGAGGTGGATGGCTGTTGGGTGGGTGTGTGCCTGCGTTTATGTACTTTGGGAGGACGGCTCACAGACACACTGGGAGAGGACACAGGGGATGTGTGAATGGTAGTGGGGGTGGTGAGTGCACGTGAGCGGTGGCAATGGGCATGCTGGTGATGGAGGTAGTGGCTGAAGATGTAGTGCATGCAGGTGTGAGTGGAGACAAGACTGGGAGGGAGGAGGGAGACGTAGAGGAGGGGGACACAGTGGAGGCAGTGGATGTTGGTATGTCTGCATGGGTATGATGCTTGTGTGAGTGTCTGTGGGATGTGTGGTGCTTATGTTTTCCTGAGCCACCCTTGTGTGTTAATGTGTGTGCATGCTGGTCTGATGGTGTGTTTGTGTTAGGCTGTGGTACAGGGGATTGGGTCTGGGTGGAGGAAGTTGGAGGGGGGAGGGGGGACACAGGGACAATGGCTGCAATCAGTGCTGAGGCCAGAGCCTGAAATGCTCTCTGTTGGGCTGCCTGGCCAGAATGAATGCCCTCCAGGTATGCATTTGTTTGTTGCAAATGCCTCTCAACACCCTGGATGGCATTCAGAATCGTAGACTGCCCAACAGTGAGGGATCTCAGGAGGTCAATAGCCTCCTCACTGAGGGCAGCAAGGCTGACTGGGGCAGGGCCTGAGGTGCCTGGGGCGAAGGAGATGTCCACCCTCCTGGGTGAGCGGGCACGGGAAACACGATGAGGGGCTGCTGGGAGGGCGGTGCTGGTAGGGGGGGCGTGGCTGTTCCTGTTGATGCGGGGGCACAGAGGGGCCCACCACCGCAAGGGAGCTCCCATCAGAGGAGGAGTCACTGTCGCTGGTCTACGCTCCTGTCCCCGCCGTGGAGCTCCCTTCAGACTCCGTTGTTTTGCATTCCAGGGCCATGTGGGATGCAGCTCCCTCCTGCTCCGGTGCCACTGCTCCTTCGCCTGATGATGCTATTGCACACAAGAACAGGGAGACCACAAAAAGGGGGGGGGAGACAGAAGAAAGACATGTTTAGTGCATGCAACACCTCTACCGCTGGCGGACACTACAGACACAGCAGACCTCTGCACTACGCCATGCACTTATAGTTCCTAGATTATTCATAGGTCCATGGGTTACAAGGCCTATGCCCGATTGCTGCACACATGGAAGTCACAGGAGCCTGACTAGGTGAGATGGCACTAACCACTAGTGGGGTTGGGGTGCAACTGAGCCTGCCTCACAAGGAACCTTGCCTACCTATCTCGCCCTGGCATAGGGGAACCCACTGCCCACCTCCCCTACCCAGACACCTCATAATGCGCGCAGAGTCAGCTGAATGATAGTGTACTCACCCCGTTGTGGCTCCTGTGATGCCCTCAAATGCCCATCCAACTCCGGATACGCCACGGCCAGGTTCCAGAACATCAGGGGGGTCATGGTGCGACGGGCACCCCTCCAATGTTGGGAGGCCATCCCCAGCTGGGCCTCCGCCGTCTTCTTGCTCCAGCGGTGAATGTCCTCCCATCTTTTCCAGCAGGGGGGGCTCCGTCTGTGGTGGACCCTGAGGGTCCGGACGTCCTTGGCGATGCCATGCTAAATATCCTCCTTCTGGTGGGCGCTGACCTAGAGGAATAGTACAGGGGAAAAAGATAATCTTTACCCGTCCGGACCGTCATACTCATTGGCCCATGTTTCCACACTTGCCCTGACGCACATACACTCACCGTCCACTCATGCAGGCGTCAGTCCGCCCCCCCCATGTATCTTCCAGCTGCACCACTCCAAGCAGGCATTGCCCATGCAGCATGCTCACAGTGTACTCACCTGTTTGTCTGGACGACTGTAGAGTAGCGTGTACTGGGGGAGGACCCCATCCACTAACTTCTCCAACTACTCCGAAGTGAAGGCAAGGGCCCTTTCCCCAGACACATGAGCCATCGTTGCTTCCAGACCCAGGTCACAGCAGCACTTGCAGTGTAGGTCCTCACCTGTCGAAGGTCAGGTATCAAGTGAGTGAACAGACAGAAAATGGAGGTCACGTCCGCGGCGGTGCGTATCGTCACCGCCGGGCGTACATCGTCATTGGCTCCTGGGACCCTTAGGGTCCAATGTTAACCAATGCAGAATTGCACTGCGGTCTTCGACCGCCTACCACGATGGTGTTGAACGCCAGCGCAGTTACCTCATATTCCCTTGTCCCACTTTACAGGTCAGGCAGCCGCCATTTCAGGGTGCCACATGGCATTAATAATAACTGCGTCACACCTATCTAGGCCTTGCATACAGACAGTAACAGGCACATTGAGGATTAATACATGTGTACTAATGACATTTTGTAATACCTCAGTGTTGGCTGTTTCTCTGCTCGCTGTTCTCGTCCATAGGGCATGTCCGCTGGGGCAGGTGGTGAGATGGAGGCATCCTCCGGTGTACAGACCACTGGTGGACCTGTCGACAATGGAAGAGAGACACATAATAGTCACCTACAGACTTGATCGTGCAACAATCCATGAACTGTATGCCCAGTTGGAGCCAGAACTGATGTCAGCTATCCGCAATCCCACAGGGATCCCCCCTTTAGTGCAGGTCATGTCAGTACTCCATTTCCTGGCAAGTGGGTCTTTTCAAACCACAGTGACCATTGCATCAGGGATGTCCCAGCTGATGTTCTCTAACGTGTTGTCCAGAGTGTTGTCTGCCCTGCTGAAACACATGCGCAGCTACATCGTTTTCCCTCAGGTGGAGGATTTGCCTACAGGGAAAGGTGACTTCTATGCCCTGGGACATATCCCCAACCTCATAGTTGCTATTGATGTGACACATGTGGCCTTGGTACCCCCTGCAGGAGTGAACAGGTGTACAGAAACCGGAAGAGCTACCATTCAATGAATGTGCAGATGGTGTGTTTGGCCGACCAGTACATCTCCTATGTGAATGCCAAATTTCCTGGCTCAGTGCATGATGCTTACGTTCTGAGGGATAGCAGCATTCCTTATGTGATGGGGAAACTTCCAGAGGCACCGTGTGTGGCTAATAGGTGAGGACAAGGACCCTATACCCTGTAAATAGTTGCCTGGGTCTGGAGTGGTCCCTAGGGGTTATTGTGTGTCTAACAGTAGCCCCTCAATATTTTCAGGTGACTCTGGTTACCCCAACCTGTCATGGCTACTGACCCCAGTGAGAAATCCCAGGACAAGGGCAGAGGAGCGCTACAATGAGGCACATGGGCGAACTAGGAGGATTATAGAAAGAACCTTCGGCCTCCTGAAGGCCAGGTTCCGGTGCCTCCATATGACAGGTGGTGCTCTCTACTACTCACCAAAGAAGGTGTGCCAGATCATCGTGGCATGCTGTGTGCTGCACAACCTGGCTTTGTGACAACAAGTGCCTTTTCTGCAGGAGGATGGGCCAGCTGGAGATCTTGTGGCAGCTGTGGAGCCTGTGAACAGTGAAGAAGAGGAGGCAGAAGAAGAGGATATCGACAACAGAAACACCGTTATACAGCAATACTTCCAGTGAGACACAGGTAAGAAGATATCATTGCCTCCCACATCTCATACTATTGTTTGACCTATCATAAGTCTGTCATTTTCACCCAGTGTATGGACCCTGACTTGTCACTTTTGCCTTTCCATTTAACAGATGTGGGTCCCTCTTTGAGACCTCTGCTATATTTCCTCATGGACTAGAGCTGTGTTACACCGGTATGTTGACATTTAAATTGACATTGCTATATTCCGTAGTTATTGCAATTACAGATTTGTGAAAGCACAGACTGACTCCAGATTGTTTTGTGATTGATGTGTGTTTATTTTTGTGCAAATAAGTGGAGGGGGTTGTAAAATGGGTGGGGGGGATGGTGGAGGAAAGTCTAGTCTATTTGTTTCACAGGTGCATTGTCCAAAGGGGCATAGGAAGTGGAGCAAGGGCAGTTGAAGGATGGACAGGGTGACAAAGTGGGACAGAAGGATGACTTTCAGGGGGGGTCTCATTTCCTGGCGGGGGTCTTGGCAATGTTCTCTGTCTTGTTCCTGGATCTCAGGGACCGTTTGCGGGGTGGCTCTCCATCTGCAGGGGGTGGGGTGCTGGTGTTGTGGTCCTGTGGTGGTGCCTCCTGTCCACTAGTGCCAGCGGAGGTGGTGGGCTGTTCATCATCCAGGCTAGTGTCAGGGGCCCCTTGTTGTGCCGCAGTGTCCTTCCTGGTGTTGACAAGGTCCTGCAGCACCCCTACAATGGTGACCAGGGTGGTGTTGATGGACTTGAGTTCCTCACTGATCTCAAGATAGGTTTTCCTCCTGCAGCCGCTGGGTTTCCTGAAAGTTGGCCAGTACCGTTACCATTGTCTCCTGGGAATGATGGTACGCTCCCATGATGTTGGAGAGGGCCTCGTGGAGAGTGGGTCCCCTGGGCCTGTCCTCCCCTGTCGAACAGCAGCCCTCCCAGTTCCCCTGTTTTCCTGTTCCTCTGTCCCCTGAACCGTGTGCCCAATGCCACTGCCCCCACGTCCCTGATTTTCTTGGGGTGGTGAGTTTGCCTGGGTTCCCTGTAGTGGTGGACACACTGCTGCTTGACGTGTCCTGGGGACAGAGGGATGGGCCCGCTGGGTGGGTGCTGTGCTGGTGTTTCCTGAGGGGGGAGGCTCTGTGGTGGCTTGTGCCAGTGTCAGGCGACTGCAACATTTCTCCAGTTGTGCATCCTCTGAGGACAGCCCTTCTTCAGCCAGCACCAGAAGGAAGTAGGAATCTCCCTTGGAGTGAAAGATTCACTCCCCTGCTTCTGCAGGCACCAACTGCAACGACGACCGGCTGCGTGGATCCCCTCTCCTGCTGAGCAGTGGGGATCCTGCATCACGGGTGGTGGACAAGTGGTTCTGACCATCCTCTTTTCCAGCGGTCCAACTTGGGTGGAGGTAAGCCCTTGCCTGCCCACACAGAACAGTAACTGTGTGCACTGTGTCCTTTGTAGCTGCCAAGGCTTGTAGGAATTTTTCCAAGGGATCTTCAGGGATCTTGAAGCCCCAGCCCCCAGCACTCCATCCTGCGATGCACAGCTCCCTGAGTGGTTCTCCGGTGGCGTGGCAGCCCTTTATGTAGTGCTGCGTGGGCCTCTTCTTCAACTTTCATGTCTCCATGCTGTGGGACTCCTGTCGGTGCTGCCAGTGCTTCTGCAGGCACTCTGTGTTGCTTCCTGGTCCCGGGCAGCTCCACTTTCCACTAACCACAAGTTTTGCATGTGTCAAGGCTTGTTGATGGAATCCGAAGACGCAAACCTGACTCCTTCTGGCGTGGGACATCACCTGCATCCTCCAGAAACTCAACTTCATCTTTTTGGGTGCAGTGCTGACTCTCCTTCTTCATAGTCAACTCACCTTCAGTCTGGTGGGTAGGGGCTCCTGCCCTTCCTGGACTCTGCTGTGCTTCTTGGACTTGGTCCCCTTCTTCCACTGGTCCTCTTGTCCAGGAATCCTCTCTTAGTGTCTTGTAGTCTCTTCTGTGCTTTGCATTACTCTTCCTTTCTTCTAAGTGGGTCTTCTGAGGAATTTACAGTGATTTACTCCTGCTTTCCTGGTCACTGGGGTGGGTTCTGATACCTACCTTTGAGCTTTCCTAATACTCCCAGTTCCCCTCTACACACTCCACTTACTTAGGTGGGGGACTGACTCTCACATTCCACTTTTTAGGTATATGGTTTGTTCTCCCTCAGGGCTATTTCTCCCTATTGTGATTTTCACTAATTGCTAAACTCGAACTGTTTTATGCCTATTTCTGCATACTAGTGCATATAATGTGTGTATGACTTACCTCCTAAGGGAGTGTAGCCTTGCTGGTATTTTTCACCAAAATAAAGCACCTTTATATTTGTAACACTGAGTGTTTTCTTTTATGTGTGTAAGTACTGTGTTACTACAGTGGTATTGCATGAGCTTTGCATGTATCTTAGCTAAGCCTTGGCTGCTCATCCACACCTACCTTTAGAGAGCCTGGCTTCTAGACACTAACTACACTACACTAATAAGGGATACCTGGACCTGGTATAAGGTGTAAGTACCGTAGGTACCCACCAAACACCAGGCCAGCTTCCTACAGAAGCGCACTGAGATGTGAAAGGGAGAGTAAACACCATAATTCCCATTAAGGGACTCCTATTTGATTCTCATGTTTGTGAGTCAACCTCATTAACCGTTAACATGAGAAGAATGAAAATCCCTCCTACATATAGCAGTCTCATCTGCTCCTCACCTCCCAAGGGCCCCTGCGAGCACTAAACCCCAGGAACTGTCTTGGCAGAAGTAGAGAGGTCTGTAGCCCACTATCCCCACCCTAACCCCTCTGTGTCAAAATTACAGGACTTAGGGCCAGATGTAGCAAACGTTTAGCAAGTCGCAAACTGCAAAATTTGCCGTTTGCGACTCGCTAAACGTGTATCCCAATGCAGATATGCATTTTGCGAGTCGTTACCGACTCGCAAAATGCATTTCAGACTCGCAAATAGGAAGGGGTGTTCCCTTCCTATTTGCGAGTCTCATTGGGATGCAATACCATTTGCGACCGCATATGCGGTCGCAAATGCCATCGCAGTTACCATCCACTTCAAGTGGATGGTAACCCAATCGCAAATTGGAAGGGGTCCCCATGGGACCCCTTCCAGTTTGTGACTGGACCCCAAAATATTTTTTCAGGGCAGGGAGTGGTCCAAGGGACCACTCCCTGCCCTGAAAAAATACCGAAACAAAAGGTTTCGTTTTTTTTGCAGTGCAGCTCGTTTTCCTGTCAGGAAAACGGGCTACACTTCAAAAAAAAAAAACCTGCTTTATTTAAAAGCAGGTCGCGAACATGGAGGTCTGCTGACGTCAGCAGGCCTCCATGTTAGCGAGTGCCTATACTCGCAATGGGGCCGCAATTTGCGACCCACCTCATGAATATTCATGAGGTGGGTCATTGCGACCCCATTGCGAGTCGCAGTCGGTGTCTGAGACACCGTACTGCATAGCAAATTGCGACTTGCAATTTGCGAGTCGGATGGACTCGCAAATTGCAAGTCGCAATTTTGCTTTTTGCTACATCTGGCCCTAAATCAGGGGCAGCTGCCCCTAAGAACAGAAAAACCCCTGTTCCAACACACAGAAGGAAAACTTTGAAAGAAAACTCCTGCATAGACTTAAGAAGTCATCTACAGGTGGGGAGGGCAAGACAGGCCAGTCCACAATCCTCCAGCCCCAATACATGATCCTGCCTCCACGGTACCGCCACCACCATCAGTGTCCGGGGCCTTTGCGGCAGAATGATCCGGATCATGTTCAGTTTCTAAGTGGGTAATGGCCGCCACCAAAGGGTTGGGGGACTCTTATGCAGTCTCTATGTCCTTGGCCCAAGCCATCATTTATTGTGGCCTTTGCATGGCCCCCTTCTCTGCTCCTCTTTTGGATGTCTGCACTTTGGCCCCCTTGTGAGTCAGATGAATTGACTCCTCTCTGTCAACTTTGATGGCCGGCACGGCATATCACCTCCACCCTCTGGCCTTTCCGCATGGGGCATGACCAGTCCTTTGGTCTAGTGCCCTCTCTTCCAGTGTTTCTAGTGACTTCTCCCTGACTCCCCCTCACCCCCGGAGAGTCCGGGACTCTCCTCTAACCATGCCCAGACATCCTCCAGGGTCTGAAAGAAGAAGGCTTTCCCCTAGAACACGACCTTCAATTTAGCTGGGAAGAGGAGCATATACTGGCGCTGAAGGCTCCAGAGTTTTGACTTCACTGAGTCAAAGGTGCGATGCTGCCTTTCAACCTTCCTGGTATAATCAGGGAAAATAAGGATCTTAGGGGAACATTTCTAGGCCCCTAGCTCCACCTTGCGCCACATTAACGTAATTTATTTTGACATTAATGTGGCCCAACAAGGCCATAATTACCACGCCTTATTTACACAGTGGCGCAATGCATGCATTGTAACACCCTGTACCCCTTTGCGCTACATTATGCCTGCGCCAGTCATAATGTATGCAAAGGGGGCGTTCCCCCGTTAGGGGAGCCTTTAAAATGGTGCAAAGAAATCAATGGGATTTCCTTGCACCATTTATTACAACACTTTTAACACCTGCTCAAGAGCAGGCGTTAAAAGGGGTCTTCCATTCTTTAGAATGGGCCCCTATGTACTCTGCAGGAGTAGCGCCAACAGTTTGGTGTTACTCCTGCAGAGTACATCAGTAGAGTCATAAAAAATGACTCTATTGCTCCCTACCCTGCGCCATAGTGTGCCAAATGTTACATATGGTGCACACATGGTGGTGGTAGGGGGGTGCTAAGGGGAGCAGGGAAAGTGGTGCTGGACTCCATGCAGCACCACTTTTCATAAATCTGCCCCTTGGAGTTCTTCTGTCTGACTTCACCTATTTGCCTCCCTCTGCCAGGATCATATCCCGGTCCTAGAAATTTAAGAAGGGGGCAATCAGAGGTCTGGGGTTAGGGGGACTGGCAGTGGTCTGCCCCCACAGTCCAATGGGCACATTCAATCACAAAACAGGCAGAAACCTCATTAGGCAGTAAAACTCGGTGCAACCATGCATCTAGGAAATGAAGCATGTTCGTACCCTCGTCCCCTTTCGGAAACCCCATAATTTGTAGAGTGTTCCTGTGGGTCTAGTTTTCTGCATCATCCAGACGTCACATGATATCTTTATTGAGGACCTTAGCCTCCGTCATCTCTGGGCGTAACCCTCAGACGGTGTCTTCAAGATTGATATCCGTGTTCACGCTGATGTGACCCGCTCCACCATGTTTTAGAGATCTTGGTGTAGGAGGGAGACCTCAGAACGCACCTCTCCCACTCACCCCTCCAGGGTCTCTCTAGAAGACTGTATTGCCAAGCCGGTGGGGGAGGAGTAGTCACAGCTTTTGTGTAGCGGTCCATTTTCTCCTGCCAGGGAGGCTTGGGTGCCTTATCTCTCGCCATTACACCGTGGCCGCTGACCTCCATTAGGACGACGTAGACTACTGCAGAGCGACCCTCACCCAAGATGTTTATTCCTATCGGATTCAGGGACGGGAAGGGTGGCCAACGGGGAGAAGCAGCTGATTCCAATCAGGATAGTCCATTAATGTTGACAGTGCCGCAGTAATAAGGGACTCACAAGAGACTCAGGTGAAATGCACAATATCTTAGGACCCACACACGGTCAGGGCAATGCCACTGAAGGAAAGAGGAGGGAGGGCTGCAGTAATCCAGGCATCCCCTGACCCTGCTCCACTGGTTGCCAAGAGGCTCCTCTCCCCAATGCCCCACCAGTACTCTTGGACCCTCTACCTCTAAGTGCAGTCAGTTTCAGTACTTTTGGAGGGATAGCCATCCAACCCTCCCAGAACCAGCAGAAGAACAAGGGGTCTTCTCACTGTCCCCTTGTGCATATGTGAAAAATGGTGTCCCCTTAAGGCAGGCCCTTCAGGAGTCCACTGCGTTCCCCAAACCACTGAGGAGGAGGCCGGGCCCACAATCACTTGCTCCTGGGGGGAGCACACTCCAGCCCCATTGGGATACATGCCCCCTGGCGCGATATCACTGGCAAACTCAAGGCCACACCAGCAGCAGTCACGTCCCTCCCCTCACCTGAGACGCAATTCTCATGTTGGTCCAGGGCCAGAGCCCCACAAATGCCTGCAGGCCTCCAAGACAGGTCCCCTGTCTGCCCGCTCACCTTCAGACAACAGGTGAGAGAGGCCGCACAGATAGCTGTGGTGAGAATACTGTAGACCTTCAGTGGCCTCTCAATTCTCTGCAGGCAGTCCCAGATAGGAGACAACGTCGTCACTCGGCAGAAAGGAGGAGCAGTCGCAAGGCAGTGAGGGCCGCCCCTATCACTTGACTACCGGGAGGTCCACGGCTCATCTCAGATGGTGGTGGATCTCAGGCCACACCGTCTGATGGGTAGCAGGCGATCTGAACCGGGAGGCAGCAGGATATTTCTCAGGATTATTATGCGGGCCGGCAGGAAGCTCGCTCAAAGAGCGTCCGTATCTGTCGCCATCCGGACTCCACCCCCCTCAGAAATCTTCTTTTAATCCACCGAAACATGCTTAGACTATTTTAATTTGTGTCTCCAGACCACAACACAACAATGGCTGTGAAGGAGAAGATCTCTCCCCGCTGCATATTGCTGTATGCAAGTTCTGACTTGGAGAAGGATGAATGTGATAGTGTGTATGTATGATTGTATATGTTGTCAGAGTAAGAGAATTGGCAATAAAGGGGAAAAAGAGATTTATCCAGCTATTGGAATGTGTTAATGTATTATATTAGGCGATGTTGTTGAAAAAATGTATATTCAAATTTTGAAATAATGTTGTGCATTTTGTATATATGCTATTGATAATTTTCATAATTGCTATTGGAAGAAGAAATTGAATAATTAATAAATTGTCAATGAGGATTTATAACTTTCATGCGTTTGTAAATTATTTGTTTCGCGTCAGAATCAATCTGGGCATAGAAGAAATACAGGTCATGTGGGATATGTTTTATGTGTAGTAGATAGTTATTCCCCTGATCCCAGGCCTAAAACAAGTAGGCAGGGGTAGCTCTTAGCTCTTTTTAATGGGGCTAAAGCTGAAAACAACATGAACGATCACAGCAAAAACTACTACCTTAGTTTTTTCCCTAGCTGCTCCTCCCTCTAAACACAGAGAGGCTGACACCACTAATTCTGGGTTTGGTATCACAAGAAAAAGGGGTTTGGAATGACTTTTTCTTGGACAGGATCAGAGCTTAATTTGAGATGATGGTTGCACTAATTTTTGGAGGCCAGCACTTATTCTTCCTCATAAAAAACTGATTGGGTACAAAAGTGAGAGAAAACACACAAAGAGGGAAAAGGTGGAAGAGATTAGATGGGGAAAACTCAAAGCAAAACACAAATGCTTTGGGATAGCGTAACTGGATGGACGGAGTGCGGAACCAATCAAACATTCACCCCCAGTCACAGATCTGGGTTTAATCCATCCATTATTTTGCTCACCATGCCACCCCAGTTTGAACCCAGCCATATGCAAATCAGTCTTGACCCTGTTCCACATGGGAACAGTCCAGCCCGAACTGCCAGGCCAGGTTCTCCCTGGACCGGAAACAAGAATCCTGGGACCGGTTTCGGGGTTTCACCCCTCATCAACCAGGCTAGCTTGAATCCAGTGGCACAGTGAGCCCGGGACCCACGTCTGGGCATACCCGGCGCACTTAGGGCAACAAAAGCAAAGCAAAACACAAACGCTGTGGGATAGCGTAACTGGATGGACGGAATGCGGAACCAATCAAACATTCAACCCCAGTCACAGATCTGGGTTTAATCCATCCATTATTTTGCTCACCATGCCACCCCAGTTTGAACCCAGCCATATGCAAATCAGTCTTGACCCTGTTCCACATGGGAACACTCCAGCCCGAACTGCCAGGCCAGGTTCTTCCTGGACCGGAAACAAGCATCCTGTCACAAAAAGAGAAAGCAGGGACTGACAAGAGTGAATTAAAAGTGGCATATAGCATCTGGAAGTCGATTAAAGAGGACCGACCCACTATTGCACCAGCTGCAGATGTCTAACAAGAGATTTGGGCACTGGCACTCATTCTTTTACAGGTTAAGCACTGGACAGGATTGGTTGCAACATTGCAGTTTGCTCCCCTTGCAAGTCTGGATTCTGTCTGCAGAAGCTGGGCAAACACTTGGCCACTAGGGACCAAGGCCCGTATTTATAAATTTTTTGTGTCGCATTTGTGTCATTTTTTGACGCAAAAGCGGCACAAGCTTACAAATACAATTATATTTTGTAAGTTTGCCACGCTTTTGCATCAAAAAGTGACGCAAATGTGTTGCAACAAAAGTATAAATATGAGCCCAAATGAGCTATTGGAAAGGCAAACATCCCATCCATATAAACAGGTAGACTGCACCCCAGCTTTGTGTTCAGATTCACAAACCCTGTTCACTAAGGAGATGATGATGGGGTGTTTGGACATAATATGTAAACAAAAATAAATAAATAAAAGAAATATCTTTATGTCATGAACATAAATATCAAAGGTAAGGATATCAATTTTAGTGTTATTTTTAACGATATATGATTTACTACAATAACACTTTATATCATTTTGTTTTTACAACTTTTTTTAAATAGGTGTGGTAGTTGTAAAATGTACTTTATGTATTTATTTAAAAAACTGATGTTATCTATATTTATTTAGTTTTTGTAAGTTATTTTAATGTTTAGTTTTTATATAAAATATGTTTCATAAAATCATTAGTAGTGGAATGTTTGTAGAGGAAAAGGATGAGCAAAAGTATAGTTATCTGTTTTTTTAAATTACATGGTTTATTTTTTATTTACTACTTTTAACATTTTGAAATAGAACATTTTAAATATAAACATGAAGGTACAAAAATGCTCCAGTTATTTTTGATAACGCATTTCCTTTAATAATATTATTTAATTTAAGTGTAAATGTATGTTTGAAATTTTTGCATTTCTAAAATGTATAAAAAATAATTATTTTGTATTTAGTTTTATGTTTATATTATGTTGTATGTATATTCTGTGTTTGTGATAACTGAAAGGGAAATATTTAAAAATATGCTAATGTATTATTTTCATATTTTAAGTTATAAAGTGTTTCTATTTTTTTTAATAAAACTGTAAAATGTATTTACATTTATTTTATTTATAAAAATTGGACTTTATTTTATATTTTAGTTAATATTTAATTTTGTGTGTTTTAATTTGTTTTATTTTTAGATTTAAAGAAATACATAATAATATTGTATTCATTGGGTTTCTAAGAGAATAGAGGAGGGAGATTTCAGAAGTATTTGCTAGTAGATTTATATTTTATTTACTGTTTTACTTTTAAGTATTGTATTTATATTTGTTTTAAACCGTTACATTTTAAAATGTAAGTTTTAATACTAACTAAACTAACACAAATTATAATTGTACAATAATTAATAAATAGCTTTTAATGTTTAAATAATGTATTTAAAATATATTTCACTTCTGTGTATATGTATAGTTATTATATGAATATATTTTGTTATTATTTCATTAAATGACATTTTTAATATTTTATTTTTGTTTTGTGAAAATTAAAATGTTTTAATCTATAAAACAATTATAACTTAAGTTAATAAGTTATTAATTTACAATTTATATTTATATTGTTGGTAAAGGTGAATTAAAACTTAGTTTCTAAATATTTCATGTATATTTTTAAATGTTTTTGTTTGTAAATGGTGTTCATAATTTTTATGTTTTATTTTATAGTTTCATGTTTATTGTTTGTAGAATGTATATGAATTGTAAATATGTATTGCGTTTTATATTTATTTGATATTTATTGCTTTTTATTGTTTAACACCAATAATGTATTGTCTTTTAGGAATATTAAATTCTACCACTGCAACACCTTCTTCAAAATGGTTTACATTGGAGAGAATAGTAAATTTAACCCGCTTAGGGGCATATTTATACTCCGTCTGCGCCGAATGTGCTTCAAAAATTTTGACGCACATTCGGCGCAAACCTTGCCCCATATTTAAACTTTGACGCCCGAGCCCACGGACGTCAAAATCCCGCTGTGTGCGTCATTTTCTGGATGCGGGAAACCACCTTGCGTTAATGATATGCTAGGTAGGCGTTCCCGTCCAAAAAATGACTTAAACACCCTTTCGTCGTATTTATGCTACCGGTCAAAAATCGCGCACAGGCTGGGAGGCGGAGTCAGAAAATGCCGCTCAGGCCGATTTGCGTAAAAAATTAACGCCTCGGTCAGGGCAGGCGTTAAAATGGGGCAAACACACCTGTATTTAATCAGAACAAACAGAAGCAAAAGCAGAGCAGCAAAAGGAAGACATGGAGGTGCTTCTCATCCAGCATGCAGGCAGACGCAGAGCACAGCAACAACAACAGCAGCTCCCACAGCACCAGCAGGGACCCCAAAGGCAACGCAGAAGGCAGAAGAGGATATTCCACACCAGGACAACCCTTCATGGCCTCAGGGAACATGACATCATCCAGAGGTACAGGTTGAACTGGCAAGCCATTCAGCAGCTGCTGCGCAACATTGAGCCAAAGTTGGCACCCAGCTTGCTGACACCCCACACCATCCCAACAGAAACCAAGCTGCTAGCTGTACTACACATCCTTTCAAACCACTGGGGCCCTGGTTGCTGGGATCTCACAGCCATCATTCTCTGGCTTCCTGCCCAAGGTACTGGATGCCATCATCAGACTCACACCCCGCCACATCTGCTTCCCAAACACACAGCAAAAGCAGCAGGAGACAAAACAGAGGTCGTACCTCATTAATGGATTCCCACACGTCCTTGGTGCTATTGACTGCACACATGTACGCCTTGTGCCACTTGCTTCAACTGAACATCTATACCGCAACAGGAAGCACACACACGCCATCAATGTGCAGGCCATGGTGGATCACCAAGGATTGATCACCAACATTGTGGCAAAGTATCCTGGGAGTGTCCATGACTCATTCATCTTCTGTCACTGCACCATCAATCAACACTTCCAGGATGGACGATATGGCAATGGACTATTTGTTGGTGAGTACAGAAACCTACTTATATACACACTACACAGCAACCCTCTAGGACAAACAGCACATACACCAGAACAGCAACATGTGAACAGGAACACACTGAGGTCGTGACACCACTAGGCATGTTTGATAGGTCTGCAGTGAACCTGTCACACATCTGAAATTAGTGTACAGTCAAATGTTAAGATGTCAATGATGACAACGTATGGAGAGGTTTGGTTAATTGTCACCTTGCGAAATGTAAGCGTCTCACTGATGTTTAAATTAATCCATTGCATATGTCTAAAAGTATGAGATGTCCAGGGTACATAGATGCTAACGTGTTACCACCACTGTCAAATTGAATTTGTGTATGGAACTATCATCTCACCCCCAGTGAAGACACAGGAACACCTGTATCACAAGTCACAATGCTAGGGAGTACACACTGTACTGCAAATCCCAAAACATACTGCTGACAACCGGTCAGCAGGCAAACACTCGTTCAGCCAAGGAAACAACCCAATGCAGATGGTACATCCTAGAAGCCTAGGAATCAACACAATAACAAAAAAGAGTCACAGACAGCACAAGACAACTACTGCCATGCAAGGTGATATTAATGGGGCAAGCTACATCAACATGATCTCAATCATTTTCTCTTTCAGCTGATCAGGGGTATGGGATCCAGCCATGGATTATGACACCATTTGGCAACCCAAGCACTGCAGCAGAGCGTACCTACAATGAGGCACATAGGAAGACATGTACCATAGTCGAGAGGACCTTTGGCATCCTCAAGTTGAGATTCAGGTGCCTCGACATCACTGGCAGCCTCCTATACTCACCAGAAATGGTCTGCAAGATCATTTTAACATGTGCCATCCTGCACAACATTTGTGTACGAAGGAACATTCCCCTATTAGAACCAGAGCCACAAATGCCTGAAGAGGAGGAAGAGGAGGATGCTGGCCTGGAACATGAAGGGGACCAACAAAACACAGCTGCTGGATTGCGTAGGCGCCAACATATTGTGAACAATTTCTTTTGGAACAACTCACCATCACCACTGTATCAACATAGGTAAATAAACACCTATAATAATCACCATATCATGGTCTGGGTAATCATTTTTGCTCACCTTTATCTCTAACTATCAGAATAAGAGTGTAGCCTCATGGAGCATTGCTGACATACCGATCAGGACACAGAAATGTCCAAAGCAATTGTGATGCGTATTATACATCAGTCACATTCACACACACTGTAAATTACATATATCCTGTACATTTCACCTTTGAAGGGCAATAGCAGAGGACCACACCTATTTCACACATACATGTTGGCAACATGGTTCATCACAGCATATGGCACACAAGTAAGACACCATCAGTCAATAAGGGGAAAAAAGCCTCATATATGAAGCAGTGGATGTGCTATTGCATTGGTAACATGAATGTATGACCAGAACCTTGACAGCAGTAAGTCGTACAGCACCTATCTTTGCAAGGACTATCTGTGACTAGAATTCCATATAAGCAGAACATAGACAGCACAAGTGTCACACCTATGACACGCATTTTGGCACATGACATTCCATGTACATGCCAGCCCATGTCCTAAATCCTGACACACCCATGCTCCTGGTCTCACCCCACCTGTCTTAAGAGGTCCCTGGAATGGTAATATGTGTACCAAGATATTCCCTCCTCTACACACGCACAGACTAACAATAGTAATCCAGTGTGCTTCACCCTTTAGTATGGTATGCATAGTAATTGTACATCTGTCTGCATGGACGTCAGATTAAATTATGCACTGGCTTGTAGTCTCTAAACCCTGTTCTCACCTGCAGTTTGCTTCCCATGTGAAAGGTACTGTTGGTCATTTGAACTCAAATCTCACCTACAGGACTTGTGTGAAACTGATGCAGCACACACCTGTGAGCACCTCCATGCAGACCTGCCATTTGAACATGCACTACCCTTGCAGATGCTTGGAACAGCATAGAAGCTGCCATTTTGTCGATTACACTGTTATGCATTGCTAGAAAAATAAGCTGTGTAACACAGCCCTTGGGTTTATGTGTCACCTTCCAAAACACAGAACAAACACAGTTTTCCTTGTCAACTGTCTTGTTCTTCCTCCGACCAGTCTTAGTCAGACCACCGAGTATGTACCTTGTGAAATTGCTGGATCCTGATTGACCCTGCATCCTGTCAGCCTGACTGGCACCTGTCTGTGCGTTACCCTAAAGTTTCCTTGTGGCTGCATATGTATCATACTTGCTTTCCCAACCCTCACATTCCTTCGGGGGTATTTTGTCAGGTGGATCTTCAATGCATACTCAAATACATTGTATAGCATAATCTGCTTATTTATCGTACCGTAATTGGTAACTTGTCTCCAAATACCCAAATCATGGCCTATCCCTTGTCTGGGTCACATGTATGCATGAGCGACAAAGTGTGACAGTGTACCATGACCGTATGCAGGGATTGGGTATGGTGCCTCCAGCAGTACCACCAAAATCAGATAATGTGAATGAAAAGTCCACACATGTTAGGACCCTGACAGTTCACACGCTGAATCACATTGCTCACAACATATTGATGGGCTGTGCGTGCTGAATAGCTGCAAGATTAATCAACACAGAGGCTGTGATGTTCCCAGATGCAGTGGGAACTTTACAGGCCAACCTGTGTACAAATGTTGTAATGACACCTGCCGGAACAAGACTCCTGAGATATGATCTCACTCAGCACACCAAGGTTGCTCTGTTGACAGTCTCATAACCCATATGCAGTGACAGGGTGGGACCATCCCCATGTAAGTTCTTATATCCTCATTGGCTTTACTTCCATTGATCTCCGAAGGATACTCAGTAGATACAGGAATAGCCGCCACTGACTCATGATGAGACCTGGACGTAACTGTGACAACATAGACCCCTGAAAATAAACAGGATCAACATTGGACCACACACATGAACCATACACCTCTGTGCAATTGATCACTGGAAATATGTGGCCACGTGCTGCTTCGTCTGGTGGTCCACCACTGCCACAGGAGAGTAGTGGCTCAGTCATATGACCACAACTGTGGCGTGATATTACATTTGTGGTTCACCTTTGGCTTTCCGTGCCAATAACATGGTACCCACTTAGGGGGTCATTCCGACCTTGGCGGGCGGCGGTAGCTGCCCACCAGGCGGAAACCGCCATGCGGCCGCCTATGCGGCCGCACTCACGCGGCCCCCATTCTGACATTCCCGCTGGGCCGGTGGGCGCAAACCAAGTTTGCGCCCGTCGGCCCAGCAGGAATGAGGCCCCAAACACAGGAGCCGGCTCCGAATGGAGCCGGCGGTGTTGCGGCCGTGCGACAGGTGCAGTTGCACCCGTCGCGCATTTCACTGTCTGCTAGGCAGACAGTGAAAAGCTGACCGGGGCCCTGTTAGGGGGCCCGTGCACTGCCCATGCCAGTGGCATGGGCAGTGCAGGGGCCCCCAGGGGCCCCAAGACACCCCATACCGCCAGCCTCTTCCTGGCGGTGAAAACCGCCAGAAACAGGCTGGCGGTAAGGGGATCAAAATCCCCAGGGCAGCGCTGCAAGCAGCGCTGCCCTGGCGGATTATAGCCGCCGGGGCAGAAATGGCGGAAAACCGCCGGCCCCGGCGGTCCGACCGCGGCTTTACCGCCGCGGTCGGAATGGGGAAACAAGCACCGCCAGCCTGTTGCCGGTGCTTGCAGTCAGAATGGCGAGACCGCCAGGGTCAGAATGACCCCCTTAGTCTGTACATGTGCCTGACTCATGGTGTGTTCACCAACAAGTGCCTAGGAAGCAGTATCCAAATTTCCAGGACATGTGATGGGCAACTTTTGGACCATTGGCATGAACAAGCGTCTGCTATCTATCCGGTGCATGCTTTGTCATTTGTGGTGTTTACCTTACCCAAAAACTAGGAAGTGCACACAACAGATGTTGCTACATGTATGACTAACACATGTCCTCTCTCATTTCCACACTGACTTGCATCTGAGGGTTGGACACATTGACTTCACATTCATACAAGCATATTTGCAATGATGCCTCTTGTGATGCTCACACAGTGGGTCAACAACTACATTAGTAGCCAATACACACACATTGAGCCATAGGCATTGAGGTATTGTACTTATGTGCGTCACCTTGCTATCCTCTCCTGACGCCAAACATGCCCAATTGTGCAATACAGAAATCTAGGACACACATTTGGCCATCTAGTGCATCAGTCAAGAGTGAAAATCCTGTACATGAAATAGCAGATCATGGTGCGCAGTAGTATGATGTCTCACATGTGCTCATACACCGTCATGACCAAAGTGGGTGCAATCAGCCTATCTCAGTTTAGTCACAAATGTAATATAACATTAAAATGGTAAAATGACCCAAACCCAGGTAATGCCTGAAAATTTGACGCAAGAGTGTCAAAAAATTACACACAAGCGTAAAAAAATGACGCTTATGCCCGAAAAACGATGCATAATACCCTGAAATAACCATTGCCACTGAGCTGCATCTTCCACACTGTACCTCAGAAAATTGGTTAAGTATAAAACTATTTCCAAACATATGGATGCAGGCTCAATTCTACTCCTGTGTGTCGAAAAAAATGACGTGCAGACTGTATGCGTCAAAATATTTTGACGCATAACGATAAAAACGCCCGCCATTTTAGGTAGGAAGTGATGTAATAGGATATCCTGTTTACAGATTCTGTACAGTGGGTGTACTTTCACTTTTACTTTGCAGTCTGTGATACTTCCTGACTTTGTGGCTGTGTTGAGAGTTTTGTCAGGCCAAATTGTGCTTTTGTCTCCTGTGTGGTCTACTTATTGTCTTTTTGTGAATAAAAACTTGTTGTTGTATCCTGTCTGAGTGTTTTTTGTGTACATTTGTGTTGTAAAGTATTGTCTTTGTTTTGTTGGGAGTCTGTTGTGGGTAGTGTTAGCTTGGGTATAGTTGGGCTGTGTTAGTTGTTTAGTTTAAGTATTTCCTGTTATACTTTCCCCCTATTCTCCTTAGTTCCCCTTTATCCCATATTTCTCTATTGCTGAAAGATGTTGGGTATGCCTCGTCTTGGCAAGATGGGTGAGGAGGAGCTGGGTGGATTTATATGGCTGGTGTGCCATTTCCTACCCCTAATGATTGAGGCAGGTGGGCAGGTGATACAGGGGTATCACACTGAGGCACGGAGGCTCAGATGGGAAAAGGTGTTGCATCATCTGCAACGGAATTATCGTACACCAAGGAACGACCACTAGCTGAAGCACCGCTGGGCTGACCTTATCTCCAGGGAGCAAGATCTGCTGGACCACCTGGGGATTGTGATTGGTGGCCCTGTTGGTGAGTATAAATCATGTAAATATGCATGTTTAAATGCTCTGTAGTGACATCAGATGATTTTTACAATATCTGCTGGCAATGTTGTTGAGTGTGTGGAATGCTACTTTTATCATACAGGGTCATATATCTACTTTGTTAAGGACCACAATTGCTAGCTGTTAGGAAGCAAGAGCTCCGCAAACTTACTGAATACTTTTGCATTATTATAAGTTAGTGCCGCCTTTGTGTCAAACAGCAACGCAAATCAGGAGCCAATTATGTATAGAAATAGGCCACAGTTGCCTGTGAGGTAGAGAAATTTCCAAATAATTACCGACATTTGTTGAAGAAATACCTAGACTGTCTTTTGAAACACTACATGAGGCTGAAAATGAGTGCAGGCTTCACGTTAATTGATGATAGCAATTGGCCTGAACATATGTCTCATGTGTGTCTGGTGAGTGTGTAAGGAAACCGATCACTGAAATTCCAAAAATCTTAGGGATTATTGTGCCTCTCCTTCATTCCAGATACATGTATGATCTGGATTTGGACACATAGGGAACAAGTTCTAGCTGCACTCAGCTAACATCTTAGACTGGTATTTGGAGTTTGTAGTGCCACATTTCGTTTAGGGATGGCTGACCAAAGATATGCACATGGGTTCATATCTCTATAGTTGGTGTAACTCATCATAGCTGGGCCACATCAAATGAAGAAACTGTAACAACATGAGGGCTAACAACCGTCCCTGGCCCTCTGTACATTGTACCTGTGTGTCATAAATTTGTCATGGTCATAATGGCTGGTTGACTGGTAATGCAGTCCTCACGGAAAGTGGCTTTGGATGTCTCTCTTGGATACACATGATGAGGCGAATACACTCCATTATTATGTCTGCTCACTAATGAAGGAGCATGTTTGCCACCACATGATAGTTAGGGCCACTGCATGTGTGCAGATATGTGTGTAACACTCACTGGAGACCCATGGTATGTACATGTTAGCCGTGCTATATCGGATGCAGTATCATCATGTCTGAGAGGCTTTACTTTCTTATGTAATCTTACACATAGTATTTGTCTTTGGAATTGTTGTACAGTGCACAGACATTGAGCACATTTCTCCCTTCCATGCTTTACAGGTGGACCGGCACCCTACCCTGGTGGCGAGGTGGCTCGATTCGAGGACCCAGACAACTCCAGTAAGTGTTGATATGTCTGTTATGTGTTGTGTTTGCTGGTGATGTGTGATGGACTCCTGTGTGTTGGACACATAGCAAGGTGTGATGCGCTGGCCAATCTTTTGTTTTGTTCCATGAGTGGAATATCATTTTATCACCATCTTTGAGGTGGCCAATCCTAATCCTATTGTTTTATTTAGGGATTCTAGGTCAGTCCTGTAGGCCCCGCAATGTGAATAGGGATGAGTCATGTGGATAACACTTGAATCAGAAAGAGTCGCACTGGACCTAATTTGTGATTTAGTCAGCCAGTCAGACCCAAAGTCTCCCAGAATGGGGCTGCCAAATGCTTACCCACAGACTTCTGCTTCCCAAATCACTAATATACTTATTAAACTGTAGGTTGAACTTCCTAGCAGCATGTAGCTCCACATGTAGTGCTACGAGTATGTGGCACGTGAGTGCAATGGCCTAGGTGTGCATGCAACCCATGGCCAGGGGTGTTCTTGCATCTTTGTGTTTGTTGTAAGTCATGGCTTACAGGTAGTAAATGATGTGGACAAAGGTCTGCATTTCCAAACATGAGTGGCGCTGGGATTGGTCAAGGGTTTGCTGTCTCCTATTTGGAGATCCTCCTTACCTGTGGTGTGTGTGTTGAGCCAAACACATGTCCAGCTTTCCTAAGCTTCCTGGGTGTCCTTGTTGTTTGAAATTGTTAGTTTTAGTCCACCCGCCCACCCTCAAACACAGGCATAGGTTTGTGAATAGTGTACCTAGGACTGATGATACAAGTTTGGTACACAGTCATTTAAATCAGTGAATCTTTTGTCTGAACCTAGTATACACACTCATGTTTCGCACATGAGTACTATACTAACAAGTCCATTTACAACTTGCAGATCATGTGGCCCTAGATTTCCATCCCACACAATGACATTTGTAGCCCTGGCAGTGGTGGAGGATGTGCAGCATGATTGTTAGCTGACAACTGGCAGAACATAGATGCCAAAATCATTCCAGTTGTTACCCATCTGGTGGGGTTTGGATATGCTATGTGTGATAGGACCTTTGTACGCTAGCTTGCAATGTACTTCCTCAGGGACAATCAATGATCTGTATGATGATATGAGCTGTTACAAGTACAATAGATGTATTGTCTGATTTACTTCTTGTGCCATTTTACACAATGCAGTACCTAATGTTAGATTTTCTATTCGTCTTCACAGCTGCAAATATGACACCCATCTAGGTCAGGGAGTTTCAACGGCAGGCAATGAGGTATCAACACATACTTCAAGTCGAGTCTGGGTACCAAAAAATAGCCCGCAGATATCGGCATGAACGGGCCTCCGGAGCCTGGAGGGCATTTCCACAAGGCGGCCCTTCTTTGCTCACCACAACCACAACCAGCACCACCAGCACCACCACCACTACCACCCAGGTGGCACCACCAGCAGCTGGGACCGTTGCAGGAACATCCTCAGCAAGTGCTCCAGGCCCAAGCACAGCACCACCTGCAGGGCAGCCCACAGCCATGGACACTACACGGCCCCACACTTCCTCGGCTGGCACCCAGACCACCCCAGTTGCAGCCATTGACCCTGCTGCTTTTGGACATATGCAGTGTAAATTGGACTGTGTCCTGAGGAAGATGAGTCGACTGCGGCAGGAGGTTCGACATGTCTACCTGCGGGTGCGGTGAATCAACAGGACCTTCCGGAGCGCCAACCTGTAGCAGATTTGATGGACATGATTCCCTCCCCTCCCTCCTCCTTCCTGGTTCTTATACTTTGTGGGTTTAGGGGGCTTAGTGTTAGGTTAGTATAGGATGTTAGTTTAGTAAGTGTTAGTGGGTGGGGGTTTGGGGGTCCTGAATATTTCTACTGTTTATTTTTAAGTTTGTGTGTTTTAATGTTGGGGTTCTTGTGTGTTTAAAAGAAAAAAAAAAAAATATATATATATATATATATATATATATATATATATATATATATATATATTTGTTTAGTATAGGATAGTATGTGTTTAGGTTAGTATCTGTTGTCCTCCATGTGTCCCGTCTCATAAGAGGGGTGGGGGGTTGATGTTTAGAACGTTTCGTTAAATGTGATAAGTAAGTTCAGCTTAGGTTAGTTAGGGACAGTTGTGGGTAATGAGTAGTTAGAGTGGGTAAGGCTTTTCCCCGAGTTTTCACTTCTGTTTTTACTGTTTAATAAATATGTAGGCAACCCTTTACAGTATGTGTGACATGCTTGTAGATCAGGGCCTTGGCATGAGTGTACAGTGTTTCTTTTGTATTACATTTTGTGTCCTATGCTGCTAACAAATCCCAACTGAGCTGTAACATTGGCAGCTACCCCAAAGCTATCTTGCAAAGATTGGGCCATTCATTGCAACCACCAATCACAGTTACTATGGATCCCAAAGTGTTTTTTTTTCATAATGTATGTTTTCAATGTCACATACAGTGCTTCCAGATTTATGATTGGGGACACTGTGTTATGTCTGACTGTAGTCTCATGTCCAAGGAAACCCTTATAAGGTGAGTGGTATTAAGCTCTCTTGTAGTATAGTGTACATAATTCACATAGATAATTTGTTACACTGTTCAGCATGATTACTTATTTGGATGTAAACTCATACACCTCCATTCATGCAGTTTGGTGACTACTCGCTTATATTTGTGGGCAATGTTACGGACAAGCTATGATATTTGACAGGAGGCACAATTCAGTGATCTACTGCACGGTTGATGTGTTACATTACACAGAGACAAAGTGGTTGTGTAAGTGCTATTTATTGAAAAGTGCTGTAGTGCTATATGTACATTGTCCATGATTTTGAGTCCATTATAGTGACATCTTCCATTGGGATCCTACACAAGTGCAAAAGGACATTTCATTGGACATTCTGGGGTGAAGTGTCAGACAGTGCGGAGGGACAGGATTTGCCAATGAGTTAGTGAGAGACAATCACAGGGCAGGCTGACAAGATAGACAGTGGTTTGCAGAACAGTGCTTGAGTACATTTGTTGCAAGACTGGCATGTTACGAAGCACAGGACCTTGGTAATAGGTGGCCATGTGTCAGGGACTAGTGCTTCTGGGTACTTTTACGTGTGAAGGTGATCGGTTCCTGGTCTTCATCTTCTGATGTGTGTGTTGCCTCCTCTGCCCTTGTTGGTGGTGGTTGTGAAGGGGCAACACACATCCCAGTGTGTGTAGACGTGGAGTCAGACATCCCGCTAGCTGCTACCTGTGGGGGTCTTAAGGGCAGTACTGCTGCAAGGAGGATCTGCTGGTTCTTAAGAATAGAAGCCACATCACAATGGTAGACAGCCAGGTTGGCCATGAGAGGGTCATGATTGCATTTGTGCATACAGTGGAAGGTTTGGGGTGCGAGGTGTTGTGGCAACTCCCTTACTGCAGTGGTGAATTATTTTACAGTTTGTTGTAGTCCTTGCAGGATGGATGTTAGTGCTTGAGTGGCTGCTGCCTGATCTGCAGATGACATCATGCACAAACGCATCCCCTCAAGGCTGGCTGCCTTATTTTGCAACCCCACCCGCACCTCATTGGCCAGCTCCCGCTGTACTCCCACTACAGTTCGCTCAAAGCTGGTGCCTGTGTCGTCAGAGTCCTCAGCTGTATTGGAGCTGGCAGGTTGTACAATTGGGGTAGTGGGTGGATCTTCTGCAATGGCTGCTTGTTCTGTGCTCCTCCTTGTGACTGAAGGTGGGGTCTGGAGGGTTCCAAGGACATCTTGGAGGGTCTGCTGACTGATGTTTGTCAGCTCGTCATCCATGTCATCAGGGTAGTCCTGGACAGGCATATCCGCAAGAGATCCATCGTCCTCTGTAATGAAATAGGGTACAATTAGTGTGTCTGTGTTGTGGCATTTGTGATGTGACATGCCTGTCTTGTGATGATTTCACATTGTGATCTTGGTTCCTGTTCATTGATCCAGTCTTTCAGATGGGCATTCTCCCAGGCCTATGCCCCACCTGCATGTCACATGTATTGTAGTCAGTTAGTGGACTTGTCAGCATCACATCCTCTAGGTGTTGGTGTTGGCCAAATAGTGAATTGCCACTTCCTTGTCCTACTGAACCCTCCCCCTACTTCCACTTTCATGGTCAGACCTTTCACTGGCTGTGGGTGCTCTAATGGCACTAGCAGCACACTTAACAATCTGGACCTGCCCCAGTCTCTGATCTTTCACATCTACCTATATGTAGTTGAAATGTAGTGTATACTATGCATAGCATTGTTATGGCACGATATGGATGTCAGCATTGGTAATGTGTACAGCTGATGTTGGGGAATTTGTGGTACATTGGATTGCCGTGATTGTCGTAGCAGTGTCCTATTTCCTCCTCTGACTGTGCAGGTGTATTTTAGTGACCAGTTACATGGGTCCTCCCCCTCAATGCTGTTGTCTGAGCAGTATGACATTTGGGATGTTGCACTGTGACCCAGGCACAGGGTGGACCCTGACATATGCAGCATGGGTATGACATTAGTGCTGTGTACCTCCTAATGTTGATGACATTGGCTGATGTTTGCGGCAACTATGGGCATTCACATTTGACAGGACTGGAACATTTGTCTTGTTTCAGGGGATTGTTAACGTTGTCATCCTAAACCCTCTAATTTGGTTGTGTATGATCCATGGGTACGTTACTGCCGTTGGCTACTTGACCAGCACACACAGCAGAGGTGGTAGTGGCAACTGTTGTTAATGTTACATTTCAGTTGTCAGTATGGCTAGAGGTTGTTAATTGGGCCCTAGTTAATATAGGGGGTATAGTGGCTGACGTGTGACAGGATGTCAGTTTGATGTTGTGCCCTTCCCTCCTGGCGTGGCGTTCCTTTGCAACATCGTTGGCATGCCAGCATACCGCCATGGAAAGGTTGTTGGTGTTGTGTTATGGTGTGCCCCAGCTTTTTTTTGAACGGGCTATGCCTCCGTGCTGTACCCCTTTACCCATGCCACTCCATGTATATGATGACTTACATGCTTTGTGTAGTAGGTATCCCCCCATCGGTTGCAGTTAACTTTAGTGCATTTTAGTTTCCCATGCGACTTACCCTGCATGTGCGTTGTCTCCTGGTAGTCTGTGCTGTCCTGTCCTTGAATCCCTGTGACGATCTCCTCATGGATGACAGCTGTGACCATCTTCTCCATGTGGTCTAGGGCCTCCTGGTGTGCTGGACTCCCACCTCCAGTCTGCAGTGCTGCCTTCCTGTTCCTGGCCATCTTTTCCTTGGTCCTGCGCTTGCAGTCATGCCAGCGTTTCTTGGACTCGATGACTGTCTGCTTACTTCTGCCACACTGTTAATCTTGTCAACAATTTGTTGCCATGTTGCCTCTCTCCTACTGATTGGCAACTTTGAGTTGACAAACAGTTGGTGCTGGTGTTCCATCACCTCTTTCACCAAAATTTCCTGCTCCTCTGCACTGAAGCGACACTTTCCTTTCTTCTTTTCCCTCTCCTGGGTCTTGTGTGGGTCCTCCTGGCTGGTTCCTGGTCTGTTGTCATCTTCCTGGGGTCTGTACAGGCATCTGGGATCCATTTTGGCTCTCCTCTGGTGAAATGGCTGTGTTTGCGGTGAATTTTGATGCTATTGCGTAAAAAAACCTCGCACATCCGGTTTGTGGTGTCGTAAATCGGCCCACAGTTATTTCCACCGTGTAAACGTCATTTTCCTTTACGACGTGATGCTGCGGTGTGCGTAAAAAAAATTACTCACTCATGTGGTTTGCGCCACCGTGCGTCAAAGTATAAATTTGATGCCCGCACGGGGCACAGAAATGGTGTTAGCCGGTAGTACTATTTTTGACACAAAACTGCATCGGCGCAGTTTTGCGTCAAAAAGTATAAATATGGCCCTTAATGCCCAACACCTTCCCCTAAATGGTTTAGATTGAATTGAAAATAGTAAATGTACCCCTTTCATTTTCAAAACCTTTCCCAGTATGGTTTAGATTAAAATGTGAATAATATATTTGATCCCTTGAGCATCCAAAATTGTTTAAATGAGAGTGGGTATAGTAAACCTAGGGGCATATTTATACTCTTTTTGCGCTAAATTTGCGTCATTTTTTTAATGCAAATTCGGCGCAAAACTAACTCCATATTTATATTTTAACATAAGACATGTCTAACATCAAACTATATGAGTTTGCACCATTTTTTGGATGCGTGCACATACCTTGTGTCAATGAGATGCAAGGTAGGCATTCCCATCTAAAAATGGTGCTATCCCCATAGCCCCATATTTACCCCCTCATGCTAAAATGACACACGTGTGGGAGGAGGGGCTTTGCACCATTTTTTAACGCCTTGGTCAGACCAGGAATTAGGAGACCCGTGGACCCATTTCCATGGTTAAGTACCATGGAATGGGTCCACAGGTGCCCTCCCCAAGCCTCAGGAACACCCCTAACCCCACTAGAGGGACACCGGAAGATGGGGGACCCCATCCCAGGTAAGTCTGGGTAAGTATATTTTTTTTTGTTGCCATCGTGGCCCTAACTTGGGCCCCCCTGCATGGCACAGGGTGCAATGGCCATGCCCAGGGGACACTTGTCCCCTCTGCTGGCCATTGGCTAGTCTGGTTAGAGGTATTTGTTTTGCCTCTAACCAAGCTAGTGTCATTTTCTGACGCACAAACCCCTCCTTCCCTACATCCACCCCCACCTGGCTAGCATCTTCTTCTAAGACACTAGCCCAAGTTTAGCACTGGCTTGCGCCATTCAATTAATACAGCGCCCAGCTGACGTTGTTAAATGACGCAAGTCGGCGCTAAACTTTTTTGCTGCAAAACTGCTTTAGTGCAGTTTTGCAGCAAAAAGCATAAATATGGGCCTTGGTGTCCAACACTTTGTGGAAAATGGTTTAGATTACAGTAGGAATATTAAATATAACCCTTTTAGTGTCCAACACCCTCCTGAAAATGGTTTAGATTGGAGTAGGAATAGTTAATCTAACCCCTTTAATGCCCAATACCTTACCCAAAATAATTCACATTGGAGAGGAATATTACATTTAAACCATTTAGTAATCACCACCTTCCCCAAAATGGTTTATATTGGAGTGGGAATAGTCATTTGTGCCTTTTTACTGTCCAACACCCTCCTCAAAATTGTTTACTTTGGAGCAGGAATAATACATCTAACCCCTTTACTATCCAATACCTACCCCACCGTTGTTTAAAATGGAGCGGGAATAGTAAATTTAGGGCCAGATTACAAGTTTGGTGGTTGGACCGCCAGACTGCCAAGACAGCAGTCCAAAAAAGGCTGCTGTGCCGGTGGTCCCAAGACCACCATATTATGATGTACAGAGGCAGAACGCCCCCTGCCAAGCCAAAGTGCTGACCGCCAGCAGCAGTCTGCTATCATAGAGGTCTTGACTGCACCAAGCCTTTTACAAACACACAGTTGATGTGGTGGTACCCTTGCGGCACGTAGCCAATGGCGGGCAACCACTGCGGTTCACGTTTAACAAAGTAATAGACAAATTCACATTGGATGAATCCAAAGTCACACAGCTGACAATTATGGGCCCAGTAGATTCACCTGCATATCACACTATAAAACACATCCTTTCACAGACCATGATCCTTTGCCTTTCCACTGCAAGAAAAAGGCCAGAGCCCACTTTTTTTCTCATCATTCATAGATAAGGCATCCCTTTTTTCACCATCCTATTCAACACCTTTCATGCACTTTTGTCCACTTACTCCCTATATCACTTTTTTTGTTAACAATGGGCCAGATGTAGCAAAACTTGGTTTTGCGACTCGGAAATTGCGACTCCGAGCGACTCGCAATTTCCGAGTCGCAAAACCATATGCAGAAAGGTGTCTCAGACACCTTCTGCGAGTCGCTATGGGGTCGCAAAGACCCACCTCATTAACATTAATGAGGTGGGTCGCAAATTGCGGCCCCATAGCGACTATGGGCACTCACTGATATGGAGGCCTGCTGTAGTCAGCAGACCTCCATGTCCGTGACTGCTTGTAAATAAAGCAGTTTTTTTTTTTTTCAAGTGTAGCCCGTTTTCCTTAAAGGAAAACGAGCTGCACTTAAAAAAAAATCTGAAACCTTTTGTTTCGGAATTTTTTCAGGGCAGGTAGTGGTCCTTTGGACCACTACCTGCCCTGAAAAAATAATATGGGGTCCAGTCACAAAGGGGAAGGGGTCCCATGGGGACCCCTTCCCATTTGCGAGTGGGTTACCATCCACTTCAAGTGGATGGTAACTGCGACTCCATTTGCGACCGCGTACGCGGTCGCAAATGGAGTTGCATACCACTGCGACTCGCAAATAGGAAGGGAACACCCCTTCCTATTTGCGACTCTGAAATGCATTTTGCGAGTCGGTCCCGACTCGCAAAATGCAACTCTGCATTGCAAACTCCGGTTTGCGACTCGCAAACGGCGATTTTTGCCATTTGCGAGTCGCAAACTGGTTGCTACATCTGGTCCTAAGTCCCTGTCACCCACTTTATTTTACACCTATGTCCCGTCCCAAAAATTCCCTTTTTTCTAAAGATGAGTTAAGAGTCATGGTGGATGAACTGATAAGAATAGAGCTACAATTGTTTGGAGCACAAGTTCAACATACTCCTCTCAGTAGTAAAATGGAAATGTGGCAAAGGACAGTCATCAGAGTGAATGTTGTAGCCACCACCTTGCACACAAAGGAGGACTTTAGTAAGAAGTGGAATGACCTAAGGGGCAAGGTGCGTTCCCTGACCTCCAGGCAACGGATAGAGGCCAATAAGACTGGAGGTGGCCCTCCCAGTGCCCCATTACAACTCTTTCGCTAGGAGGAGAAGGTTGTGGCCATCCTGCATCCTGAGGGCCTGGCAGGAATACCGGGAGGAGTAGTGGAGTCTGGTAAGTTACAGCACAAAAATTGTTGACAAACTGCAATGTCCTTCATGGACGGGACAGCCATTGCGCAGATAAAATAGCAACAGCAAAATGCCACCCATTATAGCCAAAGTAATCTAAATCCCCGAAAACACCTGAAAATATAGGATGTATGGCTGATGGTATTAAACCAAATATAGAGGAGAAGATGTGAACCACCAGCCGTAAAAAAGTGGGCAATTCCAGTAGTATTGGATGCATTAAATATTCATCCCACGAGTTCACCAAAGTGTCTCGGAAAGTTTGTAGTTAAAAGGGACTGAATCTTCGCCAATGACCTCGCAGCTGGAAGTGCATAGGTCTCGAGTGCAGATGTAAGCACCACATGTTTGTGAAACAATAAATCCTTTAGTCTGATCAACTTGTCAGAATTCACATCAGAAGAAGCAATATGACTGCCAAACGTCTGCTACTCCTTGAAACTGCATAGAGGGAAAAAGGACATTCCTGCAGCACGTAACAATTTGGGAGACCGAAACAACGTAAGCTATTCCGGCTCGCATCCCACAACAGCTCTCAATATTAAGGAGCACATAGCTGCCATTGGAGAGCACCTGGAATGCAGGTCTAATCAAGGGGACAGGGACAACCTTTAGATAACAAGCGAAATTTGCCTTGGAGGCATTACATGCCCATGCAAGGACAGCTGTTTACAAACCATCCAATGGCTCACAGAAGTCTCACATTCACTACCGATAAGAAAGACCTCTTTTATGCCATTGAAACATTTGTACAAGAAAGAAAGCTCCCACACTTCGTGTATGTAACTATCTCCCAGGCTTTCATATCTGCCCACTGGAATGTGTTTCAAACAGGATGTAAATTGAAGCATTGAAATGGGCAGATTTATAACCCCATTTATTAGCCATTCAGCAGATGGTATTTCAGCCACAGTAAAAGGCAACTTTTCCAACTTCTCAATATTCAACATGACATATGTTGCTTCCTTCTTAGCCATTATTAGTTGTTGTTGCGTTAAGTTAAATGTTGACAAAATCTCCCTTGCGCTCACATGTTGCCACGGAACGCGACCTCCTTTCAATGTTTGTAGTGTCCAACCTAACTGCATAATGGATCTTAGCTGACTTGGCCATGTTTTAAAAATGATACATCACTCTGAATTATATCTATTGCAGAGGATGCAATATTATTTAAGTGTAAATTCAGTCAGACAAGGTGTTTATCCCATTATCTACAATGGCTAATGTTTCTGTAAGTTTTCCTGATCTACTTGCCTTAACCGAGCAGCCGCCTCTTGTTGTGAAAGCTTTCACATTTCATTAAATGCAGCATATAAGAAGCATTTTCTGCGTTGTCTTCTGGGGCCTAACAGGAAATCCTGTAAATCTGTGTTATTGGACAGGAGACTCCGATGTTCTTTGACAGCATCTAGTGAGGAGACATGCATCCATTGCTGGTATAGTTTCCCTACCCCATATGTTGTCACTATACCCGATTATAGAGAGAGTCTGGCCTATTCATTCTAAAACCCCCCGAGGGGTTAACAAGACGGATGTGGCACCCATTGGTGTCTACAGGCCATTATAACCACCCACCCCAGGATGCAAAAAACAATGCGTTAAATGTACCATTCTGCACCCATTTATTGAGCTGTACTTTGGATGCATTTATATATTTTTGACATTTGTAAAACTTAGCAGGGGTGGGAATGCTGGGCGCATTCAGTTCTTTAATGTTTGCTAAGCCTAAACAGCTTGTTTGTTGTACTGTTTTGTTTAAAAATATCATTTGAATAGGAATCATACATGCTCTAATTAAAGCTTCTCTTCCTCTTGCTTGCCAGCTTTTTGTTCCCCACACACTCTTTAAGTCAATTGACTTCAACCAATACTCATAGCCTTCTATAGTCAATCAGGAAACAAATGAATCAAAGTAAATCAATTTTGTATCTGACAATAAAACATGTTAGGTTTCCATTCCTGGCAATTTAAAATAATATGACTCAGCATTATTGACACTGTGCCAGGAAAATATGCAAATTTTCAGTATATGTTTTAGAGCTGCCATCTGGTGGAGCCAACAGTGTTCCCACTGTGTATATTTAAAAATAGTCTTTGGGGTACTTGCTCTGTGAATGAAATAATGTCCATAATAATTATAACAGAACATAGTAAATAGAACATATCAGCATAATTTCCTTTCAAAGGGTGCACATAGTTGTTTTCAAATACTGTATAATATTTCAGATCAGACATCATAGCATCAACAGTTTTCACATCCCAATCATGTAGCATCAACAGTTTTCACATCCGAGTCATCAGAAGTTACTCCGGGTGTTATCACAGCTATCATGGAAAGTTTAAATAAATATGGTATTTTAATGACCTCAGTAGGCTCATATATATCAAATAATACTTTGTCCCAAATGATCCCATCAGGAATTGGTATGGCTGTAATGTTCACTAGAGACAAGTCTCTGCGAATTTTATGTGATGACAAATGTGGTTTTAGAACCTCATTCACCGGTTCAACTGTAGTGCGTTCAGGAAGAAAATGACCCTGCATCAGAAGCAAGAAAACTAAAACAAACCCAATCCAAAGGAGAAAGGTGAGTACAGTCAATAAGATCCATAGATAAATCCATAGATGAATTAGATAGTTAATTTTAAGCCTATATATCAGCTTACGTGCTCTTGAAAGTTCTGTTGCAGTAGAGGCAGATGAGTCTGTAGAAAAGTCGTCAGCTTCGACTAAGTAACCATCATCTATACAAACAAATGCTGGAGGTGTATTTTGAAGAGGTGAAATTGCTAAAGATTCCCTCGGTGGTGTGAGTAAGTTACTACATCCGTTTGTGTAGAAGTTGTAGAACTTTGCTCCGTATTAGTAGAAATCAATGTGAAAGTGGTTGTCCGTGGAACCAATAAAATCTCATTTTCCACCCTCCCCAAGTTCGGAGAGGTATCAGCATTGCTGTTGAAGATTGTAGGGGACCATCCTGGTTTGAAATGGGAGGGATTCAGGTACTACTCAGGAGTCCTTTAGGTCGGCTGTGCAGGATCGGCCACATGGTGTAACTTGACATTGTCAATGGAGACAAAGCGATTTTCTTTATTGCCAGGCAGTGGTGGTAAACTCACAATTCTGGTACTGTGTATTCCCAGGACTGGGACTGGTGCACGGTGAGAAGGACCGAATTCCTTTTTCACAGCAATATTTTCACGCACTAGATCCCCAAAGTTTAGGTATCCAGTCGGTGGATGTTACTGGTACATCCCTGATTTCAAGGGAGGCAGCATTGGCAGATGCATTGTCATCACAGAACTGTTGTAAGTCTTGCAAGACAGTGACATGTTCATTTATGTCATGGGGTGTATCCACCACCTCCACGCCAGGACCATCAAGATCTGGAACATACATTTGACTTTCAAAAAGACATTTGTATGATACATGCCCCCAGGGACCTTCTAGGCAGATTGTTAAGTGTTCTCTGGACTCCATATAGGTGTGTAAGCCAGCTACGGCCCATGCCTAGTACTCCAGCTGTTAAGGATCACTTTCAATCCCGGTTTCGTCGCTCCACAACACTATTTCCCTCGGGATGAAATGGAGACGAGCAATGCAGTTGGACCCCTAACGAAGCAATGACGTCCCTGTAAGCCCTTGAGGCAAAAGCAGGGCCCTAGGCCAAATGGTCAGCTGCAACAGCATATGTACCGATAAAGACACGCAAATCTTTAATAATAGTTCGAGCGGCAGATGTGCGTTGTGGCCAAACCCACAGAAATCTGGAGCATGAGTCAACAGCGACTAGAATATATTTGTATGTACTATCTGGTATCAGGGGACCTCAATGGTCCAAGTACACACATTGTAATGGTTTGTTTGCTATTACGAGGGGTGCCTGCGGTGGGCGCTTCACGGTGGACCCTATTATTTTCTGTCAGATGTCACAACAAAGGACAAACTGCTTGGTATCTTTGTATAGACCTGGCCACCAATATCGTGATTGTAATATTGAAATTGTAGCCGTCATAGCTGCATGGGCAGAAGCAACACTCTCATCGCTGCTTTTACTAATGCAGGTCTTAGTTCTTTATTGGGAATTATCTGAACTCCCACACCTGGAATACTTAGCAGGATATCCTTTAAGAAAGGCGTGCCATCAGCCAAAGCTGCTACAGCTGCCAGTGTTTTGAGTTACTGCAGCAACAGAGGACATATCTACTGCTGATTTGACTGCTTCATCTGCCAAAGTATTGCCTTCAAAGTGTATTCCAACACGCTGATGTCCTAATGTATGTACAACATGGACGTTAGGTAGCGTCTCCTTCAGATATGCTACTTTCCCACACAGAACTCTGTGTTTAACAGTATTGCCTTTTGAATCTCTGAACCTATTTTGGAGCCAGTAATGCAGATATTAATTGAAGGACTGCACACAACAGTAAGAATCACAGACAATCAATGCCATCTGCTCAGGATCCATATGTTACAGTGCCATCGTCAGAGCCAGAGCCTTGAGGTCTGCTAGTTGTGCACTGCAATCTCCTAGAGTCTATGTGTAAGTATTTTGTAGATGGAACTTGCCATCCTTCATGTAACCACTCATGACTGCGCAAGCGGAGTACTGATGTTTTGTTCCTATCGCCGGTTGGGATGAACCATTAGTGTACAATATTTTATGATATTGTTCGATAGGCAATGTAATTGCTGGAACTGGATACTCAAGTTCATATTGTAAGAATTCATGGGTCTGTAATTTGGAGTCAAAGACATTATCATAATCAGTAGCTGTTAGAGAGGTTGCCCATTGAATCCAACATGAATGTAGTGCTTTGGCGTTAGGAACACTTGCTCTGGTAACAGTTTGTAGGGCTGTAATGGGGGAGACAACAATATGGCACTTCCCCTGGGCCAGAGGTGTCTCTTTAAGGACCGCCATCTGGACAGCAGGAAGGATGTTCTCCATGGGAGCAAAGAGTTGTTCAGCTGTGGAATATAAGTGTGATTTATATGCAATTGGGATGGTCTCACCCTCATTGAATGTCACATAAGTGAAACCAATGGCACCAGCAATTACTCTGATGACCAAGTGTTTTTATTGTCCCTTGTAAGCAAGTGTTTTGCTTCAAGCATGTCTTTTTGCAAAGCTTTCAGGATACATGTGTGTTCGACTGTCCAAAATGTACCAATAAAATCAGGACGTATTAAGTCGTACAATGGTTTGGCGCGTTGTGCATAATCTGGAATGTATGTTCTGCCAAAGTTTAAAAAGCCGAACACTGAGTGGAGCTTTTTCATTGTGTTTTGAGGTTGTAGTTGTGCGCATTTTTCAAAAAATTGGGGCGCCAGGCTCCTGCCTTCATCCGATAATTCGTATACTCCTGAAACAGGACATTGAGGAAGGCTTTTTTCATTTTTTTGAAGTTGAATTTGTAGCCTATTTCGGCAAACCCTACAACAATGCAGGCTACCCGTCTTCTGGCGGCCAGTCTTTTTCAGCCAGCAAAATATTGTAAATAGAGATAACGCAGTCCTAAAAGATAGCATCAATTATATGTTCAATGTCCCCTTTTAACTGAATGGTTACTCTGTACACCCAACTTGTAAGAAGTCATCAGTTACTTTCACTTCCAGATACTCTTGAAGATCCTGGCAAACTATTGTAACCTCTGCTGCACTGTCGAGCAGTTTCATTGCCCAGTTCTTGTTCTTCAGTAAAGCCCTCTTCTTGAGTGGCATGTTGAATTGTAACTGCTGCCACCTTTTTCTTTTTAAATTGGGGATTTTGTTGGGGAAGTTTCTTTTCTTTTTTAACTGAAACTTCAGACGGGCATTGTGAGTTGTTAGACCTGACAGCTTTAGGGTGGTCACCTGTAACTTTTTGCCTGCCTCCCTCCACTTTTTGGGTGCTGTTTTTGCTGGTTTTTAGACTCTGCGCACTTTACCACTGCTAACCAGTGCTAAAGTGCATATGCTCTCACGCATTAAACATGATGACATTGGATCATACCCAATTGGATTATTTACAGTGCACTATATGTGCCCAGGGCCTGTAGATTAAATGCTACTAGTGGGCATGCAGCACTGCTTGTGCCACCCACTTAAGCAGACCCTTAACCATGTCTCAGGCCTGCCATTGCAAGACCCGTATGTGCAGTTTCACTGCCAATTCGACTTGGCATTTAAAAGTACTTGAAAAGCCTAAAACTCCCCTTTTTCTACATATGTCACACCTAAAGTAGGCCCATGTAATCCATAGGGCAGGGTGCTGTGTAGTTAACATGTCCTGGTAGTGTAAATTTCCTAAATTCGTTTTTACACTGCTGTGAGGCCTGCTCCTTCATAGGCTAACATTAGGGATACCCTCATATACTGTTTGAGCGGTAGCTGCTGATCTGAAAGGAGTAGGAAGGTCATATTTAGAAAGGCCAGAATAGTAATACAAAAACCTGCTAACTGGTGATGTGGGATTTAATATTACTATTTTAGAAATGCCAGTTTTTGAATGTGACTAGGTTCAGTTGACAGTTCCCTTGTGCATTCACTCAGACAAACCCCAAACACAGGATGCTCAACCTCACTTGCATACATCTGCATTTTGAATGGGTCTTCCTGGGCTGGGAGGGTGGAGGGCCTGACACTTACATGTCAAAAGACAGTAGCCTGCCCTCTCACAAAGGAATGCCACACTCCCTAGTGGGACCCTGGCAGACAGGATTGAACTGAATGGAGACCTTGTGCACTTCTAAGCCACTCTTTGAAGTCTCTCTCACTTCAAAGGCACATTTTGGTATTTAAACAGGGCCTCTGCCCCTACCAACTCAGACACTTCCTGGAGAAACGAACCTGAACCAGAACCTGCATCCTGCCAAGAAGAACTGCCTGGCTGCCCAAAGGACTCGCCTGACTGCTTTCTGTGAAGGACTGCTGCCTTGCTGTTGCTCTCCTGCCTTGCTGCTCTCTGGCTGTTGTGAGAAGTGCTCTCCAAGGACTTGGATAGAGCTTGCCCCTTGTTCCTCGAAGTCTCAGGACCAAAAAGACTTCATTCCTGCAAGAACTCCTTGGGCGCCGAAAATCGACGCATTGCCTGCCGGAAACGATGCACAGCCTGCATTGCAGTGAAAAATTCACCACATGCCGAACCGGAACAATGCAGCCTGACTTCGCAATGAGAAGATCGAAGCAGCGTTAGCGTAGCCACCGGAAATTTAACGCACAGCCCAATGGATCGATGCACAGCCGGAACGACGCAGACCAACTTCCAGAGAGGAATCGACGTAGCGCCTGCCGTGTGGTAGAAATTTCCACACAACCCCCACCAGATCGATGCAGCCCCTGTGACTCTGTCCCGTCAGCACCAGATTTCAACGCATCGTCCCTGGGGCGTCCGGAATCCCCGCAACCCAAAGCGGATCCACGACTGAGCACCGGAAATCAAGACACAGCCGTCCCTGTGTAGAAAATATATGACGCATCACCATGTGCGGCCAGAAAAATCGACACACACCTCCCTGGTTTCCACCCATCTCCTCCTCTGTGGTTCTTTGTGGAGATTTTGTACGCAAACCAGGTACTTTGTGTTTGCAAGAGACATTTTTTGCTTTTTGCTTTTAAGAGACTAATGACACTTTATATCAATTTTACAAGATATACTTATTACATTTTAATTGTTTTTAACTGCATCTTATCCGATAAATATTATATATTTTTCTAAACACTGTATGGTGTATTTTTGTGGTGTTTTACTGTGTTATTGTATGATTTATTGCACAAATACTTTACACATTGCCTTATACGTTAAGCCTGACTGCTCAGTGCCAAGCTACCAGAGGGTGGGCACAGGAAAATTTGGATTGTGTGTGACTTACCCTGAATAGTATGAGGGTCCTTGCTTGGACAGGGGGTATACTAAAATAGGAGGGACAGGGAGATTAATGGTCCAGTGTACAGCCTCTAAGG
This sequence comes from Pleurodeles waltl, assembly GCF_031143425.1. Taxonomy (NCBI): domain Eukaryota; kingdom Metazoa; phylum Chordata; class Amphibia; order Caudata; family Salamandridae; genus Pleurodeles; species Pleurodeles waltl. Next base: position 1,055,737,614 of record NC_090448.1, read on the forward strand.
TATTATCAGTCTCAAAAACAGAGTACACTGTTCCAAACAAAAATGGCAGGGAAACCTAAATGTTAGGAGCAAGAGCCCTCACACATTCAATCGGATGTCATGCTTCATCATCGGCACTGCAATGTCTGACGGGCTCCCCAAAAAGGGGGCTCTTTGCCAGAGATCTTTTATAGTGACTGCCATAATGAGGTTTGTAGTGGACACTGCTGAATTGGACAGGGGGTATCCTGACTGCCAACCAAAGACCCCATTTCTAACATGAGTCCTTTCTCGGTTTCACGTACTCAGTTCACTGCTCTGACCACCCACCTCTCTCACTGCGTTTTTCCATTGAGTCCTGAAAGGAACGAGATTGGCTTGTATCAGTATATTGATATCTGTCAAGGGTTTTTATGTTATCCCTATTTCTAAGGTTGTACCTATTTTGTGGGGTCTCCGGATGCCAAGATTCTCCCCTTTATTTTTTAGGTGGTTGTTGTTTCTCATCTCAGCGTTTTTTGGATCCTTCAGGGGCCTGCTTGGTAGAATGTTTATTAGATCTGCCTGAAATTGTGGTTTAATTGGTCCAGCCCCTAGACTATCTGGACCAGTACTGGAATAGGTCTCTGCAATAATCTTTGGTAACTCCCATTCTTGATCCTGTGAAGGAACATCATAGAGCTGCATGCTCACTGCTAGTGCAAATACTTCCCCTTTCAGATTACCTAATATAATTGAAGATACTGTGGCAAAATTGCCCATTTGTTGCATCCCCAAATACAGGGCCGGGGCAGCCCCATATTCATCTTAAATTTATTTTAATACCTCCGGAAGATTGGCAAGTGTTGGTGTACCGTGTGCGGTAGTATAGAGCGTGGAAAATACCTTGCCCCATGTATTTCAGTTATCAACAGTTGGAACCATCCCGAATGGCAAGCACATAGTGCGAATTCTATGTTTATCTTGAGGTCCTGTATGAGGAAAAACTGCTTCCAGTAAATTTGAATTTCCTCCCGTTTGGTGGGTACTTTACCCATGATTGATTTTACAGTCGCAGGGTTAATGCCTGGTGTGACTGCATATTGTTGCCCTGCGGCAGCACGTGCTGGGTTAGTATTTAATTTTTGCATAATAAACCATACTAATAATCTGTGTATTGTCGTGAGATCTATATATGTGCAGTGAACCTCAGCTTCCACTAAGGTTGCTGTATTAGAGTGTGGTGTATATGTGGCCAATAAAGGCCAGGTCGGGCCATCATTGCTCAGAGAACCTAACCTAGCATGTAATATTGTATGTGGTAGGGCACCATCAAGCCAATTGTTATGGCCTTGATAAGATAAAGGTATCTCTAAATATGCATAAGCTCTGTCTTGTGCTGGTATGTTTGCAGGTGTATAGTGGTGACATTTGTTTGTGTTCCCATCTACTGCTGGAGAGGTGACCCGAGAATAAAACATTTTTGTTCTATAGGCTGGATGAGCCTCAACAACAAATGTAACTGAACCCCCAATGGGCCGTTAGGCCATTTGCCAATAAATGTGCAGTAAGGGGTGGTCGCATATTTACTGCAATTGCTGCACATTGAGGGTTTGCCATTTTAATGGTAGATATATGTTCAGAGATAAGGACACCTAGTGGAGATTGGTCCTTTTAAGGTTCAAGCTTGAACAACCTACACCTCAAGACAGGTAATACCTATGTAGATGAGGGCGAAATCCTCAATACCATGGACGTCTCCATATATTGTTTCGAGGTGTCTTTAGCCTTAAATGAGAGAGAGATACTTAGGAGGATCCAAATATTAGTGCCTGTCCAAACCTTGGTGGCGCCATGTCGCGTAGGTTCTCATTTTGGCAATGAGGCTACTGGTTTTGGGAAACAGGATCACACAGATTGTGGCTACTAAGTAGAATTCCACACCACATGACACCTGTTTGTCAAATCCGGGTTCTCCAGCCGACTAGCACCGCCTCATCTCAGGCCGAGATGATTTTGGCAACCGGGCACATGACAAGATGACTCCTCAGGTAAATCGTGATCGATAAGATCCCATCCCTTTCTCTCAGTTACCAAAAGTCCCAAGTAGGCAAATATGACAGAGGCAGATTATAGTTCAATAGGAATTTATTGAAGTAACTGCATCTTAGATAAAAAGGTGTGTATTGCAATAACTAGGATGATGAAACATAATAAAAGCAAATGGGTTACTAACAGAGTGAAACACAAGAATAATCCTACCATAATGTCATTAGGAGTGATGCTTATATTTCTCCTACCTACACTATGTCTGAGTACAGCGTAATAAGCCTAATTGGCCCTTTGGGTTTTCCCCTGGGGGTACACCATCCCTTATATCTGGAGTAAGAAGCCTGTGGTCTAGAGAGACACCGTCCCGATGTGGATCAGGGGTCCGGCCGCCTAGGCAAGTAACTATAGTGAAGCAATCAGCAGTCAGCATACAGTTGTGGTCATCTGGCTGCAATCTCCCTCTATCGTGTCTAGGACAAAGGGGCGTTTTTATAATAAAACAGCTGACTTTCTAAGAAAGGTCCCCATGTATGAGTGTGTGTTTTCTGTGAATGTTGGAGACACAGCATACCATGTTTGTAGGCAACCCTATCTGAGTGTAGCCTAGGAGAAAGCACAAAGTGCCATAAATGTCCTACAAATAATGTGATGCTTTTCCTAGGCAAAAGTACAATGAGATAAAGAAAATAAAACAGCACCGTAAATATTGTTATCGCTAGAAAAATAAAGCAATGCCGAATAAAATGTAACAGGGTTAAAGTGCTCAGTGGCCGGCCTAGTTAGTTTGAAACCAACGTGTTTAAAACATGGCTAAAATAGCTGTACAACAGTATTCTCCAACCTAAATTCAGTCTGCCAACAGAGATGTAATACCCAACATTTGTGTAGCAAGTGAAATAGAGGGATAGACCTGGCTACTACTCCCAGGAGGCCCTGCTCCTGTGATTCCCACCAATAGCCCAGTGTTTAGTAGTAGTAGTATTTACTTTATTTTGGTTAAACAACCATAAATGTATACATAAATACATTAATAAAATTGAGCATATACATTCTCCTAGTGCATTCAGATCTTAAAAAAAGATACAAATATGTATTATTTACACATGTAAAAGAATGAAAACACAAATGCATTGTGCAAGGTACAAATTTAACTTGAAGTACATGTACGGCATATGGGAAACAGGTTTAAATTGGAGATGAAGTAATCAAATGTAAGTTCAAAAGTATCTGTCCAATGCTTGCTCCAGATATTTGGTTACAGCAATGACTATCACCACCTTCGAGTCATATTTAAGGATTCTCAGGGCCTCCCAGTAGTGACTGGCACCCAGGAGCTTACAAACAGGGATTATCCATCTCCCGCGAGGGTGTGAATATTGCAGGCAGAAAAAGAGAAAGTGCTCTTCAGTTTCCTTTAGTTGAGGACAGGAATGACGAAACACAGAAGAGGTACGCTTCTCCCATTTAGTCATTAAGGCCCATATTTATACGTTTTTAGTGCTGCAATTGTGTTTTGTAAGTCAGCCCTGCTTTTGCCTCAAAAAATTATGCAAATGCTGCACTAAAAAAGCATAAATATGGGCCTAAATGTCTTAGTGGTAGGGACCCGTACCTATGCTGTTGGTACAGGCGCTTGGCAAAGGGGGAATTGATTTCATCCAAGAAATGTTCGTAGGATGGGGAGCATTCAATGTTTAAAAATTGTCCAGCCAGGTTCTCATGATCATTGTTCAACCATGTTTGTTCCAAGGCATAGTTCCAGTAAGCTCTTTTCAATGTTAGGGATACGTCCTTGGCAACAACTGCTGGAGACTTCCAAAAGTCAATCATTTTCAGGTTCTCACACTGGGACTTAATGTACTTCAGCCAAGGCGCAATTACCCGTGAGTCATTAGAAATTAGGTCAATGAAGGAGTCCCTATATGGTGTTAGTTCCCTGCATTTCCACAGCCTCATCCAATACAATAAGGGTTTTAAAGACACCACCAAATTTATAGGGTTTAGTGCTAAGTCCATCCTCAGTGGCACCAGTGGCATGCCCTTATGTAACTTGAGCATGTTCCTAAGAAAATTGTTCTCAGCTGTTAGAAGGACGGTAGTATCCGTGAAACCCCAAATCTCTGCCCCATAAGAGGCTGCCGTGAGGGCAGTAGCTTTGAATATCTGGAGAACCGGGGACACTGCACCACCCCCCATTTCCTTCTGTTTCCTGCTGATTTGGTAAGCCTTCTGGATGAGAAGTTTTTTGCTCTTCACCAACTGATGGCCTCAAGACATTGAATCAGACAGACGGACCCCTAAGTAGTCAAAGTGTTTGACTTGTTCAATTGTGGAGCCAATAATTAAAATTCTCCCTCTAAATGTCTTGTGGGTGTTTATCGCCATAAAATTAGTTTTGTTGGGTTAATTTCCAGACCCCTTGCCTTACAAAAGCCACGAGGGAGTCCAGTTCTGCCTGAAGGCCCATTGGAGTTCTAGAGATGAGCAGGGTATCGTCGGCAAACATTAATATCAGAAGGGGGGTTCCAGCAAGCTTAGGGGCATCATGCGTACATCGTGAAAGCCATTTTACTGCCTCATTAATGTAGAGACTGAAAAGTGTTGAGACCAATACGCAACCCTGCTTTACTCCTCGACGAGTTGGAATTGGGTCTGTTAAATCCCCCAGTGTTCCATCTCACTTTGGCATAGGTGTTTATGTGGAGTGCCCTAAAGATACATATTAGGTCAAACGACACCCCATATCCTGCAAGTATTTCCCACAAGTTATCCCTAGGTACCAGGTCGAAGGCTGCAGTAAGATCTATAAAGGCGACATACAGGTGGTCCCTCTTTAGGGTGACATACTTCCAGCATAACATCTTGAAAACGAAAGACCTGATCAACAGTGCTGATCTTGCTCCTGAACCCTGCCTGGGCATCCTCAAGGATATGATTGTACATTACCCATGCTTGTAGTTTAGCCAAAACCCGTCTGAAAAAGATTTTTTGAGAATTGTCTACCAGGCTCATGGGTCTGTAGTTAGAGGGAATGTCCCTACTTCCTTGTTTTAATATGGGTACGATAACAGCTCCTAGCCAGGTCGGTGGAATGGTCATGCCCTTCATTATAGCATTGCTCAATGCATTAAGGTAGGGGATCCAGACCTCTGGGTGTGAGAGGAAAAGATCGCCAGAAATACCATCCAGGGCAGGGGCCTTCTCCTTTTTCATTTGCATCAGGGCTACCATGGTTTCAGCCTGGGAGAAATATGGGCACTCGGTCTCTACGTAGCCTCCATCTCAGGAGGGTTGGAAAAATCCTCCAGGTATACCAAGCAATCCCTCTCAATTAGTTCCTCCCTAATGCTTTCATCGTGTTCCACCCCCCCCACTGTAAAGGGATCTGAAGTGCTCAACCCAAGCTCTCGGTTGCACTACCGCTTCAAGGTGGTTATTTATTAATTTCGAGCTGGATGCCACTAGTGACCAAAACATCTTCTGATTCTTACTCTTAAGTGTGTTGGAAAGCTCTTCCCAATGGGCCATGTCCCAGTTCTGTTTAGCCTTTTTTAGGATAGCCTTGTAGTTATTCCCAGCAATGGTTATTTTTGGCTTGATTGGCTGCTTCAATGTGTCTAGGAGACCGAGCTTGGCCAACTGACAGTCCTCAGTGAACCATCCTGGGGCAACTTTGATGGAAGCCCCTTTTTTCCCTAATTTTATTAAACAGAGGCCTAAGCTGTTCCATGAGCTGACAATGCACAAGAACCATATTGGGCTCATACCCCCTTAACGGTATTACTTCAACTAGGTTATCAACAAATAGTTTGTATATTTTAGTTTGAATTTCTGCATTATCCACAACTTCTGGCCATTTCACGTTCCTCCTGTTATTAAATGTCTGTAGGGGATTTGCATGGACTACCGCTGACAGATTACAGCTAGTAAATATAGCACTTAAGGCCTCATGATCGATATCTGTTCGAGGGATAACCATGTCTGTCAAGAGCGGCCACATTTCCAGGTCGACCAGGAGATAGTCAATGTAAGAACTCAAAATGCCTCTCTTAAAGGTCAGGTGCGGGGGATTATCGGAACAAATATTGCCATTAGCAATTATTAAGCCATTCTCTAGTTGGCCAGCTACAGTGCTTAATTTCCCTGTCATTTGTGCGGCTGCCCCAGAACCAATCAGATCACCTTGGAGATCCTGCAAATAGACTATCTCCCTCTGCCCTTTTCCAAGTGTTGTGTTACAATCACCTGCAATCAATTTTATGGTGCCTCCTTTTAGGCGCTGAACAGTATTAGCGAGATTAACTACTCTGGAGGAGGGGACATTTACCGGTACTGATCTAATGTAGGCATCAATTATCGCAATATATCTGGCCCCAGTAGGTGTTTTAACTTTTATTTCTACCCCAGGCAAATCCTTGCTTCCTGTTGGTACTACTTTCACTTATGGGAAAAGATCTAGTTTCAACCAAATAAGAAGACCCCCAGAAGCTCTACCAATGGATGAAGGGACCACATTAGCAACAAACGGAATATACCCACTTCTATGTACTTGTGCCACTGCCCACTTCTCCTGCAAAAGTATAATCTGGTGGTGATCAATGAACTCACCCCACTCTGGGTCTGCAAGCTTAGCACGGACGCCTACTACATTCCAAGTTAGAACTCTAATGGAGTTTTCGGCAATCAACCTGCTATCCCACCTCGGTACCACCTAGCGCATGCCTGTTCAGCCATAATAGAATTAATATTACTCTGGCGGTCATTCTGACTCTGGCGGGCGGCGGTTGCCGCCCGCCAGGCGGGAACCGCCATTTGGCCGCTACGCGGTCAAAAGACCGCTGCCAGCATTTCAACCTTCCCGCTGGGCCGGCGGGCCCAACCATGTTAGCGCCCGCCAGCACAGCGGGAAGGAGGCCTGCAACACAGAAGCCGGCTCCGACTGGAGCCGGCGGTGTTGCGGGCGTGCGACGGTTGCAGTTGCACCCGTCGCGCTTTTCACTGTCTGCTAAGCAGACAGTGAAAAGCTTCATGGGGCCCTGTTAGGGGGCCCCAGGACACCTGTTCCCGCCAGCCTCTTCCTGGCGGTGAAAACCACCAGAAACAGTCTGGCGGGAAGGGGGTAAGAATCCCCTGCGCAGCGCTGCTTGCAGCGCTGGCAGATTCGCCCAGCCGGGGGGGAAACGGCGGTAAACCGCCGGCCCCGTTTTTCTGACCGCAGCTTTACCGCCGCGGTCAGAATGGGCTTGGAAGCACCGCCAGCCTGTTGGCGGTGCTTCCGTCATTCGCGACCCTGGCGGTCAAAGACCGCCAGGGTCAGAATGACCCCCTCTGTGTTGCTGTGTCCCTCATATCATCACCCACGGGACTCAGCTCTAGGTCCTCGATGGCGCATGCTGCAGTTTGCCCACTGAAGCCTTCCCTAGATGTACAGTTAAGGACAGAACTTGTCCTTACCCCCGATTGTCAATCAATGTCTGCTAAATTAGAGCATTCCCCTACCAATGTGTTGCGTTCGAGGTGAGTGAAAGAGTTACACCCTTCTGGGATCTGGGGTTCTTCTAGTTGGATGGGGGCATTGAGTTTAAGGCGCATGTGTGTTCTTGGTGTAGGTCTAAATCTTAATTCCATGGATATCAGCTCATCCACCAATTTAAGACTCATTTCACTCCTATATAATCCCATTGGTGTGCAAAGGGGCTAACAACGTGAGACAGATTAAATGTCATACCTAATGATAGACGTACAAGCCCTGGTGTGGCGGAACCAGTGAATTACTTTGTTAATGCAAGATTCTTGAGTTTCACTGGCTCGGTGTGAGTGTGTTTGAGGACATTTGTCAGATGGATAATGGTAGATAGACATGTACTCTGGCTGTTATTGGAGGTGTTTTGACTCCCACAATGAATCTGGCCTGTTTGACAGGCGGTTGGCCGAGTGGGCTGTGCACTGTGTTGCTTGAGGGTGTATCTACCTCCAACTAATTCTCCTCTTACAAGGTTAGATGAGGTTGAGCGTGCTAAGCTAGCAAACCCACCATTGTCAGCAACTAACCCATTACCCTTAACTGACTGAGGCTTTGGGAGGGGTGCTTGGCTATAGTGCTTTGGCACTGGATTTGCACCTCCTATCTTGGTTCCTAAGTTTTCCCCCAAAGTAGCTAATTTGGCCACCTTTCCACCTAATTTGACAGCCATCCTGTTCATACACTCACGCAATCGCTGTATCTCTCCTCTAAGTGCCTGCAGCTGTAGCTGTGCCAGTGGTTCCCCTATCTTGGGCTGATATAGATCTACTGTGTCTGGGTACCTTGCTAGATCCAATGAATTGGGGTTCTCATCTGGTATAGTTCCTTGGTTAGCTAGGAGGGCAAACTGGTTGGAGCAGTTGATATTAATAGCAGCTGTGCTTTCAACCTGGGAATGATCTATTGAAGGGGCAGCTGCTACTGTGCTTACTCTTAAAAGCTCATCCCCTGATGCATAGCTATCTTTTGTGGCTAGAGTTGGACCTGGTGCCCCGCCCCTTTGTGGTTTTCTTAAAGTAGGTCTTGTAGGAGGCTGGCCTGGTTTGTAGTGGGCACCTTGGGTACTTACAGCAGGTCCAGTTATCCCTTGTTAGTGACTATAGTAGTGTTCTAGCAGCTTAGGCTGATAGAGGTAGCTATAGCAGAGCAGCTTAGGCTGAACTAGGAGACATGCAAAGCTCATGCAATACCACGTATAGTTACACAGTACTTATACACAAGTAAAGACAATACTCAGTGTTTCCAAAAAATAAAGGTATTTATTTGGGTGACACAGTACCAAAAATATCTTAGAGACAATACTCCTTCTGGAGGTAAGTACTATACACAATATATACACTAGACACCAAAATTAGACAAGTAAATAGTCATAGAACAATGCAAACAGTAGGAAATCCGATAGAATGCAATGGGAGAAAATAGGTCTAGGGGAAACACAAATCATATACTAAAAAAGTGGAATGTGAATCACAAATTCCCCCCTAGACAAGTGTAGTGTGTGCAGAATCGCTGGGAGAGTAAGAATACAGTAAAGGTAAGTAAAGTACCCTACTCCAGAGCCCAGAAAAGCAGGAGTAAAGTACTGCAAGTTTCCTTAGGACACACTACACCTCTTTTTTGGGATTTTTCAGCAGCTAATCAAGTCTGCAAAGAACAACGGCTGAATTACTGGACCTGAAGACCTGCAAAGGAAGAGGGCCAGTCCAGAAGTCAAAAGAAGTTCCAGGAAGGACAGGAGCCCCTGTCAACCCAGAAGAGGGTGCAAAAGAAGAGTCCCTGGTTAGTCGAAGACTGCAGGAATGCACCCTAGAAAGATGCCAGTGGGTTGCTGCATGATGCAAATAATGTCCCACGGACGTGAAAATCGTTGCAGATGAGATTTCGTGTCAGAAGTCACCAACAGGCCTTGTCTACAACAAAAGTGTGTTTTTCATCAAAATGGAGCTGGATGGACTCAGGAGGGACCTGGGGGCCTCAACTCTGTGTGAGGAGGAAGAGGGGGTTCTCAGCACTTTAGAGAGCCCTTAGGATGCCAGCCAGCACCTCCAGGAGCCACATGACCAGGGTTCAAAGGAGGTGAAAAATGCAGTTGATGCAGCAAAACAAAGAGAGGTCCCACACCGCTGGAGAACTACTCAGCAATTGAGCTTCACAGAATAGAGTGCTGGGGACCTGGGCCAGGCTGTGCACAAAGGAATTTTGCTAAGAATGCACAGAGGCCTCAGGAGGTAAAGAAGACAGGGGTACTGTCGTTCTCCTGGAAGGCAAGGTCTTACCTCTTCCAAATTGCGTCAGCAGGACCTCAGGATAGACTATGTTAATGATGTCCACCCTCTGTGTCCTTAGGAGCATGCTCGTTGTTGTGAGAGGAGTCCCAGGGTACCGGTCGTCATCTTGGAAGGTGCCTGCTTGGAGCAGGGGAGTGACTCTGTCACTCCACAGGAGATTTCTTTTGATCTTCAGGTGCAGGATGAAGACAGGGAGTCCCCAGAGCGTGCACACCATGGAAACTGTTGCAGTTGCTGACTTGGAGCTGAGGTTGCTGAAGAAAAATGCCTCTTGTAGACACTTTGTTGCAGTTACAGTGTTTCCTGGAGCAGGCTGCAGTTGATCCAAGGTCAGAAGAGTCTGAAGTTGTTGCATAGGATTCCTGAAGGAAACTTGCTAGCACAATCTGAAGAGAGCCCACAGGAGACACCCTACATAGCCTTGAGAGGGGGATTGGCTACCTTATCAGGTATGGACCTATCAGGAGGGGTTTCTGACGTCACCTGCTGGCACTGGCCATTCAGAGCCCTCCAGAGTGCCCCCACACCTTGCAAAGCAAGATGGCTGAAGTCTGGGACACACTGGAGGAGCTCTGGGCACCACCCCTGGGATGGTGATGGACAGGGGAGTAGTCACTCCCCTTTCCTTTGTCCAGTTTCCCACCAGAGCAAGGGAGAAGGGGTCCCTGAACTGGTGTAGACTGGTTTATGCAAGGAGGGCACCATCTGTGCCCTTCAAAGCATTTCCGGATGCTGGGGGAGGCTACGCCTCCCCAGCCTGTAACACTTATTTCCAAAAGGAGCGGGTGTAACACCATACTCTCAGAGGAAATGCTTGTTCTGCCTTCCTGGGACTGAGCTGCCCAGACCCAAGGAGGGCAGAACCCTGTCTGGTGGGTGGCATCAGCTCTAGCTGCAGTGCAAGTCTCAGAGAGTTGGTTTGGCAGTACTGGGCATGGTGGAGCCCCCACGATGCATGGAATTGGCTCCCCAATACCAAATTTGGAATGGGGGGACAATTCCATGACCTTAGACATGCTACATGGCCATATTCGGAGTTACCATTGTGAAGCTACATATAGGTATTGACCTATATGTAGTGCACATATGTAACGGCATCCGCCCACTCACAAAGTCCAGGGAAATGGCCATGAACTATGTGGGGGCACCTTTGCTAGTGCAAGGGTGCCCTCACACTTAGTAGCTTTGCACCTAACCTTCAGCAAGTAAAGGTTAGACATATAGGTGACTTATAAGTTACTTAAGTGCAGTGAAAATGGCTGCAAAATAGTGTGTGCACTATTTCATGCAGGCTGCAGTGGCAGTCTGTGTAAGGGTTTGTCTGAGCTCCCTATGGGTGGCAAAAGAAATGCTGCAGCCCATATGGATCTCTTGGAACCCCAATGCCCTGGGTACTCAGGTACCACATACTACGGACTTATAAGGGGGGTCCAGTATGCCAATTGAAATTGGTAAATGAAGCCACTGGCCTACAGTGACAAATTTGAAAGCAGAGAGAGCATAAGCACTGAGGTTCTAGTTAGCAGAGCTGCAGTGACAGTTAGGCACGTCACAGGCATACAGATTAGGCCACAAGCTATGAGCACTGGGGTCCTGACCAGCAGGATCCTAGTGAGACAGGCAAAAATATACTGACATACATGTGAAAAATGGGGGTAACATGCCAAGGAAGATGGTACTTTCCTACACAACCCCCCCTCCCAAACGAGGGGCAATAAGGCTAACCTTGCCCAGATGAATCCTCATTGTCTAAGTGGAAATATCTGGAGAGTCTATCTGCATTGGAGCGGGTACTCCCAGGTCTATGTTCCACTGTACAGTCCATTCCCTGTAGGGAGATGGACCACCTCAACAATTTAGGGTTTTCACCTTTCATTTGTTTAAGCCATGATAGAGATTTGTGGTCTGAGTGAACAATAAAGTGGGTCCCATACAAGTAGGGTCTCAGCTTTTTCAATGCCCAGACCACAGCAAAGTCCCTCTCTATGACAGATCAACACTTTTGTCTAGGGGTCAACCTCCTACTAATAAAAGCAACAGGTTGATCCTGGCCCTCTGAGTTAAGTTGTGACAGTACAGCCCCTACCCCTCATTCAGAAGCATCTGTTTGGACAATGAATTGTTTGGAGTAGTTTGGGCTCTTTAAGACAGGTGCAGAGCACATTACCTGCTTAAGCTCCTCAAAAGCATTTTGACAGCTAGCTGTCCACAATACCTTTTTAGGCATTTTTTTTGCTGGTGAGGTCATTAAGAGGTGCTGTAATGGAGCCATAGTTCTTAATGAACCTCCTGTTATACCCAGTGAGACCTAAGAAGGCTCTGACCTGGGTCTGAGTTGTAGGAGGAGCCCAGTCCATAATGGCCTGGATCTTCCCCTGAAGTGGTTCAATCTGTTCCCTACCTACCAGGTGGCCCAGATAAACCACTTTCCCCTGCCCTATCTGGCACTTTGAAGCCTTGATAGTTAGGCCTGCCTTTTGCAGGGCCTCCAAAAGTTTCCAGGGGTGGACCAGGTGATCATCCCAGGTGGAGCTAAAGACAGCAATATTGTCCAAATATGCTGCACTAAAAGCTCCCAATCCTTGGAGGACTACATTCACCAGCCTCTGAAAAGTGGCAGGTGCATTTTTCACTGTGAAGTGATAATGCCCTCCTATGGTAGAAAATGCAGTTTTTGCTTTAGCATCTTCTGACATTTTGATCTGCCTCTACCCTGCAGTCAAGTCAAAAGTGCTTAGATACTTGGCAGATGCCAGTGTATCTATTAGCTCATCTGCCCTGGTATAGGGTGAGCATCTGTTTTGGTTACTGTATTGAGACCCCTATAGTCCACACAAAACTGCATTTCTCTCTTGCTTCTTTGGTATGAGGTTTGGGGACAAGCACCACTGGGCTAGCCTAGGGGCTAGCAGAATGCTCAATAACTCCAAGGTCTAACATTTTCTGAACGTCAGCTTTTATGCAATCTCTGACATGGTCAGGTTGCCTGTAAATTTTGCTTTTGACAGGTAAACTGTCTCCAGTGTCATTTGTATGTTCACACCAAGTAGCTGTACCAGGCGTGACCGAAAAAAGTTCCGAAAACTGACCAAGGAGATTTTTACAGTCTTCCTTCTGCTCAGCAGTAAGGCATTCTGCCAGAACCACTCCCTCCACTAAATCATCCGTTTCAGTGGTGGAGCAAAGATCAGGGAGAGGGTCACTCTCTTCTTCCTGTCCCTCATCTGTAGCCATGAGCCGGGTTAAGTCAGCCCTGTCATAGTAAGGCTTTAGGCGATTGACATGAAGCACCCTAAGGGGCCTTCTGGCAGTGCCCAGGTCCACCAAGTAGGTGACCTCTCCTTTTTTTTAGACAATTAGATGGGGTCCACTCCATTTGTCCTGGAGCGCTCTTGGGGCCACAGGCTCTAAAACCCACACCTTCGGTCCTGGGTGGTACTCTTCCAAGACTGCCTTCTGGTAAAACCATTGCTTTTGGAGTTCTTGGCTGGCCTGAAGGTTTTTGCTAGCCTTTTTCATGTACTCAGCCATCCTACTTCTCCGGCCAAGTACATAGTCCACTATGTCCTGTTTTGGAGCTTTGTAAGGTTGTTCCCAACCTTCCTTAACAAGAACAAGTGGACCCCTCACAGGTTGACCAAAGAGGAGTTCAAAGGGGCTGTAGCCCACTCCTTTCTGGGGTACCTCCCTGTAGGCGAAAAGGAGGCATGGTCATAGGACATCCCATATCCTTATGAGTTTTTCAGAGAGTCCCATAATCATACCTTTGAGAGTTTTATTAAACCTCCCAACCAGTCCTTTAGTTTGTGGATGATAAGGGGTGGTGAACGTGTATGTCACACCACACTCCTTCCACATTGCTTTTAGGTATGCAAACATAAAGGTACTACCTCTATCTGACACCACTTCCTTAGGGAAGCCCACTCTGGAAAAGATTTCTAGGAGGGCCTTTTCCAATGCAGGAGCTGTAGTGGTGCTTAAGGGGATAGCTTCTGGGTACCTTGTGGCATGGTCCGCCACCACAAGGATAACCCTATTGTCAGAAGCTGTTGGAGGGTTAAGGGGGCCAACAATATCAACTCCTACCCATTCAAAGAGCACCTCAACCACTAGTAGTGGCATTAAGGGGGCTTTTGGGGTGCCACCAATCTTGCCACTGGCTTGGCAGGTGACACAGGAGCGGCAAAACTCCTTTGCGTCTTCTGACATATGAGGCCAGTGAAAATGTGGAACAAGTCTGTCCCTTGTTTTAGTCTGACCTAAATGCCCAGCTTATGGGATGTCATGAGCCGGAGTTAGGAGGAATTCCCTGTACTGAAGGGGGATGACCAGTCTCCTGGTGGCACCAGGTTTAGGGTCCCTTGCTTCAGTATAAAGGAGATTATTCTCCCCCTTAAACTATGTGTGTGTCAGTGACATCACCATTTTGCTGCTTGACAGCTTGCTGTGTGAGGCCCTCCAATGTGGGACAAGTCTGCTGTGCCACACTCAGCTCTTCCCTGGCAGCCCCCCCTGCACCCAAAAGCTCAGCTGTATAAGCTTCCAGCTCCTCTGGTGTAGGTTCTGCACAGGGAGATAATTCCTCTTCCTCAAAAGGGGAATCATCTGTGGAGGGAGGGATAGTGGACAAGGGTTTGCCCTTCCTATCCCTAGTTTTTGGGAGCACTTGGTCCATTGTTCCAGAATCCAAGTTTCCCTGTCCTCTTTGCTTCTTGGCCTGAACCCTGGTAAGAGCAAAGATGTGCCCTGGAAAGCCCAGCATTGCTGCATGGGCCTCCAACTCCACTTCAGCCCAAGCTGAAGTCTCCAAATCATTGCCTAACAGACATTCTTCAGGTAAATCAGTGGCTACCACAACTTTCTTTGGACCAGTAAACCCCCACCAGTTGAGATTCACAACAGCCATGGGGTGGTTTAAAGTGTTGCTATGTGTGTCTGTCACTTGGTACTGGTAACCAAGTAGGTGTTGCTCAGGGGCAACCTGTTTGTCCATCACCATGGTGACACTGGCACATGTGTCCATGTAGGCCTCAACCTGAACACCATTAATCAGGGGTAGCTGCTTGTTCTTATCCATATTAAGGGGACAAGCAACTAAAGTGGCTAGGTCAGTTCCACCATCAGACATTAAAATAGCCTTAGTGATCTCCCTAACTAGAACAACCCCAACTACATTACCAATGGTGAGCCCAGCTACACCCTTTGTCAGGCTATCAGAAGTGTTTTTCCCACCACCACTGCTATTACTAGGGGCACTAGTGGTTGCAGTTGGGGCTGTGGTGGTGGGAGGTTTGGTGTTTTTCTTACTCACACAACTTTGCGCAGATTCCTAGAATCAAATGAAGGTTCCCTAACATTTGTACTCCTAACACTGCTGCTGCCACCATGGAGAACTAACCCGAAGCCCTGCTTCTCTTCCTCTACAGCCAGGGATTCCCTGTCTAGGGCCAACTGCTGTTGTATTAGCTTCAGTCTGGCCTCCTCTATCCTCAGTTTTCTGAGTTCTCTATCTAGGGACTGGTCCTCAGGGTTAGAATTATGTGAAGCCTCTGAAACAGAGGTAACATGAGAGTGTGCAGAGGCAGACCTATCTCTAACAGGGGCCATTCCAGTGACCTGGCCTCTAGGGGTAAAGGGAGCCCTACTTGTGTGTGAACCCTTCCCACTACCAGTTATATTAGGGGGCTTGTTGACAGATATATCTGTGGAAGGACCCTCCCCAGGATTGTCAACTTGCTCTTCTGAGCTTTCCTGGTTGGAGTTAACCTCTACCTCTTCCCCTGTCTGATCTGTACCAGTGCTGAGCCCATGGTCATCTTGGAAGAGAAGATTTAAGAGGAACTCCGTATTGGGGTTCTTCCCAATCCCTAAACGTCTTTCAATACAGAGACCCCTCAAACTTTTAAAGTTTAGATTCTCATATGTTGTTTTCACAACTCTAGGGGTAGCATCTACAGAAGACATATCGAAAGAAAAAAAGTTTTGGGAAAGTGAGTAAAAAGTTAGTAGAATAACAGAGCTAACTTTTTAGAGAAAAGAAGGAAACTTTTCAGAACTTTGAAAAACTTTTACTAAGTTAAACAACTTTTAAGAAAGTTAGAAAATTGTTTCTAGGTATATAATATAGATGCTCTAAGTATTGGAGCAAGCTTTTCTTGTGAAGAGCACAGGTAACAAAGTGGTAAAGCAATTGCAAGCACTCATCCCACCGCTGCACCACCAATGTAGGAGGCTGGCCTGGTTTGTAGTGGGTACCTTAGGTACTTACACCTTACACCAGGTCCAGTTATCCCTTGTTATTGAATGTAGTAGTGTTCTAGCAGCTTAGGCTTATAGAGGTAGCTATAGCAGAGCAGCTTAGGCTGAACTAGGAGACATGCAAAGCTCATGCAATACCACTTATAGTTACACAGTACTTATACACAAGTAAAGACAACACGCAGTGTTACCAAAAATAAAGGTATTTATTTGGGTGACAGAGTACCAAAAATATCTTAGAGACAATACTCCTTCTGGAGGTAAGTATTATACACAATATATACACTAGACACCAAAATTAGACAAGTAAATAGTCATAGAACAAAGCAAACAGTAGGAAATCCTATAGAATGCAATGGGAGAAAATAGGTCTAGGGGCAACACAAATCATAAACTAAAAAAGTGAATGTGAATCACAAATTCCCCCCAGATAAGTGTAGTGTGTGCAGAATCGCTGGGAGAGTAAGAACACAGTAAAGGTAAGTAAATTACCCCACCTCAGAGCCCAGAAAAGAAAGAGTAAAGTAAGTTTCCTTAGGACACACTACACGTCGTTTTTGGGATTTTGCAGCAGCCAAAAAAGTCTGCAAAGAACAACTGCTGGATTATTGGACCTGAAGACCTGCAAAGGAAGGGGACCACGTTCAGAAGTCGAAAGAAGTTCCAGGAAGGACAGGAGCCCCTGCCAACCCATAAGAGGGTGCAAAAGAAGAGTCCCTGGTTAGTCAAAGACTGCAGGAATGCACCGTAGGAAGATGCCAGCAGGTTTCTGCATGATGCAAAAGATGTCCCATGGTATGAATATTGTTGCAGATGAGATTTCGTGTCAGAAGTCACCAAGAAGCCTTGGCTAAGCCAAAAGGGAATTTTTTGTCAAAATGGAACTGTATGGACCCAGGAGGGACCTGGGAACCGCAACTCTGTGTGAGGAGGCAAAGGGGGCTCTCAGCACTTTAGAGAGCCCTCAGGACGCCATCCAGCACCCTCAGGAGCCACAGGACCTGGGTTCAAAGGGGGTGCAAAATGCAGTTTATACACCACAACAAAAGAAGGTCCCACGTCGCCGGAGAACAACTCAGCGAGTTGAGCATCACAGGATGGAGTGATGGGGACCTGGGCCAGGCTGTGCAGGTGAAGAAGACACAGTACACAGTGATACCGTTGTTCTTGGGGAGGGCAAGGTCTTACCTCCTCCAAATTGCATCAGCAGGACCTCAGAACAGTCCATGTCAATGATGTCCATCCTCTGTGTCCTTAGGAGCACGGTCGTTGTTGTGAGAGGAGTCCCAGGGTACCGGTTGTCATCTTGGAAGGTGCCTGCTTGGAGCAGGGGAGTGACTCTGTCACTCCACAGGAGATTTCTTCAGTTCTTCTGGTGCAGGATGAAGACAGGGATTCCCCAGAGCATGCACACCCTGGAAATTGTTGCAGTTGCTGTCTTGGGGCTGAGGTTGCTGAAGAAAAGTGTCTCTTGTAGACACTTTGTTGCAGTTCCTGCGTTTCTTGGAGCAGGCTGCGGTTGATCCGAGCTCAGAAGAGTCTGAAGTTGTTGCAGAGGATTCCTGAAGGAAGCTTGCAAGCAGAATCTGAAGAGAACTCACAGGAGAGACCCTAATTAGCCCTGAGATGGGGATTGGCTACCTTATCAGGTATGGACCTATCAGGAGGGGTCTCTGACGTCACCTGCTGGCACTGGCCACTCAGAGCCCTCCAGAGTGCCCCCACACCTTGCAAAGCAAGATGGCTAAAGTCTGGGACACACTGGAGGAGCTCTGGGCACCACCCCTGGGGTGGTGATGGACAGGGGAGTAGTCACTCCCCTTTCCTTTGTCCAGTTTCCCACCAGAGCAGGGGAGAAGGGGTCCCTGAACTGGTGTAGACTGGTTTATGCAAGGAGGGCACCATCTGTGCCCTTCAAAGCATTTCCAGATGATGGGGGAGGCTATCCCTCCCCAGCCTGTAACACCTATTTCCAAAGGGAGAGGGTGTAACACCCTGCTCTCAGAGGAAATGCTTTGTTCTGCTAACCTGGGACTGGGCTGCCCAGACCCCAGGAGGGCAGAACCCTGTCTGTGAGGTGGTAGCAGCTCTAGCTGCAGTGCAAGCCTCAGAGAGATGGTTTGGCTGTACTGGGGGTCCATGTGGAGCCCCCAGGATGCATGGAATTGGCTCCCCAATACCAGATTTGGAATGGGGAGACAATTCTATTATCTGAGACATGTTACATGGCCATGTTCGGAGTTACCATTGTGAAGCTACGTATAGGTATTGAGTTAAATGTAGTGCACGCGTGTAATGGCGTCCCCTCACTCACAAATTCCAGGGAAATGGCCCTGAACAATGTGGGGGCACCTTTGCTAGTGCAAGGGTGCCCTCACACTTTGAAACTTTGCACCAACCTTCATCAAGTGAAGGTTAGACACATAGGTGACTTATAAGTTACTTAAGTGCAGTGAAAATGACAGTGAAATAGTGTGTGCACTATTTCACGCAGGCTTCAGTGGTAGTCCTGGTTAAGGGTTTGTCTGAGCTCCTTATGGGTAGCAACAGAAATGCTGCAGCCCATATGGATCTCCTGGAACCCCAATGCCTTGGTTTCCTAGGTACCAAATACTAAGGACTTATAAGGGGGGTCCAGTATGGCAATTGAAATTGGTAAATGAAGTCACTAGCCTACAGTGACAAATTTAAAAGCAGAGAGAGCATAAGCACTGAGGTTCTGGTCAGTGACACAGTTAGGCACTACAAAGCCATACACATTAGGCTACAAACTATGAGCACTGGAGTCCTGACCAGCAGGATCCCAGTGAGACAGGCAAAAACATACTGACATACATGTGAAAAATGGGGGTAACATGCCAAGGAAGATGATACTTTCCAACAGGTCTGTATACCCTTGGGAGGTGTCCCTCGTTTCCCCTTACGCTGAGATGGGTCTGCGTTGTTTGTGGCCAATAAACCCTCTACTTACGCTATCAGATCATCAGTTTCATTCAGGGTACAGTTCTCTGTGGAATGCCTAGCGAACTTGGTTATGCCTACTGCCCCCAAGGGTTTATCGGTGGCCTTTCTCTTGCCCATAATAAATTAGATACTTCCAGGATTACGAAGGAATCTTGCGTGCCTCAATGATATGACAGTGATTTACCTATAGGGTGCTTTATCGATAGAAGTCAGCTCAGCCCTTGTACAATGCGATACTATCACAAGCATTCACCCTGCACCACTCAAGGGATTATGCCCCATATACCTAAGCCACCGACACCCAGCAGCAAGACTATGACCGGCCTAAGGAAATCCTTTGCAGTCTCTTCCCTTCTTTCCTACCTGACGCGCACAAGAGCCAAATGGGGTGGCCTTGCCCTGCCTCTTCCCATCGCTGACAGGCACAGGACGGGTCTGCTCTTGCCCTGGGCTTTGCCTGGGCACAGTCCGCGCAGGTCCCGAGCTGCAGTATACCCCTTGAGCTTTATAGCGCTTGTCGGATCTGGCAAATGGGAGCAGGTGATGCAGAAATTGGCCAACTCCTGTGGCCGCAAAGCAGTCTGGGATCTGTAGTCCCTCTGGCCTCTGGTCTCGATCAGCATGCCCAGTGTCTACTTTTCCAAAGACACCTGTGTGTTAACTCTCAAAGGAAGTTTACTCACCTGATAGTATGCCATTTGCCTCGTGTATGAAGTCGAGGGATTGGCCTGACTGCAAAGCCCAAAAGGCCCTGTTCCTGTAACTCCAACCACCAGCCCAGTGTTTAATTTCACAAAGACACCTGTGTGAACTCTCAAAGGAAGTTTACTCATATGGGAGTATGCTATTTGTGTAATGTGTGAAGTAGAGGGATTGACCTGACTGCAAAGCCCAACAGGCCCTGTTCCTGTAACTCCAGCCACCAGCCCAGTGTTTAATTTTGCAAAGGCGCTGTGTGTGTGTGTAGGAGGCTGGACTGGCTTGTAGTGAGTACCAAGGGGTACTTGCACCTTGCACCAGGCCCAGTTATCCCTTATTAGTGTATAGGGTGTCTAGCAGCTTAGGCTGATAGATAATGGTAGCTTAGCAGAGCAGCTTAGGCTGAACTAGGAGACGTGTGAAGCTACCACAGTACCACTTAGTGTCATATGCACAATATCATAAGAAAACACAATACACAGTTATACTAAAAATAAAGGTACTTTATTTTTATGACAATATGCCAAAGTATCTTAGAGTGTACCCTCAGTGAGAGGATAGGAAATATACACAAGATATATGTACACAATAGCAAAAATATGCAGTATAGTCTTAGAAAACAGTGCAAACAATGTATAGTTACAATAGGATGCAATGGGGAAACATAGGGATAGGGGCAACACAAACCATATACTCCAAAAGTGGAATGCGAACCACGAATGGACCCCAAACCTATGTGACCTTGTAGAGGGTTGCTGGGACTATTAGAAAATAGTGAGAGTTAGAAAAATAACCCTCCCCAAGACCCTGAAAAGTGAGTGCAAAGTGCACTACAGTTCCCCTAAGGACAAAGAAGTCGTGTTAGAGGAATAATGCATGAAAGACACAAACCAGCGATGCAACAACTGTGGATTTCCAATCTAGGGTACCTGTGGAACAAGGGGACCAAGTCCAAAAGTCACAAGCAAGTCGGAGATGGGCAGATGCCCAGGAAATGCCAGCTGCGGGTGCAAAGAAGCTTCTACTGGACAGAAGAAGCTGAGGTTTCTGCAGGAACAAAAAGGGCTAGAGACTTCCCCTTTGGTGGACAGATCCCTCTCGCCTTGGAGAGTCGTGCAGAAGTGTTTTCCCGCCGAAAGAACGCCAACAAGCCTGGCTAGTTGCAAATCGTGCGTTTGGCGTTTTTGGACGCTACTGGGGCCCAGGAGGGACCAGGAGGTCGCAAATTGGACCTGAAGAGAGAGGGGACGTCGTGCAAGACAAAGAGCCCTCACTGAAGCAGGTAGCACCTGGAGAAGTGCCAGAAACAGGCACTACGAGGATGCGTGAAACAGTGCTCGCCGAAGTTGCACAAAGGAGTCCCATGTCGCCGGAGACCAACTTAGAAAGTCGTGCAATGCAGGTTAGAGTGCCGTGGACCCAGGCTTGGCTGTGCACAAAGGATTTCCACCGGAAGTGCACAGGGGCCGGAGTAGCTGCAAAGTCGCGGTTCCCAGCAATGCAGCCCAGCGAGGTGAGGCAAGGACTTACCTCCACCAAACTTGGACTGAAGAGTCACTGGACTGTGGGGGTCACTTGGACAGAGTCGCTGGATTCAAGGGACCTCGCTCGTCGTGCTGAGAGGAGACCCAAGGGACCGGTAATGCAGCTTTTTGGTGCCTGCGGTTGCAGGGGGAAGATTCCGTCGACCCACGGGAGATTTCTTCGGAGCTTCTGGTGCAGAGAGGAGGCAGGCTACCCCCACAGCATGCACAAGCAGGAAAACAGTCGAGAAGGCGGCAGGATCAGCGTTACAGAGTTGCAGTAGTCGTCTTTGCTACTATGTTGCAGGTTTGCAGGCTTCCAGCGCGGTCAGCAGTCGATTCCTTATCAGAAGGTGAAGAGAGAGATGCAGAGGAACTCGGACGAGCTCTTGTATTCGTTATCTAAAGTTTCCCCAGAGACAGAGACCCTAAATAGCCAGAAAAGAGGGTTTGGCTACCTAGGAGAGAGGATAGGCTACTAACACCTGAAGGAGCCTATCAGCAGGAGTCTCTGACGTCACCTGGTGGCACTGGCCACTCAGAGCAGTCCAGTGTGCCAGCAGCACCTCTGTTTCCAAGATGGCAGAGGTCTGGAGCACACTGGAGGAGCTCTGGACACCTCCCAGGGGAGGTGCAGGTCAGGGGAGTGGTCACTCCCCTTTCCTTTGTCCAGTTTCGCGCCAGACCAGGGCTAAGGGGTCCCCTGAACCGGTGTAGACTGGCTTATGCAGAATTGGGCACATCTGTGCCCAACAAAGCATTTCCAGAGGCTGGGGGAGGCTACTCCTCCCCTGCCTTCACACCATTTTCCAAAGGGAGAGGGTGTCACACCCTCTCTCAGAGGAAGTTCTTTGTTCTGCCATCCTGGGCCAGGCCTGGCTGGACCCCAGGAGGGCAGCTGCCTGTCTGAGGGGTTGGCAGCAGCAGCAGCTGCAGTGAAACCCCAGGAAGGGCAGTTTGGCAGTACCAGGGTCTGTGCTACAGACCAATGGGATCATGGGATTGTGCCAACTATGCCAGGATGGTATAGAGGGGGCAATTCCATGATCATAGACATGTTACATGGCCATATTCGGAGTTACCATGGTGAAGCTACATATAGGTAGTGACCTATATGTAGTGCACGTGTGTAATGGTGTCCCCGCACTCACAAAGTTCAGGGAATTGGCTCTGAACAATGTGGGGGCACCTTGGCTAGTGCCAGGGTGCCCTCACACTAAGTAACTTTGCACCTAACCTTTACCAGGTAAAGGTTAGACATATAGGTGACTTATAAGTTACTTAAGTGCAGTGTAAAATGGCTGTGAAATAACGTGGACGTTATTTCACTCAGGCTGCAGTGGCAGGCCTGTGTAAGAATTGTCAGAGCTCCCTATGGGTGGCAAAAGAAATGCTGCAGCCCAATAGGGATCTCCTGGAACCCCAATACCCTGGGTACCTCAGTACCATATACTAGGGAATTATAAGGGTGTTCCAGTAAGCCAATGTAAATTGGTAAAAATGGTCACTAGCCTGTTAGTGACAATTTGGAAAGAAATGAGAGAGCATAACCACTGAGGTTCTGATTAGCAGAGCCTCAGTGAGACAGTTAGTCACTACACAGGTAACACATTCAGGCACACTGATGAGCACTGGGGCCCTGGGTTACCAGGGTCCCAGTGACACATACAACTAAAACAACATATATACAGTGAAAAATGGGGGTAACATGCCAGGCAAGATGGTACTTTCCTACACAACCCCCCCCCAAACGAAGGACAATAAGACTAGCCACGACCTGATGAGTCTTCATTGTCTAAGTGGAAATATCTGGAGAGTCCATCTGCATTGGAGTGGCTACTCCCAGGTCTATGTTCCACTGTATAGTCCATTCCCTGTAGGGATATGGACCACCTCAACAATTTAGGATTTTCACCTTTCATTTGTTTTAGCCAAAGTAGAGGTTTGTGGTCTGTCTGAACAATGAAGTGAGTGCCAAACAGGTATGGCCTCAACTTCTTCAGAGCCCAGACCACAGCAAAGGCCTCCCTCTCAATGGCAGACCAACGCTTTTCTCTAGGGGTCAACCTCCTACTAATAAAAGCAACAGGTTGATCCTGGCCCTCAGAATTAAGTTGTGATAGGACTGCCCCTACTCCTAATTCAGATGCATCAGTTTGGACATAGAATTTTTTAGAGTAACAAGGGCTTTTCAGGACAGGTGCAGAGCACATGGCCTGCTTCAGCTCCTCAAAAGCTTTCTGACAGTTTGCTGTCCATAATACCTTTTTAGGCATTTTCTTGGATGTGAGGTCATTAAGAGGGGCTGCAATGGAGCCATAGTTCTTAATGAACCTCCTGTAATACCCAGTGAGGCCTAGGAAGGCTCTCACCTGAGTCTGAGTGGTAGGGGGAACCCAATCAATAATTGTTTGGATTTTCCCCTGAAGTGGTGCAATCTGTTCCCCACCAACAAGGTGTCCCAGATAAACCACCTTACCCTGCCCTATCTGGCACTTTGAAGCCTTGATAGTGAGGCCTGCCTTTTGCAGGGCCTCCAAAACTTTCCATAGGTGGACCAGGTGATCATCCCAGCTGGAGCTAAAGACAGCTATATCGTCCAAATATGCTGCACTGAAAGCTTCCAGCCCTTGCAGGACTGTGTTCACCAACCTCTGAAAAGTGGCAGGTGCATTTTTCAAACCAAAAGGCATTACAGTAAACTGGTAATGTCCTCCAATGGTAGAAAATGCAGTCTTAGGTTCAGCATCTTCTGACAATTTGATCTGCCAATACCCTGCAGTCAAATCAAAAGTTCTTAGATACTTGGCAGATGCCAGTGTATCTATGAGCTCATCTGCCCTGGGTATAGGGTGAGCATCAGTTTTGGTTACCAAGTTGAGACCTCTATAGTCTACACAAAACCGCATTTCCTTCTTTCCATCTTTGGAATGGGGTTTTGGTACCAGTACCACAGGAGAAGCCCATGGACTGTCAGAGTGCTCAACAACTCCTAGTTCTAACATTTTCTGGACCTCTTGCTTTATGCAGTCCCTGACATGGTCAGGCTGCCTATAGATCTTACTTTTGACAGGTAAACTGTCTCCAGTATATATAGTGTGCTCACACCAAGAAGTGGTACCTGGCACAGTAGAGAAGAGTTCAGAGAATTGATCTAGGAGATTTATGCAATTATCTTTCTGCTCAGCAGTAAGACAATCAGCCAAAACTACACCTTCCACAAGAGCATCTTGATCTGTGGAAGAGAAGAGATCAGGTAGAGGATCACTGTCTTCTTCCTGTCCCTCATCTGTTGCCATGAGCAGGGTGAGATCAGCCCTGTCATAATAGGGTTTTAGGCGGTTGACATGGAGCACCCTAAGGGGACTCCTGGCAGTGCCTAAGTCAACTAAATAGGTGACTTCTCCCTTCTTTTCAACAATTGTGTGGGGACCACTCCATTTATCTTGGAGTGCTCTTGGGGCCACAGGCTCCAAGACCCACACTTTCTGCCCTGGTTGGTACTGAACCAAAACAGCCTTCTGATCATGCCATTGCTTCTGGAGCTCTTGGCTGGCCTGAAGGTTTTTACTGGCCTTTTTCATGTACTCAGCCATCCTTGATCTGAGGCCAAGTACATAATCCACAATATCCTGCTTAGGAGCTTTTAAAGGTTGTTCCCAACCCTCCTTTACAAGTGTGAGTGGACCCTTAACAGGGTGTCCAAAAAGAAGTTCAAAGGGGCTGAAGCCCACTCCTTTCTGGGGTACCTCCCTGTAGGCAAAAAGGAGGCATGGTAGAAGGATATCCCATCTCCTGCGGAGTTTTTCAGGGAGACCCATAATCATGCCTTTGAGAGTTTTATTAAATCTCTCCACCAGTCCATTTGTTTGTGGATGATAGGGTGTTGTGAACTTGTACGTTACACCACACTCCTTCCACATGGCCTTTAAGTATGCAGACATGAAATTGCTTCCTCTGTCTGATACCACTTCCTTTGGGAAGCCCACCCTGGAAAATATTCCCAGGAGGGCCTTTGCCACTGCAGGTGCTGTAGTGGTCCTTAAAGGAATTGCTTCAGGATATCTTGTGGCATGGTCCACTACCACCAAGATAAACCTATTGCCTGAAGCAGTAGGAGGGTCAAGGGGGCCAACTATGTCAACCCCTACCCTTTCAAAGGGAACCCCAACCACAGGCAGTGGGATAAGGGGTGCCTTTGGGGTGCCACCTGTCTTGCCACTGGCTTGACAGGTTTCACAGGACTTACAAAATTCCTTTGTGTCCTCAGACATTCTAGGCCAATGAAACAGGGGAACAAGCCTGTCCCAAGTTTTCATTTGTCCTAGATGCCCAGCTAAGGGAATGTCATGTGCCAGTGTTAGAAGGAACTTTCTGTACTCCTGAGGAATCACTAATCTCCTGGCAGCTCCAGGTTTAGGATCCCTATGCTCAGTGTACAAGAGGTTGTCCTCCCAGTAAACTCTGTGAGAGTCACTGACATCCCCATTAGCCTGTTTGACAGCTTGCTGTCTGAGACCCTCTAATGTGGGACAGGTTTGCTGTGCCACACTCAGCTCCTCTCTGGCAGGCCCCCCTTCACCCAAAAGCTCAGCAGTGTCTGCTTCCAGCTCCTCTGGTGTAGGTTCTGCACAGGGAGGGAATTCTTCTTCCTCAGAAGTTGAATCCACTGTAGAGGGAGGGATAGTAGGAAGTGTTTTGCTTCTACTAGCCCTAGCTTTAGGGAGCACTTGGTCCATTGTTCCAGGATCCAAGCTTCCCTGTCCTTTTTGCTTTTTGGCCTGAGCCCTTGTCAAAGCAAAAATATGCCCTGGGATGCCCAGCATTGCTGCATGGGCCTCCAACTCCACATCTGACCAAGCTGATGTCTCCAAATCATTCCCTAATAGACAGTCTACAGGTAAATCGGAAGCTACCACAACTTTCTTTGGACCAGTAACCCCCCCCCAGTTGAGATTTACAACAGCCATGGGGTGGCTAAGTGTGTTGTTGTGAGCATCGGTTACTTGGTACTGGTGACCAAGTAGGTGTTGTTCAGGGTGGACCAGTTTCTCTATGACCATAGTCACACTGGCACCAGTGTCCCTGTAGGCCTGAACCTCAACACCATTTATTAGGGGTAGCTGCTTGTACTTATCCATATTAAGGGGACAAGCAACTAAGGTGGCTAAATCAATAGCCCCCTCAGAGACTAACACAGCCTCTGTGGCCTCCCTAACAAGGCCAACCCCAACTAAATTACCAAAAGT
Organism: Pleurodeles waltl; assembly: GCF_031143425.1. Lineage (NCBI taxonomy): Eukaryota > Metazoa > Chordata > Amphibia > Caudata > Salamandridae > Pleurodeles > Pleurodeles waltl. Next base: position 1,055,764,129 of record NC_090448.1, read on the forward strand.
GAGCCCAGCTACTCCCTTGGATTGGCTATTAGTAGGTTTGCTCCCACCACCACTGCTATTAGTAGGGACACTAGGTGTAGCAGTAGGGGTTGTAGTGGTAGGAGCAGTGGTGCCTTTCTTTGGACAACTGGGATCTGTTGTCCAATGGCCTTTTATTTTACATAAATAGCACCATGGTTTCTTTTCCTTGTTCTGATTAAAGGAGGATTTGGACCCACCACCCCCACCAGAGTGTTTTTGTGGGCCTGATGAAGACTCATTTTTAGATTTGTCCCCACCCTTGTCTGAAGACTTACCATCCTTCTTTTTGTTGCCATCTTTGTCACCCCCTGTATGAACTTTTCTGTTCACTCTTGTTCTGACCCATTTGTCTGCCTTCTTTCCCAATTCTTGGGGAGAGGTCAGATCAGAGTCCACCAAGTACTGGTGCAACAAATCAGACACACAATTATTAAGAATATGCTCTCTCAGGATTAAGTTATACAGGCTGTCATAATCAGTAACTTTACTGCCATGTAACCACCCCTCCAAGGCCTTCACTGAATGGTCAATGAAATCAACCCAGTCTTGTGAAGACTCCTTTTTGGTCTCTCTGAACTTTATCCTGTACTGTTCAGTGGTTAAGCCATAACCATCCAGGAGTGCATTCTTAAGAACTTGGAAATTATTAGCATCATTTTCTTTTACAGTAAGGAGCCTATCCCTACCTTTTCCACTAAATGATAGCCATAGGATAGCAGCCCACTGCCTTTGAGGGACATCCTGTACAACACAGGCCCTCTCAAGTGCAGCAAACCACTTGTTAATGTCATCCCCCTCCTTATAAGGGGGAACTATCTTGTGCAGATTCCTGGAATCATGCTCTTTTGCAGGATGACTATGGGGAATACTGCTGCTGCCACCATGGGTATCTAAACCCAACTTCTGTCTTTCCTTCTCTAATTCAAAAGACTGTCTATCCAAATCCAGCTGTTGCTTTTTAAGCTTCAGTCTGGTTTGTTCCACCCTCAACTTATTGAGTTCCCTCTCTAACATTCTGTCATCAGGGTTGGTGGGAGGGACATTCCTAGATACAGAGGTATGATGGGAATGAACAGAAGGGGACCTATCCCTTACAGAAGCCACCCTAACAGCTTGGTTAACAGAAACATTACTACCAGTATGGTGAGAATAAATGCTTTTGCTATGATGTGAGACAACACTATTTGTATGGTGTGGCTCATCATCATTACCAAATATGCTAGACTGTCTAGTAATGGGCAGGCTAGGAATTTTCTTTCCTGAATCTTTTCCTGGGGGAGTCCCTGAATCAGATTGGGAACTATTAGGTACTTTTTCAACAGATGAGGCACCTATGGCCTTATCCTGTTCTCTAAGCATGTTAAGTAATAGTTCCAAGGAAGGATTTTTCCCTACACTCAAACCTCTCTCTATACAGAGACTCCTTGCTCTTTTCCAGCTAAGGTTGTCATATGCAAGTTTGGACAGATCAACATTTTGGCCTGTGCCAGACATTTTTTAGAGAGAGTTAAAGTGATAGCAAAAGATAAAAAGTTTGTCAGAGCTTTTAGAAAGACAGAAAAAAAAACTTTAAAAACTTTTTAGAACTTTTTAGAAAGTTAGAAGTACTTTTCAGCACTTAGAAAAGAGTGAAAAGAGGAAATGCAAAACTTTTTGGCTATGTGTATATACACTGACCTTGTTTTGTATATTTTTCTCTTATGAAAAGTACAATGACAAGAGTGGTAAGTAGTCTCAAAGCACTTATCCCACCACTTCACAACCAATGTAGGAGGCTGGACTGGCTTGTAGTGAGTACCAAGGGGTACTTGCACCTTGCACCAGGCCCAGTTATCCCTTATTAGTGTATAGGGTGTCTAGCAGCTTAGGCTGATAGATAATGGTAGCTTAGCAGAGCAGCTTAGGCTGAACTAGGAGACGTGTGAAGCTACCACAGTACCACTTAGTGTCATATGCACAATATCATAAGAAAACACAATACACAGTTATACTAAAAATAAAGGTACTTTATTTTTATGACAATATGCCAAAGTATCTTAGAGTGTACCCTCAGTGAGAGGATAGGAAATATACACAAGATATATATACACAATAGCAAAAATATGCAGTATAGTCTTAGAAAACAGTGCAAACAATGTATAGTTACAATAGGATGCAATGGGGAAATATAGGGATAGGGGCAACACAAACCATATACTCCAAAAGTGGAATGCGAACCACGAATGGACCCCAAACCTATGTAACCTTGTAGAGGGTCGCTGGGACTATTAGAAAATAGTGAGAGTTAGAAAAATAACCCTCCCCAAGACCCTGAAAAGTGAGTGCAAAGTGCACTACAGTTCCCCTAAGGACAAAGAAGTCGTGTTAGAGGAATAATGCAGGAAAGACACAAACCAGCAATGCAACAACTGTGGATTTCCAATCTAGGGTACCTGTGGAACAAGGGGACCAAGTCCAAAAGTCACAAGCAAGTCGGAGATGGGCAGATGCCCAGGAAATGCCAGCTGCGGGTGCAAAGAAGCTTCGACTGGACAGAAGAAGCTGAGGTTTCTGCAGGAACGAAAAGGGCTAGAGACTTCCTCTTTGGTGGAAGGATCTCCCTTGCCTTGGAGAATCGTGCAGAAGTGTTTTCCCGCGGAAAGGACGCCAACAAGCCTTGCTAGTTGCAAATCGTGCACTTGGCGTTTTTGGACGCTACTGGGGCCCAGAAGAGACCAGGAGGTCGCAAATTGGACCTGAAGAGAGAGGGGACATCGAGCAAGACAAAGAGCCCTCACTGAAGCAGGTAGCACCCGGAGAAGTGCCAGAAACAGGCACTACAAGGATGCGTGAAACGGTGCTCGCCGAAGTTGCACAAAGGAGTCCCACGTCGCCGGAGACCAACTTAGAAAGTCGTGCAATGCAGGTTATAGTGCCGTGGACCCAGGCTTGGCTGTGCACAAAGGATTTCCGCCGGAAGTGCACAGGGGCCGGAGTAGCTGCAAAGTCGCGGTTCCCAGCAATGCAGCTCAGCGAGGTGAGGCAAGGACTTACCTCCACCAAACTTGGACTGAAGAGTCACTGGGCTGTGGGGGTCACTTGGACAGAGTCGCTGGATTCGAGGGACCTCGCTCGTCGTGCTGAGAGGAGACCCAAGGGACCGGTAATGCAGCTTTTTGGTGCCTGCGGTTGCAGGGGGAAGATTCCGTCGACCCACGGGAGATTTCTTCGGAGCTTCTGGTGCAGAGAGGAGGCAGGCTACCCCCACAGCATGCACAAGCAGGAAAACAGTCGAGAAGGCGGCAGGATCAGCGTTACAGAGTTGCAGTAGTCATCTTTGCTACTATGTTGCAGGTTTGCAGGCTTCCAGCGCGGTCAGCAGTCGATTCCTTATCAGAAGGTGAAGAGAGAGATGCAGAGGAACTCGGATGAGCTCTTGCATTCGTTATCTAAAGTTTCCCCAGAGACAGAGACCCTAAATAGCCAGAAAAGAGGGTTTGGCTACCTAGGAGAGAGGATAGGCTACTGACACCTGAAGGAGCCTATCAGCAGGAGTCTCTGACGTCACCTGGTGGCACTGGCCACTCAGAGCAGTCCAGTGTGCCAGCAGCACCTCTGTTTCCAAGATGGCAGAGGTCTGGAGCACACTGGAGGAGCTCTGGACACCTCCCAGGGGAGGTGCAGGTCAGGGGAGTGGTCACTCCCCTTTCCTTTGTCCAGTTTCGCGCCAGAGCAGGGCTAAGGGGTCCCCTGAACCGGTGTAGACTGGCTTATGCAGAATTGGGCACATCTGTGCCCAACAAAGCATTTCCAGAGGCTGGGGGAGGCTACTCCTCCCCTGCCTTCACACCATTTTCCAAAGGGAGAGGGTGTCACACCCTCTCTCAGAGGAAGTTCTGTGTTCTGCCATCCTGGGCCAGGCCTGGCTGGACCCCAGGAGGGCAGCTGCCTGTCTGAGGGGTTGGCAGCAGCAGCAGCTGCAGTGAAACCCCAGGAAGGGCAGTTTGGCAGTACCAGGGTCTGTGCTACAGACCACTGAGATCATGGGATTGTGCCAACTATGCCAGGATGGTATAGAGGGGGCAATTCCATGATCATAGACATGTTACATGGCCATATTCGGAGTTACCATGGTGAAGCTACATATAGGTAGTGACCTATATGTAGTGCACGCGTGTAATGGTGTCCCCGCACTCACAAAGTTCAGGGAATTGGCTCTGAACAATGTGGGGGCACCTTGGCTAGTGCCAGGGTGCCCTCACACTAAGTAACTTTGCACCTAACCTTTACCAGGTAAAGGTTAGACATATAGGTGACTTATAAGTTACTTAAGTGCAGTGTAAAATGGCTGTGAAATAACGTGGACGTTATTTCACTCAGGCTGCAGTGGCAGGCCTGTGTAAGAATTGTCAGAGCTCCCTATGGGTGGCAAAAGAAATGCTGCAGCCCATAGGGATCTCCTGGAACCCCAATACCCTGGGTACCTCAGTACCATATACTAGGGAATTATAAGGGTGTTCCAGTAAGCCAATGTAAATTGGTAAAAATGGTCACTAGCCTGTTAGTGACAATTTGGAAAGAAATGAGAGAGCATAACCACTGAGGTTCTGATTAGCAGAGCCTCAGTGAGACAGTTAGTCACTACACAGGTAACACATTCAGGCACACTTATGAGCACTGGGGCCCTGGGTTACCAGGGTCCCAGTGACACATACAACTAAAACAACATATATACAGTGAAAAATGGGGGTAACATGCCAGGCAAGATGGTACTTTCCTACAGTGTGAACTCTCAAAGGACATTTACTCACCTGGGAGTATGCCATTTGTCTAGTGTGTGAAGTAGAGGGGTTGACCTGACTGCAAAGCCCGACAGGCCCTGTTCCTGTAATTCCAAACACCAATCCACTGTTTTATTTCCCAAAGAAACCTGTGTGTGAACTCTCAAAGGATGTTTACTTACCTGGGATTATTCCATTTGTCTAGTTTGTGAAGTAGAGGGTTTTGACCTGAGTCAAAGCCCAGCAGGCCCTGTTCCTGTAATTCCAACCACCAGCCCAGTGTTTACTTTACCAAAGACACCTGTGTGTGATCTCTCTAAAGAAGTTTACTCACCTGGGAGTGAGCAAATTCAGATCATGCTCAACTCACAGACATGTCTGTCTAACTAGCTCCATCTTGACCGAGTATCCCAAAATTAAACCAGTGAGGACAGGAATAACACTGTACCACGTTTGTACACCTAGTATAACTAAGGCCTTAAGCTGCATCAGCAGATTGGTAGTGATAGCAAACACATTGGCACACCACTGTACAGATGAGGACTGCAGATACAGATACAACAAAGTTGTATGTTTGCCTGTATCAAACTCAGCTGGGCTTCCAGGTGGGCAAATGCAAATGTTGCCTCTCCAATGTGTTGGCTTCACTGTTGGTAAGATTTAATTTCCATTCCCTCACCCAAACTGCCAATGATCAGCACATCTACTGAGCTGTTTGAGTCTAATAGTCTAGGCAAGCTTCACACATGCCATGTTAAGTATTCCAATACCATGGTAACATGGCACAATAGGATAACCTACATTTAAGAATGTCCAATGTCTCCACTTACTGTGACACCAAAACTTTGGAAGGAGATGGCACACTTAAACCAATATCAATGTACTCTCTTACTCAATAGGTCAAGCTCGCATAGCCTCTTGGCAGACCTTGTCCACTGACCAAACTACTACTCCACCCCCGGATGAAGCCCTCAATGATTACAACACTCCTGGACTTGTGGACATGGAGGACGGCCCTGGCACATCTGGGCAACCTGGTCAGACAGCAACACTGAGTCACAGTGTGCCCACAACTATACCTCCCAGCCCAGTTGCATCAACATCACGGGCAACAATGCACCCCACAACCTATTTACCTAGCACAGTTCCCACCAACTTGTGCCTCCAAGTCCTGGATCGTAAGGTCCAACCCAGCATTCCTGACACTGAGGTGAATACACGACCAATATGTTGCACATACTTGATGGCATTACATATGTGGATACTGCCTTTGGGGTGGAATAGGCGTATGATGCAGATATGTAAACACATCCATCGAAGAAATGTGCACAAACCGGCAGGCGTCTGACCTACTGTACTGGACAGGTGGAAGTGACCTGAGTCCGCCTGCGCAAGTTATCATGGCAGTAGGCGGTCGCAACCACCGTGCAACTAGCCAATGGATAACATTGCTGCCTTTGGTGGACTTGGGTCAATGGCGATGACCACTGGCGTTGATGGTCCTGGGCGTGGGGGTCGTGACTGCCAAGTTCTGCTCACTTGACTCCAGACACTGTTGTAAGGGAGACCTCCACAACGTGAGCTGCTGTATACTGCCTCTGGGAGCCATCATGCCTTGTCCTGCAGGTGATAGGGCCCCTGCCTTCACACCGGAAGAACTAGAGAGGCTGGTGTAGGAGGTTCTACCCCTCTATGAACAACTATATGGGGCACCAGAGGAGCAGGTGAGTCCTATGCCATAGTCATGTGTGATAGATGTTGTGTGAGACATTGCATACTGGATGTGCATTAGTGTGGGTGTTAATGCATGTAGATGGCATGATGTGTAGGCATGTGTGCTAAGAGGATGGGAATGAGTGGAAACTTGCTGTGCCTGTTGTGCACTGAACGGTCCTATTGGTATGGTGCCAGTGTACATGACTTTCTCTTTTTGTCTGTGTCACCCATGCAGGTAAACACCCATCAGAAGAAAGGGATCCGGTGTGCCATCGCCAAGCAAGTGCGGACCCTGGGGTCCATAGCCGGCAGAGCACCCATTGTCACAAGCGGTGGGAGGACCTGATACTCTGGGCCCAGTAGATCGTGGAGGCCCAGCTGGGGATGTCCTCCCATCGAGGGAGGGGTGCCTGTCATACCCTGACCCCCTAATGGCCCACATTTTGGCAGTGGCCTACCCTGAGGTTTTGGGGCTTTTGAGGGCAGCACAGCAGCCACAAGGGGGTAAGTACTGACTGAATTCATTAAATTTGGCCTGATAGTTATGTGCTTCCCATCACACTTTAGTAGCTGAGACACTGTAGTTGGTACTCCCTCCATGTATGTAGACCACTAGTAATGCATTGTACTCTATTTGCATTATACAGAGATAGAGATCTGGCCCTAGGCTAGCGCATGTGTATGTTTAGGTCAGGTGTGTCTAGGTACAACTATGTCTGCATGTAGAGATGCAGAGTGGCCAGTGCCACATAATGCACCACCCAGGTGTATATAGGTCTGTAGGGTGCTGTTTCATCCAACCTGTCTAGTATATGCTGGTCTGTATATCCGAATATATGAGTATGTAGCTCCATGGTGTCAGCCCACTCCCATGTATGTACTTAATCTGTATATGTTACAGTGTGCCAGACATGTGTGGGACAAGGCCTAGTTAGCTTTTGTCCTGGTGCAGGTATTGACTTCATGTGAGTCTGGCATCTCATTCAGTCAACAACATGGGCAGATGTGAACAGTATATATGGGTTAGTGGTGCTGTCCCCATTATCCCTTCATGTGCATATTATGGGGTATGTGAAGGTTGTAACTGAAGGACATCCAATATGGGTGTTTAACCACTTATATGTGGCCTACCAATGCTTTTCAAGGCCATTGAAATGTAAACTAATCACTAGTGTCCTAATGGCTTTGTTTCAGTGGAGTTAAATGATCAGGCAGTCCTACCCATACACAAATTGCTAGGTCCATGCAATAGGTGCCAATGCCCTACCAATAATAGTGCATCATTTGGTAATATCTGCCTACATCATGACACAATGGTTACTTAAGGTCAGATCTTGTGCAGTGGAACAATCCTTGCTGCCCTTTGCCTAGCTGATGTGGACAGGTTGTACAGTACATGCTATGGAGTATCTTCTTACTACGAGATCTCATTGTTTGGATTTAGTACTATTTGTCATACAGGTGTTGTAGTTGTGGCACATGTTGTACGTGCAATGGCAGCTGTGTTGGACCATGTGTGTGCATAATGTGTACATGTGTTCTCAGTGGGACATGTGTGTTGTGTGGACCTATATTTGTAGTATTCACATGTGGGGATTGATATCAGTGATGTGGCTTTCCTCATGTTGAAATGTGGTGTCTCTGTATTTGCATGTCAGGTGGAATATGAGTTGGCCTCTTAGGTATTAGTTGGCTGTCACATGTTTAGTTGTGGTTTCAGTGCTCTCTATGATTGTCAGTGGGTGTATCATGTGTACTAGGTTATCTACTGTTGCCATACATGCGTTTATGGTGTGATGTGGAGTATCTGTGTATGGAGACTGCAACTAGGCCTCTAGGATTAGATACATGTAGCAATATAGCTGGTCTCCAAACATGTATTTTCAGATTCAGATGGCACCTTCCTGGGACTGCCACATGTTGTGTCTTTATCAAGGATTGTATCCATAGTGTAAGATATATACAGAGGGCTCAGCTAGACATGTGATAGCAATAGCAGAAGCTGTGTAGTGAGTAAATTGAGTTGTCTTGACTAGCATGGTACATACCTCATTGACACGTCTGGAGTTTAATGTGAACATGCATGATATGGTGTTATCGGTCAATTGCTGGTCCTTACGGTGATAGAGATATATGACCTGGATGAGGACGGTTGTTCAGCTTTAGCAAGGGTATGATGTGCATGCTGACATAGGTTTACAGGTGAATAGTTGGAAGGGTCCAGTTGTGATACCTCACGTGGATCATGATAATGGTGGAGGATATGACATGAAGAGGTGGGTAACAGTGAAATGTTGTGACATGAAGTATGATTTTGGTACTCCATACGGAACTCCCTGGCCAGGAGATGTCTACCTACAGTTGTGCATGTTGTCATGTTGTCATGTCTGTATGTGAAGAATGTGATGGCCCTCTTGCTCTCCCTCCCTCTCTCTCTCTCTCTATTTGTGTGCCTCAGCACCGCCATCTGAAGGAGATGGAACACAGGCGAGTGGGGAAGCTGCCAGTCACGTGACCTGAAGTGCTGAGACCACCGATAGTGAAGGACTCCAGTGGACACTCTCTGGTGGTGGCGGACCCTTATGGGACCCCTCCAGCACCATCTTTGTCCACCACTCCCCTTTCTACCACTGCCCTCACTGTAGCTCCCCACCCAGTTGTCTGCGCCCCCTCACCCAAGAGGGGGGGCATCTCCTTCACGCAGTCACCTCTGCCCCAGTAACTCCTGCTGCCCTCTGTGAGGATGCTATTCACTACCTGAGGTCGATCTCTGTGGGTCAGTCAACCATCGTGAATGCCATCCAGGGACTGGCAACTCAAGTCCAGCAGAGTAATGCGTTCCTGGAGGGCCTTCATGGTGCACTGGCAGGCTCCTGCCTCCACACTGACGGCAGCCAGTCACCCTTTGTGTTCTACCCCCTCCACCGTCCTTTTCCCATACCCAGCCAAAGCACAAAGACAGACCAGCATGCATTCACCTCAGCATCCAAAGGTAGTTCAGAAAAACACAAGACCCACCACCGTCATGCACACAAACATCACCTACCTGCACACACAGCAACAGTCACACACAGCAACAGACACTTCCCACACTTACACCCAATCACCCCCAACACCTCTGACACTACAGCTGACATACCTGCATTCACCACACACTGATCCATCCACAACTCCTATCCTACCCACAGCCACCATAATAGCAGACCCTCAGACATCCTCCCCAGTCACCACATCTGCAAGTCAGGCTGAGTCGCGGTTGAGGCAAGCCGGCTAGAGTTGCCACGATGGGTCGGGCCATTTATGGAGCTTTTTTCCAAAACTTCTCCAAACTTCTTGATCTTCTTCCAGATGTTCTTTTAAGGTTCTTTTGATGTCCACAGTTCACCTCAAGGTTCCAGAAGCTCTGAGATGCTTCTTGCCCTCTCCTAATCTAATCAAGGGGGCACCTAATTGTCTGGGTTTGCAGGATGTGAGGGAGGTGCTGGGTTTCTACAAATGTAATTCCCTGCCTTTGAAGGCTAGTTTGGCAGCCCCCCTCCCTTCCTGCTTCCCTATCTGCTGAGGGAAGATCTCCTCCCCCAGGCACATGTCAATGTGTTGAGCCCAGGCCACTTCACACCTCATCAAGGCAGCCAGGCCAGGATGCCAGAGACTGGCCAATCAGAGTACAGCAGAACAACACTACAGGGTTAAAGTTGGCAACATTTTAAATCCAACAATTGTAAGTCGTGGGATTTATTATAACAATTAATTTGATACCAAACTTGAAGTATCTGTCACTTAAGGAGACTTTATAAATTAAAATACAGTCCCCATTCTAGCCTATGGAGGTCATTGACTACAATGAGGGAAAAACAAATTTGCCTGTTTTACCTCACCAGGGCTCATAAAACTATTTTCATAAGGTTCCTACTTATAGTTACATGGCACCCAACCCTATGGGCACATAGGGCACACCTTAGGGGTGACTTATATGTACAAATAAGGTAGTTTAAGACTTTGGAAGTACTTTTAATTCCAAAGTCGAATTTGCATGTAACTCTAATCTGAAAGCAGGAAGCAAGGCAGGCCTGCCTTTAAAATGACACTGGGCGCCTCAGTAGGGCACCTATGGGTCCACTACCTATGTTGGGGTCTCTAAACCTATATGCCCTACCATATACGATGAACTTATAGGTAGGTTAATATTGCCAATTACAATTGGCCTAATTTGCATATCCACTTTACACAGAGCACTGCCCCTGGGACTGGTAAGCAGTACCCAGGGCACAACGAAGAGTCAGTAATCGCCAGTAACTGTCCAAAAATGTTTGGGAGACCAGGGCAAAAAGGAGGACTTTCCTACAACACATAAACACAACTGTCATTATGGTGCCAGTATCTATTGGCAAATAAATGCTGGCACCACAATGATTGTACATTCACATCTACCAACTGTATCTATGTGTGCACATTGCCAGGAGATCTGTTCCTGTCATGTTGTGCTGCGAGTTGTGTGCGTTTGAGTAAGTACGTGTATGTTGGTATGCAATGCGACTGGCTGGTTGATGTGGGGGGGTGGGTGTGGGTGAGTGTGTTTGTGTAGCTGAGTGTGTAGTTGTGTTGTTTGCTGTGGTTGTGTCGTGAGTGGGTGAAGTGTCAACGGTGGGTGTATGTTGTGTCATGAATGTATGTCAAAGTGTGGTTTTGGCATGAACGGGTTGTGTTGTGTCAAAATGGCAATGGGTAATTGTGTGAGAGAGTGTGTGTCACTTACCTCTCTTCCATAGCCCCTGCCACTGTACAATGTCCAGAGTCTCCAGCCATCAGTAAACCACCGCCATTCAGACTGCAAGCAGAACTGTAATATCTAAATACAGTAGGTGGAAGACCGTCATCGTGACAGTATTTTCTGGTCCACGCCCAACGCAGCTTGGTGGTTCCACCACCAACATCTAAATCAGGCCCTAATTAGTGTTCATGTTCCAATTTTAAATACGTACATTTGTTAGATTGTTGTATTTCTAATATATTTTAAATGTTACTTTTAGTATGCTTATTATTAGTGTGATTAAATATTTATTTTCTTTAAATAATGTTTCTTTGTAAGTTTGTTTATTTTTAATTTTAAATATATGTTGAATATATATGGTTACATATGGGAATAATTTTGTGTCTGTTGTTTTAACGCAATATTTTGTGCAGATTGTTAATTGATTGTTATTTTTTAAGTATATATTTCATTTCAAAAAGGAATTTGTAATGTAAATATGTGTTTGTTTTAGTGATACTATTGCAGTCAACAGTTTGCATTTTGATATTTTTGATATTGTGTATATATTTAAATAGAAGACAATATATTGTGTTATGATATTTGTGTGTTCAGTAGTGTTAAATTTATATATTTTTGACAATTATATTTTTGTTATCAATATTTTGTGTTATTTACAGTGACTTACAGGATGGCAATATTTGTATGATCAATATTATGTTGATGATATTTTGGTGAGTAATTATTGTTCTCTACTATAATCTGTCATGGAAACAATGATGGCTGATAAGGTAGCTTAGCTATTGTCATGCACTCACCTGGATCAGACAACAGAGGCAATGCTGGACCTCTTATCCCCCTGGAGGTCAGCCCAAGATCAAGGAACCATAAACCCTTAAATCATACACTGTCTTCGAGGGGAAAGGGTGTTGGGACAAAATAGGAAAAGATAGACTTGTGGTATCAGCCGTGTTCCGCTGCCTTGCAATACTGCTTAAGAGGTTCTGCTCTTCTTGGACCTTTTGTGTTGGTGCTCTGGAAATAACAAAAAGAGTAGCTTACCAATAGTTCTCAGCAAACAAAGATTTCATAGATATTCACCATATTGTACTCTTACAGGCTTCACCACAAGTACTGGATGAGAGCAGGTACAAATCAAGATTTATGGTTGGAGTTTTAGGCACTCTATATATGTTTGTATACATATATAATGGACTCTATTGAGTCCTCTCTCATTCCTATTACAACAACTTGTCAAGAATTACTGGTGGGGGGGGGGCAGTTCTGATTTATATATATCTATAAAGGTGTTTCAGAGCACTTAAGCTATTGAGACAAAGGAAGTGTTCGATTTCCGGACAGCAAGCTGTCTCTCTTCAGAACTCAGTCTTAAAGATAGCCTCAGACTTAATTTAAGAACTAGTGCGCACTAACCTGTGATCAAGTACTTAGCCTTGTCTCTACTACTTAAACCTGGAATCCGGATGGAAAACCCAACCGCCAGACCTGTGATGAGGAGACCGCTGCAGGGCTATTATGGGTTTTCCACTGGGCTGACCAGCGAAACCCAAGGTGGAAAACATGTAGTGGCATTGGACTCGGCTCCACAATGTACGTGATTTGGGATGGCCCTCCAAACTGTATACCCAACAGCTCAGAATCCAGCAGGTGTACCAGCAATAGGTGAAATAATGTTGCTTTTTGCTATCTACCCCCAAGACCGGCACTGTGTACCAGATCTATTACCATATCAACCATTGAATAGGAAACCAAGGGCAATTTGTCAGCTATGTAATTATTTACTGATTGAGCTTCATGCCATAACAAATCTTGAATGAGGTAAAACTGTCCCTTCTCCTTTTTGAGACCACACCAATGGGTGATAAAATCAGTCTATCCAAGGGCTAGTCGTCAAATAGACCTGCCATTCTCCCCTCCTGGACTTCTTTCCCAGTTTCTTCCCTGCCACCTGTGGGGTTTTCTTCACTGATTTCAAAATTTCTGCATATCTCCTGCACCTGGGGCCTGTATAACACAGATGAAAGCCCTGCTGAAATCCCTCCCAAAGCAATCAGGAGACTTCTGGCTAATAATATCAATGTAGCCAATATGCGAGCCTGTCCAATTTAATTGCCATATGTTTTTTTTCCTGTAGGTCCCTGTACCCCCTAGCACCCTGTAACAACATGTTTCCTCCAAGGTACCCCTTGCAAGCCTTGGGCTCCTTTCTCATATTTCCCCAATGTACAAAGGTGTGTTTGGCACTGCATTTGGAACACTAGTGGTAAGATTCACAGTATCTGGTACAAGAATCCCCTGATAAACATCGAACAAGCTCCTTGTTCTTTCTGCTGCCTACCTGTGGTGGGACATCCCTGAAAGGGCCGATAGACTACTGACAACCCACTAGTGGTAAACACTGTAGTTGTGTGTTGCGCAGCCCGTTTTGTGTAGCCACAAATTTTTGTCCAGCTTGCCCCATTTGCCCTCGGCATCATTGGCTAGTTTCGCCCAGAATTCCTCATCATTCCACAGCCATATGGAGCCCCTAAATGTTGTGCGAGATTTTTGTATAAGATCCATGTGCTTATATAAAGTGAAGCACTGCTCCAGAAACTTTTCACAGTAAACAATGACCTATATTAAAAATGCTGCTGTCCAGTTTTCAATATTTATTGGGACTCTGGGGCTCTTTGACAACTCATACTCATCTTCCTATGATCCCCTCATCTCTCATATTTCCCTATGCAAAAACGTAAACACCTCAACATACTCTCCTTCGTGGTCTCCATTAAAATTAGCCTCCTGGGGCTTTGTTATGCCCATATATGGCAGTTTTTTAATCTTAAGAACTTTGCTCTTTTTTTTCTTGTGCATCCCTGTTTCTTATCCAGCGACATCTCAGCATCCTTGTGTCCTGAGCTGGCTTTCATCTCCCCTAAATCCCTTCACTCCCCTTGCTGTCTTTCTCTTTTTGTCAGTTCGTGCTGATCCCCCCTTTAGTACCTGTGTCCTCTGTCACCACCCCTTTGTCCGTTACATAAGTACCATTTTGGAAATGCATGACCGTAACCAGCTATACCCCTTTGACTCCAGGCCATAACACCATACCTTCTTTTCCTCTCTGGGTGGGTGAGCCACACAAAACTCTCCTGAGTCCGGATCGACGTCCAGTCCGAGAATGGAATCGCCAGTGATGAGGCCTGTGTGCTCTGGGGATATTCTTCTCTGCTCCATACTATCTCCCTCCTCATGTGCCATATCCACTTGCCCTGTGCCCCAACTTCCCTGCCCCCCTCGACTGTGCATCCCACCCTGTTCTCCTCAGCAACCCATGTGCCCCCCATTGCTCCTCTTGCTCCACTCTTCCTTGTGGCGGCTCACAGCTAGCTGCTGTAGTCAAGCCCCTAACCCCTCTCCTCTGCTTATACACATTCAAGCCTTCTGGAGCACCTTCAGCCCAGAAAGCCCCTTCATGTTGCATTGTCCAATGCCTTCAGACCCACCCCCTTCTGGAGCCCTTGACATTAGCTTTGCTTACCTCCGCACACTGCATTCTTCCCTGTGCTGAGAGCCAGTAGCTCCCTGTGGCAACACTTTCTTCAATAACTAGACAGCCCATTCAATCCCAGGGTCCTCCTTAGCAGACCTTCTAGGCACCGATTATCCTCAAACTATGCTAACTTACTACCAAAATTCTTCCCCTTCACAATGCTACCAGCCACCATATACACCTATCATAAAATGCTGACTGGTAGTCGAATTACCCTCATTTACCTAAGGTGCCCCTCCCCTTCTAAGTTCCCAACCAGCAGTCCTCTAGACTGGACCATCGCCCAAAAAGCCTGGGGGCACACCTCCATGGTCGGCTGACGCTCAAGCTCCTATTATGGAGAAAGAACCCTAAATGGATCTCAGAATGTGGGGCACAAGCCTAAGCTTAACTAGTGCTCTTGGTAGCAATGATAGCCAAGTATAAGCCAAACACTAGAAAGGACAAGAAGGAACAGACCAGGGAACACAAAAACAGGAACTTGGCTCAGTTACTAAAAAGGACCCAAATCAAAATCGGGAAAGAAGTAGAATACACAGAAGTATGAATACCTGAAACAAGACTGAAACTGCACACTGTATAGGATAGGACAGTAATGTGCAGTCAAAATAGCAACGCAGACCATAAGGAATATGCATGTACTAGATTGGTCAGGAAGTTTGCAGTTAGAATTTGGAAGAAGGCAATCACAAGAACAAAGGGGCAGGCTAAACAAAGGACAGAAAGCATATACAAATAACTAGTCAAAAGAAGAAGATGACATCAAGTGCAGTGGAAATAGCATTCAAAGAGCAAGCCTTCAAGTAAAGCAGCAGGATGACGACAGAGCACAAGGAGACTCAGTAGCAAGATCTGATTTGTGCATAGCACACCAAGATCAAAGTAATGAAACCATGTGAAGTTCAGGTGGGGAGCCCAGGGGCAAGGAGAGAGCCAGGTGCAAGGAGAAAGCAAGCTGCAAGGGATCAAGA
Organism: Pleurodeles waltl; assembly: GCF_031143425.1. Classification (NCBI taxonomy): domain Eukaryota; kingdom Metazoa; phylum Chordata; class Amphibia; order Caudata; family Salamandridae; genus Pleurodeles; species Pleurodeles waltl. The sequence goes on from NC_090448.1 coordinate 1,055,779,900, forward strand.
AACTACCAATAAAAGGATGGTTGTATTGAGACTTGGGGAGCAGAAGACAAGGAAAACCATAAAGCACAACCCAGGAAACAGGAAAGCTTGGAAAGTAGTGTGGATCGAAGACAAGAGGTAAAAGTACAGTAGGCAGGTATAAAATAGTCAGGATGTCGATAATATCTAGGAGCCAAAACATAGAATAAAGACCTACCACCAGTTTGTGATGCAGACAGGGCATGGAGACAGAAAGGACAGCAGGGACCATGATGCATCAGGAAGGTGGTGCAGAAACCTGGACTGGAATATGAGGTGGATCTGGGTATGTGTGTATACACATATAGGCCCTCATTCTGACCCTGGCGGTCGGTGATAAAGCGGCGGCCAAGCCGCCAACAGGCCGGCGGTCTAAAATATGCAATTCTGACCCTGGCGGGAACCGCCAACACAGCCCGCCAACTTAACACTCCGACCGCCACAGCGGTACAAACAAACAGCGCGGCGGTTCCCGCCAACAGCCAGGCGGCAGACAATGTACCGCCCACCCTATTACGACCCACCAATCTGCCACCTTTTCCGGGGCGGGAGCACCGCCGATAAGAACACGGCGGAAACAGACTACGAACGGGAAAACGCTCACCTCTACGCACTCCACGCGAGATTCCGGCAGTATGGAACCAGAGTTGCAGGTCATCCCCGCACTCCTATTCCTGCTCATATACCAGGAGCACGCCCGGCGGCGCGGAAGACATCGGTGAGTACTGCACCTACGACACAGGGGAGGGAAAAGATTACCGGCACACACCCACCCACCCACACCCACTACAACACACACATCAATGCATTCCCACAGATCACTGTCACAACCCACAAACCACCCCCCTCCGAAATAATGCAAAGACCAAAAGAAGAGATCATAAACGGCCAGATATATTGAAATATGTACACCAGTAATCCCAATAAATAAATAAACTATGTACAAAATATATACAGCTACTAAATGTAGTCCAACCACTGTCCGTGGATCACAGGGGTCCTGTGCAAAGGGGCAAGGCCCAGTCCCACGACAAGAACTCCACGGAGAGAACACTGCAGGGGCATCAGAAAGAAAATAGGACAGGCACCTCAGGGGGAAGGGAAGGGGGGGCACCTCAGCCACTTGAGTACACGACGCCAGATCCACGAGGGGACTCCATGACCACTGGCCCATCCTGGGGAGAGCAAAGCCACAGTCCAAACAGTCCATACAGTGGGTGGCCTGCCCACTGGGCCATCCTGGGGAGAGCAAAGCCACAGTCCATACAGTGGGTGGCCTGCCCACTGGGCCATCCTGGGGAGAGCAAAGCCACAGTCCATACAGTCCATACAGTGGGTGGCCTGCCCACTGGGCCATCCTGGGGAGAGCAAAGCCACAGTCCATACAGTCCATACAGTGGGTGGCCTGCCCACTGGGCCATCCTGGGGAGAGCAAAGCCACAGTCCATACAGTCCATACAGTGGGTGGCCTGCCCACTGGGCCATCCTGGGGAGAGTAAAGCCACAGTCCAAACAGTCCATAACAGACCCCACTGCCACTGGAGGAGGCAAGTTGGCCAGAGGACATCCTGCAGCCCTGCCCGAGATAGATCCTGCCCTGCCACGTCTGCCAAAAGGCCAGCGGTTCTTGCCTTGAAGGGCCCAGTTCAGCGGTTCCTGAGACGGCGGGGCCCAGTTCAGCGGTCCTTGCCCTGAAGGGCCCAGTTCAGCGGTCCTTGCCCTGAAGGGCCCAGTTCAGCGGTTCTTGAGACGGCGGGGCCCAGTTCAGCGGTCCTTGCCCTGAAGGGCCCAGTTCAGCGGTCCTTGCCCTGAAGGGCCCAGTTCAGCGGTTCTTGAGACGGCGGGGCCCAGTTCAGCGGTCCTTGCCCTGAAGGGCCCAGTTCAGCGGTCCTTGCCTTGAAGGGCCCAGTTCAGCGGTGCTTGAGACGGCGGGGCCCAGTTCAGCGGTTCTTGAGACGGCGGGGCCCAGTTCAGCGGTTCTTGAGACGGCGGGGCCCAGTTCAGCGGTCCTTGCCCTGAAGGGCCCAGTTCAGCGGTCCTTGCCTTGAAGGGCCCAGTTCAGCGGTGCTTGAGACGGCGGGGCCCAGTTCATCGGTTCTTGAGATGGCGGGGCCCAGTTCAGCGGTCCTTGCCCTGAAGGGCCCAGTTCAGCGGTCCTTGCCTTGAAGGGCCCAGTTCAGCGGTGCTTGAGACGGCGGGGCCCAGTTCAGCGGTTCTTGAGACGGCGGGGCCCAGTTCAGCGGTCCTTGCCCTGAAGGGCCCAGTTCAGCGGTTCTTGAGACGGCGGACGGTCTATGGCCAACTGCTAATTGCCTGGTGGTGCCCTCCTGGGCAGCGGGGATGGTGCTCCTTCACTGCCCACCTGGGCTGTGGGTGGTGGGGCCCTCCTGGCCAGCTGGGCTGGGTCCTCCCTGGGCAGCGGCTATGGGGGTGGTGGTCTCTCCCGGGGCAGCTGTGCCGGTTCCTCCCGGGGCAGCGGCTATGGGGGTTGTGGGCTCCTCCTGGGCAGCAGGCCTGCTGCCTGACCTCTCTGACTTGCTGCCCTTGCCCTCCTTAGTCGTGGGCCTGTGGCCCTTGCCTCCCTTTGGAGCTGTGGCTGGTGACTGTCTCTGGGTGGTGTCCGGGGGGGATGTAGAAGGCGGGCTCCTGCGGCGCCCCTTCCGCCTTCTGCTCCTCTTCCCAGGGGGTGGGCTGGCTGTCCCCTTGCTGCTGGGCGAAGATCCAGACATGCGGGCTGGCGGGCTCCAATACCCCTGCACCCTTGTCAAGGGGGCTGCAGGGCTGGTGGTGGCTGAGGTGCTCTTCTTACCCCGACGAGAAGGAGGGGGGGGCTCAGGGTCAGGAAAGAAGTTAGTAGTGGCGAGGAAGAGCTTCTTGGGACAATGGAGAGTGGTAGGTACAGTGGGAATGGGAGTGGAGGGAGAGGATGTGGTTGTAGGTGAGTCACGTTTGCTGTCTTTGGGTGCAGGTGCAGGAGGGATAGGCTGTCGTGAGGTGGATGGCTGTTGGGTGGGTGGGTGGCTGCGTTTGTGTGGTGTGGAAGAGGGGGTGACAGACACAGTGGGAGAGGACACAGGGGACGTGTAAATGGCAGTGGGGGTGGTGACTGCACGTGTGCGGACTGGAGTGGAGGGTGTGCTGGTGATGGAAACACTGTCTGATGGTGAGGTGAATGGAGGTGTGAGTGTAGACGTCACAGGGAGGGAGGAGGGAGACGAGGAGGTGGGGGTCACAGAGGTGGTAGTGACTGTTGGCATGTCTGCATCGGAATGTTGCGTGTGTGAATGTCTGCGTGATCTGTGGTGCTTATGTTTGGATGAGCTTCTCTTGGGTGTTGAGGTGTGTGCAGGCTGGTCTGATGGTGTGGGTGGGACAGGCAGAGGAACAGGAGACTGGGAGGAGGGAGTTAGTAGAGGCAGGCAGGAGACAGGGACAATGGCTGCCGTCAGTGCTGAGGCCAGAGCCTGGAACGATCGCTGATGGGCAGCCTGACCCGAATGAATGCCCTCCAGGTACGCATTGCTGCGATGAACCTCCCTCTCCACCCCCTGGATGGCATTCAAAAGGGTAGTCTGCCCAACAATGAGCGTTCGGAGGAGGTCAATGACCTCCTCACTGAGGGCAGCGGGGGTAACAGGGGCAGGGCCTGAGGTGCCTGGGGCGAAGGAGATGCCCGGCTTCCTGGCAGAGCGGGCACGGGGCGAACGCTGAGGGGCTGCTGGGAGGGCGGTGATGGTGCGCTGGGTGGCGGCTGTACCTGTAATGGCGGGGGCACGGATGGTGCCACCCCCGCAAGGGAGCCCCCTTCCGAGGACGTGTCCGTGTCGCTGCAGGGTCCAGTCGTCCCCGTCGTGGAGCTCCCCTCGCCCTCCGTCTCACTGGTCCAGTCTGACTCTGTGGCATGGCCCTCCTGGGCCATGTGAGATGCAGCTCCCTCCTGCCCCGATGCCACTTCTCCTCCGCCTGATGATGCTGATGCACACAAGCACAGAAAGACAAACAAAAAGGGGGGGGGAGAGAGAAATAAAGGGATATTGATTACATGGATCTCCGGTACAGTTAGCGGACATGACAGACACAGATGCCCCCTGCACTAAGTTGCGCACTTGGGGTCCGCTACGCATTCCGTGGAACATGCCCTACACGCCTAGAGTTGACAACTGCACCCATGGATGACACGGCCCAGGGATGGCTGTACTGACAAACTACTGAGGGTGGTGGCTGGGGACACAGGGGCTTACGGGGGTGCCCAGCCTACAGATATCGCCCTGGCCTAGGGGGACCCCCAGCCCTCCTCCCCCAACCAGACACCTCCACTGCGCGACAACAGAGTAGATAATGCTTGTACTCACCCCCTTGTGTCTGCTGTGCTGCCCTCACGCGCCCATCCAAATCAGGGTAGGCCACCGCCAGGATCCGGAACATCAGGGGGCTCAGTTGACGGCAGGCACCCCGCCTACGTTGGGAGGCCATCCCCAGCAGAGACTCGGCGGTCTTCTTGGTCCCGCGGCGGATGTCCTCCCACCTCTTGCGGCAGTGGGTGCCCCGTCGATGGTGGACCCCCAGGGTCCGGACTTCCTTGGCGATGGCACGCCAAATCCCGATCTTCTCATGGGCGCGGACCTATGTGACACGTACAGGGAGGGAGAAATACCACGTTCAAGTTTGTCAGCATTTTCCTTGCCAGTGGCCCAACATGCCCCCCATCCCCGCCATGCCCCCCGCCAGGCCCAACATGCCCCCCATCCCCGCCATGCCCCCCGCCAGGCCCAACATGCCCCCCATCCCCGCCAGGCCCCCCGCCATGCCCCCCGCCAGGCCCAACATGCCCCCCATCCCCGCCAGGCCCCCCGCCAGGCCCAACATGCCCCCCATCCCCGCCAGGCCCCCCGCCATGCCCCCCGCCAGGTCCAACATGCCCCCCATCCCCGCCAGGCCCCCCGCCATGCCCCCCGCCAGGCCCAACATGCCCCCCATCCCCGCCAGGCCCCCCGCCAGGCCCAACATGCCCCCCATCCCCGCCAGGCCCCCCGCCATACCCCCCGCCAGGCCCAACATGCCCCCCATCCCCGCCAGGCCCCCCGCCATGCCCCCCGCCAGGCCCAACATGCCCCCCATCCCCGCCAGGCCCCCCGCCATGCCCCCCGCCAGGCCCAACATGCCCCCCATCCCCACCAGGCCCCCCGCCATGCCCCCCGCCAGGCCCAACATGCCCCCCATCCCCGCCAGGCCCCCCGCCATGCCCCCAAGCCAGCCAGTGGCCCCAAATCCAGATAGAATTAAACTCACTTGTTGGTCTGGAGGACCGTAGAGGAGCGCATACTGGGGGAGGACCCCATCCACAAGTTTCTCCAACTCCTCTCCAGTGAAGGCAGGGGCCCTTTCCCCAGGTGCAGCAGCCATTGTCCCTTCCAGACCGAGGTCACAGCAACACTTGCAGTATAGGTCCTCTCCTGTGAAAGTTCAAGTCGCAAGTGGATAAGTAGATAGAAAATGGCGGTCACGTCCGCGGCGGTGCGTACCGCGGCGGTGCGTCCCGCCACCGCCGGCGCCCTTCGCCATTGGCTCCTGAAACCCATAGGCTTCAATGTTAACCAATGCGGCTTGGCGCCGCGGTCTTGGCCCGCCGCCCGCCGCGGTGTACAACGCCAGCACATTGACCTCACATCCCATTGTCACACTTCACAGGTCAGGCAGCCGCCATTTCCAGGGCCCACATGGCTCAATTTCAACTGCGTCACACAGGCCTAGGCCTTGCATAGCCACTCAGACACGCCATTCACTGCATAGAGAATCGTTTACTGTGCTAGCTGTGAGTACATACCTGTGGGTTGCTTGACTGTGTGCTCCATGTTGTCCTTCCTAGGCACCGTCCGCTGGGTTGGGCGAGGAGACGGGTGAATCCTCCCGTGTACCGACCGCTGGTGGACCTGTCGACAATGGAAGAACGCCACATTATCCTGACCTACCGTCTTAACCGTGCCACTATCCATGAACTGTGTGCCCAGCTGGAGCCCGACCTGATGTCCCCCATCCGCCAACCCACAGGGATTCCCCCTCTGGTGCAGGTCATGTCAGTACTCCATTTCTTGGCAAGTGGGTCATTTCAGACAACCGTGGGAATTGCTTCTGGGATGTCTCAGCCCATGTTTTCGAAGGTGTTATCCAGAGTGTTGTCTGCCCTGATGAAATCCGTGAGGAGCTACATCATTTTCCCTGAGTTGGGCGAATTGGCTACAGTGAAGGGTGATTTCTACGCCCTTGGACATATTCCCAACGTAATTGGTGCCATTGATGGGACCCATGTGGCTTTGGTTCCCCCAAGAGACAGGGAGCAGGTGTACAGGAACAGAAAAAATTACCATTCAATGAACATCCAGGTGGTGTGTTTGGCTGACCAGTACATCTCGCATGTAAATGCCAAATTCCCAGGGTCAGTGCATGACGCCTACATCCTCAGGAATAGCAGCATCCCTTACGTGATGGAACAGCTACAGAGACACCGTGTATGGCTAGTGGGGGACTCTGGGTACCCCAACCTGTCGTGGCTACTGACCCCAGTAAGGAATCCCCGGACCAGGGCAGAGGAACGGTACAATGAGGCCCATGGGCGTACTAGGAGGGTGATCGAACGCACCTTTGGCCTCCTAAAGGCCAGGTTTAGGTGCCTGCATATGACAGGTGGATCCCTAATGTACTCACCTAAGAAGGTGTGTCACATCATCGTGGCCTGCTGCATGCTTCACAACCTGGCTTTGCGTCGCCAGGTGCCTTTCCTGCAGGAGGATGGTCGAGACGGTGGTGTTGTGGCAGCGGTGGAACCTGAGGAGAGTGACGAGGAGGAAGACGACGGGGCTGAAACAGACAACAGGGACAGAATCATTGAACAGTACTTCCAATAGGACACAGGTAACATTTCAAAGATAATTTAGTAAATGTTAACTACTCTCCTGCATCTCTGCTGCCTGTCTATTTGCCCCAGTGTATGATGACTGAGTTTTGGCTTTTCCCTCCCTATTTCAGATCTGGGGTCCCCACTACGAGTCCTGTGCTTCGTTTCCCCATGGACTACAGCTTTGTGGCAGCTGTTTGTTGACTTCACCATGTACAAGGACATATTTGCACTGTCATGTCAATTAAAATCAACTGAAATCACAGCCAGACTCCAGATTTTTTGGTGCAAAATAGGTGTTTATTTAAGTGCTCAAAATGGGATGGGTGGTTTCAAGTGGGTGGGGGCTATGGTGAAGGAATGTCCATGGCAGAGTCCAGAGTAACAGTCACACAGGTGCATTGTCCAGAGGCCTGTGGAGAGATGGAGCATGGGCAGTTCAAGGATGGACAGGGTGACAATGTGGGACAGTGGGATGACATCAGGTGGTATCCATTGCTGGCGGGGGTCTTGACATCCTACTCTGTCTTCTTGCGAGATCTCAGGGCCCTCTTGCGGGGTGGTTCTTCTCCTGCAGGAGGTGGGGGTCTGGTGGGCTGCTGCTGTGCGGGGGCCTCCTGTCCACTAGCGCCGGCGGAGGTGGTTGGCTGTTCTTGGTCCAGGCTAGTGGCAGGGGCCCTTGGGTGTTGTTCAGTGTCCGCCCTGGTGTTGACGAGGTCCTGCAGCAGCCCTACCATGGTAACCAGGGTGGTGTTGATGGCTCGGATGTCCTCCCTGTACCCCCGATAGTGTTCCTCCTGCAGTGCCTGGATCTCCTGGAACCGGGCCAGTACCGTCGCCATCGTCTCCTGGGAGCGGTTGTATGCTCCCATGATGGTGGTGAGGACCCCGTGGAGAGTGGGTTCCCTGGGCCTCTCCTCCCCCCCTGTCGCACAGCTGCCCTCCGAGTTCCCCTGTTTCCCTGGACCTCTGCCCCCTGGCCGGTGTGCCCACTACCACTGCCCCCAGGTCCCTGTTGTTGTTGGGGTGGTGGGTTATCCTGGGTGCCCTGTAGTGGTAGACACACCGCAGATTGACGCGCCCTGGAGACAGAGGCATGGGCCCGCTGGGTGGGAGCTGTGCTGGTGTTCCCAGAGGGGTTAGGGTCTGTAGTGGCCTGTGCCTGTGTGAGGGGAACCGACTGTCCAGAGGTCCCCGATGGTCCGGGCTGGTCATCGGTGTCCAGGTCGACAGAGCTGCTGTCATCGCTGACGGCCTCTTGGGTGGGGGGTGTGGAGAATTCTGGCCCCTCCGCCGCGGTGTGTTGACGGTCGGGTCCTGCAGGGGTATAGAGGTATGGTTATAGTTTCAATGTGTGGCATATGGGTGTATCTGTGGGTTCTCGTGTCCCCAAGTGCTGGCATTCGTGTGTGGGGGCTTTGGTGAGGGTGGCTTGTGGGGGGGATGTGTATATGCATTGGGCATGCTTTGGTGATGGGTGTCCATGCTTAGTGGACGCATGCAGGCCTAGGTTTTGGGATGTGTGGGTTGTGATGGTGAGACATTGGCGGGGAATAGGTGTGCTGGGGGTGGGGGTGAGGATGGTGGTGGGGGTGAGGATGGTGGTGGGGGTGAGGGTGGGGGTGAGGATGGGGGTGGGGGTGAGGGTGGGGTTCGAGGATGGGGGTGAGGGTTGGGGTCTGATTTGGCATGCAGGTGGGGGGGAAGCAGTATTGAAGCTTCAACTTACCAGTATCCATTCCTCCGCCGACTCCTGCGAGGCCGTCAGGATGCAGGATGTTCAAGACTTCCTCCTCCCATGATGTGAATTGTGGGGGTTGAGGTGGGGGTCCTCCGCCAGTCTTCTGCACGGCGATGTTGTGCCTGGATACCATGGAACGCACCTTCCCCCGTAGGTCGTTCCATCGCTTCCTGATGTCTTCCCGATTTCTGGGGTGCTGTCCCACTGCGTTGACCCTGTCGACAATCCTCTGCCATAGCTCCGTCCTCCGGGCAATGCTGGTGTATTGTATCTGTGTGCCGAACAGCTGGGGCTCTACCCGAACGATTTCCTCCACCATGACCCTGAGTTCTTCGTCTGTGAAGCGGGGTTGTCTTTGGGGTGCCATGGGGTGGTGTGTATGATGTGTGGGGTGGAGTATGTGTATTTAAGTGAGTTGAGTGTGGTGGTGTGTGTTGTTTTGTGTGTGGATAGTGTGTGGGTGATGGTGTTGAGTGGCTGTGGCTGTTATTTTTTGGATGCTGGTGTCTCGCTCTTGCCTTCTTGACGAATTTTTTAGCGTAGGGGTTTGTGGGTGATGTAGGTGTGTGTTTTATATTGTATTGTGTGTGTGGGAGTGGTGTGTGTATGTGTATCAGGTGTGTGGGATTCAAATCGTCCAATGTGGCTGAGTTTTGTTCGTTTGTGTGTATTCTGACCGCGGCGGTGTGTCCCGCCAATGGAATACCGCGTTTGAATGACCGCCGCGTGGATTCGTGGGTCGTAATGGCATGGGCGTATTTCTGTTGGCGTGACGGTGGAGGTTTTGTGACCTCCACCTTTCCGCCGACCGCTGGTCTGGCGGTCTGTTGTGGCGGTCGGATTTTCGGAGGTTTGCCTTCTGCGGGTCAGAATGACCGTGGCGGGTTTCCGCGACCGCGGCGGGATTATGGAGGATTTCTGACCGGCGGTAGGCGCCTTTTACCGCAGAGGTCAGAATGACCCCCATAGTTCTTTTCAGGGATAAAGGTAGTACCCCAGAGAGCCTTCATGAGCACCACCTAGTGATCACATGGTAGAATTCGAACACCCCTCTTCTAACAAATCCATCCTTTACTATTCTCTGTCACCCTCACCCTCTACTTCCCACCTATTCTACCCGTCCAAAACTTTACAGATTTTTTTTGGTATATCTGATCTATAACCTCCTTTTCGAAGGAGATCGATTAGATTTACCAAAATCTAATCCTGACGAAACCACCTTTCTCCCCCAACACAGATCTTTCCTTACACAGCCTAATAAGCAAAGGCAGTTGTGAACACCACTATTTCTTCCCATTTCTCCAAATCTGTCTGAGCATCACCGTTACCTTTTTCTCCCCTTTCACTTCACCATCCTCTTCTCCATATTGAAGGACTTGTGTATCCAACCAACTTTTTTTTAATTTGACATCTGTATTTGATATCTGTAGCGCCGGAACGCCTCCTTGGAGGTAGCTGTGCGTTTTTAAAACTGTATGTATCGTAATCCCTAGTTTATGTCTAATGTATACAACATTATTTCCTTTTTCTTGTGAGTGCCATCTTCATAATCCCTGCCCTGATATCATGCTATTATTTCAATACCTGTTATACTAGCACATGCACAACATTCACCAAATGGTTTCTTTCATTATGTTTTTTGCCTACAAATGGGTTTCTTAATCAGTTAGTGTTACTCTGATCCATACGCAATCAGGTATATAGCAAGTACTCTCCAGTTACCTTCTTTTTTGATCTCAACTAATGAAATGTACATCATAGCCCCATAAATGAGTTAATACATAAACCTAGAAGGAGTGCTTAGCAAAAGTTAAGAATGTGGTCGGTGGTATGTGGATGTCAACTGCAGGCTGTAATTTTGTAGCAGTCCACTGACTACTATGAAATTACTGGGCTGCACAATTTCTGGACAGTTAGCATATGAGCAGTTTTGTAGCTGCATTTAGAATGACCTTAGCACGTGGCCCATTTCTTACAGTGGAAAGGGTACTCATATTAGGACCATTCGAAATGACTACTGGCTGTCAGTCGAAATCCCTGGGGTAGCCCACATGTCCATGGACTGTGTTTTGCAGTCCAGTGAGTCACGCAAACCCTGGACACAGGTTCCTTTCTCTGCTCGGACAAGATTTCAGCTCGTTTTTTCTAGTTTGCCCATTGAGCAGAGTTGAGTGGGGTTTTTGTAAACTCAATTTTAATCTGCTCACGAATTCAGACAAAAGAGGAAACTTTTGCCCGTTTCACTTTTTTGCAAATATTTTTCCCAGCCTTACTTACCCACAGGTACTGAATGAACATCTATTATCAAGCGTCAACTAAAATGGACAGTTAGAGATCTTGAGGATTCAGTACGTTTTTAAATTGTTTCTTCTGTGTTAAATTTAGTAGTCCAAAACCATAGTAAAAAAAGTAACATTCTTTCTTATTTTTTTGCCCACTTGGTTTGTGCAATCGCATAATGGTCTAGCTGCTTTGTCTAAACCTTCCTATAAATTCTCAAAAGTTGTCAAATGGTGAGGCCAGAAGTAAGACTAAAACCTTGAATGTTGATAGAAACAAACTGATATTGCTTTAAAGAACATGCTGGAACGTCTGCAAATGCTGACTCTGTATCTACGTGGAAACACATTACATACAGCACCCTCAACAGCAAACAAATAAGTAGCATAACTCAGCTTTGAATAAATATCCCGCAGTGTTGGCCCATGTTGTTTTTTCTCATAAAGACCAAGTTCCACGATACAAATGGTGTGAAAAGCTAATCAGACCTACATCCATAAAACCTTTAACTATTGCAGGGTTTTTATTATTGCTTAGTTGTGCATTTCTGAATCACTGAGGTAGCCTCATAACTTGTCATGCCTAAAGATTCGTGACAAGTGTTCAACTGTGTAGCATGTGTTAGTCACTATTGTCACTTCAATGAAGCAACCTATGGGACACCTTCATTGGCTGCAAATCCACTCTTACAGCTCCATGACCTCCATCTATGTAACTCAGTGCTATACAGGAGCCTCCTAAATCGAAAAACAAGTACATACTATGTACATTTGGTTAAGTTCATCATGTACCTGAGCACGAATATAATTTGTACTGGTTGAATTTCAACCCAAAATTCTTTTCTTGTTTTTATGTTATTTCATTTGTCTACAGTACATACAACAGGTTGCTTGTTTAGGCTAAGCAAGGAGTGTATTAAAATGGAAGTGGCATCTTCTCCGCCCATCAGCCAAATAGTAGAAAATCTCTGGTATTTCTTCAACATCTGACACTCAATTTATGATGCGGCTATGTCATCCTTTCACCCCGCAATGCAGCGCAAGGGCACCACAACTTCTAAGTACGATTTATCAAGCCATGCAAGGTCACCTCTAGAGTAACACAGCGCAAATCTCAACCCACCAGAGGCATTCCATGGGTTGAGTGTGGGTGTTCCCGCGCATCCACCCATGGATTTTGGCGTATTCTCAAATTGACAATTGCTGGTAGACCTGGGAATGCATCGAAATTCTATGCCTCCCCAGGTGAGACGTAACAAGGGGAAATATCTTTATTGCTCCTTGTATGTTCCTCTTTCTACTTATGCTGCATTTTGCAGCACCAGTAGAAAGAGGAAAATGCCTCATGCACCATATGCAAGGTGCACGGGTGCCTGAGCTGTCAACAGGATTGTTTTTGTGCAGGAACGGGCACCTTCCTGCACAAAAACAATCCTGTGAGACATTTAGAATACAGCACACCTAGAAAGAGGGAAAAAAAGGAGAAATAAACATATTTCTCCTCATTGCGCCTCATGTGTTGTTGCATTCCCAGGTCTACCACTTATGTTAAATCTGGGAATGCGTCAAAATCTATGGGTCTTGCATTGGAACACCCACGCACCACTCATAGAACCCCTCCCTGGGCAGAGTGACGCACCTCACCAATTTCCGCTCCATTGCATTTCTCAAGATTTATCATGCTACTCATGGCCATGCAAGGTAACTTGTATGGCTTGATAACTCACACCTATTAGTTGTGTTGTGCTTGCACCCCTTTGGGAGGTGCAGGTGCAGCTCAACTACATGATAAATAAGGCCCTTCGTGTTGAAGTCTGATAGTATTTCCCTGTCTGCATGTGACTTTTTAATGTTATGAATGACAGGTGGTGGGAGGCCCAGGAGGCCTTGAGCCCGCAAGACAAGAAGGGATAAGAGGAACAGAAAGCCTCGACAATGACCAGGGGAACAAGAGAGACCAAAGTCAGAAATATCAGACCCAGCTGGACAGACCTAGTCGAATAATTGCCAGAAGAATTAGGGAGAGCAGTACTAGGGGGATCGTGGAGGATCGAGGAATGACACAGATCACATTACGAGAGACCAAGAGACCAGAAACAGAAGGGCCAAGGTTAGGAAGACCATGACCAGAAAGGAACAGGGAAAGCAGGAATACAAGGCTCTAGATCAGCCGGACCAGGAGGGATAGAAAGGACCAGGAAATCCAGGTCTAGCGGGATGAGGATTAGAAGGTCCATGATGCCTATAATCAGGCGGGCTCTAACCTAGAATGACAAGGACTATTTAGACCAGGGTGACTTGTAGCACAGAAAACTAGACAGACAGGGCCAGGGGGATAGTTAAGACCAGACCCAAGAGAGCCAATATTAGGATGACCAGGACAAGGGGATCAGGGTGAGAGGCCCAAGAGCAAAGTGGAGTAGGCAAACCAGGGTACCAGGAGGACTGGCCGAAGTAGGATTGGCTTGAGGACCAGGGGGACTAAGAGGGCTAGGAAATCTAAGGCCAGTGGGCCCAACACTAGAAGATCAGCTGAAGGCAGAACCAAGATTGTCAATGTGCTAACTTTAGGCAAAAATAATAAGCAGGACTGTTCTTTGAGAGCGAGGTTTTGTTCAGTTAAATTGAATGGAAGCTCCTAGAGCTACAGTAAAATGTCTGGCAAAAACTCAAAGCACGGGATATAATACTATTGCCCAGCAATACAAATGTATTCAGCAGTTTAGTTCACAGGCAGAACAAACAGTTGTGCATTCATTATAGATGTAACAACTCCATCCTTATACATTGATTACTTTTGTTAAACAGTTACTTCTTTCATCTGAGGCTTTGACCTTGAGAGATACTTGTACATTCCAAAACAAGATCATATCTCACTGCTTAGTCTTCCCATGCCACCCAGGCTGAGCTCTGTAAAATGCCCTTAGTCATTAGTCATTGAAGCTCAAGCTTGTATTAGTGCCATAGCAATGCATTCATATGACACAAGCAAGATGTAGTCTGTTTAGTGTTGTTACCTAGGAGTCCACAAGAAACACAAGACTATATGGTGCAGGAGGACCACAGTGGCTAGGATCAGGCAATTCAGGTGGACAAGGTAAACGACGGGAGCAGGACCACCAGCCAGAATTAGGGTGAGGAGGATGAAAACAGCCAGTACCAGGAGCCTGTAAAACAGGAGAACCAAGATCCAGAGGACCAGGGGCCTTAGTACCTGGGTATGGTGACCAAAATGACCAGGTTTGGTTAGCCCAGGACCAAGTAGGACTAAGGGCCCGATTACAAGTTTGGTGGTCAGATCACCAGTCTGTTGCAGCAGCAGTCCCAAGTACATCACGGAGTTGGTGGTCTCTTGCACACCCAATTACAAAGCATGCAGTCTGAAATCCCAACCCCGAGACAGGGATTGGCCCATCAGTGAAGCGGCGGACTGCAATATTGGCCATCAGTGCAGCATGTTCCAACCGACCAGATTACAAAAACGAAGTGACACTGGCAGTCCATGGTGAACCACCCCAGTACACCCACAGCATTGCACCAGAACAGTGGCCAATGCAGGTAGACAAATATAACACACCAGATGACCAACATCAAAGTGGAAACACCTGGCAATCACACTATAAAACATACCCCATTCCAGACCACGATCCTTTGCCACTCCTCTGCAGCACAGCCATTTTGACAGCGAATCTTATTGCAAAAAGGCAGGCCTTTTTTTTTAGTCCCATCTCGTTTATTTCTCACCCCACAACATGCCAGAACCCTCTTTGTATAAACCTTTTGTGTAGATTATTCACTTCTATTGTTGCACTGTCACTCTATCCTGGGGACCTCTCACAGCCCAAAAACCAACGTTTTTCTGAGGCAGAGTTGAGAGTCATGGTGGATGAAACCATAACAGTAGAGCCACAATTGTTTGGAGCCCTAGTCCTACATATAGTTTTCAGTCAGAAAAGGGAAATGTGGTTCAGAATAGTAGATAGGGGAACATGCATTCTCTGTCCTCCAAGCAACACATGGTGTCCAATAGGACTGGGGGTGGCCCTCCCAGCAACCCCATCAGACGATTGCTGTGGGAGGAGAAGGTCTTAAAATAAATTACTTGTGAGGTGACTTAATATTCAGTATACAGCATCTCAACAGTTAAAGGTAAATAATAAAAAGAGTAAATAACCTCAGTTTACATATAAAGCAGCAAATGGAGGATAAGTTCAATAATAGTGATGAGTGACTGGGGGAAAAATGACTGTTATGAGTCCACTGGGAACTTACCTCAGGGCAGGTGACCGGTAGGCAAAATTACTATTCATACTCCTCTGGGTACTTACCACAGGGCAGGTTCTGGACGGTTGACTGGGGGGCAAAATTACTATTTTTACTCTGCTGGGTACTCACCTCAGGGAAGGTGCTGGACAGTGACTGGGGAGGCAAAATTACTATTTTTACTCCGCTGGGTACTTACCTCAGGACAGGTGCTGAACAGTGACTGGGAACTAAATTACTATTCTCACATTATCAGATACTTACCTCAGGGCAAGTGATGAACAGTGATCAGGGACCAAAATGAGAATTCTCACACTGCGGGGTACTTACCTCAGGGCATGTGCTCGACAGTAACTGGGACCAAAATTACTATTCCTACTCTGCCGGGCACTTACCTCAGGGCAGATGCTGGACAGTGACTGGAAGGCAAAATTACTATTCTCACTCTGCTGGGTTCTTGCCTCTGGGCAGGTGCTGGACAGTGACTGGGGGGCAAAATTACTATTTCTACTCTGCCCGGTACTTACCGCAGGGCATCTAAGGGACAGTGACTGGGAGGCAAAATTACTATTCTTACTCCACTGAGGACTTACCTCAGGACAGGTGATGGACAGTGACTGGTGGATAAAATTACTATTCCTACTCCACCGGGTAGTTACCTCTGAGGCAGGTTCTGTAGAGTGACTGATGCTTCGGGTGACAAAGAATATAGAGAAAAGCAGTACTAATTCTTATTAATTTATATTAACACTTACAGAGCTTTCTATGCAAAGAAACCTTTTATACTACAAGGAAAGTGTATAGGTAAAAATAATATTTTTAGAAATAAAAGGGACAAGCAATGATTTCCAATCTCATGCATTAACATTGCATTTCTCTCTTGTCATGTAATAATGTAACATATCCAGTACTATTGGTTGCTTTATCTTGCAGTTCTCAACAGAAAGAATCAAATACCCCATACATCAGAGAAACCAAGTAGCACATCAATCTCGGGTAATTAAATCAAGAATTGAAATTCAAGACCTCAAACTGCAAAGTAAAAACACCACAAAATAAAAAAAAGTACAACAGAAAATGTATTTTTGCAACTGGGTTTTCAACTGTCCCCATTTCTCTACAGACTACAAAAATATAATAAGTAAATCTTTTTTCTCAACATGGAACAAAATGCAAGTATGCCTACTCTGCGGGTACTTACCTCGGGGCAAGTGCTGGACAGTGATGGGGGAGCAAAATTACTATTCTTACTTCACTGGGTACTTACCACATGGCAGGTGCTGGAGAGTGACTGGTGGGGTAAAATTACTACCCTTGCTCCACCGAGTACTTGCTTCAGGGCAGGAGCTGGACAGTGACTTGGTGCAAAATTACTATTCTCACTCCACCATATACTTATCTCTGAGGCAGCAGCTTTACAGTGACTGAGGAGCTAAATTACTATTCTCACTCCACCAGGTACTTACCTACCGGCAGGTGCTGGACAGTGATTGGGGGGTTAAAATTACTATTCTTACTCCACAGGGAATTTCCATCAGGGCAGGTGCTGGACAGTGACTGGGGGGCAAAATTACTATTCTCGCTCCGCCAGATACTTATCTCAGAGGCAGGTGCTGGACAGTGACTGAGGGGCTAAATTATCATTCTCACTCGGTCAGGTATGTATCTCAGGGCAGGTGTTAGACAGAGAATGGGGTACACAATTACTACCCTTATTTCACCAGGTACTTACCTCAGGGTAGGTAATTACTATTCTTACTCCACCGGGCAGTTACCTCACGGCAGGTGCTGGACAGTAAATCTGGTGCAAAATTACAATTCCTCTTCCGGCACTTACTTCTGGACAGGTTGTGGACAGTGACTAAAGTACAAAAGTACTACTCTCACTCCACCATGCACATTCCTTAGGGCAGTTGCTGGACAGTGGCTGGGGGGCAAAATTATTAATCTGACTCCACTAGCTACTTACCTCAGGGCAGGTGGTGTAAAGTGACTGGGGAGTTAAATTACTATTCTCACTCTGCTAGGTACTTACCTCAGGAAGGGTGTTCAACAGTGACTGGGGGCAAAATGACTATTCCACTCTGACAGGTACCTACCTCAGGGCAGGTGCTGGACAGTGACTGGGGAGCAACATTGTATTCTTACTTCTCTGGGTTCTTGCCTCTGGGCAGGTGCTGGACAGTTAAAATACTCACTCTGCCAGGTACTCTCCTCAGGGCAGGTGCTGGACAGTGAATGGGGAGCAAAATTACTAATCTTACTTCATCAGGTACTTACCTCAGGGCAGGTGCTGGACAGCAAATGTGATGCAAAATTACTATTCCTTCTCCAGCACATACTTACCTCAGAGCAGGTTGCAGACAGTCGCTCAAGAGCAACATTACTTCTCTCACTCCACCAGGTACATTCCTCAGGGCAGGTGCTGGACAGTGACTCTGCCAGGAACGTTCCTCAGGGCAGCTTGTGGACAGTGATTGGGGGCAAAATAACTATTCCTAGTCTGCCAGGTACTTACCTCACAGAAGGTGCTGTACAGTGACTGATGATTCAATCTACTAAGAATGTACTGAAACAGTACTAATTCTTATTATTTTGAATTGACCCTTACAGATCTTATTATGCAAAAAAACTATTGAACCCAAAGATCCAATCAAATCTCACAACAAAGCTTCTATACTGTAGAGAAAGTGCATAGAAAAAAAGAATGATTTTGGAAACAAAATGACCAACCAACAATTCCGAATCTTGTGCATTGACATTGCATTTCTCCCTTGTAATGTAGAAATGTAACGTATCCAGCAATGTGGGTTCTTTCATCTTGCAGTTTCCAAAAAGAAACAAATGCCCCATACATCAGAGAAACCACATAGCACATCAATCTCAAGTAACTGAAACAAAAATAAAAATTTGAGTCCTCAAACTACAGAGTGAAAACACAACCAAATAAAATAACACAACTTCAAATGTATTTTTGCAACAGGTTTTTTCAACTGTTCCCTTTCTCCACAGGCTAGACAAATATAATATGTAAATCTATTTTTCTCCACATGCAACAAGACGCAAATGATCACTTCAAAAAACGTAATACAACGAATAAGTAAAAAAATAAATATCTTTTCTTTAACAGAATTACTAACAATAGCGTCACAATGTTAGATCTCGAACAGGAAATAAGCTTATTAAATATGGTGGCTATCTCTATTGTAAAGAGAGATTGAGTACACCCCGGAGTCATTGGAGGTGTGTGCAATTATTCTGCACAGGCAGAGCGGTTACTCTGGAAGATACCGTTGTTAGGACAACAGAGCATAACCACTCTGCCTCTGCAATGGAAAAAGAAGTACGTGCAAATGTAAAACAAATTAAAATTCTTGCATCCACCTCCAATGAACCCTGTGGATCACTGTTAAGAGAGGTAGCACAAAACATTCCTGCACATGTTGCTAGTAGCATGCCCTCCATACCCAACCTTCAAAGAACGATCTAGAGAAAAAAACTGGCAAGTAATCTCCACCGAGTAACACCCCAAACCTTGCCTCATGTATGATAACGAAACCCCTCAAAAAAGAATTTACATTTTTACTACTAACCATAACCTAGTTATCCTAGAGAATAGTCCAGTTTGGATGATGGATGGCACTTTTAAATCAACCCTCCACCCATTTACCCAAATTTATACTATTCATGCCAACAAAAGTAATACAACTATCCCACTAGTGTACGCCTTACTCCCTGAAAAACATTCCTCAACTTACACAGAGTTTTTAACTGTAACAAAAGAAAAAAACATGAATAAATGTCCTAGAAAAGTACAACTTGATTTTGAATTGACAATGATTAACACAATAACCAAATTATACCCAGATACCCACATTCGAGGATGCTTCTTTCACTTTTCTCAGGCATATTGGTATAAAATTCAGAAGTCAGCCTTGGTTGAGGAATATTTGTCAAGCAGGAAACTTCAATTGGAATTAAGAAAATTAACTATGTTATATGTTGTACCACCTGACAGAGTAGATGAATTCTACACTGCAGCTACAGAATCTGAATTTGTTATACAAAACGAAGATAAATTGGCACAACTACTAAATTACCTTGAAGAAACATGGATCGGGCACCTAAGCAGGCCGAGACACAGGAGGAAGGCAAGATTTCACATTGAATGGTGGAACTGCTACACAATATGTTAAGAAGGTAGTGCAAAAACTACGATGCCATTAAGGGATGGCACAATTCCTTTAACAAATCTATTAGCAAACATCATCCTAACCTGTCCCATTTCATGGAAATTTTGAAAAAGGAACAAAGTTTCAAGGAAATGAGGCTTGGCAATCACTGTCAGGTAGCCTAAAACCAAAAGTATAAAAAAAAAGCAAAGATATGACAGAAAGGCTATTAGAAAAAATGCAACAATTTGCATTGATGGTACCTCTAGACTTCCTTGACAGACTTGTTTACATACTAAGGGGCAGATTTATGAAAAGTGGTGCTGCATCAAGTGCAGCGCCACTTTCCCTGCGCCCCTTAGCACCCCCCTACCACCACCATGTGTGCGCTGTATTTAAAATACGGCGCACCATGGTGCAGGGTAGGGGGCAATAGTGCCATAATTCATGACGCTGTTGATGTACTCTGCAGGAGTAGCGCCAATATATTGGCTCTACTCCTGCAGAGTACATAGGGTCCCATTCTAAAGAATGAAAGGGCCCTTTTACCGCTTGCTCTTGAGCAGGCATTAAAAGAGCAGTAAAAATGGTGCAAGGAAATCTCATAGATTTCCTTGCACCATTTTTCCGGCTCCCCAAACTGAGGAATGCCCCCTTTGCATACTTTATGTCTGATGCAGGCATAATGTAGCGCAAAGGGTTACATGGTGGTGCAATGCATGCATTGCGCCACCCTGTTAATAGGACATGGGGATTTTGGCCTTGTTGGGCCACATTAACATCAGAATAAATGTCGTTAATGTGGCGCAAGGTGGGGCTAGGGTCCTATAAATATGCCCCTAACTTTCTAACCCTTACTAAACACTACCTGTATTACTTGCCAGTTTCGAAATCTTATATCAATTCAATTGATATTTTTGCAATTTTTTTTTACTAAAAAAGAAATGTAAGAATCCTACCTGGAGCTATCTTATTTTTTTTCAATCCGTGGTGACATTTTAAGTCCACATGTCACCATGAGTTTCATCAGTCCAAAGTATCCAGTCCTAAAATGGAAATTGAAAAATGTAAGAATGCTATCAGGCAAAAAACCCACAAATCTTCAGAAAGCATTTTTTTCATCAAGCCCATTAACAGATTTAGAGATAAAAAAATAAAAATGCAAGTATATTATAAATATTATTTTCAAGAAAAGTACTTATCTTCTAAATTCCACTATTCCCTCATTGCAGGAAAAAATGTGTGTTTCACACAATTTAGAAAAGTATCCTATCTGTGTGTGTTTCACACAATTTAGAAAAGTATCCTATCTGTGTGAAAAATGGTGATTACATTTATTTTGAGTATAACCCACCCAAAAGAAACCATGATAGGCAACCACTTACAGCATATATGTAGAAAACTTACTCCTCCAAAAAAGAAAATATCAAAATAAATAACTGACATATGCTTCCTCCTTAATATCGATGTACCCATTTTAATTTATGAAATATATGCAACGTAATCAAAACAGCAGAAAGAAATGGCTTTAAAGGAAAAACGAACTTCATAGCCATGAAAGGTTGATGAGGTATTTTTCTAGCTTCTTAAAATAAAACACCATCCTCATACTAACTCGACTGAAAACCTTTTCATAATTAACTTTTTTTTACAGATTTTTTTTTAAATGGTGATATTTTATGTTTAAAAGCAACATTTTAAACTCATCCAAAACACAACTTACCTGATGCAGGCATGTGAAAACAACATGTTAAGGAATGAAAACATGCTTAAAATGAAACAAAACAGTAATATTAACATTACTTACTGTTAGAAATGGGGTCATTGGTTGGCAGTCAGTCTACCCCCTGTCCAAGCAAGGACCCTCACTCTAGTCAGGGTAAGTCACACACAATCCAAATTATCCTGTGCCCACCCTCTGGTAGCTTGGCACTGCGCAGTCAGGCTTAAAGTAGAAGGCAATGTGTAAAGTATTTGTGCAATAAATCATACAATAACACAATATAGCACCACAAAAATACACCACACAGTGTTTAAAAAAATCTCTAATATTTATTTGATGAGATGCAGGTCAAAACGATTAAAATGCAATAAGTATGTCTTGAGATATCCCTGTAAAAGTGATATAAAGTGTCTTGTATTCTTTTAAAAGCAATCAAAGTCTCTTTCAAGCACAAAGTACCTGGTTCAAATGCTAAATCTCTGCAAAGAACCGCAGAGGAAGAGATGCGTGGAAACAAAGGGGTGTGCGTCGATTTCTCAGGCCACACACAGCGATGCGTTGTTTAGTTTTCAAGCATGGACGGCTGTGCGTCAATTTCTTGTGCTTGGTCATGGATACTCTTCGGGTTGCGGGATTTTCAGACACCCTGGGAATGATGCGTGGATTTCCTGCGCAGGATGAAGTCACAGGAGCTGTGTCGATTCGGTGGGCATTGCGTCTAATTTTCTACAGCACGGCAGTCGCTGCGTCGATTCCTCCCTGGAAGTCGGGCTCTGTCGTTCCGGCTCGGCTGTGCGTTGATCCGGTGGGCCATCTGTCGAATTTCTGGTCACTACGCTTTGCTGCGTCGATCATCTACATGCGAAGTCGGGCTTCGACGTGCTGTGAATTTTTCACTGCGGTGCACTGTGCATCGTTTCTGGCAGGCTGAGCATCAAATTCCGCCATACAAGGAGTCCTTCTTGCAGAGATGAAGTCTTTTTGTTCCTGAGACTTCAAGGAACAGGAGGCAAGCTCTATCCAAGCCCTCAGAGAACACTTCTTCACCACAGCCAGAGAGCAGCAAGGCAGCAGGGCAACAGCAAGGCAGCAATCCTTCACAGAAAGCAGACAGGTGAGCCTTTGAACAGCCAGGCAGGTCTTCTTGGTAGGATGCAGGTTCTGGTTCTGGTTCAGGTTATCTTCTCCAGGAAGTGTCTGAGTTGGTAGGGGCAGAGGCCCTGTTTAAATACCCAAATGTGCCTTTGAAGTGGTTGAGAATTCAAAGAGTTGCTTAGACATGCACAATGTCCACTTTCAGTTCAATCCTGTCTCCCAGGGTCCCAGTAGGGGGTGTGGCAGTCCTTTGTGTGAGGGCAGGCTATTGTCCTTTGACATGCAAGTGTCAGGCCCTCCACCCTCCCGGGCCAGGAAGACCCATTTAAAATGCAGATATATGCAAGTGAGGCTGAGTATCCTGTGTTTGGGGTGTGTCTGAATGAATGTACAAGGGAGCTGTCAACTAAACCCAGCCAGACGTGGATTGTAAGGCACAGAACTATTTAAGTGCAGAGAAATGCTCACTTTCTAAAAGTGGCATTTCTAAAATAGTAATATTAAATCCAACTTCACTAGTCAGCAGGATTTTGTATCACCATTCTGGCCATACTAAATATGGCCTTCCTACTCCTTCCAGATCAGCAGCTACCAATCAAACTATATATGCGGGCAGCACCAATGTTAGCCTCTGAAGGGAGCAGGCCTCACAGCAGTGTAAAAACTTATTTAGGAGTTTTACACTACCAGGACATGTAAACTACACAGGTACATGTCCTGCCTTTTGCCTACACAGCACCCTGTCCTTGGGATACCTAGGACAAACCTTAGGGCTGACTTAGGGCTGACTTATATGTAGAAAAAAAAGAGTTTTAGGCTTGGCAAGTACTTTTAAATGCCAGTGGCAGTGAAACTGCACACACAGTGCTTGTAATGGCAGGCCTGAGACAAGGTTAAGGGGCTACTTATGTGGGTGGCACAATCCCTGCTGCAGACCCACTAGTAGCATTTAATCTACAGGCCCTGGGCACATATAGTGTACTTTACTAGGGACTTATAAGTAAATTAAATACTCCAATTGGGTATGATCCAATGCTACAATGTTTAAAGGGAGAGAGCATATATGTACTTTAACACTGGTTAGCAGTGGTAATGTGTGCAGAGTCTTAAATCCAGCAAAAACAGTATCTAAAAAGTGGAGTGGAGGGAGACAGGCAAAAAGTTAGGGGTGACCACCCTAAGGCTGACCGATCTAACACTTACCATATTACTACGTCCCACATTTTCCATTAAAATAGAGATAGCCAACTATTTACTATAAATTATCTAGACATTGCATCCCGTTCCTAAAGGTGGGCATTACAGGATTTAAAGAAAAATGAAATTAGTAAACTGTAATAATAAATTGTAAATACTTCCATGGTATTTAAAAATTACTTCTAAAGTATTTAAATTGTTATCTGAGTATTAAAAAACTCCCTCACCCACAATCCATGAATCCTTTGCATCCCATCCTTAAAGGAGGGTGTCACATGATTTTCTTTAAAAAGCAAATCAGCAAAATCTTAAAAATACTTTTAAAATACTTTTCTGCCACTTAAAAATTAATAATCAAGAACTAACATTAGCAGTTGAGTTTTGAAACAGTTCTCCACCCATAAGCCCTGTAACTCTATCATCCTGCCCCTAAATGAGGATGTTACAGTTTTTTTTGTTTACATTAATTCCTAAAACAATTTAAATTGATTCAAAATACTTATTTAACTTTTTAAAATTCCTACTCAAGTATTAAAATCAATACCTGAGTATTAATGCACTTCCTCTCCCATAACCCCTGTATACCTTGCATCCCACCCCTAAAAGAAAGCATACCATATATTTTACAAAAAATTAATTTCTTACAATTCTAAATTTAAAATGAAATACATTTGTGAATTTAATAAATTAATACTTAGGTATTAAAAAAATACCTTTGCAGTAATAAAATTCCCCTCCCATTACGCTTCCATACTATAAAAAAAAAGTATATATATATATATATAGATAGATATATATATAGATAAATAGATATACAGATAGATATAGAAGCACTTACATTTTTTTTAAAATAAGGCACACAAACACACATATATATATATATATATATATATATATATATATATATATATATATGTAACACGATACCTTGAAAATCATTGCGGTAACCAGCACTCCGCGATTGGCAAACCAAAGGTTTTATTTACACAAAACAGGAACGCGTTTCGGCGTGACCGTCTTTATCAACCTGCAGGCCACCATTTTGGCCCCCTTTATATACCCTATGTGTTTGGCTGAACTTAGTTCACTTAAAGCGACATCATGCATTGAAATCTAATATGTGACTCTAATGTCGAATACATCATAAATGAATAGATACATGATTCCATAAATCTTGGAAACACATTATATGAATGCCAAAAAATGAACAGTGTCTAAATGAAATATTAATCATCAATTAAAACTGGATGAGAAAAATCCTACGGAAATCTACAAAATGTCAAATCGTGACTCTTAAGCTCTGAATTATTTTGAAAAAAAAAAAATATATATATATATATATATATATATATATATATATGTGACCATGTGAAATATATGGTTCATACTGAGACATCTAATGGATCTATCTCAACATCCTCAACGTATGGCAAACCGAACAGTACTACCATAGTCAAGTATCCGTAAACCAGGAAACATAATGTTATAGAGTGTTTAGTATTACAAAAATAATTCCGGGCTTTTCCCATCACCAGATGCAAACCACTGTTGAATAATGAAAATAAATAAACATCTTAGCTCAAATGTATATATAACTCTTCACTTGAATTTAACCCCATTGGTTCTCTTAAATCTAATGCCAATATGTATCTGGATTCTAACTTTCTCAAATGTTTCTCCCTATCACCTCCACGTATGTCCTTTCTTATCCCATCAATTACACTGTATTTAACCTCTTCTACACGTCCACCATGGAACTCATGCATATGGCGGGCAACCGGGTAAGTCTCATCTTTGTTGACTATTGCCCTAAGATGTTGTAAAATCCTTTTATGTACTTGAAGTTTGGTACTACCTACGTATAACTTAGGATAAATGCATTTCAAAATGTAAATTACATATTCACTCTTGCAGTCATATCTGCCTTTGATGGTATGTATTGTTCTATGTGCTTGCCTAATGGTTGTGATATTTTCCCCATTTTTGCACGCCTTACATTTAATACATTTATAGAATCCATCTTGTAACTTTAACCAGACCGTTTTAGAAATTTTGCTGTGTCTCACATCACTTTTGACCAAAATATCTCTCATCGATGTCCCCTTCCTGTATGTTATAACTGGCCTGTTTTTTAATCCTGTATCTATAACGGGATCACTTTTAAGCATATGCCAATGATCCTGTAATAGCTTTCTTACGGATTCATGAGCAGTGTTAAAGGTGGTTTTAAACCTTACATTTCCCGTGTCATTATGTTTGGCATTTTTCTTTGTACCCGAAGAATTACCTTTCCTGTCTATGGTAAACAACAATTGGTTCCTGGTACGGGATTTGACTCTTGTCATACTGTTTTCTAAAATCTCATTAGAATATCCCCTCTGTCTTAATCTCTCTATCATATTTTTCTGGACATTTAAGTATTCTTGTTCTTTGCTACAGATCCTTTTAGCTCTCAGTAACTCTCCAAATGGGATATTGTTTTTCAGTGACTGTGGATGATCACTTCGGGCATGTAAAGTACTATTGTGAGCTGTGGCCTACCTAAATAGTGTGGTTTCAATTTTGTTATCTACAACGTTCACTCTAATGTCTAGGAATTAATTCGATTGTTGATCAATTTTGCCTGTGAATCTCTGATTACATTCATTGATGTTGATTTCTTTAATGAAATTGTTGGCAGTATTTGAGTCTCCTTTCCAAATTATAAAAATATCATCAATGTACCTGAGCCACATAATAATATTGTCGCTCCATTTTTCCAACAGGACGTTATTTAAAATCTGTTCCTCCCACCAACCCATAAATAAGTTGGCATAACTGGGAGCAAAGCATGTGCCCATCGCAGTACCACATACCTGCTCGAATATCTCATTGTTAAAATAAAACATATTATGTTGTAAACACCATTGTATCATTTTTAACAACATTTTACTGTGATGATAAAAGTTAATGGATCTCTTTCTTAGAAAATACTCAACTGCCTGCACTCCCAGATTATGTGGGATGCTTGTGTATAATGCTGTTACATCTAATGTCATCAAAAGAAATTCACTTTCCCAGCTTACATCAAAAATCATTCTCAAAAAGTCACTGCTGTCCTGTAAGTAAGATGATAAATTTTGGACTAACGGTTGTAAGTACGCATCTATGTAGTGAGATACAAATTCGAACAAACTCCCTTTTATAGACACTATAGGTCTCCCTGGTGGTTTAAGAACATTTTTATGAATCTTTGGTATCAAATAAAATACAGGTAATTTAGGGAAATCCACTTTGAGAAACCTATGTTCTTGCTCACTTATAAGACCTCTGTCTCTCCATTGTGCTAGTTCTAAATTAAATTGTGCTTTTATATTCACCACATGCTCCAAATCAATTCTTTTGTAACATTTTATGTCATTCAACTGTTTATAAGCCTCTTCCATGTATTGTTGTATAGACCAACTTACAATATTTCCTCCTTTGTCAGAGCTCCTCACCACAATTTCTGGACTGTTGGACAATTTCTTCAATGTCTTATAGTACCCACTGTTCTGCGTTTTTGCTTTATTCGATGACTGAGCCCGTAAGACCTTAAAACCTTTGATTAGAGTGTCTGAAAATTGATCGATCATATCTCCGCTGTACGCTGGAATAGTTCTAGACTTGGGCTTCAATCCAGATGTCCCTTCTTTATCCAGGCACACACCCTCTAATTCCAGTCTGCCAATTAATTGTTCTTCATCTATTTCCTCCGTTGAACTGTCTTCTAATTCCCATAAATCTTTCATTAGCATCGCATCTTCAATTAGTAAATTTTGATTGGTTTGCCTCTCTGTGTCTGTGCTTGCCCCTTCACTACTCACTCCCTGTAATGATGTCCTTTTGTTTTTGGCTGTGTGGATTTTCAACAGTTTAAATTTCCATATAAATAAAAACAAATCAATACGGCTTTGCACATAATCAAAATCATCAGGCTGGCAGTACGAGAGGCCTAATGACACATTTTTTTGTCCTCTTCATCTAATATGATATTGGATAGATAAACCACCATTTTGTCATCCGTCAGTACCGTTTGTTGCTTCTAGTCGTCTTTCCTCCTTCGTCGGACTGAGTTTCTTTTGCCCCCTCGTCTCTTCTGCCTCTTCCTCTTGGTCTGATTCCTCCTCTACAGGGTCTGTGGTTTGTTCTTCGATCTTTCCTTAAAAAATCAAACTCATCTTGTAATGAAGTGTGAGACTTGAACCGTGACGATTCTTCAAAGTCAGTATCAGAACTCTCACTCATCCCCACATTGGATGTCTTCCTCTCTGTGCTGTAAATTCTACTGACTGACTCCTTCCCTTTTTGTTGTCTCCAATAATCGAATTTCTTTGCAAATGTGTATATTTGTCCTGTTTCATAGTCAAATGTGTCTCTATTGAATTTGCGTGACTTTTTTGCAATGATTTCCTCCTCAATATTGGCTAATCGTTTATCCATGGCATTGTACAATGATTCAACTAACTTTTTGTCAGAAAACGCCTCAATTTGTTTTGTGATATTGTCAATTTTCTCTGTAACTGTTTCTCTCTCAATTTGGGCATATTTAATCAATATTTTCATCATTCCTGCCAAACTGGCTGCATTATGGGCTGCCCATTCTTTTAGCAGATCAGGGTTAGGATCATCATAGGTAGGCATGATAGAAATCCTTAGGCCTCTGGGTACTCTGTCTACTTCCAAGTACTTGTTCAGAGATTCACACTCCCACCATTTGTTTAACTATTTCTTTTTTAATAGCTCTAGTTCTCTGAATGTACCATAAACATCCAAATTTCCTCCCGTGGGTTCCTCCCTGGTTGTTTGATTCTTTTCACTCGTGGTAGCTTTGCCGAAAACTAATTCTGCTCTCATTTTTCTGTTTGTTAGCCATCTTGTTGGTCTTGGCATGTAAAAGCAATGTTGCCAGTTCTGTATGAACCTCTGTATCAACTGTCTGCTCCTGTTGAGACATTTCTCATTAAGTGCTTGATGGTGATAGAGCGTAAAACTTCAAGGCCACAAGTATCAATAAACTTTAGTTAAATCGTTTAGTTCAGTTAATGTTCCATACGATCTTAATCTCGATTCAAATGTATGCCCGGCATGCTATTGTATGCGAATACAATGTTGCTAGTTCTCCGTGTTCGGAAATGTCTGTAATCTTATAGTTGAACCATTTACGTGCCGTTCAGCTTTCACATGGCGTTGTAGTCTATTCAGATAATGGCGCGCATAGCGGAAGCTGCTTTCGTCTCAGTCAATACACGGGTGTGCTCGGTTTAATTGCCTGTATGAATACTATGTAACCAGTTCTTTGTGAACAAATGAATCGGCAATCTTGATCTTTACTGATTAACGCGCCATTACTCTTGCATGGCACTTGTTGTCAGTTCAAAAATCCGCACGACATATGGCTTACTATCATTAAAATGATCTTAAATGTACATGCAATGTTGCCAGTTTTCCGTGAACTCTTGTAAACGAAATCTTCCTTTGCCAATCGTGCACCGTGCAGTTTTAGCAAACACTTGCATAAATACGAATACGACGTTTGGCTCCACTTGTATTGACAATAGAGAATCGAACAACGCTTACCGTTCACGGCCATTGTCGGCTTCGGCGTCCTCCGACTCCGCGCAGACTTTCCCCTGAAACCGGTATGGTGTTCTTTTTGATGTCAGTATCAACTGCGGGGGCGGAGAGGTAAATGAATCAACACTTCGTTTGGCAATTCCCTCTCTGCACCTGAACGCCAAAGGTGCTGGAATGGGACGCGCGCCACCGCGTCTTACATGAAACAGTATCACTAGAGTCAAATCCCGTACCAGGGACCAATTGTTGTTTACCATAGACAGGAAAGGTAATTCTTCGGGTACAAAGAAAAATGCCAAACATAATGACACGGGAAATGTAAGGTTTATAACCACCTTTAACACTGCTCATGAATCCGTACGAAAGCTATTATAGAAACATTGGCATATGCTTAAAAGTGATCCCGTTATAGGTATATATATATATATATATATATATATATATATATATATATATATATATGTATATAAATAAATCGTAAAACATTTAACATCAATATATCCATATAAAAACCATATATATGTACATATATATATATATATATATATATATATATATATCAATTAAAGCAATTTCCTCAATCCAGGAAAAGGAATCCGGACACCATGGCAATGCAATCTTATTTTTTATTAATCAAATAAGATTGCATTGCCATGGTGTCCGGATTCCTTTTCCTGGATTGAGGAAATTGCTTTAATTGAGATTATTTGGGTTCCTGGGATCCGCATCGGACCGCTCAAGAATCCGCCTCGGCGTTTCGCCAGGACAGTGTTTGTTTGTTTGGATATATATATATACATATATACACACACACATTTATATTAATCTATATATATAAATATATATATATATATAAACACACATATACATTAATCTATATCTATATATAAATACATATACACATTTTTGTGTGGCATTAAAGACTCACATTAGCAAGCCATGGTGTAGGACGCTGACCTGGCTTATAGTGGGTACCTTGTGGTACTTACACCTTGTGCCAGGTCCAGTAATTCCTTATTAGTAGATTAGAGGTGTTCTAGCAGCTTAGGCTGATAGAGGTAGCTATAGCAGAGCAGCTTAGGCTGAATTAGGAGACATGCAAAGCTCCTACTATACCACTTATATCACTTACCACTATATCACAAGAACACACAATACTCAGAGTTACTAAAAATAAAGGTACTTTATTTTAGTGACAATATGCGAAAAGTATCTCAGAGGATATACTCCCTTAGGAGGTAAGTAATATATGCAAAATATACACACACAAACCAAAATCAGGTAAGTAACAGTTAGAAAAGTGGTGCAAACAATGTAGAACACAATAGAATGCAATAGGGAGAAATAGGCCTAGGGGCAACACAAACCATATACCCCAAAAGTGGAATGCGAACCACGAATGGACCCCAGGCCTAGTGTAGCGTGTAGAGGGTCGCTGGGAGTGTAGGAAAACACTAAGGGTGTCCAAGATACCCCACCCCAAGACCCTGAAAAGTAGGAGTAAAGTTACCCTACTACCACAGAAAGACAGTAAAGTCGAGATAGGGGATTCTGCAAGGACAACTGACTGCAAAGCACTGAAGATGGATTCCCGGACCGGTTGACCTGTAAAGGAAGGTGACCAAGTCCAAGAGTCACGCAAGTGTCTGGGGGGGGCAGGAGCCCACTAAATACCGGATGAAGGTGCAAAAGGGCTGCCTCCGGGTGGAAGAAGCTGAAGATTCTGCAACAACGGAAGGTGTCAGGAGCTTCTCCTTTGGTCAGAAGATGTCCCACGGCGTTCTGGAGGAAGCAGAGTTGTTCCACGCAGAAAGACTGCAAACAAGCCTTGCTAGCTGCAAGAGTCGCAGTTGAGGATTCTGGGTGCTGCCAGGGCCCAGGAAGGACCAGCAGGTTGCCCCTTGGAGGAGGAGACAGACTGGGTACTCAGCAACACGGGGAGCCCACGCAGAAGCAGGCAGCACCCGCAGAAGTACCTGAACAGGCAATTAGAAGATCTGAGGATGACGGTCAACTCAGAACAACAGAAGAGGGTACCACAATGTCGGAGTCCAACTCAGCGAGTTGGGCAATGCAGGACGGAGTGCTGGGGACCTGGGCTAGGCTGTGCACAAAGGAAGTCTTGCAAAAGTGTACAGAAGCCTGAGCAGCTGCAGTTCACGCAGCACACAGGATTACTGTCTGGCGTGGGGAGGCAAGGACTTACCTCCACCAAATGTGGAAAGAAGGGCCACTGAACTGTCGGGGACACTTGGATCCAGCTCCTGTATTCCGGGGACCACGCTCGTCAGGATGAGAGGGGACCCGGAGGACCGGTGATGCCGAAGTCTGGTGCCTGCATTGGCAGGGGGAAGATTCTGTCGACCCACAGGAGATGTCTTCTTGGCAGGGTGAAGGCAGACAGCCCTCAGAGCATGCACCACCAGGAAACAGTCGAGAGAGCCGGCAGGATGAGGCACTACAATGTTGCTGGTAGTCTTCTTGCTACTTTGTTGCGGTTTTGCAGGCGTCCTGGAGCAGTCAGCGGTCGATCCTTGGCAGAAGTCGAAGAGGGAAGTGCAGAGGAACTCTGGTGAGCTCTTGCATTCATTATCTGGTGAGATGCCCACAGGAGAGACCCTAAATAGCCCACAGAGGAGGATTGGTTACAGAGAAAGGTAGGCACCTATCAGGAGGGGTCTCTGACGTCAGCTGCTGGCACTGGCCACTCAGAGCTGTCCATTCTGCCCTAACACCTTTGCATCCAAGATGGCAGAGGTCTGGGACACACTGGAGGAGCTCTAGGCACCTCCCCTATGAGGTGCTGGTCAGGGGAGTGGTCACTCCCCTTTCCTTTGTCCAGTTTCACGGCAGGGCAGGGCTGGGTGGATCCCTGAACCGGTGTAGACTGGCTAATGCAAGGAGGGCACCATCTGTGCCCTTCAAAGCATTTCCAGAGGCCAGGAGAGGCTACTCCTCTCAGGCCCTTAACACCTATTTCCAAAGGGAGAGGGTGTAACACCCTGTCTCAGAGGAAATCCTTTGTTCTGCCTTCCTGGGTCTGGGCTGCCCAGGCCCCGGGGGCAGAAACCTGTCTGAGGGGTTGGCAGCAGCAGTAGCTGCAAAGGAGACCCCGGAAAGTTAGGTTGCCATTACCATGGCTCTATACTGGAGACCCGGGGATGCATGGAATTTTCCCCCTAATACCAGAGTGGTATTGGGGTGACAATTCCATGATCCTAGACATGTTACATGGCCATGTTTGGAGTTACCATTGTGACGCTACATATAGGTATTGACCTATATGTAGTGCATGCGTGTGATGGTGTCCCCGCACTCACAAAGTCCGGGGAATTTGCTCTGAACAATGTGGGGGCATCTTGGCTAGTGCCTGGGTGCCCACACACTAAGTAACTTTGCACCTAACCATCATTAAGTGAGGGCTAGACATATAGGTGACTTATAAGTTACTTAAGTGCAGTGTAAAATGGCTGTGAAATAACGTGGACGTTATTTCACTCAGGCTGCAGTGGCAGTCCTGTGTGAGAATTGTCTGAGCTCCCTATGGGTGGCAAAAGAAATGCTGCAGCCCATAGGGATCTTCTGGAACCCCAATACCCTGGGTACCTAGGTACCATGTACTAGGGAATTATAAGGGTGTTCCAGTGTGCCAAAGAGAATTGGTAAAATTAGTCACTGGCCTGCAGTGACAATTTTAAAAGCAGAGACAGCATAAACACTGAGGTTCTGGTTAGCAGAGCCTCAGTGATACAGTTAGGCACCACACAGGAAACACATACAGGGCATACTTTATGAGCACTGGGGTCCTGGCTAGCAGGATCCCAGTGACACATAGGCAAAAACAAACATACATACAGTAAAAATGGGGGTAACATGCCAGGCAAGATGGTACTTTCCTACACATGGTGACTGGGACTTTCGTTGTTTCTTGACAGATTGCGATTGTTTGAAGCAAGACGACGAGTGGATTGAATGTAATAGGGGGTTGCAACCCTGTTCTGGTGACCAGTATAGGGAAAGGTGCAGAAGACATTGTGATGCGAAGGGTTAGTTAGCTTGAGCAGTGTAGATGAGCGTGATGCCTGCTGAAA
Source organism: Pleurodeles waltl (assembly GCF_031143425.1). Classification (NCBI taxonomy): domain Eukaryota; kingdom Metazoa; phylum Chordata; class Amphibia; order Caudata; family Salamandridae; genus Pleurodeles; species Pleurodeles waltl. The sequence continues at coordinate 1,055,812,966 of NC_090448.1, forward strand.
CCCCCAAACAACGTGGAAAAGTTCATGATATTATTTTCAAGCATGTTTGTCTAGGAGACTCCGTCTCAACCTTGAGAAAAAGAGTACAGGGAGAAGAAGGAATGAAAACAAGGCTGGGGAAGGGCAGAGCACCCAAGAGACAAGTGCTGATAACATAGCTAGAAAATGCCAGAAAGAGATAGAATCCAAGCTTTGTGTTATTTAAGCACTGAAGTGCGGGTGAGGGATTTGAAGCTCGCTGATGGGGTTGTGAAAGCTGCTATCTTCAGACCCAGTGCTGCCTCCCTGTTTGCTGTTCAGAGACCGTGATGCTTGAGAGGGAGAGAGGTCCAAGCGGGTGGTAGAGGGCTTCCCAGCATTTCGTGAACTAAGTTAAGTTCCACACAGGGGTGAAAGGCCTTTGTTTCTCTGCTCTATTATTATGATTTATTATTATGCTTGCACTGTGTTTATAATCTGAAGTATTCAGCTTGTTTATATTTTGTTTTCTGAACATCGTAGTGTGAGCTTGCTGCAGTAATTGAAACATGCATTTTGGTATGCAGTTAATCAAAGCTAATATGAAGTATTCAGCTTGTTTATATTTTGCTTTCTGAACATCGTAGTGTGAGCCTGCTGCAGTAATTGAAACATGCATTTTGGTGTGCAGTAAATCAAAGCTTATCTGAAGTATTCAACTCATTTATATTTTGCTTCCTGAACATCGTAGTGTGATGCATTTTGGTATACAGTTAATCAAAGCTTATATCTGTCAATGAACTCTTTGTTTATATATATATATATATATATATATATATATATATATATATATATATATATGCATAGATGTTCTTTGTAGTGTACTCATATATAAATAGATGCTTTTCATTGCGATTCTTATTCTACTATTGTTGACGTACTAAATGCATACATTTACCTGAAATTCTAGTAAAGCTAAATTGTATACATAGTTGGCGTGTGGTCCTTCATTGAGCGTCCTTATTGACTTATACCGAACAGGTGTCAACCAGTCACCTGGATAAGACACCTGGTCTGCCGCGTTGTGGCATCAGGACTAAGCAACTTTTTTATATTTGCATATATATATAAATAAGGCTACGGCTGAAACGCGTTGGGAGGAACACCATTTCATTTTTTTGAATATACTCTGGAACTATTCGTCTGGTGTCTTGATCTCTTGTCTGACTGGGTGAGAAAACTTGCAAATATATATATATATATATATATATATATTCACGTTTCAGTGTTTTTATGGTTTTTAAACTGTAGAGAGTGTGGTTCTAAAAATTCTGGACCCATGTAATTTACTTTGCCACAGCAGTACGATTTTAGTATCAAAAGACCGATAATGACTAGTACACTAAGCATGAGCATTTTCACTCAATTCCAGCAGCGTTTTCACCTCGAAATCGCCATTTTCATCCTGCACTCGTGGCTCCCATTTTATACATGGCAGCCATTTTTAAAAGTTGCCCTCACATAGGCTTATAATACAGTCAGATTTGATTCCAAGGACACGTACACCTTGATTGACTTTTCTCTGACCTGGGCAAGCTGGAACCATTGCCTCAGGCCAAACCTGTTTGGTCAGTCCCTCTCCCAGTGGCCGAATCAGATAGCATCAAGGCACACCATGCCATAAAACCCTTATTATCGCTCACACACCCTGCCTAATCTTGCTCACACCTGCACCTGCTCTTTTCTTCTTCTTACTTTACGAGGGGGAGGTGCCCGTTTTTCTTGGGGGTCCACACTCATCTGATGTAAAATACTAGGCCTTGCCGGGTAATTTATTATGGGTTGGATGACATGAAATATGAGGTTTCATCATGACACTGTTTTTTCCTTTGTAGTGAAAACATGTGAATGACCAACCAAAATGTCAAGAATGTTTGCCTGAAGCTTAAAAAAATGTATATAAGGAAACCTGACTTTGCATTGGAGAACAGTCTCCTGAGAACATACAAACCGTGCTGTTGTACTTCTAGGACGCTTGTTACTTGGCTGCAGCCAATAAATTTGATCTTTGACTTCACCTAGAAGACTCTGAGTTTCTGTGGTCTGAATCAGGAAAGTACCCGAGGTCTTTGGGTGTACCCTGGCACCGCTGGGTTACCGGATCAGTACCGGTTCTGAAAAACCCAGTACCTCAGTTGGCGCCCAACGTGGGGCGATACCAGCGGTACCGGTCCAAGCCTAAGGTCCGTGGGGAGCTTCGTGTGAAAATTCTGGAGGAAGGCCGCCACTTCATCGACCCCTGCATGTCGACGTGGTCCGAAAGTCTTTGCTGCAAGGTTCCCCGCTTCCCGACGGCTACGAAGGACTGCTGCCCTGGCTATCGCCCTGATTTGGACCCTTGATGTTTGGTAGAGCGAAACGATAAGACGAGTCTTCTGGTGACGTCATCGATATTTTCAGTTAAGTATAAGTGGAGCGTCTCCCAGTCCTTAGTTGGACACTTGGTTTGGTCCTTAGTTGGACATTTGGTTTGGTATCCCTTTGGGATCACTTTGATTTGGAACTTGCAAGTACCAAAGCCGAAGGACTCGTGTATTCACGAGACTATCGTAAACGATAATCCTTTGAAGTTTGAAGCTAGACTAGTGAGCGAAGATGCCTGGTCTTAGCAGACTTGGAAATTTGTTTTGTCTTGGTTGTAAAAGGGACTCCCGGTTGGAGGACTCATGTCCGGTTCCTCCGATTGGAACTCCAACCTATGAACTATATGTGAAGCACGGAGTAGGCCCCATCACGTTTAATAAAGTATGGGTCCGCTATTCTTTGAAATAATTGAGAAAAGTTTTTTTTTTTTATTGTAAATATGACTTACAACTAGGATCTGCAAACGGTTCTGTAAGTAAATTGCGACGGCGCTATTTATGAAAAATGGCTAAAGCGCGCTGTATTGTGTGTACTGAGTGTTTTCTGTTTATATCTGAAATGAGCTCAATGTGTGTTTGTGGGTCTTCTTGATGTTTACAGTTTGTTAAGTAAAATGTTGGTTAATTAATATTAAGTAGAAACTTAGAAAAAATCCAGAAATGAACCATGTGATGTGCTAACATAGCTATATGTTGCTCTTTAATTTATAGAATGAGCAATTGTGCACATATACAAAACTGCCGTTAAATGCTTAATAAATTAGAAAACGCATTCAATAGATATAAATAAGGCCCCAAAAAAAAACGAAATTATCTATTTTTGCAAAAAAATAAATAAATACATTTACAGCATTTTTCTTAGATGCATTGTATTAGATGTTCACAGGCAAACTTTTCAGCTGCAGTATATTTGATAGGAATGTTCAATTCAGCCAGCACTTTCCCAGTTAAACACGGGTGGAATTTTGCATAACCTTCCTTTTAAATGAAAGTGGCGCAAAAATGTGACGCATTTCAAGTTAGGCTTATGCGCTTAGGCTTGTGAGTTAATGTATCCCACATAATAGGCAAGGGATGCAGCTTGCTTTTATATGTGGAATTATCACAAAAAAAGAATTTTTTTTTTTTTTTTTTTTTTTTAAAGGAAAATTATTAATTATGGAAAAATTATTTAAAAAATAAGTGCCTTTCAAAATCGTTTTTTAATATTTATAAAGCTTAATACCTATACTATGACCTCCTAACATTAAAATTTAAGTTATGTTGCACCGCTAAAATGACATTTGTATGTGCAATTTTCCCTTGGCGCAGGAGCAAACAAGCTCATTTCTATAAAGTATAAGTTAATATTTTCAATGGATGACTCATGGATTGTGTAATAGACATTCTGGTCATGCATACAGTATTATGCAAGAAAATTGTAGGATATTGATTTTTTAATGCCTAAAATATCAAAGTCGATTTTGGGCAAAAGCACTGTTTAAACTGCATTTTCTTTCATTCAGAGTACTTTTTAAAGTGTCTCAGGCTTCAGTAAATGCATACATTTAGGTTTGATATATATTTGCAGGTTGTGCCTTCTTATGATTCAATGAGTCAATGTGCCAGTACAAAGGCTTGTTTTATTATCAAGGTTGAAGGTTCTAACTTCAGCTGGGCATACTGAGACGTTCATTCATTCAAGGTTGATGAAATATGTACCATTGCATGGGATTGCAACAAGCATTTATTCTAACTGGTATGTGTGTTATTAAGGTTTAGTGAATTATTCACAGTAAATGTAGTTTAATAATCTGGAAATAGAGATAATTTTTTTAGCGCCTAAAAAGGAAAAAAATTTTTTTTTAAATAGAGTGAATTATTGCAGGTTAGAAGGAAAATAGGAAGGCCTACTGTCTTTGACAGATTCAGAGTGGCAGAAGCTAGGAGAGCTACAGAGGCTGGCTCAAGTCACGCTGCTGAGATGCTATCTTTAGTTTTCCCATAAACAATGGAGGAGGCTATCATGTTGACACTTGTGACCTTTTAAATTAGGGCCTTGTCTCTGTGAAATGCAGAATGACCCTACGGGCCTCTAAAAGTGGGATTTCTGGTTTCTCCAGAAGAACATCAATACAATTAAAGAACTTAATTCCAAAGGGAAAATATAAAAAAAGGGGTTTCTTCGAAAGTCCCAACATCATGTTAAATGCTCTGCAGAACTGATACATTTGTGTCTCCGCTCTAAAAAAATAAAATGATGCCTGCTAGTTGCTTTTATTTGACAGAAAACGAAGTGTTGCATTAAGTCTTAGACAGAAAATAAGATGCAGCCCTTTTCTAAAATTTTGAAGGCTACATGCCTTAATGAGAACGATTTGCCAATTAAGAGTTATTTTTCACAGTGGAAATTGTAGGTGCCAAATTAATATGGAGTGTCAGTGTAACAATTTTTACTTTTAGAAAGGTAAAACTAAGGTGGCTTGATGTTGCGAAGTAACTGACAAGAGGGTAACAGTTAGGTAATGGAAATTTATTTTCATGTATTTGGTCCTATCATGAATTGTTCTTGCTGGTCCTGTATGTTAGAAGAGAAACAGTAAAGTTATATTTGACAGCAGATTTCCATTGCCTGGTGATCTACTGTCAAAAGGAGGGTAAGGATTTTAAACCTGACAAATTAAACAGGCCCAAATATTGGGTTTTGGGCTGCAGGTTTACAGTGCATAAAGTACATGACATGGTGTTGTGTGTCACCGCTTATTCACACATGCTATTGTTTTGTCTATGCTTTTTGTGCTTGATACACAGCAAGTATATCTGATGGCTTGACGTTTTGTGCGTTTTTATTATTTTTTATTTGTTTTTTGCATGTTTGTTGCTGCTTTTGATACTATTACAAGCTCCCCTGTGTTGTGAGGGGATGGTCATGACGATGCCCATGGCTACGCAACAGTTGGTTGAACTTGTTCTGGTTACTAAATTCCACAGATAATGATATTTCATGCTGTGAACATAAAAGACAACACTTCACTAGTGCATGTCTATTTGGCTATAATTGTATTGAAGGAAAATAAAAAGAGATATACAGGATCAAAGTGTGTCACCTGCAGTTAGTCACGTTACTGCCCCTTCCCTTAAAGGAACAGGCAGCCCTACATTTATGTATCCTTGATTGGACCTAAGGATGAAATTATAGATCTGTGACTCAAGGTGGCCTAATTTCTATATTACATTAGTTAATGATGTTCTGTTTCCTAAGTAGCATATGGCTTTCGTTCCTTAAAAGAAAACCAGGTTTTCATTTTTTCCTGAAGAAGGAACTGAAACATTAGCTAGGAGTTCCGTATATGGTGTAGTCGCCAACAGTAGAGTTAAAATTTGTGTAACTTTGGCCTTTGTGTATCACCCGTACTCTCGGTGTTGTGTCACATGCCTGACTATCACCCAAATAATTTTTTTTGTTCTTCCTATAGATTTTTTTCTTTTGTTACTTCCCCTGACCAATGTTGCATCATGCTTAGTTATTGAGATTTTAGCTATGTCCTAGTCCCATTTCTCTTTTTCGAATTCCTTTCACCAGTCAGCCCTTTTATTATTATTGATGTATTGTTAAGGTTCACATTTCCAGACTGCAGTGATGTACCAGGGACCCCCATGTTATGTATAATTCCCTTTGGTATGACCAGACTGGTTTTCAAGAATTTGCCTGCTTCAATGTTTTCCAGCCTGACTGTCAGGGTAGCGATAGACTGGTTAACTGACTCAATATTATAGTAAGACAAGTTTTCCATTTCAATAGGAGATATCTTATGTTTACCTTTTTTGAACATGACGAATTTTCAATGTCTATTTTAATTTGGTTTTCGGTTCCCTTCTGTTCCTGCTACTTTAATTTTTGGTGGGATCAGATGTGTCCTAATCATGCAAATATCAGGACCCTCTAGTTCTTGTCTTTTTGTTTGCACATTTGACTATTAGCCTGTGTATTGCATAGTGCGCCTGATGCACAGTTTTTAAAGGAAGGTTTCTACATGTCCCTGATAATCGGTATCATGTGATTTCTCTATTGAGATGTTCTAAGGTAAGGAGGAACACCTAGACTTAATCATTGAGGAAAATATGTGTTTACCCCATTAGACAATGCCACTGTGTGAGGAAATCCATTCAGATAGAATTCTCATGTAGCTATAGATGGCAGAGAATAATGGAGAGAACCCAATTAAAGATGCTAGAGACCCTGTTTTGCCCTTCTGCCTTTGTCTTTGTATTTTATGCCCATGGTGTATGGCTACTCATTTGAAGATTGCAGACCACCTGCTTGCAGTCCCCTTGCTAAAAACCATGAACTGTTTTTTTTACTAAATTGAAGGAAACTAACAACTGTGGCACATTTCCTACGTCACTAGATTCTGCGGGTATCAAGTCATAATAACCTGCAGGACATTGATTTAAGCCTAATTCCCATCAGTGACAGCTACAGATGAAAGACGGACGTCTTGGCCCTACAGTCTCAGCACCCAGAAAGTAGCAAAGCTGGACAGCGATCGCCAGCGCATGGTATCGTACTTGCTCCATCAGACGGCGTTGGACATCACAAAACCAAAGTTTCAGTGTAAAAGAGCTAAAGAGAAGGATTCCTGTTGTTGATAGCAGAGCTGTTTTGAGGTTTCATTTCTCTACCTGTCATGTGCTGGTATCCTCTGACAGTGTGCAATCCCTTGAGCCCCTTGGGCTGAGTTTTGGCCACACCCCCCCTTTTCTTTGCTCCAACGGAAGAAGGGCAGTGCACCGGAGATTTCAAGTTTGGAAAAAGGCACTATATTGTGGTGCCCATGAAAGAGCAGCTTGAGCGTCCTCTGACACTAAATAATGAGTGTTGGAGTCTGAAAGTGCTGCTGAGCTTGAGCTATTTCCCAATTGATGGTGCTTGGGTCTGCACGAGATGATTTGTGCCCTTGATCAATGAAGAGCACATTGTTTGTAGTATCTGCCACAGAGGAGAGACACTGGTGCATTGCTTTAAGACATTGAGACTTTCGAGTGAGCTGTGGGTGTTTGCCAGGAGGGCACTCCAACTAAGCAGTACTTTTCTCACGAAGAGGCCTGAATTGAGAGGCCCATGCGAAAGAAAACAACAAAAGAAAATTTGATGGACAATAGAAGCCTGCCAGAGAGGCTTTTTGAATGGACTCTGGGCATAGTTGGTTTCACAAGAGGTTTCCGTGTGATTGTATAGACTAGGTGTTAGGAGACTGATTGTTTTGCTGGCATTGTTTTAAAGTACTATTCTGTTTAGTAAAAGCAGAATAAAGTCCATTTTCTGGGGAAAGAGTACCCCCTTTTCACCTTAGAGCATTGATGAGAGTTACCACTGTTCCACCTGAACATACAAAAATTACTGAAATGCAGAGGAGCCCTAAAAATGTTACTAGATAATTTTAGGATTTGCTTTTTGGTTAGGGTTGTGAAAAAATATTATTTCATTTGTAATAGTGGTCACTACTTTCTCCCGTTGTCTATATGTTCTTAATAACGTGTTTTCTAGTGTCTTTTAAACATGACGTTGTCATTTATGGGTGGGATTGTTTTTCTCTACTCAATTGACTTCTGCACCCAATTCCCAACCTATGTCTTTTCCTACTATTGTTTCTTTGCACTCTTTTCACCCTTTTCCTGAACATCAGAATTCGTAAGCAATTCTTTTGTACAGCTTCTGCATCAACACTAGTTAGTAGTGAACATCACTAATTGTTGGGTGTGTGATCTTATGCCACCTACTGCAGATAGAGGTATTCCTTATTTTGTCCTGCCATATGTGGCCTTTTGTGCTACTTCATGTTCGAGGAGACCTGTCCAGAGAGAGTTACCAAGTACTAGAATTTTGCTCCAGCAACATCTCCATGGCCTTATAAACATAGACCTGGACTCAGATTAGCATGAGAATAGGTTTATTGCCTATGTAAGGGCAAAAGGAGGGTTTGTGGTTCTAAAAATTCTGGACCCATGTAATTTACTTTGCCACAGCAGTACGATTTTAGTATCAAAAGACCGATAATGACTAGTACACTAAGCATGAGCATTTTCGCTCAATTCCAGCAGCGTTTTCACCTCGAAATCGCCATTTTCGTCCTGCACTCGTGGCTCCCATTTTATACACGGCAGCCATTTTTAAAAGTTGCCCTCACATAGGCTTATAATATAGTCAGATTTGATTCCAAGGACACGTACACCTTGATTGACTTTTCTCTGACCTGGGCAAGCTGGAACAATTGCCTCAGGCCAAACCTGTTTGGTCAGTCCCTCTCCCAGTGGCCGAATCAGATAGCATCAAGGCACACCATGCCATAAAACCCTTATTATCGCTCACACACCCTGCCTAATCTTGCTCACACCTGCACCTGCTCTTTTCTTCTTCTTACTTTACGAGGGGGAGGTGCCCGTTTTTATTGGGGGTCCACACTTATCTGATGTAAAATACTAGGCCTTGCCGGGTAATTTATTATGAGTTGGATGACATGAAATATGAGGTTTCATCATGACACTGTTTTTTCCTTTGTAGTGAAAACATGTGAATGACCAACCAAAATGTCAAGAATGTTTGCCTGAAGCTTAAAAAACTGTATATAAGGAAACCTGACTTTGCATTGGAGAACAGTCTCCTGAGAACATACAAACCGTGCTGTTGTACTTCTAGGACGCTTGTTACTTGGCTGCAGCCAATAAATTTGATCTTTGACTTCACCTAGAAGACTCTGAGTTTCTGTGGTCTGAATCACGAAAGTACCCGAGGTCTTTGGGTGTACCCTGGCACCGCTGGGTTACCGGATCAGTACCGGTTCTGAAAAACCCAGTACCTCAAGAGTCCACCCTGGGTCTCGAGAGACCATGACATTGCAAAATGAAAAACATGTACATTCTGTTTGGCTCTTAAGGGCTAGGGATTCAGGACAACTAATCCCTGCCCCTCTTTATATGTTTTTTAAAACATTTTCAGGACTCAGAGTGGATTCCAGGAGTCCTGTAATGGTAGCCTTAACCTTTTTCTTTATTTTGCTGCTGCCAATCACATCAATCAGGCCCTCATTATGACTTAGGCGGTTTTCTGGCAAGACCGCCATGCGAAATGTCGCCACCATACCGGCAGTAGTGGCGGAACAGCGACCGCTGTATTATGAGACACAAAGAACAAACTGCCCATATACAGCCACAAAACCAACACTAACACGCCGCCCGACGCCGAAATGGTGACTGACCTACCGCCAGCCCCGCCATGCCGACCCCATTCCAAGACTCTATTCCGAGTCAGTTTTTAGCATAGCGGCACATGTACAGTGGTAATCCAACGACCGCCGTAGTACAAAAAGGCACCACCAACAGTAGCCAACACCACACTGGACAGTTTGAATTCCCCACACCTGAAACATATACACACACACCTGCTCATGGTACCATATAACACCCCCCCACACACACACAGTCCCTTGCGACTACAACAACCAGCTACAGAGACACGAGCCATGAAGCACACCCCATACACCACAAACACCTGCACATTGCATACTATGCACACACACTACCACAACCCACCAGTGCCCACATCCAAACACCCCCACACCACCAACCACCAATCACCCTGCACAGCACACCCTCCACAACATGTCAAACCAGAAGCACCCAAGTTTCACAGACAATGAGTTGCGGGGCATGGTGAATGAGATCATCAGAGTAGAGCCACCACTGATGGGAGTCCAGGTCCAGCAAACATCATTGTCCAGGAAAACTGAGTTATGGCAGAGGATTGTCGACAGGGTCAATTCAGTCTGCACATATCCACGCACAAGTGAGGATAACAGGAAGAGGTGGAACGACCTCAGGGGGAAGGTTTGTTCCACGGCGTCCAGACACCAGATCCCCCTCAAAAAGACTTGCAGTGGGCCCGCCTCCTCCCCTTGACTTAACATCCTGAGAGGAGAAGGTCTCGGACATCATGCATCCGGAGGACCTCACTGGTATCATCAGAGGTCTCAACACTAGTAAGTCAACAGCACCCTCCTCAGGCACCAACCACTCCTACCCAGCATGCCTATCCACCACCCACTACTTACCTCCACTACTCACCTATCCACCCCATCCATCACCACTGCAACTTCACAATCACCCCACGCCCCTCCTCTGCATGCCACACCACCCCTCTCCCACCACCCCCACACACTCCCCCTCTAATGCACGGATAACAATCACAATGTGAAGAACCACAACTCCCACAATGCATCACACCCCACTCAGCTAAAATTGACTGTACCACTTCACAGTGGAACAGCTGCATGGAAAACCATGTCACAACCCACTCCTACTGGTTGCTACAACTGCCTCCCAACACATGGCAATGACAGTAATGCCAACCACCATCCACAACCCACCATGGCACATAGAAACCATGGCACAATCCCCATACCCAAATCAATGCCTGCAGTGCTGCAGCTGTCATTGCCATCACTGGGAAGCAAATCCAGCCACTATATCCACCACTCCATTAAAATGACAACTACACATCCACATCCAAACTCTCCCTTTTTCCATTCACAGATAACCCTGCCACTGCCACCCAGCAGAGGAGGCCACGGTATGACAGCTCTCCCCAGGGTGATGGCACTAGTGGATATCTGGATGGGGATGAGTTGCCTGGGCCATCTGGGGTGACTGGTCAGTGCAATCCCTGTAGCCCCACCCTGGACACACCAGACTCACCCTCCCATGTGGCCACAACACCTCAGCCAGCCCCTCCTCCCCAAACCTGTGCAGGGACCTCACAATCAGAATTGTGCCCCTCAGTACAGGGGCCAGAGTCAAGGGCACACACCCTAGACAATGAAGGGCCTGGTGCTACCGGCAGTGGGCACATTGTGACGCAGGGGCCTAGGGACAGTGGGAGCAGATCAGTGGTCCAAGGGTGGGGCAGCCGCAACAGCTGAATGCCCAGGAGGCCTTCACACAAATGCTGGGTGCATACCACCAATTCCAGGACATAATGGCCCAGATCCTCCCCACTGTGAAGGAGACCCAGAGGCTTCAGATTCAATACCATCAGAAGGCCATGTAGCAGTGTCAGACCTACAATGCCACCATGGCCTCCATGGCAGGGGTGCTGAAGGAACTCACAACCATCCTCTGTGCATCTCCCACCGGCAGGCTTCTTTCATAACCACATCCCATCTGAGCCCTCCACGTCAGCAGCATCTAGTGGAATGGAAGCCCTGCCACAATAGCCTCAGGACACAAGCACCCCTACCACTGTAGATGACGAGCCCTCATGCAAATGACTACGTCCAACCAGATATCTGGCCGGAACTGATGCCAAGACCACCACCAGGAGGTGAACCCCTCCTGAATATTCTACCTTGTGTGTCACTGAGGCACCCTGTTGATTGTCCACTGTCATCTCTCTGTTCTCCCAAGGCCACCATACTGGACCTCGACTACCCACAGTTGGCCCAAGTACTCTGATGATCCCTCCCGCCATGACCTCAATAATCACCCCTTGCACTTGTACCTCCCAAATAAACACAATTGAGCACAGTTACTGCCTACGTCTTCATTGTCGTGAGTACAAAAGAGACTGCCATCATATGTGCAACAATTAACCCAATGTCCTGCAAATGTATGTGTAAGTGACAGAGGGGGAGCAATATGTAGCTAGGATTACAGTGGAGCAGGCAGTGGCTGGAGAGATGGGCCAAGGGAGGCAACAGGTGAGGCAGGGACCAGAGTGCACTACAATAATGTCCTGAAAGTAGAAGAAGACAGGGACATCAGTCACTTTAGGCGTCACATATGCCAAATCAACACACATGCACTGTAAGTACAGGAAGGCAAGGCTGAGATGTCAAGTCAAGGTCAAAAACATGTGGCCATGACAAACCCACATTCCCAAGACATACCTCCCAAATGGTCACTCCCTCACAGCCAACAGAGGCACATGTTAAGCAGTTCACACTGCCATGAAAAGTAATGCTGCACCACCTCCCAGTGTCAAATACCAGGACAGGATGCAATACAGAGGAAACCACCTAGTGTAGCACACATATTGCACTGGATGTGCAGTTCAGGGAACAATGGTCCTGCACATAGATGTCACAAGTGCAGCAACACAACAACTGGATGAGAATAGCACTGACATGTGCACAATAAGAACCCAACTCATGGCCACATGTAACCCTCCCTAACCCACCCAGAGTCGGAGCTCCAAAATCTCCAGTTATTCCAGACAGCAGGTGGTAGCATTGTACAAGGCAGACGGTGGAACAGGACACATACCATACATTAGACACATACCTGTTACTTACTGGAAGTACTGTTGTATCAGTTCTCCTCTGGAGGCAGCTTCATCCTCATCATCTTCCTCCTCATCACTCCTCATGTCCCCTTCATCAGCCACTGGTACAGCTGCCACCTCCTCTGCATCCAGTAATGGGATGTGATGTCTGAGGGCCAGATTGTGTAGCATGCAGCAGGCAACAACGAACCAGCACACTTTCTATGGTTTGTAGAGTAGGGTACTTCCAGAGATGTGCAGGCACCGGAATCTGGCCTTCAGCAGGCCAAATGACCCTCCTAATGACCTGTCTTGTCCTACCGCTGTCCTCATTGAGACAGTTTTCAACAGGTGTAGTTGGATGCCTCACAGGTGTCAGTAGCCAGGGAAGGTTGGTATAACCAGAGTCACCTGTGTTCACAGAGATAAGAGCCATGTCAAGACCAGGAGGGTGTAGTGCAGGTTGTAAAAAGTGTTGAGAGCAGAGGAGCACACATATTAAAGGATACATACCTATGAGCCAGGCCCGGTCCTTCTATATTGGTGCCATCATGTGTGGGACAGTGCTGTTCTGCAGAATGTAGAAGTCATACATAGACCCAGGGAACATGTCTTTCACTTGTGTGATATATTAGTCAGTCAGACACCCCACCTGCACATTGGCTGAATAGAAGTTGTTCACGCCTCCTGGGTGGCACCAGGGTAATGTGGGTGCCATCTATGGCCCCTATCACATGAGGGAAATGTGCCAGATCATAGAAGGCAGCTTTGACAGTGGCCAAATCAGCATGATGGGGTAACCTGCGCATATGTTGTAGCAGGGCACATAGGACATCCCTCAGGACGTTGCTGAACATGGGCTGTGACATCCCTGCTGCCAAACCCACTGTCATCTGGTAGGACCCTGAGGCAGGGAAGTGGAGGACTGACAACATCAGTACTGTTGGAGGGATGGCATTGGGATGACGAATGACAGGCAAGAGATCCGGCTCCAACTGAGTCACCAGCTTCATGATGGTCTGACGGTTCAGACGATAGGTGTGTATGACTGTCACTCTTCCAGGGTGGCAAGGTCGACTAGGGGCCTGCACACCAGAGCATTCCTCATCCTCAACCTTCTACCGTACCTGCAAAAAGGAGAGAGTAGAAGTCATGATGTGCGGCATTGACTGTGTGCATGTAGTTTAGCTGTGCACAGTTCACAAAATGTCACTCATGACGCACCTTAAATGCACCCTCAATACACATTGCACTTGTAAAATGGCAGCCGCCTGTCCTGCATGCACTGGACAGATGGAAGTGAGCTCATACCGCCAGCGTAACACATCAAGGCGGTAGGCGATCTAAAGTGCCGTGCTAATCCTCATTGGTTAACATGGTTGCCTATGGGAGACAGGATCCAATGATGCTCGCTGCCGGTGTTGATGGTGATGTCCTCAGCGGCTGTGACCACCATTTCATGTGCTCATGCTCACTTGACTCCTGATAGTTGTGCACGGAAGACCTCCACTGCGCGTGCTGCTGTGTTCTGACTCAGATAGCCACAATGCCATGTCCTGCAGGAGATAGGGCCCCAGCTTTCACCCAGGAGGAATTGGTGAAGCTCGTGGAGGGGGGGTCCTACCCCTGTATGGATAGTTGTATGGGTTACCAGAGCAGCAGGTGAGGCCAATGTGACTGTCCTGTCAGTGAGCAGTGTTGGGAAGAGGCAGAGTGACTGGAGAATAGACATGGGGAGGAGTCTGAGCCTACATGGATTGATGACATGTGAGTGTGGTTGTGAGATGTGTGCTGTCCACTGCTGTTACTGTGATGCCACTTTACATGACTTTTTCCTTCTAGCTGTGTCACTATGCAGGTCAGCGCCCATCAGAAGAAGGGGATATGGTGTGCCATCACCAAGCAAGTGCGGACCCTGGGGGTCCATGCCCGGTGGAGCACCCACTGCAGAAAGAGGTGGGAGGACCTGAGATGTTGGGCCCAGAAGACCGCTGAGGCCCAGCTAGGGACATCTACCCAATGTGGGAGGGGTACCAGTCAGACCCTGAACCCCCTGATGGCCTGCATTTTGCCGGTGGCCTACCCTGAGGTGGATGGGCACATGAGGGCAGCACAGCAGCAACGAGGGGGTGAGTACCCACTCTCACTTACAATATGTTCTACCATAGTGGCCTTTGGTGTGCACTATTGGGAAGCTGTAGCATGGGTACTAGGTGGATTCATGTCCACAATGGGTATTAGACAGCCGGGCAGGATTGGCATCATAGATGTGTGTCCATGCAGTCAGTAAATGGAGGAGCAGTTAGCTCTAATGTGGTATCTATGTTGTCTCCTACACCCAAGATGTGCTAGTCAGCATATGCTAACTGGATCATATCATCTGTGGTGTCAGGCCATTGTAATCAGTTGATACCAACCACTGTACCAGGGGTGAATGTGGGGTCCTCAATCTGCTGCCAGGTACTGTATATGTAGTGAGGTAAGGTGGGCCAAGATGTCACTGTGCAGTTTGACTATGGCCTAGTTGGTATGCCAACTAGCCATGCAGGATTCTGATGGTTCTGTAGTACACAATAGTGTCTCGCTACAGGCATGTGAAGAGGGAAGGTGAGGCGGGTATCAGCTTCAGCGGTGTAAATGTGCATTGCTGTGGTGTCCCCCATGGTGTTCCATTGTTGTAGCATGTGTAGGTGAGGGCATGGCCTGTCATGGCATGGCATCAGAAGATGATGTAATTACTCTGTGTGACTGTTGTGCTGGCATTAACCTATTTCACCCTCTCTCTCTCTCTCTCTTTCTCTTGCACCCACCCTACCTCCCTATCCTCCTCTGTCTTTGTGTGCATTAGCATCATCTGACGAAGGAGAAGAGGCCCCGACAAGTGGGGATGCTGCAGCCAACGGGACCCAGGAGGCTAATACCAGCGAAGCCAGGAGGACCAGCGGGACGGAGGACGAGGGGAGTGCCATGGGGAAGACAGGATAGATGACAGCTTCTTTGGATTCCTCCTCCGATGGACACTCCTTGTTGGTGGCGGAACCATTTGGGACCATCCCAGCACCATCTTTGTCTGCCACCCCCTTATCCGCACCACCCTCCCTATAGCTCCTCACCCAGTTGCGTATGCCCACTCACCCAGGAGGGTGGGTGTCTTCTCCACCGCAGGCACTTCTGCCCCCGTCAGCCCTTCTGCCCTCAATGAGGAGGCTATTGACCTCCTGAGGAAATGCGTTCCTGGAATGCAGGCATTCACTGTGCCCTGTCTGGCCTGCAGAGATCATTTCAGGCGCTGGCCTCCTCCTTGATGGCAGCTAGTGTCCCTTCTTCTTCAGTCCTACCTCCAGCTACCTGTTCCCAAACCCACATCCCTCTCCCCTCACCCATCCAGGGCACGCTTACTGACCCACATGCATCCACATCAACGGACACGGTACGCAAGGACAAACAAAAGCACCACTAACGCCACCACGGCCATGCAACAAACCACATTCAGATGCAGACAAGCGAACATCCACTCCCTTCCCCAACTACCCCACCACCTCCCCTGGCAGTCACAACACCACTCACACCTGCAGTCAGCACCTCATCAGACCCAGATCCTGCCACATGTGCCCTCACTGCCACCATCACCCCAATGTCAGACCCCCATACATGCACCCCATACACCATATGCACACACACCATGACAATCAACACCCCCACATGCAGCACATTCACCCTACCTGCAGACACTACCCCATAATTCACTCACACACCCCCGCCATCTCCCTGCATCTTGTCCCCCCTCCTCCCAGTACACCTAAATGCCCACACTCCTCAACCCAACAGTCACCCAGCACATACATGGCACCCACCCATGCACCTACACCCAAGGGACCACCATGTACACACTTCACAACCATACCCTCTCCCTCCACTCCCAGACATCCTTCCCACAGTCTCTCTTGTGCCCCATAGAAACGTTTCCTCACATAATTTTTCCTGTTTTCCACCACTGTCCCAGTCCCTGTTCCCCCCAAGCG
The DNA here is from genome assembly GCF_031143425.1 of Pleurodeles waltl. Lineage (NCBI taxonomy): Eukaryota > Metazoa > Chordata > Amphibia > Caudata > Salamandridae > Pleurodeles > Pleurodeles waltl. Next base: position 1,055,829,663 of record NC_090448.1, read on the forward strand.
CTGTGCAACACTTCCCAGACCCCTGCCTTCTACCTCCCAGGCCTCCCATGGTCATCGCCATGCCCCTCCCCCTAAGACTTCCACCCCCACCACGTCCATAGTTAGCCCTCCCAAACCCAAGGCCAAGCCCACTCCCTCCACTTCCAAGGCCAAGAACAACCCCCCCCCCCCTCAGCTAAACCAACACCTTCCAGGGGCAAGCCTAAGGAGCCCCCCTCCAAGCCCAGCCCAATAGACCCCCCTCCAAGCCCAGCCATCCCACCACCCCCTCCCCTCTGAGGTGCCTGCATGCCCATTGATGCTCCTGCCCTGTGGAGGCCAGCACTTTGCAGTCAGGAGTCAAGTTGGGGCATGCTGCTGTGCCCAGTGGGCTGTGGGGAACTACCGGGCATTTTGGAATGGCCGTTTGGACCCCTTTATATATAGTTGGTTGCTCATTTTCATTGTATTTTCAAAATATCTGCACCACTTGACCACTGGTGTGGATGGTAACAACCTTGTTGTGGCTTTCGTTCAACATGTATGTGTGGTGAATGTGTGATTTTGCATGTGTGTGTGTTTTATGTGTGTACTAATGTCCTTCCCTCCAGTGTGTGCTAGGCTGGTATACTTAGAGTTGGTGTCTTGGTCGGCGTCGCTGGTCCTAGAGGTCAATGGCCAGCAGGAGCATTCGCGTGCCATGGTGCCTGCGGATGTGCCTTTGTTCCTTAAGGTAAGTGTTCCCTTTTATGATGTTCGTTTTGTCCATGCTTTTTATGGTGGTGAGACCACCCCAGAAATCCTGGCGGTGTGCAGCCTCATAATACGGTCGTGGGATACTGCCTGACCGCCGACCTGGAGATGCGCACCGCCGGCTGCAGCGGTCTGTCCACACTGGCGGTTTGGACGAAAACCTGGCAATGTTCTGCAGTTGCCTTCCTCCTGCTTGTAATATGGCAGTCTTCATCGCCGGGCCTGCGACGGTGCAAACGCCACCTCCACCACGGTGGTCCACTGACCGCCATACTCGTAATGAGGTCCTCAGTTCTATGGTACACCTGCGGACCTGATCAATTAGAATGAATTGTGTGTTGTTTTTTCCAGCATTGTTTCCATGCGAGTCCCACAGCAACAGATACCTATTAATTTTAAACCTAAATTCTCTGAAATGACTGAACAGAATTACATCAAATCACAAAAACACACTTTCAGAGAAAAGATTAAACTTTTTGCCAAATTTTAGGTAATTCTGTTCAGTCGTTTTTTCTGTATAATTTTTCCTATAGAAATTTTATGGGAAGTGTTTTGGTACCCCTTCCTTTTCTGGCCTCCTTTCATGGATCACCCTGAAACTTTGCAGGAAGGAGCAGAGGAGGATGGACTTTTTTTGGAAAGTTTGATGAAGATTGGTCATACAGCGACAAAGTTAATATAAAAAATGAAATATTCTTCTTAAGAAAGCCTCGTAAAGCCGCTTTATTATGTGGAAGGACTGAGCTTGCTTTGAAGAAATGAAAAGAGAGTTCTACCTCTGCCTAATCATGGCTCGCCCACCTATTGAACTTGGATGTCTGGAGGGAGTGGGCTCTCCATTAAGAGTATTTCAGAGAGCACAAGCTGTGCATAGTAGGGACTAACCCATGTAATGGAGCTTGGTTATCTGAAGGGAGCCGGCTCTGAGCCCTGACTGTACGTAGTAGAAGCTTGCCCCTTTAGTGATGCTTGGGTCTCAGAAGGCCTGGGCTCTACACACAGTCTTCACACTGAGGCCGTCTTTAGGAGTTTGGTGGGCAGAAAAGGCCAGTGCAGTCTCCTTCCCAATAGCCCTATTATGAGTTTCCACTGGAGCATCGGTGTGAAACACAGTTTCCGCCTGCTGTGCCCAGTGGGCTCGGGGCACTGCCGGGCATTTTGGAATGGCCGTTTGGACCCCTTTATATATAGTTGGTTGCTCATTTTCATTGTATTTTCAAAATATCTGCACCACTGCACCACTGGTGTGGATGGTAACAACCTTGTTGTGGCTTTCGTTCAACATGTATGCGTGGTGAATGTGTGATTTTGCATGTGCGTGTGTTTTATGTGTGTACTAATGTCCTTCCCTCCAGTGTGTGCTAGGCTGGTATACTTACAGTTGGTGTCTTGGTCGGCGTCGCTGGTCCTAGAGGTCAATGGCCAGCAGGAGCATTCACGTGCTATGGTGCCTGCGGATGTGCCTTTTTTCCTTAAGGTAAGTGTTCCCTTTTATGATGTTCGTTTCGGCCATGCTTTTCATGGTGGTGAGACCACCCCAGAAATCCTGGCGGTGTGCAGCCTCATAATACGGTCGTGGAATACTGCCTGACCGCCGACCTGGAGATGCGCACCGCCGGCTGCAGCGGTCTGTCCACTCTGGCGGTTTGGACGAAAACCTGGCAATGTTCTGCGGTTGCCTTCCTCCCGCTTGTAATATGGCAGTCTTCATCGCCGGGCCTGCGACGGTGCGACCGCCACCTCCACCACGGTGGTCCACTGACCGCCATACTCGTAATGACGTCCTCAGTTCTATGGTACACCTGCGGACCTGATCAATTAGAATGAATTGTGTGTTGTTTTATCCAGCATTGTTTCCATGCGAGTCCCACAGCAACAGATACCTATTAATTTTAAACCTAAATTCTCTGAAATGACTGAACAGAATTACATCAAATCACAAAAACACACTTTCAGAGAAAAGATTAAACTTTTTGCCAAATTTTAGGTAATTCTGTTCAGTCGTTTTTTCTGTATAATTTTTCCTATAGAAATTTTATGGGAAGTGTTTTGGTACCCCTTCCTTTTCTGGCCTCCTTTCATGGATCACCCTGAAACTTTACAGGAAGGAGCAGAGGAGGATGGACTTTTTTTGGAAAGTTTGATGAAGATTGGTCATACAGCGAAAAAGTTAATATAAAAAATGAAATATTCTTCTTAAGAAAGCCTTGTAAAGCAGCTTTATTATGTGGAAGGACTGAGCTCGCTTTGAAGAAATGAAAAGAGAGTTCTACCTCTGCCTAATCATGGCTCGCCCACCTATTGAACTTGGATGTCTGGAGGGAGTGGGCTCTCCATTAAGAGTATTTCAGAGAGCACAAGCTGTGCATAGTAGGGACTAACCCATGTAATGGAGCTTGGTTATCTGAAGGGAGCCGGCTCTGAACCCTGACTGTACGTAGTAGAAGCTTGCCCCTTTAGTGATGCTTGGGTCTCAGAAGGCGTGGGCTCTACACACAGTCTGCACACTGAGGCCGTCTTTAGGAGTTTGGTGGGCAGAAAAGGCCAGTGCAGTCTCCTTCCCAATAGCCCTATTATGAGTTTCCACTGGACCATCGGTGTGAATCACAGTTTCCGCCTGCTGGCCCAGTGGGAAACGCACAACAATATTGACGCCGGCTCGTAATACCACCTGCAGCAATGCTGTTTTGCATCGGGTGCTCTAGCACCCATCACACAAATCACTTTTTGTTGTGCATTGAATATTTTGGGCTGATTCGTCAATCGGGGGCCGAGTTTCCCAAGCTAATTCCCATAGGATCTTTAGACACATCTACAGCCCAAACTGTTTAATGGAATTACACCAAATTTGGCAGAAAGGTAGCTTTGGTACACAGATTGTGTAAATCCATTTAGTATTTTTTGATAAATTTAGGAAAATCCAACTTTGTATATCTCTGGCCGCAACGACTTCACAATTATTTGAGGATATTTTGCGAAAATGTTTGAATTTTTGTGAATGTGTGCGCATAATGAAGCATTGCAATTGGCTGACCGCAATCCTTCTGGAAAGTAGTGGCCGTCCGTTTATTTCACAAGACACGGTCCCCAGGGATGGAAATCATAATTGAAAGGGGTATGAGGGGTCAGGGTGAAGGTACACACCCACAACACTACTCACACACCCACTCACAGTCACACAGCGACCCACACCCACACACAAACTCAATTACACACCCATAAAACCACTCACACTCCCATGCAGCCACTCACACACCCACTCACAGAACCACACACACAGCCATGCCACACACCCACTCACACACCCATGCAACCACTCACACACCCATACAGCCACCCACACCCTACTCAAAGACCCACAAAATCACTCACACACACCCGCACAGACCCACACAGCAAGTCACACTCACACTCACAAACCCACTTAAACACCCACACAACCACTACACCCACTCACACACCCATACAGCCAATCACACACCCACTCAAAGACCCATAAAACCACTCATGCACCCACTCACACACCTCTAACACATTCACTCACACATCCATGCACACACACACCCACACAACCACTTGCACACCTTCACAGTCTTTCACACACCTACTCACACACCCACTCACATACCCACACACCCACTTACACAGCCACTCATAGACCTACAAAACCACTCACACCTGCACAACCATTCACACACCTACTCAGACACCCACACAGCTAATTTCACACCCACTTACACAGCCACTCACACGCCAATATAGCCACTCACACACCCAGACAGTGAGTCACACAGCCACTCACACACTCACACACAGATTGTGATACACTTATAGAAATTGTAATAGCATATGTTTGTATTAAGGGGCAGATTTATGGAAACGTGCGCTGCACCAAGTGCAGCACCACTTTCCCTGCACCTCTTAGCACCCCATTCCACCACCATGTGTGCGCCATATTTAAAATATGGTGCACCATGGTGCAGGGTAGGGATCAATAGAGTCATTTTTAATGACTCTATTGATGTACTCTGCAGACGTAGCTCCAAACTGTTGGTGCTACTCCTGCAGAGTACATAGGAGCCCATTCTAAAGAATGGAAGCCCCCCTTTAATGCCTGCTCTTGAGCAGGCATTAAAAATGCCGTAATAAATGGCGCAAGGAAATCCCATAGATTTCCTTCCACAACTTTACCGGCTCCCCTAATGGGGGAATGCCCCTTTGCATACATTATGCCTGGCGCAGGCATAATGTAGCACAAAGGGTTACAGGGTGGTGCAATGCATGCATTGTGCCACCCTGTAAATACGGCGAAGGGATTTTGGTCTCGTTGGACCACATTAATGTCAAAATAAAACACGTAAATATCCCCCCCAAATGTTGTGTTTTTAGTATCGAATGAGTGCTTGTGGTTGGGAATCGATCCGCTGATCTGCCATGGTTCATCCTGCAATATAACTGGCAGACCCCTTATTTGTCGAAAGATTTGTGGTGGATCCACCGATCCTTAACTTGAATAAAAAAAGAAAGACTTGGGCCCATATTTATACTTTTTTAGTGCTGCATTTGCGTCATTTTTTTACGAGAAAGCGTCAAAACCTATCAAATATAATTGTTTTGTACGTTTACACCGCTTTTGCATCAAAAAACGACGCAAATGCGGCTCTAAAAAAGTATAAATATGGGCCTTGGTGCACTGTATTTATAGAAAGATTGTATAAGTTACCTTGCCTTAATTTTTTATTTTTAGTTTCGAAATATATAATAAGAATGAATGTGCAAATAAAATGTGCTTATAAATTTGTGAAAATGTATACTAGTAAATTGAACTTCTGGATCAAATTGTAGTACAATTTATTAAAAGAAAAACTGGTGAAATTCACAAAAAAAAACCTAAGGCTACAGGGATGTTATAGTTAGGACATAGCATTAAAAACCCGTAAAAATTCAATTAAAAAACGAAGGTTACAGGGACGTTATTGTTAGGTTCCGATTTTACACACATGAAAGCATAGAAATTCAGCATTTATGAGTGATGTAATATGTGAGGTCATAAGCAGTGTATTGTGGGGTTGTAAATTATAATTAGCTCAGGTAATTATAAATGCTGAATTTTTAAGGGTTTGTTTGTGTAAAATCTGAACTATGACAACCCTTTAATCTTTGTTTTTTTTTGTGAATATATATATATATATATATATATATATATATATATATATATATATATTCTTCCTTCACATCACGGTTGCCGGCGTGCACATGCAGAAACCTAAGCTATGCTCTTCTGAAATTAATAAAGAGATCAGCACTCTGGTAATTTCTTCAAAATGCAATTCAGTTTATTTGGCTAAAGCGTGATCAGCATCATTCAGCTACCACGAGACTTGTTCATGACAGCGACGCTATATTAATTCATTGTTTCAATACCTTGCCATATGTCAATTCAAAGTCATTAACATAAATGAAGGACAAAAACAGACTGAAAACAGGATAAATCATCATTGAATGGGTAAATGCCTCATTGAAATTCTAGTATTATTTCAAGTACTTCATGTACAAAACAATTACATTGCACAAGTAGTGAACAACGAGGTACTTTTAACATTTTATCTCACAATCCTTGTAATCATACACATTTTACATTCTCCATAACCTCAACCCCGATCAAATTACCCACGGGGCGATGTGGCGAATATGTTTTCCAGATAGTATCAGACCCACTAGAAGAACAATTGCATTGATGATGAGAAACTGCACTTGTGTGCTTCAATAAGTTTGTACACCATTGGGTGTTGGAATGATGCTTTATTATTTTTATTAGTCTCATCCTACTTGGGATGCTAAATAGGTTGAGATTATGGCAAATGTAAAATGTGTATGATTACAAGGATTGTAAATTAACATGTTAAAAGTACCATGTTGTTCACTGACTACCTGTGCAATATGATGGGTTTCTAATATGAGCATTTCAATGGGATGTTTGCCTATTCTGGTATGTTCCACTACATTTCTGTTTTACGACTAAGACAGTCTCGTTCAAGGCAGCACCATGAAAGATGCCTGTGTATCGTGTGTTTTTGGCTTAGCTGAAACCCTGTTAGGGGCATTGGGATTTATTGTTTAGATGAACAAGTGACCTCACTCAAGCTTCCTGTTCTCCACTGCTATGTGTATAGTTTCTGTCTATGCTAGCTTGCTCCTGTCTTTCATCTGACTTTAGGTAGATGATGGACGATTAGGGTGAGGGCTTATTGTTATGTGGCTGACAACCAGCCACATAACAATGGTCTACTTGCATGAGACTTTCAGTTTTAAGTGTGTTCTTAGAGAGACAGGGATTATTACATGCTCCCTTTAGGTGAAGAATTCTCCAAAATTGCTGCATTTCATCTATTACACATAGAGGTTTGTTTCACTCCCGACTCAGTTACGTGCACAGTCACCTTGCGCAGCTAGAGGATTGTAAATCAAGTAACAGGAAAGTGGGGTGGCAGAACAAAGATGTTTTCACTACAGAGAGTGATAAATGGCGTCTTTTTCACTTTTTTAAAAGTTAAATTAAGTTTAAAATATGCAGTTTATTGAAAGGAAAGATACCAATATTTATGGTATTATTACATGGTAATATACATAACAAAGGACAGCATAATTATAAGCATTTTAATACATTGAAATACCAAATTAGGTCACCTACAGGGAGAAATAAAAGAAAAAAGTAGGAATATGATAAAGAGAAAGCCAAAAGGTAAAAAAAAGGACCATAACACTGTATCATAGTAGAGTTACATAATTTTTTTTTAAAGATTTGAAGAGAGAAAGGAGAAAGTTAATGTAGCATGGTAACACTAAAAGTATTAATACTGTACACATTATAATGACATTAGTAAAAAATCACTGAGGAGGTTTAGTGTAGGTGTAGGAGGCTGGCCTGGCTTATAGTGGGTACCTGATGGTACTTACACCTTGTGCCAGGTCCAGTTATCCCTTATTAGTAGATTAGTAGTGTTCTAGCAGCTTAGGCTGATAGAGGTAGCTATAGCAGAGTAGCTTAGGCTGAACTAGGAGACATGCAAAGCTCCTACTATACCACTTATATCATATAGCACTATATCATAAGAATCACAATACTCAGAGTTACTAAAAATAAAGGTACTGTATTTTAGTGACAATGTGGCAAAAATATCTCAGAGGATATACTCCCTTAGGAGGTAGGTAAAATACAAAAAATATACACACAAACCAAAATCAGGTAAGTAAACAGATAGAAAAGTAGTGCAAACACTGTAGAATACATTAGGATGCAATAGGCCTAGGGGCAACACAAACCATATACTAAGAATTTGGAATGCAAACCACTTAGGGACCCCAGGCCTAGTGTAGTGTGTAGAGGGTCGCTGGGAGTGTAATAAAACACTAAGAGTGTCCAAGATACCCCACCCCAAGACCCTGAAAAGTAGGAGTAAGGTGACCCTACACACTAAAGTCATGATAGGAGATTCTGCAAAGACCACAACTGACTGCAAAGCACTGAAGATGGATTCCTGGACCTGAGGACCTGTAAAAGAAGGGTGTAGGAAAGTACCATTTTGCCTGGCATGTTACCCCCATTTTCACTGTATGTATGTTTGCTTTTGCCTATGTGGCACTGGGATCCTGCCAGGCAGGACCCCAGTGCTCATAATGTATGCCCTGTATGTGTTCCCTGTGCGGTGCCTAACTGTATCATTGAGGCTCTGCTAACCAGAACCTCAGTGTTTATGCTCTCTCTCTGCTTTTAAAATTGTCACTGCAGGCTAGTGACTACTTTTACCAATTCTCATTGGCACACTGGAACACCCTTATAATTCCCTTGTATATGGTACCTAGGTACCCAGGTTATTGGTGTTCCAGGAGATCTCTATGGGCTGCAGCATTTCTTTTGCCACCCATAGAGAGCTCAGACAATTCTTACACAGGACTGCCACTGCAGCCTGAGTGAAATAACGTCCACGTTATTTCACAGCCATTTTCACTGCATATAAATAACTTATAAGTCACCTATATGTCTAACCCTCACTTGGTGAAGGTTAGGTGCCAAGTTACTTAGTGTGTGGGCACCCTGGCACTAGCCAAGGTGCTCCCACATTGTTCAGGGCAAATTCCCCGGACTTTGTGAGTGCAGGGACACCATTACACGTGTGCACTTCATATAGGTCAATAGCTATATGTAGCGTCACCATGGTAACTCCGAACATGGCCATGTAACATGTCTAGGATCATGGAATTATCACCCCAATACCATTCTGGTATTGGGGCGTCAATTCCATGCATCCCCGGGTATCTAGCACAGAACCCGGGTACTGCCAAACTTGCTTTCCGGGGTCTCCACTGCAGCTGCTGCCAACCCCTCAGACAGGTTTATGCCCCCCTGGGGCCTGGGCAGCCTGGTCCCAGGAAGGCAGAACAAAGAATTTCCTCTGAGAGAGGGTGTAACACCCTCTCCCTTTGGAAATAGGTGTGAAGGGCTGGGAAGGAGTAGCCTCCCCCAGCTTCTGGAAATGCTTTGATGGGCACAGATGGTGCCCTCTCTGCATAAGCCAGTCTACACTGGTTCAGGGATCCCCCAGCCCTGCTCTAGCGTGAAACTGGACAAAGGAAAGGGGAGCAGCACCTCCCAGGGGAGGTTCCCTGAGCTCCTCCAGTGTGTCCCAGACCTCTGCCATCTTGGATGCAGAGCTGTTTGTGGCACAATGGACAGCTCTGAGTGGCCAGTGCCAGCAGGTGATGCCAGAGATCCCTCCTGATAGGTGCTTACTTTTCTCAATAGCCAATCCTCCTTTCTGGGCTATTTAGGGTCTCTCCTCTGGGCTATGCCTCAGATAACAAATGCAAGAGCTTACCAGAGTTCCTCTGCACTTCCCTCTTCGACTTCTGCCAAGGATCGACTGCTGACTGCTCCAGGACGCCTGCAAAACTGCAACAAAGTAGCAAGATGACTACCAGCAACATTGTAACGCCTCATCCTGCTGGCTCTCTTGACTGTTTCCTGGTGGCGCATGCTCTGAGTCCTGTCTGCCTTCACCCTGCACTGGAAGCCAAGAAGAAATCTCCTGTAGGTCGACGGAATCTTCCCTCTGCTAACGCAGGCACCAAACTTCTGCATCACTGGTCCTCTGGGTCCCCTCTCATCCTGTCGAGCATGGTTCCTGGAACACAGGAGCTGGGTGCAAGTGTCTCCCATAGTCCAGTGGCCCTTTTGTCCAAATTTGGTGGAGGTAAGTCCTTCCCTCCCCATGCCAGACAGTAATCCTGTGTCCTGTGTGATCTGCAGTGGCTCGGGCTTCTGTGCACTTTACCAAGACTTCCTTTTTGCACAGCCTAGCCTGGGTCCCCAGCACTCCGTCCTGCATTGCCCAACTTGCTGAGTTGGACTCCGACGTCGTGGTGACTCTGAGTTGACCGTTGTCCTCAGATTTTCTAAGTGCCTGTTCTGGTACTTCTGCGGGTGCTGCCTGCTTCGGTGGGGGCTCTCTGAGTTGCTGAGCGCCCTCTCTGTCTCCTCCTCCAAGGGGCGACATCCTGGTCCTTCCTGGGCCCCAGTAGCACCCAAAATCTTCTACCATGACTCTTGCAGCTAGCAAGGCTTGTTTGTGGTCTTTCTGCGTGGAAATAACTCTGCATCTTCCAGCACACCGTGGGACATCTTCCATCCAAAGGAGAAATTCCTGGCACCTTCCATTGTTGCAGAATCTTTGGAGTCTTCCACCCAGAGGCAGCCCTTTCGCACCTTCATCCAGGGTTTAGTGGGCTCCTGCCCCCCCTGGAAACTTGCGTGACTCTTGGACTTAGTCCCCTTCCTTTACAGGTCCTCAGGTCCAGGAATCCGTCTTCAGTGTTTTGGTAGCAGTTGTTGTTCTTGCAGAATCCCCTATCTCGACTATACTGTCTTTCCGGGGTGCTAGGGTAACTTTACTCCTACTTTTCAGGGTCTTGGGGTGGGGTATTTCGGACACCCTTACTGTTTTCTCACAGTCCCAGCAACCCTCTACAACCTACCATAGGCCAGGGGTCCATTTGCGGTTCGCATTTCACTTTTGGAGTATATGGTTTGTGTTGCCCCTAGGCCTATTTCTACCTATAGCATTCTATTGTGATTCTACATAGTTTGCACTAATTTCCTTACTGTTTCTTAACTGATTTTGGTTTGTGTACATATCATTTGTGTATATTACTTACCTCCTAAGTGAGGGTATCCTCTGAGATACTTTTGGCATATTGTCACTAAAATAAAGTACCTTTATTTTTAGTAACTCTGAATATTGTGTTTTCTTATGATATATAGTGCTATATGATATACATGGTATAGTAGGAGCTTTGCATGTCTCCTAGTTCAGCCTAACTGAAGCTTAAACAGCAGCAGCTGGCCTTAGACAGGGAATCCCTAGATATAGAGAGGGAAAGAGAGAGAATGGGGTTAGTTCCCCATGGTGGCAGCAGCAGTGTTTCAGATAGTAATCCTGTTAGAGAGCAAGATTCCAGAAACCTGCATAAGATAGTCCCCCCTTACAAGGAAGGGGATGACATTAACAAGTGGTTTGCTGCACTTGAGAGGGCCTGTATGGTATAGTTGGTCCCTCAAAGGCAGTGGGCTGCTATCTTGTGGCTATAGTTCACTGGAAAGTCTGGGAGGTACTGGTCAGGGGAGTGGTCACTCCCTTTCTTTTGTCAGGTTTTGTGCCAGAGCAGGGCTGGGAGATCCCTGAAATGGTGTAGACTGGCTTATTCCGAGATGGGCACCATCTGTGCCCATCAAAGCATTTCCAGAGGCTGGGGGAGGCTAATCCTCCCCAGCCCTTCACACCTATTTCCAAAGGGAGAGGGTGTAACACCCTCTCTCAGGGGAAATCCTTTGTTCTGCCTTCCTGGGCAGCCCCAGGAGGGCAGAATCCAGTCTGAGGGGTTGGCAGCAGCTGCAGTGGAAACCCCGGAAAGGCAGTTTGGCAGTACCCGGGTTCTGTGCTAGAGACCCGGGGGATCATGGAATTGTCCCCCCAATACCAGAATGATATTGGGGTGATAATTCCATGATCTTAGACATGGTACATGGCCATGTTCGGAGTTACCATTGTGACGCTATACATAGGAAGTGACCTATGTATAGTGCATGCGTGTAATGGTGTCCCCGCACTCACAAAGTCTGGGGAATTTGCCCTGAACGATGTGGGGGCACCTTGGCCAGTGCCAGGGTGCCCACACACTAAGTAACTTGGCACCAACCTTCACCAAGTGAGGGTTAGACATATAGGTGACTTATAAGTTACTTATGTGCAGTGAAAAATGGCTGTGAAATAAGGTGGACGTTATTTCACTCAGACTGCAGTGGCAGGCCTGTGTAAGAATTGCCTGAGCTCCCTATGGGTGGCAAAAGAAATGCTGCAGCCCATATGGATCTCTTGGAACCCCAATACCCTGGGTACCTAAGTACCATATACAAGAGAATTATATGGGTGTACCAGTGTGCCAATGAGAATTGGCAAATTTAGTCACTAGCCTGCAGTGACAAATTTAGAAAGCAGAGAGCGTATTGTCTGTTATTGGGGTGACAATTCCCTGCATCCTCTAGCAAAGAACCCGGGTACTGCCAAACTTGCTTGCTAAACTAGTGACAATATGCCAAAAGTATCTCAGAAGATATACTCCCTTAGGAGGTAAGTAATATACACAAAATATACACACAACCCAAAATCAGGTAAGTAAACAGTTAGAAAAGTAGTGCAAACACCGTAGAACACAATAGAATGCAATAAGAGACAATAGGCCTAGGGGCAACACAAACCATATACTCCAAAAGTGGAATGCGAACCACAAATGGACCCCAGGCCTAGTGTAGTGTGTAGAGGGTTGCTGGGAGTGTAAGAAAATACTAAGGGTGTCCAAGATACCCCACCCCAAGACCCTGAAAAGTAGGAGTAAAGTTACCCTACTACCCCAGAAAGACAGTAAAGTCGAGATAGGGGATTCTGCAAAGACAACAACTGACTGCAAAGCACTGAAGACGGATACCTAGACCTGGGGACCTGCAAAGAAAGAGAAACAAGTCCAAAAGTCATGCAAGTGTCCAGGGGGGGCAGGAGCCCACTAAACCCCGGATGAAGGTGCAATAGGGCTGCCTCTGGGTGGAAGAAGCCGAAGATTCTGCAACAACAGAAGGTGCCAGGAACTTATCATTTTGTCAGAAGATGTCCCATGGCATGCTGGAGGATGCAGAGTTGTTTCCACTCAGGAAGACCGCAAACAAACCTTGCTAGCTGCAAGAGTCGCGGTTGAAGGTTTTGGGTGCTGCCAGGGCCCAGGAAGGACCAGGAGGTCTCCCCTTGGAGGAGGAGACAGAGGGGGTGCTCAGCAATTCAGAGAGCCCATGCAGAAGCAGGCAGCACCCACAGAAGCACCTGAACAGGCATTCAGAAGATCTGAGCACGACGGTCATTGCAGCACAACACAAGAGGGTTCCACTAAGTCGGAGTCCAACTCAGTGAGTTGGGCAATGCAGGACAGAGTGCTGGGGACTTGGGCTAAGCTGTGCACAAAGGAAGTCTTGCAAAGGTGCACAGAAGCCCTAGCAGCTGCAGTTCATGCAGTACACAGGATTACTGTCTGGCATGGGAAGGCAAGGACTTGACTCCACCAAATTTGGACAAAAGGGTGCCTGGACTGTTGGGGACACTTGGATCCAGCTCCTGTGTTCCAGGGACTAAGCTCGTCAAGATGAGAGGGGACCCAGAGGACCGGTGATGCAGAAGTTTGGTGCTTGCGTTAACAGGGGGAAGATTGCATCGACCCACGGGAGATTTCTTCTTGGCTTCCAATGCAGGGTGAAGGCAGACAGCCTCAGAGCATGCACTACCAGGAAACAGTTGAGCAAGCCGGCAGGATGAGGCGTTAACAATGTTGCTCGTAGTCTTCTTGATACTTTGTTGCAGTTTTGCAGGCGTCCTGGAGCAGTCAGCGGTCGATCCTTGGCAGAAGTCAAAGAGAGAGGTGCAGAGGAACTCTGGTGAGCTCTTGCATTCGTTATCTGATGAGAAACCCACAGGAGAGACCCTAAATAGCCCTCAGAGGAGGATTGGCTACAGAGAGAGGTAAACACCTATCAGGAGGGGTCTCTGACGTCACCAGCTGCACTGGCCACTCAGAGGTCTCCATTGTGCCCTCACACCTCTGCATTCAAGATTGCAGAAGTCTGGGACACACTGGAGGAGCTCTGGGCACCTCCCCTGCGGTGGTGCTGGTCAGGGGAGTAGTCACTCCCCTTTCCTTTGTCCAGTTTCGCACCAGGGCAGGGATGGGGGGATCCCTGAACCATTGTAGAATGGCTTATGCAAGGAAGGCACCATCTATGCTCTTCGAAGCATTTCCAGAGGCCAGGAGAGGCTACTCTTCTCTGGCCCCCAGCACCTATTTCCAAAGGGAGAGGGTGTAACACCCTCTCTCAGAAGAAATCCTTTGTTCTGCCTTCCTGGGACTGGGCTGCCCAGGCTCCAGGGGGGCAGAAACCTGTCTGAGGGTTGGCAGCAGGCATTAAAAATGCCGTAATAAATGGCGCAAGGAAATCCCATAGATTTCCTTCCACAACTTTACCGGCTCCCCTAATGGGGGAATGCCCCTTTGCATACATTATGCCTGGCGCAGGCATAATGTAGCACAAAGGGTTACAGGGTGGCGCAATGCATGCATTGTGCCACCCTGTAAATACGGCAAAGGGATTTTGGTCTTGTTGGACCACATTAATGTCAAAATAAAACACGTAAATATGCCCCCCAAATGTTGTGTTTTTAGTATCGAATGAGTGCTTGTGGTTGGGAATCGATCCGCTGATCTGCCATGGTTCATCCTGCAATATAACTGGCAGACCCCTTATTTGTCGAAAGATTTGTGGTGGATCCACCGATCCTTAACTTGAATAAAAAAAGAAAGACTTGGGCCCATATTTATACTTTTTTAGTGCTGCATTTGCGTCATTATTTTACGAGAAAGCATCACAAACCTATAAAATATAATTGTTTTGTACGTTTACACCGCTTTTGCATCAAAAAACGACGCAAATGCGGCTCTAAAAAAGTATAAATATGGGCCTTGGTGCACTGTATTTATAGAAAGATTGTATAAGTTACCTTGCCTTAATTTTTAATTTTTAGTTTCGAAATATATAATAAGAATGAATGTGCAAATAAAATGTGCTTATAAATTTGTGAAAATGTATACTAGTAAATTGAACTTCTGGATCAAATTGTAGTACAATTTATTAAAAGAAAAACTGGTGAAATTCACAAAAAAAAACCTAAGGCTACAGGGATGTTATAGTTAGGACATAGCATTAAAAACCCGTAAAAATTCAATTAAAAAACGAAGGTTACAGGGACGTTATTGTTAGGTTCCGATTTTACACACATGAAAGCATAGAAATTCAGCATTTATGAGTGATGTAATATGTGAGGTCATAAGCAGTGTATTGTGGGGTTGTAAATTATAATTAGCTCAGGTAATTATAAATGCTGAATTTTTAAGGGTTTGTTTGTGTAAAATCTGAACTATGACAACCCTTTAATCTTTGTTTTTTTTTGTGAATATATATATATATATATATATATATATATATATATATATATATTCTTCCTTCACATCACGGTTGCCGGCGTGCACATGCAGAAACCTAAGCTATGCTCTTCTGAAATTAATAAAGAGATCAGCACTCTGGTAATTTCTTCAAAATGCAATTCAGTTTATTTGGCTAAGGCGTGAGCAGCATCATTCAGCTACCACGAGACTTGTTCATGACAGCGACGCTATATTAATTCATTGTTTCAATACCTTGCCATATGTCAATTCAAAGTCATTAACATAAATGAAGGACAAAAACAGACTGAAAACAGGATAAATCATCATTGAATGGGCAAATGCCTCATTGAAATTCTAGTATTATTTCAAGTGCTTCATGTACAAAACAATTACATTGCACAAGTAGTGAACAACGAGGTACTTTTAACATTTTATCTCACAATCCTTGTAATCATACACATTTTACATTCTCCATAATCTCAACCCCGATCAAATTACCCACGGGGCGATGTGGCGAATATGTTTTCCAGATAGTATCAGACCCACTAGAAGGACAATTGCATTGATGATGAGAAACTGCACTTGTGTGCTTCAATAAGTTTGTACACCATTGGGTGTTGGAATGATGCTTTATTATTTTTATTAGTCTCATCCTACTTGGGATGCTAAATAGGTTGAGATTATGGCAAATGTAAAATGTGTATGATTACAAGGATTGTAAATTAACATGTTAAAAGTACCATGTTGTTCACTGACTACCTGTGCAATATGATGGGTTTCTAATATGAGCATTTCAATGGGATGTTTGCCTATTCTGGTATGTTCCACTACATTTCTGTTTTACGACTAAGACAGTCTCGTTCAAGGCAGCACCATGAAAGATGCCTGTGTATCGTGTGTTTTTGGCTTAGCTGAAACCCTGTTAGGGGCATTGGGATTTATTGTTTAGATGAACAAGTGACCTCACTCAAGCTTCCTGTTCTCCACTGCTATGTGTATAGTTTCTGTCTATGCTAGCTTGCTCCTGTCTTTCATCTGACTTTAGGTAGATGATGGACGATTAGGGTGAGGGCTTATTGTTATGTGGCTGACAACCAGCCACATAACAATGGTCTACTTGCATGAGACTTTCAGTTTTAAGTGTGTTCTTAGAGAGACAGGGATTATTACATGCTCCCTTTAGGTGAAGAATTCTCCAAAATTGCTGCATTTCATCTATTACACATAGAGGTTTGTTTCACTCCCGACTCAGTTACGTGCACAGTCACCTTGCGCAGCTAGAGGATTGTAAATCAAGTAACAGGAAAGTGGGGTGGCAGAACAAAGATGTTTTCACTACAGAGAGTGATAAATGGCGTCTTTTTCACTTTTTTAAAAGTTAAATTAAGTTTAAAATATGCAGTTTATTGAAAGGAAAGATACCAATATTTATGGTATTATTACATGGTAATATACATAACAAAGGACAGCATAATTATAAGCATTTTAATACATTGAAATACCAAATTAGGTCACCTACAGGGAGAAATAAAAGAAAAAAGTAGGAATATGATAAAGAGAAAGCCAAAAGGTAAAAAAAAAAAAAAGGACCATAACACTGTATCATAGTAGAGTTACATAATTTTTTTTTAAAGATTTGAAGAGAGAAAGGAGAAAGTTAATGTAGCATGGTAACACTAAAAGTATTAATACTGTACACATTATAATGACATTAGTATAAAATCACTGAGGAGATTTAGTGTAGGTGTAGGAGGCTGGCCTGGCTTATAGTGGGTACCTGATGGTACTTACACCTTGTGCCAGGTCCAGTTATCCCTTATTAGTAGATTAGTAGTGTTCTAGCAGCTTAGGCTGATAGAGGTAGCTATAGTAGAGTAGCTTAGGCTGAACTAGGAGACATGCAAAGCTCCTACTATACCACTTATATCATATAGCACTATATCATAAGAATCACAATACTCAGAGTTACTAAAAATAAAGGTACTGTATTTTAGTGACAATGTGCCAAAAATATCTCAGAGGATATACTCCCTTAGGAGGTAAGTAAAATACAAAAAAATATACACACAAACCAAAATCAGGTAAGTAAACAGATAGAAAAGTAGTGCAAACACTGTAGAATACATTAGGATGCAATAGGCCTAGGGGCAACACAAACCATATACTAAGAATTTGGAATGCAAACCACTTAGGGATCCCAGGCCTAGTGTAGTGTGTAGAGGGTCGCTGGGAGTGTAATAAAACACTAAGAGTGTCCAAGATACCCCACCCCAAGACCCTGAAAAGTAGGAGTAAGGTGACCCTACACACTAAAGTCATGATAGGAGATTCTGCAAAGACCACAACTGACTGCAAAGCACTGAAGATGGATTCCTGGACCTGAGGACCTGTAAAAGAAGGGTGTAGGAAAGTACCATTTTGCCTGGCATGTTACCCCCATTTTCACTGTATGTATGTTTGCTTTTGCCTATGTGGCACTGGGATCCTGCCAGGCAGGACCCCAGTGCTCATAATGTATGCCCTGTATGTGTTCCCTGTGCGGTGCCTAACTGTATCACTGAGGCTCTGCTAACCAGAACCTCAGTGTTTATGCTCTCTCTCTGCTTTTAAAATTGTCACTGCAGGCTAGTGACTACTTTTACCAATTCTCATTGGCACACTGGAACACCCTTATAATTCCCTTGTATATGGTACCTAGGTACCCAGGTTATTGGTGTTCCAGGAGATCTCTATGGGCTGCAGCATTTCTTTTGCCACCCATAGAGAGCTCAGACAATTCTTACACAGGACTGCCACTGCAGCCTGAGTGAAATAACGTCCACGTTATTTCACAGCCATTTTCACTGCATATAAGTAACTTATAAGTCACCTATATGTATAACCCTCACTTGGTGAAGGTTAGGTGCCAAGTTACTTAGTGTGTGGGCACCCTGGCACAAGCCAAGGTGCTCCCACATTGTTCAGGGCAAATTCCCCGGACTTTGTGAGTGCAGGGACACCATTACACGTGTGCACTTCATATAGGTCAATAGCTATATGTAGCGTCACCATGGTAACTCCGAACATGGCCATGTAACATGTCTAGGATCATGGAATTATCACCCCGATACCATTCTGGTATTGGGGCGTCAATTCCATGCATCCCCGGGTATCTAGCACAGAACCCGGGTACTGCCAAACTTGCTTTCCGGGGTCTCCACTGCAGCTGCTGCCAACCCCTCAGACAGGTTTATGCCCCCCTGGGGCCTTAGCAGCCTGGTCCCAGGAAGGCAGAACAAAGAATTTCCTCTGAGAGAGGGTGTAACACCCTCTCCCTTTGGAAATAGGTGTGAAGGGCTGGGAAGGAGTAGCCTCCCCCAGCTTCTGGAAATGCTTTGATGGGCACAGATGGTGCCCTCTCTGCATAAGCCAGTCTACACTGGTTCAGGGATCCCCCAGCCCTGCTCTAGCGTGAAACTGGACAAAGGAAAGGGGAGCAGCACCTCCCAGGGGTGGTTCCCTGAGCTCCTCCAGTGTGTCCCAGACCTCTGCCATCTTGGATGCAGAGGTGTTTGTGGCACAATGGACAGCTCTGAGTGGCCAGTGCCAGCAGGTGATGCCAGAGATCCCTCCTGATAGGTGCTTACCTTTCTCAATAGCCAATCCTCCTTTCTGGGCTATTTAGGGTCTCTCCTCTGGGCTATGCCTCAGATAACAAATGCAAGAGCTTACCAGAGTTCCTCTGCACTTCCCTCTTCGACTTCTGCCAAGGATCGACTGCTGACTGCTCCAGGACGCCTGCAAAACTGCAACAAAGTAGCAAGATGACTACCAGCAACATTGTAACGCCTCATCCTGCTGGCTCTCTTGACTGTTTCCTGGTGGCGCATGCTCTGAGGCCTGTCTGCCTTCACCCTGCACTGGAAGCCAAGAAGAAATCTCCTGTAGGTCGACGGAATCTTCCCTCTGCTAACGCAGGCACCAAACTTCTGCATCACTGGTCCTCTGGGTCCCCTCTCATCCTGTCGAGCGTGGTTCCTGGAACACAGGAGCTGGGTGCAAGTGTCTCCCACAGTCCAGTGGCCCTTTTGTCCAAATTTGGTGGAGGTAAGTCCTTCCCTCCCCATGCCAGACAGTAATCCTCTGTACTGCGTGATCTGCAGCGGCTCGGGCTTCTGTGCACTTTTCCAAGACTTCCTTTTTGCACAGCCTAGCCTGGGTCCCCAGCACTCCGTCCTGCATTGCCCAACTTGCTGAGTTGGACTCCGACATCGTGGGACCCTCCTTTGTGACTCTGAGTTGACCGTTGTCCTCAGATTTTCTAAGTGCCTGTTCTGGTGCTTCTGCGGGTGCTGCCTGCTTCTGTGGGGGCTCTCTGAGTTGCTGAGCGTCCCCTCTGTCTCCTCCTCCAAGGGGCGACATCCTGGTCCTTCCTGGGCCCCAGTAGCACCCAAAATCTTCAAGCATGACTCTTGCAGCTAGCAAGGCTTGTTTGTGGTCTTTCTGCGTGGAAATAACTATGCATCCTCCAGCACACCGTGGGACATCTTCCATCCAAAGGAAAAATTCCTGGCACTTTCCATTGTTGCAGAATCTTTGGAGTCTTCCACCCAGAGGCAGCCCTTTCGCACCTTCATCCAGGGTTTAGTGGGCTCCTGCCCCCCCTGGAAACTTGCGTGACTCTTGGACTTGGTCCCCTTCCTTTACAGGTCCTCAGGTCCAGGAATCCGTCTTCAGTGTTTTGGTAGCAGTTGTTGTTCTTGCAGAATCCCCTATGTCGACTATACTGTCTTTCCGGGGTGCTAGGGTAACTTTACTCCTACTTTTCAGGGTGTTGGGGTGGGGTATTTCGGACACCCTTACTGTTTTCTCACAGTCCCAGCAACCCTCTACAACCTACCATAGGCCTGGGGTCCATTCGCGGTTCGCATTTCACTTTTGGAGTATATGGTTTGTGTTGCCCCTAGGCCTATTTCTACCTATAGCATTCTATTGTGATTCTACATAGTTTGCACTAATTTTCTTACTGTTTCTTAACTGATTTTGGTTTGTGTACATATCATTTGTGTATATTACTTACCTCCTAAGTGAGGGTATCCTCTGAGATACTTTTGGCATATTGTCACTAAAATAAAGTACCTTTATTTTTAGTAACTCTGAATATTGTGTTTTCTTATGATATAGTGCTATATGATATACATGGTATAGTAGGAGCTTTGCATGTCTCCTAGTTCAGCCTAAGCTGCTCAGCTATAGCTACCCCTATCAGCCTAAGCTGCTAGAAACACCTCTATTCTACTAATAAGGGATAACTGGACCTGGCACAAGGTGTAAGTACCACACGGTACCCACTATAAGCCAGGCCAGCCTCCTACATTGGTGGCAATGGTGGGATAAGTACCTGTAACTGCTTTAATACTTTGTCATTTCGTGCTTTTCATAAGAAAAGCACATACCAATTATTTCAATATGTGTACATTGAACCAAAACAGTTTACTGTTCTGCTCTAAAACTTTCTACTAAGTTTCAGAAAAGTTATGAAAACTTTTTAAACTTTTCTAAAAGTTTGAAAAAGTTTTTTCTCTGTACTTTCAAAAGTTCTAAAACTGTTTCTCTCTCTCTGTCTTAAACCTTTTCTACAATGTCTTCAGTAGAGCCCACTCCCAAAATTGTTCAAGCAACCTATGAGAGTTTAAACTATAAACGTTTGAGGGGTCTCTGCCTAGAAAGAGGTTTAAACATTAGTAAGAATCCTACAAAATGGTTTCTCTTTAACCTGCTCTTAGAAGGTGACCAGAACCAGTCCGGCCCATCTCAGGAGAAAGAGGTAGGAGGGAAAGCTGCCCAGTCAGACTCAAAGGAGTTCCCTGAAGATGCTGGGGAGGGTTCTTACAAAGACCTGATATCTAGCAGGCCACCTAGTGACACTGGTAGTGGGAGAGGTTCACACATTAGTAGGTCATCTTTCACTCCTAGAGGCCAGGTTACTAGGATCCAGCCAGTTAGGGACAGGTCTCTCTCTGCCAATTCCCAAATCTCCTCTGTATCCAAACATTCCCAAGCCTCCCACCCTGAGGATAACTTAATGGAAAGGGAACTCAGAAAGCTGAGGTTGGAAGAGACCAGACTGAAGCTTAAACAGCAGCAGCTGGCCTTAGACAGGGAATCCCTAGATATAGAGGGAAAGAGAGAGAATGGGGTTAGTTCCCCATGGTGGCAGCAGCAGTGTTTCAGATAGTAATCCTGTTAGAGAGCAAGATTCCAGAAACCTGCATAAGATAGTCCCCCCTTACAAGGAAGGGGATGACATTAACAAGTGGTTTGCTGCACTTGAGAGGGCCTGTATGGTATAGTTGGTCCCTCAAAGGCAGTGGGCTGCTATCTTGTGGCTATCGTTCACTGGAAAGTCTAGGGATAGGCTCCTTACTGTCAGAGAAAGTGATGGCAATAATTACAAAGTTTTGAAGGATGCACTCTTGGATGGATTTGGCTTAACCACTGAACAATAAGGGATTAAGTTCAGAGACACCAGAAAAGAGTCCTATCAAGACTGGACAGATTTTGTTGACTATTCAGTGAAGGCCTTGGAGGGTTGGTTAAATGGCAGTAAAGTATCTGACTATGAAAGCCTGTATAATCTGATTCCGAGAGAGCATATTCATAACAATTGTGTATCTGATTTGTTGCACCACTACTTGGTAGACTCAGATCTGACCTCTCCCCAAGAATTGGGAAAGAAGGCAGACAAATGGGTCAGAACAAGAGTTAACAGAAACGTTCATACAGGGGGTGACAAGAATGGCAAGAAGAAGGATGATGAGTCTTCTGACAAGGGTGGGGACAAAAGTAAACATTCTGAGTCTTCATCAGGCCCACAAAAATCCTCTGGGAGTGGTGGGTCCAAATCCTCTTCAAACAATCAGAAAAAGCCTTGGTGTTATTTATGTAAGGTAAAAGGCCATTGGCCAAGTGATTCCACTTGTCCAAAGAAAAACACCAAACCTCTCACCACAACCCCAACTGCAACCTCTATTGCCCCTAGTAATAGCAGTGGTGGTGGGAAATCTACTACAAATAGCCAATCCAAGTGTGTAGCTGGGCTCACTATTGGTAATGTAGTTGGGGTTGGTCTTGTTAGGGAGACCACAGAGGCTGTTTTAGTCTCTGATGGTGGCATTGACTTTGCCACCTTGATTGCTTGTCCCCTTAATATGGATAAGTACAAGCAACTACCCCTAATCAATGGTGTTGAGGTTGAGGCCTACAGGGACACAGGAGCCAGTATAACTATGGTGATAGAAAAACTGGTCCACCCTGATCAACACCTACTTGGTCAGCAGTACCAAGTGACTGATGCCCATAACAACACTCTTAGCCACCCCATGACTGTTGTGAATTTCAAGTGGGGGGGGGGGTTACTGGTCCAAAGAAAGTTGTTGTAGCCACTTTTATTACCTGTAGATTGCTTACTAGGCAATGATTTGGAAACATCAGCTTGAGCAGAAGTGGAGTTGGAGGCTCATGCAGCAATGCTGGGCATTCCTGTGCATATTTTTCCTTTGACAAGGGCTCAGGCCAAAAAGCAAAAAGGACAGGGAAACTTGGATCCTGGAACAATGGACCAAGTGCTCCCAAAAAGCTTGGGGTAGAAAGGGTAAATCGCTGCCCACTATTCCTCCCTCTACAGAAGATTCCCCTTTTGAGGAAGCGGAATCCTCTCCCTGTGCAGAACCTACACCAGAGGAGCTGGCAGCAGACATTGCTGAGCTTTTGGGTGCAGGGGGGCCTCCTAGGGAAGAGCTGAGTGTGGCACAGCAGACCTGTCCCACACTAGAGGGTTCAAGACAGCAAGCTGTCATACTGCAGAATGGGGATGTCAGTGATAGCCAAAAGGTATATTGGGAAGACAAGCTCTTGTACACAGAGTCATGGGACCCTAAACCTGGAGCTTCCAGGAGATTGTTCATTCCCTTGCAGTACAGATAGTTTCTTCTTACCTTGGCACATGACATTCCTTTGGCTGGGCATTTGGACCAGACGAAAACTTGGGAAAGACTTGTCCATCTGTTTCACTGGCCTCATATGTCAGAGGACACTAAAGAGTTGTGTCGCTCTTGTGTGACCTGCCAAGCCAGTGGCAAGACTGGTGGCACTCCAAAGGCCCCTTAATTCCACTTCCAGTGGTTGGGGTGCCCTTTGAAAGGGCAGGGGTTGACATAGATGGCCCCCTTGACCCTCCAACAGCGTCAGACAATAGATTCATCCTTGTGTTAGAAAACCATGCCACTAGGTGCCCTGAAGCCATCCCCTTAAGGACCACTACAGCTCCTGCAGTGGCAAAGGCCCTCCTGGGAATCTTTTCCAGGGTGGGTTTCCCTAAGGAAGTGGTGTCAGACAGAGGTAGTAACTTCATGTCTGCATACCTCAAGGCAATGTGGAAGGAGTGTGGTCTAACCTACAAGTTTACCAACCCTTACCATCTGCAAACAAATGGTCTGGTTCAGAGGTTTAATAAAGCTCTCAAAGGTATGATAATGGGACTCCCTGAAAAACTCAGTAGGAGATGGGATGTCCTGTTACCTTGCCTCCTTTTTGCTTAGAGGGAGGTACACCAAAAAGGAGTGGGCTTCAGCCCCCTTGAACTCCTCTTCGGGCACCCTGTGAGAGGTCCTCTTGCTCTTGTAAAGGAGGGATGGGAACAACCTTTAAAAGCTCCTAAACAGGACATAGTGGACTATGTACTTGGCCTAAGATCCAGAATTGCTGAGTATATGAAAAAGGCCAGTAAAAACCTTCAGGCCAGCCAGGAGCTGCAAAAGTAGTGGCATGACCAGAAGGCTGTCCTGGCTCAGTACCACCCAGGGCAGAAGGTGTGGGTATTGGAGCCTGTGGCCCCAAGAGCACTCCAGGACAAATGGAGTGGACCCCATCTAATTGTTGAAAAGAAGGGTGAGGTTACCTATTAGGGAGACCTGGGCACTGCCAGGAGTCCCCTTAGGGTGATTCATGTCAACCGCCTAAAACCCTACTATGACAGGGCTGTTCTCACTCTGCTCATGGCAACAGATGAGGGACAGGAAGAAGAGAGTGACCCTCTCCTTGATCTCTTCTCCACCACTGAAGCAGATGGCTTAGTGGAGGGAGTGGTCTTATCAGATTGTCTTACTGCTGAACAGAAAGACAACTGTGTCAATCTCTTAAGTCAGTTTTCCGAACTCTTTTCACTTATACCAGGTACTACTACTTGGTGTGAACATATAGTTGATACTGGAAACAGCTTGCCTGTCAAAAGTAAAATTTATAGGCAGCCTGACCATGTCAGCGACTGCATTAAACAAGAGGTACAGAAAATGTTGGACTTAGGGGTGATTGAGCCTTCAGAAAACCCGTTGGCTAGCCTAGGTGTGCTTGTCCCAAAACCTCACACCAAAGATGGAAAAAGAGAGATGAGGTTTTGTGTGGATTATAGAGGGCTCAACCAAGTAACCAAGACAGATGTTCACCCTATACCCAGGGCAGATGAGCTAATAGATACATTGGCTTCTGCCAAGTATCTAAGCACTTTTGACTTAACTGCAGGGTATTGGCAGATTAAGTTGTCAGAAGATGCTAAACCCAAAACTGCATTTTCCACCATTGGAGGGCACTATCAGTTCACTGTTATGCCCTTTGGTTTGAAAAATGCACCTGCCCCTTTTCAGAGGTTGGTGAACACAGTCCTGCAAGGGTTGGAAGCTTTTAACACAGCATATCTAGATGATAAAGCTGTCTTTAACTCCACCTGGGATGAGCACCTGGTCCACCTATGCAAAGTTTTGGAGGCCCTGCAAAATGCAGGCCTCACTATCAAGGCTTCAAAGTGCCAGATAGGGCAGGGGAAAGTGGTTTATCTGGGCTACCTGGTAGGTGGGGAACAGATTGCACCACTACAGGGGAAGATCCAGACTATTATGGACTGGGCTCCCCCTACAACTCAAACCCAGGTGAGGGCTCCATAGCAGCCCCTCTTAATGATCTCACTAGCAAAAAGATGCCTAAGAAGGTATTATGGACAGCAAGCTGTCATAAAGCTTTTGAGGAGCTCAAACAGGCCATGTGCTCTGCACCTGTCTTAAAAAGCCCTTGTTACTCCAAGAAGTTCATTGTACAAACGGATGCTTCTGAATTAGGGTTAGGGGCAGTGCTATCGCAGCTGAATACTGAGGGTCAGGATCAACCTGTTGCTTTTATCAGCAGAAGGTTGACCCCTAGAGAAAAGCGTTGGTCTGTTAGGAGGCTGGCCTGGCTTATAGTGCGTACCTTGTGGTACTTACACCCTGTACCAGGTCCAGTTATCCCTTATTAGTAGAATAGAGGTGTTTCTAGCAGCTTAGGCTGATAGAAGGTAGCTATGGCAAAGAAGCTGAGGCTGAACTAGGAGACATGCAAAGCTCCTACTATACCACTCATATCATATAGCACAATATCATAAGGAAACACAATACTCAGAGTTACTAAAAATAAAGGTACTTTATTTTTATGACAATATGCCAAAAGTATCTGAGTGAGTACCCTCAGTTAGAAGGTAAGTAATATACACAAGTCATATGTACACAAACCCAAAACAGGTAAGTAATAGTAAGAAAAGTCATGCAAACAGTGTAGGATTACAATAGGATGCAATAGGTGAACATAGGTCTAGGGGCAACACAAACAATGTACTCCAAAAGTGGAATGCGAATCATGAATGGACCCCAGACCTATAAGAGCTTGTAGAGGGTTGCTGGGACTGTAAGAAAACATTCAGGGTGTCCAAGATACCCCACCCCAAGACCTTGAAAAGTAGGAGTAAAGTACCCCTACTGCCCCAATAGGACACAATAGTCGTGATAGGGGGATTCTGCAAGAAACACAAACACCAGCAAAGCACTGAAGATGGATTCCTGGACCTGAGGACCTGCAAGGCAAGGGGACCAAGTCCAAGAGTCCCAATACTGTCCAGGGGGGGCAGGTGCCCAGGAAACCCCAGATGAAGGTACAAAAAGGCTGCCTCTGGATGGAAGAAGCCTAGGATTCTGCAACAATGAAGAGAGCTAGGAACTTCTCCTTTTAATGGAAGATGTCCCACAGCATGCTGGATGTTGCAGAGGTGTTTCCACAAGGAAATACCGCAAACAAGCCTTCCTAGCTGCAAGGGTCGCGGTAGAGGTTTTTGGGTGCTGCTGGGTACCAGGAAGGACCAGGATGTTGCCCCTTGGAGGAGGAGACAGAGGAGGCACTCAGCAACTCAGAGAGCCTCCACAGAAGCAGGCAGCACCCGCAGAAGTACTGGAGCAGGCACTTAGAAGATTTGTGAACTGGCGCTGGCTCAGAGTCACAAAGGAGGGTCCCACGACATCGGAGTCCAACTCTGAGGATTGAGCACTGCAGAACGGAGTGCTGGGGACACAGGCTAAGCTGTGCACAAAGGAATCCTTAGAGAAGTGCACAGACGCTGGAGAAGCTGCATATCATGCAGTACACAGGTTTGCAGTCTAGCTTGGGGAGGCAAGGACTTACCTCCACCAAACTTGGACTGAAGGATCACTGGACTGTGGAAGTCACTTGGATAGAGTTCCTGTGTTCCAGGGACCACGCACATCAGGATGAGAGGGGACTCAGAGGACTGGTGATGCAGTCTTTTGGTGCCTGTGTTAGCAGGGGGAAGATTCCGTCGACCCACGGGAGATTTCTTCTTGGCTTCCAGTGCAGGGTGAAGGCAGACAGCTCACAGAGCATTCACCACCAGGAAACAGTCGAGAAAGCTGGCAGGATGAGGCGCTACAATGTTGCTGGTAGTCGTCTTGCTATTTTGTTGCGGTTTTGCAGGCATCCTGGAGCAGTCAGCGGTCGATCCTTGGCAGAAGTCAAAGAGGGAAGTGAAGAGGAACTCTAGTGAGCTCTTGCATTCGTTATCTGAAGAATACCCCAGAGGAGAGACACTGAATAGCCAGAAAAGGAGGTTTGGCTACCAGGAAAGGAGGATTGGCTACCAAGAAAGGTAAGAGCCTATCAGAGGGGGTCTCTGACGTCACTTGCTGGCACTGGCCACTCAGACCAGTCCAGTGTGCCCCCAAAACCTCTGTTTCCAAGATGGCAGAAGTCTGGGACACCCTGGAGGAGCTCTGGGCACCTCGCCTGGGAGGTACTGGTCAGGGGAGTGGTCACTCCCTTTCTTTTGTCAGGTTTTGTGCCAGAGCAGGGCTGGGAGATCCCTGAAATGGTGTAGACTGGCTTATTCCGAGATGGGCACCATCTGTGCCCATCAAAGCATTTCCAGAGGCTGGGGGAGGCTAATCCTCCCCAGCCCTTCACACCTATTTCCAAAGGGAGAGGGTGTAACACCCTCTCTCAGGGGAAATCCTTTGTTCTGCCTTCCTGGGCAGCCCCAGGAGGGCAGAATCCAGTCTGAGGGGTTGGCAGCAGCTGCAGTGGAAACCCCGGAAAGGCAGTTTGGCAGTACCCGGGTTCTGTGCTAGAGACCCGGGGGATCATGGAATTGTCCCCCCAATACCAGAATGATATTGGGGTGATAATTCCATGATCTTAGACATGGTACATGGCCATGTTCGGAGTTACCATTGTGACGCTATACATAGGAAGTGACCTATGTATAGTGCATGCGTGTAATGGTGTCCCCGCACTCACAAAGTCCGGGGAATTTGCCCTGAACGATGTGGGGGCACCTTGGCCAGTGCCAGGGTGCCCACACACTAAGTAACTTGGCACCAACCTTCACCAAGTGAGGGTTAGACATATAGGTGACTTATAAGTTACTTATGTGCAGTGAAAAATGGCTGTGAAATAAGGTGGACGTTATTTCACTCAGACTGCAGTGGCAGGCCTGTGTAAGAATTGCCTGAGCTCCCTATGGGTGGCAAAAGAAATGCTGCAGCCCATATGGATCTCTTGGAACCCCAATACCCTGGGTACCTAAGTACCATATACAAGAGAATTATATGGGTGTACCAGTGTGCCAATGAGAATTGGCAAATTTAGTCACTAGCCTGCAGTGACAAATTTAGAAAGCAGAGAGCGTATTGTCTGTTATTGGGGTGACAATTCCCTGCATCCTCTAGCAAAGAACCCGGGTACTGCCAAACTTGCTTGCTAAACTAGTGACAATATGCCAAAAGTATCTCAGAAGATATACTCCCTTAGGAGGTAAGTAATATACACAAAATATACACACAACCCAAAATCAGGTAAGTAAACAGTTAGAAAAGTAGTGCAAACACCGTAGAACACAATAGAATGCAATAAGAGACAATAGGCCTAGGGGCAACACAAACCATATACTCCAAAAGTGGAATGCGAACCACAAATGGACCCCAGGCCTAGTGTAGTGTGTAGAGGGTTGCTGGGAGTGTAAGAAAATACTAAGGGTGTCCAAGATACCCCACCCCAAGACCCTGAAAAGTAGGAGTAAAGTTACCCTACTACCCCAGAAAGACAGTAAAGTCGAGATAGGGGATTCTGCAAAGACAACAACTGACTGCAAAGCACTGAAGACGGATACCTAGACCTGGGGACCTGCAAAGAAAGAGAAACAAGTCCAAAAGTCATGCAAGTGTCCAGGGGGGGCAGGAGCCCACTAAACCCCGGATGAAGGTGCAATAGGGCTGCCTCTGGGTGGAAGAAGCCGAAGATTCTGCAACAACAGAAGGTGCCAGGAACTTATCATTTTGTCAGAAGATGTCCCATGGCATGCTGGAGGATGCAGAGTTGTTTCCACTCAGGAAGACCGCAAACAAACCTTGCTAGCTGCAAGAGTCGCGGTTGAAGGTTCTGGGTGCTGCCAGGGCCCAGGAAGGACCAGGAGGTCTCCCCTTGGAGGAGGAGACAGAGGGGGTGCTCAGCAATTCAGAGAGCCCATGCAGAAGCAGGCAGCACCCACAGAAGCACCTGAACAGGCATTCAGAAGATCTGAGCACGACGGTCATTGCAGCACAACACAAGAGGGTTCCACTAAGTCGGAGTCCAACTCAGTGAGTTGGGCAATGCAGGACAGAGTGCTGGGGACTTGGGCTAAGCTGTGCACAAAGGAAGTCTTGCAAAGGTGCACAGAAGCCCTAGCAGCTGCAGTTCATGCAGTACACAGGATTACTGTCTGGCATGGGAAGGCAAGGACTTGACTCCACCAAATTTGGACAAAAGGGTGCCTGGACTGTTGGGGACACTTGGATCCAGCTCCTGTGTTCCAGGGACTAAGCTCGTCAAGATGAGAGGGGACCCAGAGGACCGGTGATGCAGAAGTTTGGTGCTTGCGTTGACAGGGGGAAGATTGCATCGACCCACGGGAGATTTCTTCTTGGCTTCCAATGCAGGGTGAAGGCAGACAGCCTCAGAGCATGCACTACCAGGAAACAGTTGAGCAAGCCGGCAGGATGAGGCGTTAACAATGTTGCTCGTAGTCTTCTTGATACTTTGTTGCAGTTTTGCAGGCGTCCTGGAGCAGTCAGCGGTCGATCCTTGGCAGAAGTCAAAGAGAGAGGTGCAGAGGAACTCTGGTGAGCTCTTGCATTCGTTATCTGATGAGAAACCCACAGGAGAGACCCTAAATAGCCCTCAGAGGAGGATTGGCTACAGAGAGAGGTAAACACCTATCAGGAGGGGTCTCTGACGTCACCAGCTGCACTGGCCACTCAGAGGTCTCCATTGTGCCCTCACACCTCTGCATTCAAGATTGCAGAAGTCTGGGACACACTGGAGGAGCTCTGGGCACCTCCCCTGCGGTGGTGCTGGTCAGGGGAGTAGTCACTCCCCTTTCCTTTGTCCAGTTTCGCACCAGGGCAGGGATGGGGGGATCCCTGAACCATTGTAGAATGGCTTATGCAAGGAAGGCACCATCTATGCTCTTCGAAGCATTTCCAGAGGCCAGGAGAGGCTACTCTTCTCTGGCCCCCAGCACCTATTTCCAAAGGGAGAGGGTGTAACACCCTCTCTCAGAAGAAATCCTTTGTTCTGCCTTCCTGGGACTGGGCTGCCCAGGCTCCAGGGGGGCAGAAACCTGTCTGAGGGTTGGCAGCAGGCATTAAAAATGCCGTAATAAATGGCGCAAGGAAATCCCATAGATTTCCTTCCACAACTTTACCGGCTCCCCTAATGGGGGAATGCCCCTTTGCATACATTATGCCTGGCGCAGGCATAATGTAGCACAAAGGGTTACAGGGTGGCGCAATGCATGCATTGTGCCACCCTGTAAATACGGCAAAGGGATTTTGGTCTTGTTGGACCACATTAATGTCAAAATAAAACACGTAAATATGCCCCCCAAATGTTGTGTTTTTAGTATCGAATGAGTGCTTGTGGTTGGGAATCGATCCGCTGATCTGCCATGGTTCATCCTGCAATATAACTGGCAGACCCCTTATTTGTCGAAAGATTTGTGGTGGATCCACCGATCCTTAACTTGAATAAAAAAAGAAAGACTTGGGCCCATATTTATACTTTTTTAGTGCTGCATTTGCGTCATTATTTTACGAGAAAGCATCACAAACCTATAAAATATAATTGTTTTGTACGTTTACACCGCTTTTGCATCAAAAAACGACGCAAATGCGGCTCTAAAAAAGTATAAATATGGGCCTTGGTGCACTGTATTTATAGAAAGATTGTATAAGTTACCTTGCCTTAATTTTTAATTTTTAGTTTCGAAATATATAATAAGAATGAATGTGCAAATAAAATGTGCTTATAAATTTGTGAAAATGTATACTAGTAAATTGAACTTCTGGATCAAATTGTAGTACAATTTATTAAAAGAAAAACTGGTGAAATTCACAAAAAAAAACCTAAGGCTACAGGGATGTTATAGTTAGGACATAGCATTAAAAACCCGTAAAAATTCAATTAAAAAACGAAGGTTACAGGGACGTTATTGTTAGGTTCCGATTTTACACACATGAAAGCATAGAAATTCAGCATTTATGAGTGATGTAATATGTGAGGTCATAAGCAGTGTATTGTGGGGTTGTAAATTATAATTAGCTCAGGTAATTATAAATGCTGAATTTTTAAGGGTTTGTTTGTGTAAAATCTGAACTATGACAACCCTTTAATCTTTGTTTTTTTTTGTGAATATATATATATATATATATATATATATATATTCTTCCTTCACATCACGGTTGCCGGCGTGCACATGCAGAAACCTAAGCTATGCTCTTCTGAAATTAATAAAGAGATCAGCACTCTGGTAATTTCTTCAAAATGCAATTCAGTTTATTTGGCTAAGGCGTGAGCAGCATCATTCACCTACCACGAGACTTGTTCATGACAGCGACGCTATATTAATTCATTGTTTCAATACCTTGCCATATGTCAATTCAAAGTCATTAACATAAATGAAGGACAAAAACAGACTGAAAACAGGATAAATCATCATTGAATGGGCAAATGCCTCATTGAAATTCTAGTATTATTTCAAGTGCTTCATGTACAAAACAATTACATTGCACAAGTAGTGAACAACGAGGTACTTTTAACATTTTATCTCACAATCCTTGTAATCATACACATTTTACATTCTCCATAATCTCAACCCCGATCAAATTACCCACGGGGCGATGTGGCGAATATGTTTTCCAGATAGTATCAGACCCACTAGAAGGACAATTGCATTGATGATGAGAAACTGCACTTGTGTGCTTCAATAAGTTTGTACACCATTGGGTGTTGGAATGATGCTTTATTATTTTTATTAGTCTCATCCTACTTGGGATGCTAAATAGGTTGAGATTATGGCAAATGTAAAATGTGTATGATTACAAGGATTGTAAATTAACATGTTAAAAGTACCATGTTGTTCACTGACTACCTGTGCAATATGATGGGTTTCTAATATGAGCATTTCAATGGGATGTTTGCCTATTCTGGTATGTTCCACTACATTTCTGTTTTACGACTAAGACAGTCTCGTTCAAGGCAGCACCATGAAAGATGCCTGTGTATCGTGTGTTTTTGGCTTAGCTGAAACCCTGTTAGGGGCATTGGGATTTATTGTTTAGATGAACAAGTGACCTCACTCAAGCTTCCTGTTCTCCACTGCTATGTGTATAGTTTCTGTCTATGCTAGCTTGCTCCTGTCTTTCATCTGACTTTAGGTAGATGATGGACGATTAGGGTGAGGGCTTATTGTTATGTGGCTGACAACCAGCCACATAACAATGGTCTACTTGCATGAGACTTTCAGTTTTAAGTGTGTTCTTAGAGAGACAGGGATTATTACATGCTCCCTTTAGGTGAAGAATTCTCCAAAATTGCTGCATTTCATCTATTACACATAGAGGTTTGTTTCACTCCCGACTCAGTTACGTGCACAGTCACCTTGCGCAGCTAGAGGATTGTAAATCAAGTAACAGGAAAGTGGGGTGGCAGAACAAAGATGTTTTCACTACAGAGAGTGATAAATGGCGTCTTTTTCACTTTTTTAAAAGTTAAATTAAGTTTAAAATATGCAGTTTATTGAAAGGAAAGATACCAATATTTATGGTATTATTACATGGTAATATACATAACAAAGGACAGCATAATTATAAGCATTTTAATACATTGAAATACCAAATTAGGTCACCTACAGGGAGAAATAAAAGAAAAAAGTAGGAATATGATAAAGAGAAAGCCAAAAGGTAAAAAAAAAAAAAGGACGATAACACTGTATCATAGTAGAGTTACATAATTTTTTTTTAAAGATTTGAAGAGAGAAAGGAGAAAGTTAATGTAGCATGGTAACACTAAAAGTATTAATACTGTACACATTATAATGACATTAGTATAAAATCACTGAGGAGATTTAGTGTAGGTGTAGGAGGCTGGCCTGGCTTATAGTGGGTACCTGATGGTACTTACACCTTGTGCCAGGTCCAGTTATCCCTTATTAGTAGATTAGTAGTGTTCTAGCAGCTTAGGCTGATAGAGGTAGCTATAGTAGAGTAGCTTAGGCTGAACTAGGAGACATGCAAAGCTCCTACTATACCACTTATATCATATAGCACTATATCATAAGAATCACAATACTCAGAGTTACTAAAAATAAAGGTACTGTATTTTAGTGACAATGTGCCAAAAATATCTCAGAGGATATACTCCCTTAGGAGGTAAGAAAAATACAAAAAAATATACACACAAACCAAAATCAGGTAAGTAAACAGATAGAAAAGTAGTGCAAACACTGTAGAATACATTAGGATGCAATAGGCCTAGGGGCAACACAAACCATATACTAAGAATTTGGAATGCAAACCACTTAGGGATCCCAGGCCTAGTGTAGTGTGTAGAGGGTCGCTGGGAGTGTAATAAAACACTAAGAGTGTCCAAGATACCCCACCCCAAGACCCTGAAAAGTAGGAGTAAGGTGACCCTACACACTAAAGTCATGATAGGAGATTCTGCAAAGACCACAACTGACTGCAAAGCACTGAAGATGGATTCCTGGACCTGAGGACCTGTAAAAGAAGGGTGTAGGAAAGTACCATTTTGCCTGGCATGTTACCCCCATTTTCACTGTATGTATGTTTGCTTTTGCCTATGTGGCACTGGGATCCTGCCAGGCAGGACCCCAGTGCTCATAATGTATGCCCTGTATGTGTTCCCTGTGCGGTGCCTAACTGTATCACTGAGGCTCTGCTAACCAGAACCTCAGTGTTTATGCTCTCTCTCTGCTTTTAAAATTGTCACTGCAGGCTAGTGACTACTTTTACCAATTCTCATTGGCACACTGGAACACCCTTATAATTCCCTTGTATATGGTACCTAGGTACCCAGGTTATTGGTGTTCCAGGAGATCTCTATGGGCTGCAGCATTTCTTTTGCCACCCATAGAGAGCTCAGACAATTCTTACACAGGACTGCCACTGCAGCCTGAGTGAAATAACGTCCACGTTATTTCACAGCCATTTTCACTGCATATAAGTAACTTATAAGTCACCTATATGTATAACCCTCACTTGGTGAAGGTTAGGTGCCAAGTTACTTAGTGTGTGGGCACCCTGGCACAAGCCAAGGTGCTCCCACATTGTTCAGGGCAAATTCCCCGGACTTTGTGAGTGCAGGGACACCATTACACGTGTGCACTTCATATAGGTCAATAGCTATATGTAGCGTCACCATGGTAACTCCGAACATGGCCATGTAACATGTCTAGGATCATGGAATTATCACCCCGATACCATTCTGGTATTGGGGCGTCAATTCCATGCATCCCCGGGTATCTAGCACAGAACCCGGGTACTGCCAAACTTGCTTTCCGGGGTCTCCACTGCAGCTGCTGCCAACCCCTCAGACAGGTTTATGCCCCCCTGGGGCCTGGGCAGCCTGGTCCCAGGAAGGCAGAACAAAGAATTTCCTCTGAGAGAGGGTGTAACACCCTCTCCCTTTGGAAATAGGTGTGAAGGGCTGGGAAGGAGTAGCCTCCCCCAGCTTCTGGAAATGCTTTGATGGGCACAGATGGTGCCCTCTCTGCATAAGCCAGTCTACACTGGTTCAGGGATCCCCCAGCCCTGCTCTAGCGTGAAACTGGACAAAGGAAAGGGGAGCAGCACCTCCCAGGGGTGGTTCCCTGAGCTCCTCCAGTGTGTCCCAGACCTCTGCCATCTTGGATGCAGAGGTGTTTGTGGCACAATGGACAGCTCTGAGTGGCCAGTGCCAGCAGGTGATGCCAGAGATCCCTCCTGATAGGTGCTTACCTTTCTCAATAGCCAATCCTCCTTTCTGGGCTATTTAGGGTCTCTCCTCTGGGCTATGCCTCAGATAACAAATGCAAGAGCTTACCAGAGTTCCTCTGCACTTCCCTCTTCGACTTCTGCCAAGGATCGACTGCTGACTGCTCCAGGACGCCTGCAAAACTGCAACAAAGTAGCAAGATGACTACCAGCAACATTGTAACGCCTCATCCTGCTGGCTCTCTTGACTGTTTCCTGGTGGCGCATGCTCTGAGGCCTGTCTGCCTTCACCCTGCACTGGAAGCCAAGAAGAAATCTCCTGTAGGTCGACGGAATCTTCCCTCTGCTAACGCAGGCACCAAACTTCTGCATCACTGGTCCTCTGGGTCCCCTCTCATCCTGTCGAGCGTGGTTCCTGGAACACAGGAGCTGGGTGCAAGTGTCTCCCACAGTCCAGTGGCCCTTTTGTCCAAATTTGGTGGAGGTAAGTCCTTCCCTCCCCATGCCAGACAGTAATCCTCTGTACTGCGTGATCTGCAGCGGCTCGGGCTTCTGTGCACTTTTCCAAGACTTCCTTTTTGCACAGCCTAGCCTGGGTCCCCAGCACTCCGTCCTGCATTGCCCAACTTGCTGAGTTGGACTCCGACATCGTGGGACCCTCCTTTGTGACTCTGAGTTGACCGTTGTCCTCAGATTTTCTAAGTGCCTGTTCTGGTGCTTCTGCGGGTGCTGCCTGCTTCTGTGGGGGCTCTCTGAGTTGCTGAGCGTCCCCTCTGTCTCCTCCTCCAAGGGGCGACATCCTGGTCCTTCCTGGGCCCCAGTAGCACCCAAAATCTTCAAGAATGACTCTTGCAGCTAGCAAGGCTTGTTTGTGGTCTTTCTGCGTGGAAATAACTATGCATCCTCCAGCACACCGTGGGACATCTTCCATCCAAAGGAAAAATTCCTGGCACTTTCCATTGTTGCAGAATCTTTGGAGTCTTCCACCCAGAGGCAGCCCTTTCGCACCTTCATCCAGGGTTTAGTGGGCTCCTGCCCCCCCTGGAAACTTGCGTGACTCTTGGACTTGGTCCCCTTCCTTTACAGGTCCTCAGGTCCAGGAATCCGTCTTCAGTGTTTTGGTAGCAGTTGTTGTTCTTGCAGAATCCCCTATGTCGACTATACTGTCTTTCCGGGGTGCTAGGGTAACTTTACTCCTACTTTTCAGGGTGTTGGGGTGGGGTATTTCGGACACCCTTACTGTTTTCTCACAGTCCCAGCAACCCTCTACAACCTACCATAGGCCTGGGGTCCATTCGCGGTTCGCATTTCACTTTTGGAGTATATGGTTTGTGTTGCCCCTAGGCCTATTTCTACCTATAGCATTCTATTGTGATTCTACATAGTTTGCACTAATTTTCTTACTGTTTCTTAACTGATTTTGGTTTGTGTACATATCATTTGTGTATATTACTTACCTCCTAAGTGAGGGTATCCTCTGAGATACTTTTGGCATATTGTCACTAAAATAAAGTACCTTTATTTTTAGTAACTCTGAATATTGTGTTTTCTTATGATATAGTGCTATATGATATACATGGTATAGTAGGAGCTTTGCATGTCTCCTAGTTCAGCCTAAGCTGCTCAGCTATAGCTACCCCTATCAGCCTAAGCTGCTAGAAACACCTCTATTCTACTAATAAGGGATAACTGGACCTGGCACAAGGTGTAAGTACCACACGGTACCCACTATAAGCCAGGCCAGCCTCCTACATTGGTGGCAATGGTGGGATAAGTACCTGTAACTGCTTTAATACTTTGTCATTTCGTGCTTTTCATAAGAAAAGCACATACCAATTATTTCAATATGTGTACATTGAACCAAAACAGTTTACTGTTCTGCTCTAAAACTTTCTACTAAGTTTCAGAAAAGTTATGAAAACTTTTTAAACTTTTCTAAAAGTTTGAAAAAGTTTTTTCTCTGTACTTTCAAAAGTTCTAAAACTGTTTCTCTCTCTCTGTCTTAAACCTTTTCTACAATGTCTTCAGTAGAGCCCACTCCCAAAATTGTTCAAGCAACCTATGAGAGTTTAAACTATAAACGTTTGAGGGGTCTCTGCCTAGAAAGAGGTTTAAACATTAGTAAGAATCCTACAAAATGGTTTCTCTTTAACCTGCTCTTAGAAGGTGACCAGAACCAGTCCGGCCCATCTCAGGAGAAAGAGGTAGGAGGGAAAGCTGCCCAGTCAGACTCAAAGGAGTTCCCTGAAGATGCTGGGGAGGGTTCTTACAAAGACCTGATATCTAGCAGGCCACCTAGTGACACTGGTAGTGGGAGAGGTTCACACATTAGTAGGTCATCTTTCACTCCTAGAGGCCAGGTTACTAGGATCCAGCCAGTTAGGGACAGGTCTCTCTCTGCCAATTCCCAAATCTCCTCTGTATCCAAACATTCCCAAGCCTCCCACCCTGAGGATAACTTAATGGAAAGGGAACTCAGAAAGCTGAGGTTGGAAGAGACCAGACTGAAGCTTAAACAGCAGCAGCTGGCCTTAGACAGGGAATCCCTAGATATAGAGGGAAAGAGAGAGAATGGGGTTAGTTCCCCATGGTGGCAGCAGCAGTGTTTCAGATAGTAATCCTGTTAGAGAGCAAGATTCCAGAAACCTGCATAAGATAGTCCCCCCTTACAAGGAAGGGGATGACATTAACAAGTGGTTTGCTGCACTTGAGAGGGCCTGTATGGTATAGTTGGTCCCTCAAAGGCAGTGGGCTGCTATCTTGTGGCTATCGTTCACTGGAAAGTCTAGGGATAGGATCCTTACTGTCAGAGAAAGTGATGGCAATAATTACAAAGTTTTGAAGGATGCACTCTTGGATGGATTTGGCTTAACCACTGAACAATAAGGGATTAAGTTCAGAGACACCAGAAAAGAGTCCTATCAAGACTGGACAGATTTTGTTGACTATTCAGTGAAGGCCTTGGAGGGTTGGTTAAATGGCAGTAAAGTATCTGACTATGAAAGCCTGTATAATCTGATTCCGAGAGAGCATATTCATAACAATTGTGTATCTGATTTGTTGCACCACTACTTGGTAGACTCAGATCTGACCTCTCCCCAAGAATTGGGAAAGAAGGCAGACAAATGGGTCAGAACAAGAGTTAACAGAAACGTTCATACAGGGGGTGACAAGAATGGCAAGAAGAAGGATGATGAGTCTTCTGACAAGGGTGGGGACAAAAGTAAACATTCTGAGTCTTCATCAGGCCCACAAAAATCCTCTGGGAGTGGTGGGTCCAAATCCTCTTCAAACAATCAGAAAAAGCCTTGGTGTTATTTATGTAAGGTAAAAGGCCATTGGCCAAGTGATTCCACTTGTCCAAAGAAAAACACCAAACCTCTCACCACAACCCCAACTGCAACCTCTATTGCCCCTAGTAATAGCAGTGGTGGTGGGAAATCTACTACAAATAGCCAATCCAAGTGTGTAGCTGGGCTCACTATTGGTAATGTAGTTGGGGTTGGTCTTGTTAGGGAGACCACAGAGGCTGTTTTAGTCTCTGATGGTGGCATTGACTTTGCCACCTTGATTGCTTGTCCCCTTAATATGGATAAGTACAAGCAACTACCCCTAATCAATGGTGTTGAGGTTGAGGCCTACAGGGACACAGGAGCCAGTATAACTATGGTGATAGAAAAACTGGTCCACCCTGATCAACACCTACTTGGTCAGCAGTACCAAGTGACTGATGCCCATAACAACACTCTTAGCCACCCCATGACTGTTGTGAATTTCAAATGGGGGGGGGGGTTACTGGTCCAAAGAAAGTTGTTGTAGCCACTTTAATTACCTGTAGATTGCTTACTAGGCAATGATTTGGAAACATCAGCTTGAGCAGAAGTGGAGTTGGAGGCTCATGCAGCAATGCTGGGCATTCCTGTGCATATTTTTCCTTTGACAAGGGCTCAGGCCAAAAAGCAAAAAGGACAGGGAAACTTGGATCCTGGAACAATGGACCAAGTGCTCCCAAAAAGCTTGGGGTAGAAAGGGTAAATCGCTGCCCACTATTCCTCCCTCTACAGAAGATTCCCCTTTTGAGGAAGCAGAATCCTCTCCCTGTGCAGAACCTACACCAGAGGAGCTGGCAGCAGACACTGCTGAGCTTTTGGGTGCAGGGGGGCCTCCTAGGGAAGAGCTGAGTGTGGCACAGCAGACCTGTCCCACACTAGAGGGTTCAAGACAGCAAGCTGTCATACTGCAGAATGGGGATGTCAGTGATAGCCAAAAGGTATATTGGGAAGACAAGCTCTTGTACACAGAGTCATGGGACCCTAAACCTGGAGCTTCCAGGAGATTGTTCATTCCCTTGCAGTACAGATAGTTTCTTCTTACCTTGGCACATGACATTCCTTTGGCTGGGCATTTGGACCAGACGAAAACTTGGGAAAGACTTGTCCATCTGTTTCTCTGGCCTCATATGTCAGAGGACACTAAAGAGTTGTGTCGCTCTTGTGTGACCTGCCAAGCCAGTGGCAAGACTGGTGGCACTCCAAAGGCCCCTTAATTCCACTTCCAGTGGTTGGGGTGCCCTTTGAAAGGGCAGGGGTTGACATAGATGGCCCCCTTGACCCTCCAACAGCGTCAGACAATAGATTCATCCTTGTGTTAGAAAACCATGCCACTAGGTGCCCTGAAGCCATCCCCTTAAGGACCACTACAGCTCCTGCAGTGGCAAAGGCCCTCCTGGGAATCTTTTCCAGGGTGGGTTTCCCTAAGGAAGTGGTGTCAGACAGAGGTAGTAACTTCATGTCTGCATACCTCAAGGCAATGTGGAAGGAGTGTGGTCTAACCTACAAGTTTACCAACCCTTACCATCTGCAAACAAATGGTCTGGTTCAGAGGTTTAATAAAGCTCTCAAAGGTATGATAATGGGACTCCCTGAAAAACTCAGTAGGAGATGGGATGTCCTGTTACCTTGCCTCCTTTTTGCTTAGAGGGAGGTACACCAAAAAGGAGTGGGCTTCAGCCCCCTTGAACTCCTCTTCGGGCACCCTGTGAGAGGTCCTCTTGCTCTTGTAAAGGAGGGATGGGAACAACCTTTAAAAGCTCCTAAACAGGACATAGTGGACTATGTACTTGGCCTAAGATCCAGAATTGCTGAGTATATGAAAAAGGCCAGTAAAAACCTTCAGGCCAGCCAGGAGCTGCAAAAGCAGTGGCATGACCAGAAGGCTGTCCTGGCTCAGTACCACCCAGGACAGAAGGTGTGGGTATTGGAGCCTGTGGCCCCAAGAGCACTCCAGGACAAATGGAGTGGACCCCATCTAATTGTTGAAAAGAAGGGTGAGGTTACCTATTAGGGAGACTTGGGCACTGCCAGGAGTCCCCTTAGGGTGATTCATGTCAACCGCCTAAAACCCTACTATGACAGGGCTGATCTCACTCTGCTCATGGCAACAGATGAGGGACAGGAAGAAGAGAGTGACCCTCTCCTTGATCTCTTCTCCACCACTGAAGCAGATGGCTTAGTGGAGGGAGTGGTCTTATCAGATTGTCTTACTGCTGAACAGAAAGACAACTGTGTCAATCTCTTAAGTCAGTTTTCCGAACTCTTTTCACTTATACCAGGTACTACTACTTGGTGTGAACATATAGTTGATACTGGAAACAGCTTGCCTGTCAAAAGTAAAATTTATAGGCAGCCTGACCATGTCAGCGACTGCATTAAACAAGAGGTACAGAAAATGTTGGACTTAGGGGTGATTGAGCCTTCATAAAACCCGTTGGCTAGCCCAGATGTGCTTGTCCCAAAACCTCACACCAAAGATGGAAAAAGAGAGATGAGGTTTTGTGTGGATTATAGAGGGCTCAACCAAGTAACCAAGACAGATGTTCACCCTATACCCAGGGCAGATGAGCTAATAGATACATTGGCTTCTGCCAAGTATCTAAGCACTTTTGACTTAACTGCAGGGTATTGGCAGATTAAGTTGTCAGAAGATGCTAAACCCAAAACTGCATTTTCCACCATTGGAGGGCACTATCAGTTCACTGTTATGCCCTTTGGTTTGAAAAATGCACCTGCCCCTTTTCATAGGTTGGTGAACACAGTCCTGCAAGGGTAGGAAGCTTTTAACACAGCATATCTAGATGATAAAGCTGTCTTTAACTCCACCTGGGATCAGCACCTGGTCCACCTATGCAAAGTTTTGGAGGCCCTGCAAAAGGCAGGCCTCACTATCAAGGCTTCAAAGTGCCAGATAGGGCAGGGGAAAGTGGTTTATCTGGGCTACCTGGTAGGTGGGGAACAGATTGCACCACTACAGGGGAAGATCCAGACTATTATGGACTGGGCTCCCCCTACAACTCAAACCCAGGTGAGGGCTCCATAGCAGCCCCTCTTAATGATCTCACTAGCAAAAAGATGCCTAAGAAGGTATTATGGACAGCAAGCTGTCATAAAGCTTTTGAGGAGCTCAAACAGGCCATGTGCTCTGCACCTGTCTTAAAAAGCCCTTGTTACTCCAAGAAGTTCATTGTACAAACGGATGCTTCTGAATTAGGGTTAGGGGCAGTGCTATCGCAGCTGAATACTGAGGGTCAGGATCAACCTGTTGCTTTTATCAGCAGAAGGTTGACCCCTAGAGAAAAGCGTTGGTCTGTTAGGAGGATGGCCTGGCTTATAGTGGGTACCTTGTGGTACTTACACCCTGTACCAGGTCCAGTTATCCCTTAATAGTAGAATAGAGGTGTTTCTAGCAGCTTAGGCTGATAGAAGGTAGCTATGGCAAAGAAGCTGAGGCTGAACTAGGAGACATGCAAAGCTCCTACTATACCACTCATATCATATAGCACAATATCATAAGGAAACACAATACTCAGAGTTACTAAAAATAAAGGTACTTTATTTTTTTGACAATATGCCAAAAGTATCTGAGTGAGTACCCTCAGTTAGAAGGTAAGTAATATACACAAGTCATATGTACACAAACCCAAAACAGGTAAGTAATAGTAAGAAAAGTCATGCAAACAGAGTAGGATAACAATAGGATGCAATAGGTGAACATAGGTCTAGGGGCAACACAAACAATGTACTCCAAAAGTGGAATGCGAATCATGAATGGACCCCAGACCTATAAGAGCTTGTAGAGGGTTGCTGGACTGTAAGAAAACATTCAGGGTGTCCAAGATACCCCACCCAAGACCTTGAAAAGTAGGAGTAAAGTACCCCTACTACCCCAATAGGACACAATAGTCGTGATAGGGGGATTCTGCAAGAAACACAAACACCAGCAAAGCACTGAAGATGGATTCCTGGACCTGAGGACCTGCAAGGCAAGGGGACCAAGTCCAAGAGTCCCAATACTGTCCAGGGGGGGCAGGTGCCCAGGAAACCCCAGATGAAGGTACAAAAAGGCTGCCTCTGGATGGAAGAAGCCTAGGATTCTGCAACAATGAAGAGAGCTAGGAACTTCTCCTTTGAATGGAAGATGTCCCACAGCATGCTGGATGTTGCAGAGGTGTTTCCACAAGGAAATACCGCAAACAAGCCTTCCTAGCTGCAAGGGTCGCAGTAGAGGTTTTTGGGTGCTGCTGGGTACCAGGAAGGACCAGGATGTTGCCCCTTGGAGGAGGAGACAGAGGAGGCACTCAGCAACTCAGAGAGCCTCCACAGAAGCAGGCAGCACCCGCAGAAGTACTGGAGCAGGCACTTAGAAGATTTGTGAACTGGCGCTGGCTCAGAGTCACAAAGGAGGGTCCCACGACATCGGAGTCCAACTCTGAGGATTGAGCACTGCAGAACGGAGTGCTGGGGACACAGGCTAAGCTGTGCACAAAGGAATCCTTAGAGAAGTGCACAGACGCCGGAGAAGCTGCATATCATGCAGTACACAGGTTTGCAGTCTAGCTTGGGGAGGCAAGGACTTACCTCCACCAAACTTGGACTGAAGGATCACTGGACTGTGGGAGTCACTTGGATAGAGTTCCTGTGTTCCAGGGACCACGCACATCAGGATGAGAGGGGACTCAGAGGACTGGTGATGCAGTCTTTTGGTGCCTGTGTTAGCAGGGGGAAGATTCCGTCGACCCACAGGAGATTTCTTCTTGGCCTCCAGTGCAGGGTGAAGGCAGACAGCTCACAGAGCATTCACCACCAGGAAACAGTCGAGAAAGCTGGCAGGATGAGGCGCTACAATGTTGCTGGTAGTCGTCTTGCTATTTTGTTGCTGTTTTGCAGGCATCCTGGAGCAGTCAGCGGTCGATCCTTGGCAGAAGTCAAAGAGAGAGGTGCAGAGGAACTCTGGTGAGCTCTTGCATTTGTTATCTGATGAAAAACCCACAGGAGAGACCCTAAATAGCCCTCAGAGGAGGATTGGCTACAGAGAGAGGTAAACACCTATCAGGAGGGGTGTAGGAGGCTGGACTGGCTTGTAGTGAGTACCAAGGGGTACTTACACCTTGCACCAGGCCCAGGTATCCCTTATTAGTGTATAGGGTGTCTAGCAGCTTAGGCTGATAGATAATGGTAGCTTAGCAGAGCAGCTTAGGCTGAACTAGGAGACGTGTGAAGCTACTACAGTACCACAAGTGTCACTTGCACAATACCATAAGAAAACACAATACACAGTTATACTAAAAATAAAGGTACTTTATTTTTATGACAATATGTCACAGTATCTCAGAGTGTACCCTCAGAGTGAGGATAGCAAATATACACAAGTTATATGTACACAGTACTAAAAATATGCAGTATAGTCTTAGAAAACAGTGCAAACAATGTATAGTTACTATAGGATGCAATGGAGACACATAGGGATAGGGGCAACACAAACCATATACTCCAAAAGTGGAATGCAAACCACGAATGGACCCCAAACCTATGTGACCTTGTAGAGGGTCGCTGGGACTATTAGAAAATAGTGAGAGTTAGAAAACTAGCCCTCCCCAAGACCCTGAAAAGTGAGTGCAAAGTGCACTGAAGTTCCCCAGAAGACAAAGAAGTCGTAATAGAGGAATAATGCAGGAAAGACACAAACCAACAATGCAACAACGGTGGATTTCCAATCTAGGGTACCTGTGGAACAAGGGGACCAAGTCCAAAAGTCACAAGCAAGTCGGAGATGGGCAAATGCCCAGGAAATGCCAGCTGCGGGTGCAAAGAAGCTTCGACTGGACAGAAGAAGCAAAGGTTTCTG
Source organism: Pleurodeles waltl (assembly GCF_031143425.1). Lineage (NCBI taxonomy): Eukaryota > Metazoa > Chordata > Amphibia > Caudata > Salamandridae > Pleurodeles > Pleurodeles waltl. The sequence goes on from NC_090448.1 coordinate 1,055,873,825, forward strand.
CAGGAACAAAAAGGGCTAGAGACTTCCCCTTTGGTGGACGGATCCCTCTCGCCTTGGAGAGTTGTGCAGAAGTGTTTTCCCGCCAAAAGGACGCCAACAAGCCTTGCTAGCTGCAAATCGTGCGGTTGGCGTTTTTGGACGCTGCTGGGGCCCAGGAGGGACCAGGAGGTCGCAAATTGGACCTGGAGAGAGAGGAGACGTCGAGCAAGACAAGGAGACCTCTCTGAAGCAGTTAGCACCCGGAGAAGTGCCAGAAACAGGTACTACAAGGATGCGTGAAACGGTGCTCGCCGAAGTTGCACAAAGGAGTCCCACGTCGCCGGAGACCAACTTAGAAAGTCGTGCAATGCAGGTTAGAGTGCCGTGGACCCAGGCTTGGCTGTGCACAAAGGATTTCCGTCGGAAGTGCACAGGGGCCGGAGAAGTTGCAAAAGTCGCGGTTACCAACAATGCAGTCTGGAGTGGGGAGGCAAGGACTTACCTCCACCAAACTTGGACTGAAGAGTCACTGGACTGTGGCAGTCTCTTGGACAGAGTTGCCGGATTCAAGGGACCTCGCTCGTCGTGCTGAGAGGAGACCCAAGGGACCGGTAATGCAGCTTTTTGGTGCCTGCGGTTGCAGGGGGAAGATTCCGTCGACCCACGGGAGATTTCTTCGGAGCTTCTGGTGCAGAGAGGAGGCAGACTACCCCCACAGCATGCACAAGCAGGAAAACAGTCGAGAAGGCGACAGGATCAGCGTTACAGAGTTGCAGTAGTCGTCTTTGCTACTATGTTGCAGGTTTGCAGGCTTCCAGCGCGGTCAGCAGTCGATTCCTTATCAGAAGGTGAAGAGAGAGATGCAAAGGAACTCGGATGAGCTCTTGCATTCGTTATCTGAAGTTTCCCCAGAGACAGAGACCCTAAATAGCCAGAAAAGAGGGTTTGGCTACCTAGGAGAGAGGAGAGGCTACTAACACCTGAAGGAGCCTATCACAAGGAGTCTCTGACGTCACCTGGTGGCACTGGCCACTCAGAGCAGTCCAGTGTGCCAGCAGCACCTCTGTTTCCAAGATGGCAGAGGTCTGGAGCACACAGGAGGAGCTCTGGACACCTCCCAGGGGAGGTGCAGGTCAGGGGAGTGGTCACTCTCCTTTCCTTTGTCCAGTTTCGCGCCAGAGCAGGGGCTAAGGGGTCCCTGAACCGGTGTAGACTGGCTTATGCAGAATTGGGCACATCTGTGCCCAAGAAAGCATTTCCAGAGGCTGGGGGAGGCTACTCCTCCCCTGCCTTCACACCATTTTCCAAAGGGAGAGGGTGTAACACCCTCTCTCAGAGGAAGTCCATTGTTCTGCCATCCTGGGACAAGCCTGGCTTGACCCCAGGGGGGCAGAAACCTGTCTGAGGGGTTGGCAGCAGCAGCAGCCGCAGTGAAACCCCAGGAAAGGCAGTTTGGCAGTACCAGGGTCTGTGCTACAGACCACTGGGATCATGGAATTGTACCAACAATGCCAGGATGGCATAGAGGGGGCAATTCCATGATCTTAGACATGTTACATGGCCATATTCGGAGTTACCATTGTGAAGCTACATATAGGTAGTGACCTATATGTAGTGCACGCGTGTAATGGTGTCCCCGCACTCACAAAGTCCGGGGAATTGGCCCTGAACAATGTGGGGGCACCTTGGCTAGTGCCAGGGTGCCCTCACACTAAGTAACTTTGCACCTAACCTTTACCAGGTAAAGGTTAGAGATATAGGTGACTTATAAGTTACTTAAGTGCAGTGTAAAATGGCTGTGAAATAACGTGGACGTTATTTCACTCAGGCTGCAGTGGCAGGCCTGTGTAAGAATTGTCAGAGCTCCCTATGGGTGGCAAAAGAAATGCTGCAGCCCATAGGGATCTCCTGGAACCCCAATACCCTGGGTACCTCAGTACCGTATACTAGGGAATTATAAGGGTGTTCCAGTAAGCCAATGTAAATTGGTAAAATTGGTCACTAGCCTGTTAGTGACAATTTGAAAGAAATGAGAGAGCATAACCACTGAGGTTCTGGTTAGCAGAGCCTCAGTGAGACAGTTAGGCACTACACAGGGAACACATACATATAGGCCACAAACTTATGAGCACTGGGGTCCTGACTAGCAGGGTCCCAGTGACACATAACAAACATACTGAAAACATAGGGTTTTCACTATGAGCACTGGGCCCTGGCTAGCAGGATCCCAGTGAGACAGTGAAAACACCCTGACATACACTCACAAACAGGCCAAAAGTGGGGGTAACAAGGCTAGAAAGAGGCTACTTTCTCACACAACCCCCCCCCCAAACGAAGGACAATAAGGCTAACCTTGGCCAGTTGAGACTTTATTGTCTAAGTGGTGATAAGTAGAGAGTAGCTCTGCAATAGACTGGTTACTCCCTTTATCATCCACTATATGGTTAATTCCCGGTGGGGATGTAAACCACCCTGTTTGAAGTTTTTTAGCTAAGCAACAATGTGAAGATGTATTTTCAGAGTTTCTATCAGTAAGTTTTAGTTTAGAGCAGTGGGAATTTTCCACTGAACCTATTTGTAGTGATGGAAATGCCAGACAGGGATGCTGTCTCAATAAAGCCATAGTTGGGCAAAAACGTTGTCCATATGGCTGGAAGAGAGAACAGGGATGCTGTTTCTCTTGAGTTGGAGCAGGGCAGGGATGCTGTCCTATGAGCTCCACACTAGGGCAGGGATGCTGTCCTAAGTGTTGTGAGGCAGTGCAGGGTTTCTGCACTAAAGTTTCTCTGGGAGGGTTGGAGGGATGCTCCATGTTAACTAAAATGGTGCTCTTTTTATCACCAATGTTAGTTATCCCACAGAGAGGTACTTCCACCTCAGGGAGTACAGTTTTGCCAACTGATGATTCCCTTGGAACAGGTGCCACCCCAGGAGAGGTTTCTCCCACCACAGGAATGGTATCCTGAATAGTAGGGTGGTTAGGGGATACTGTGATACCCTTTTTACCTGTTGATGGAGAAGGATCCTGAGTTTTCAGGCCTTCTCTCCTTTGCTTTTTCATTTCAGTAGAAATGAGAGGGAACAATTCCTCAGGGATGCCCAGCATGGCTGCATGGGCATAAAACTCTACATCAGCCCAACCTGAGGCCTCTAGGTCATTACCTAAGAGACAGTCTACAGGTAAGCTAGGTGATACCACCACCTGCTTAGGGCCAGTAACTCCACCCCAACTAAACTGAATTATAGCTACGGGGAGAAACTTACTGGAGTTATGGACATCAATAATCTTATACTGTTGTCCAATGATGTGTTGATCAGGGTGCACTAGGTTTTCAGTCACCAAAGTGATACTGGCACCTGTGTCCCTGTAGGCCAAGGCCTCAACACCATTTATTGAAACTGTCTGCCTGTACTTATCCATTGTAAGGGGACAAGCAGCCAGTGTGGCAAGGCCAATGCCACTAGGTGTGACAGAAACTGTCTTGGGACTGACTACCCCAGTTTCTATGATGGACCCATAAGTGAACCCAACTACACCCTTTGCTTGACTGTTGCCAGCAGTCCCACCACTAGTACCACTACTGCTAGGGGCACTAGAGCTTGATGTATTAGTGGTGGTAGGCTCAGGGGGTTTACCTGGACAGGACTTATCCCCTGGCCTATGGCCTCTATTTTTACACACAAAGCACCAAGGCTTTTTAAATTGTGTAGGTTGAGAAGAAGAGGAAGAATTTGTTTTATCCCCACCCCCTGAAGAGTGTTTAAGATTTGAAGTGGGATCTTTGGTTTTACCCTTATCCCCATGCTTATCTTGAGATTTTTCACCATCTTTCTTCTTAGTGTTCTCTTTGTCACCCCCTGTATGAACTTTTCTGTTCACCCTTGTTCTGACCCATTTGTCTGCCTTCTTTCCCAATTCTTGGGGAGAGGTCAGATCAGAGTCCACCAAGTACTGGTGCAACAAATCAGACACACAATTATTAAGAATATGCTCTCTCAGGATCAAGTTATACAGGCTGTCATAATCAGTAACTTTACTGCCATGTAACCACCCCTCCAAGGCCTTCACTGAATGGTCAATGAAATCAACCCAGTCTTGTGAAGACTCCTTTTTGGTCTCTCTGAACTTTATCCTGTATTGTTCAGTGGTTAAGCCATAACCATCCAGGAGTGCATTCTTAAGAACTGTAAAATTATTGGCATCACTTTCTTTCACAGTAAGGAGCCTATCCCTACCTTTTCCACTAAATGATAGCCATAGGATAGCAGCCCACTGCCTTTGAGGGACATCCTGTACAACACAGACCCTCTCAAGTGCAGCAAACCACTTGTTAATGTCATCCCCCTCCTTATAAGGGGGAACTATCTTGTGCAGATTCCTGGAATCATGCTATTTTACAGGATGACTATGGGGAATACTGCTGCTGCCACCATGGGTTTCAAAACCCAACTTCTGTCTTTCCTTCTCTAATTCAAAAGACTGTCTATCCAAATCCAGCTGTTGCTTTTTAAGCTTCAGTCTGGTTTGTTCCACCCTCAACTTATTGAGTTCCCTCTCTAACATTCTGTCATCAGGGTTGGTGGGAGGGATATTCCTAGATACAGAGGTATGATGGGAATGAACAGAAGGAGACCTGTCCCTTACAGAAGCCACCCTAACAGCTTGGCTGACAGTGTAATGTGAGAGCACATCATCTGGATGCGGTGACTCCACCTCAGTACCAACTATGCTAGACTGTCTAGTAATGGGCAGGCTGGGAAGTTTCTTTCCTGGACCTTTTCCTGGGGAAGTCCCTGGATCAGATTGAGAACCATTAGCTACTTTTTCAACAGAGGGGGCACTTATGGCCTTATCCTGTTCTCTAAGCATGTTAATTAACAGTTCTAAGGAAGGATTCTTCCCTACACTCAAACCTCTCTCTACACAGAGACTCCTTGCTCTTTTCCAGCTAAGGTTGTCATATGCAAGTTTGGACAGATCAACATTTTGGCCTGTGCCAGACATTTTTTAGAGAGAGTTAAAGTGATAGAAAAAGAGAAAAAAGTTTTCAGAACTTTTTGGAAAGACAGAAAAAAACTTTTAAAACTTTTAAGAACTTTTTTGAAAGTTTAGAAGTACTTTTCAGCACTTAGAAAACAGTGAAAAGAGGAAATGCAAAACTTATTAGCTATGTGTACACAAACTGAACTTGTTTTTGTATATTTTTCTCTTATGAAAAGTACAATGACAAGAGTGGTAAGTAGTCTCAAAGCACTTATCCCACCGCTGCACAACCAATGTAGGAGGCTGGACTGGCTTGTAGTGAGTACCAAGGGGTACTTACACCTTGCACCAGGCCCAGGTATCCCTTATAAGTGTATAGGGTGTCTAGCAGCTTAGGCTGATAGATAATGGTAGCTTAGCAGAGCAGCTTAGGCTGAACTAGGAGACGTGTGAAGCTACTACAGTACCACAAGTGTCACTTGCACAATACCATAAGAAAACACAATACACAGTTATACTAAAAATAAAGGTACTTTATTTTTATGACAATATGTCACAGTATCTCAGAGTGTACCCTCAGAGTGAGGATAGCAAATATACACAAGTTATATGTACACAGTACTAAAAATATGCAGTACAGTCTTAGAAAACAGTGCAAACAATGTATAGTTACAATAGGATGCAATGGAGACACATAGGGATAGGGGCAACACAAACCATACACTCCAAAAGTGGAATGCGAACCACGAATGGACCCCAAACCTATGTGACCTTGTAGAGGGTCGCTGGGACTATTAGAAAATAGTGAGAGTTAGAAAACTAGCCCTCCCCAAGACCCTGAAAAGTGAGTGCAAAGTGCACTGAAGTTCCCCAGAAGACAAAGAAGTCGTAATAGAGGAATAATGCAGGAAAGACACAAACCAACAATGCAACAACAGTGGATTTCCAATCTAGGGTACCTGTGGAACAAGGGGACCAAGTCCAAAAGTCACAAGCAAGTCGGAGATGGGCAAATGCCCAGGAAATGCCAGCTGCGGGTGCAAAGAAGCTTCGACTGGACAGAAGAAGCAAAGGTTTCTGCAGGAACGAAAAGGGCTAGAGACTTCCCCTTTGGTTGACGGATCTCTCTCGCCTTGGAGAGTTGTGCAGAAGTGTTTTCCCGCCGAAGGGACGCCAACAAGCCTTGCTACCTGCAAATCGTGCGGTTGGCGTTTTTGGATGCTGCTGGGGCCCAGGAGGGACCAGGAGGTCGCAAATTGGACCTGGAGAGAGAGGGGACGTCAAGCAAGACAAGGAGCCCTCTCTGAAGCAGGTAGCAGCCGGAGAAGTGCCAGAAACAGGCACTACGAGGATGCGTGAAACGGTGCTCACCGAAGTTGCACAAAGGAGTCCCACGTCGCCGGAGACCAACTTAGAAAGTCGTGCAATGCAGGTTAGAGTGCCGTGGACCCAGGCTTGGCTGTGCACAAAGGATTTCCGCCGGAAGTGCACAGGGGCCGGAGAAGTTGCAAAAGTCGCGGTTACCAACAATGCAGTCTGGAGTGGGGAGGCAAGGACTTACCTCCACCAAACTTGGACTGAAGAGTTACTGGACTGTGGCAGTCTCTTGGACAGAGTTGTTGGATTCAAGGGACCTCGCTCGTCGTGCTGAGAGGAGACCCAAAGGACCGGTAATGCAGCTTTTTGGTGCCTGCGGTTGCAGGGGGAAGATTCCGTCGACCCACGGGAGATTTCTTCGGAGCTTCTGGTGCAGAGAGGAGGCAGACTGCCCCCACAGCATGCACAAGCAGGAAAACAGTCGAGAAGGCGGCAGGATCAGCGTTACAGAGTTGCAGTAGTCGTCTTTGCTACTATGTTGCAGGTCAGCAGTCGATTCCTTATCAGAAGGTGAAGAGAGAGATGCAGAGGAACTCGGATGAGCTCTTGCATTCGTTATCTGAAGTTTCCCCAGAGACAGAGACCCTAAATAGCCAGAAAAGAGGGTTTGGCTACCTAGGAGAGAGGAGAGGCTACTAACACCTGAAGGAGCCTATCACAAGGAGTCTCTGACGTCACCTGGTGGCACTGGCCACTCAGAGCAGTCCAGTGTGCCAGCAGCACCTCTGTTTCCAAGATGGCAGAGGTCTGGAGCTCACTGGAGGAGCTCTGGACACCTCCCAGGGGAGGTGCAGGTCAGGGGAGTGGTCACTCCCCTTTCCTTTGTCCAGTTCCGCGCCAGAGCAGGGGCTAAGGGGTCCCTGAACCGGTGTAGACTGGCTTATGCAGAATTGGGCACATCTGTGCCCAAGAAAGCATTTCCAGAGGCTGGGGGAGGTTACTCCTCCCCTGCCTTCACACCATTTTCCAAAGGGAGAGGGTGTAACACCCTCTCTCAGAGGAAGTCCTTTGTTCTGCCATCCTGGGACAAGCCTGGCTTGACCCCAGGTGGGCAGAAACCTGTCTGAGTGGTTGGCAGCAGCAGCAGCTGCAGTGAAACCCCAGGAAAGGCAGTTTGGCAGTACCAGGGTCTGTGCTACAGACCACTGGGATCATGGAATTGTACCAACAATGCCAGGATGGCATAGAGGGTGCAATTCCATGATCTTAGACATGTTACATGGCCATATTCGGAGTTACCATTGTGAAGCTACATATAGGTAGTGACCTATATGTAGTGCACGTGTGTAATGGTGTCCCCGCACTCACAAAGTCCGGGGAATTGGCCCTGAACAATGTGGGGGCACCTTGGCTAGTGCCAGGGTGCCCTCACACTAAGTAACTTTGCACCTAACCTTTACCAGGTAAAGGTTAGACATATAGGTGACTTATAAGTTACTTAAGTGCAGTGTAAAATGGCTGTGAAATAACGTGGACGTTATTTCACTCAGGCTGCAGTGGCAGGCCTGTGTAAGAATTGTCAGAGCTCCCTATGGGTGGCAAAAGAAATGCTGCAGCCCATAGGGATCTCCTGGAACCCCAATACCCTGGGTACCTCAGTACCATATACTAGGGAATTATAAGGGTGTTCCAGTAAGCCAATGTAAATTGGTAAAATTGGTCACTAGCCTGTTAGTGACAATTTGAAAGAAATGAGAGAGCATAACCACTGAGGTTCTGGTTAGCAGAGCCTCAGTGAGACAGTTAGGCACTACACAGGGAACACATACAAGTAGGCCACAAACTTAGGAGCACTGGGGTCCTGACTAGCAGGGTCCCAGTGACACATAACAAACATACTGAAAACACAGGATTTTCACTATGAGCACTGGGCCCTGGCTAGCAGGATCCCAGTGAGACAGTGAAAACACCCTGACATACACTCACAAACAGGCCAAAAGTGGGGGTAACAAGGCTAGAAAGAGGCTACTTTCTCACAAGGGGTCTCTGACGTCACCAGCTGCACTGGCCACTCAGAGGTCTCCATTGTGCCCTCACACCTCTGCATTCAAGATTGCAGAAGTCTGGGACACACTGGAGGAGCTCTGGGCACCTCCCCTGCGGAGGTGCTGGTCAGGGGAGTAGTCACTCCCCTTTCCTTTGTCCAGTTTCGCGCCAGGGCAGGGCTGGGGGGATCCCTGAACCATTGTAGAATGGCTTATGCAAGGAGGGCACCATCTATGCTCTTCGAAGTATTTCCAGAGGCCAGGAAAGGCTACTCTTCTCTGCCCCCCAGCACCTATTTCCAAAGGGAGAGGGTGTAACACCCTCTCTCAGAAGAAATCCTTTGTTCTGCCTTCCTGGGACTGGGCTGCCCAGGCTCCAGGGGGGCAGAAACCTGTCTGAGGGTTGGCAGCAGGGGTAGCTGCAGAGAAAACCCCAGAGAGTTAGTTTGGCAGTACCCGGGCTCTATGCTGGAGCCCTGGGATGCATGGAATTGTTCCCCCAATACCAGAATGGTATTGGGGTGACAATTCCTTGATCCTAGACATGTTTCATGGCCATGTTCGGAGTTACCATTGTGATGCTACATTGAGGTATTGACCTATACGTAGTTCACGCGTGTAATGGTGTCCCCGCACTCACAAAGTCCGGGGAATTTGCCCTGAACAATGTGGGGGCACCTTGGCTAGTGCCAGGGTGTACTCACACTAAGTAAAGTTGCACCTAACCTTCACTAAGTGAGGGTAGACATAAAGGTGACTTATAAGTTACTTAAGTGTAGTATAAAATGGCTGTGAAATAACGTGGACATTATTTCACTCAGGCTGCAGTGGCAGTCCTGTGTAAGAATTGTCTGAGCTCCCTATGTGTGTCAAAAGAAATGCTGCAGCCCATATCCTGGAACCCCAATACCCTGGGTACCTAGGTACCATATACTAGGGAATTATAAGGGTGTTCCAGTGTGCCAATGAGAATTGGTAAAATTAGTCACTAGTCTGCAGTGACAATTTTAAAAGCAGAGAGAGCATAAACACTGAGGTCCTGGTTAGCAGAGCCTCAGTGATACAGTTAGGCACCACACAGGAAACAAATACAGGGCACCCAGTGCAAAAACAAACATACATATAAGTAAAAATGGGGGTAACATGCCAGGCAAGATGGTATTTCCCTATACCAAGTCACTAGGGTTACACCAATTAGAGAAAGATCTGACTCTGCTCATTCCCATGTCACTTCAGTCTCAGAAGTGTCCCGCACATCCATCCCAGAGGACAACTCCCTAGATAGGGAACTCAGAAAGCTGAGGATGGAAGAGGCCAGACTCAGGCTACAACAGCAACAGTTAGCCTTAGATAAGGAAGCCCTAGCTGTGGAAAGGGAAAGACAGGGGTTGGGAGTTAGTTCCTCATGGTGGCAGCAGCAATAGCAGTTTCAGGAGCTATGGTGTTAGGGAGAACACATTTGACTCTAGAAACTTGCACAAGATTGTCCCCCCTTACAAGGAGGGGGATGACATCTAGAAGTGGTTTGCTGCACTGAGAGGGCCTGTAAAATTCAGAGGGTCCCTCAGATGCAGTGGGCTGCTATTCTGTGGTTGTCCTTCTCTGGCAAGGGGAGAAATAGACTCCTTACTTTTAGAGAAGATGATTCAGATAATTACAATGTTTTGAAGACAGCACTCTTGGAAGGATTTGGCTTAACCACTGAACAATATAGGATTAAGATCAGGGAAACCAGAAAAGAGTCTTCACAAGATTGGACAGACTTTGTGGACTGTTCATTTAAGGCCTTAGAAGGTTGGTTAAATGGCAGCAGTGTCTGATTATGAGGGTCTATATCATCTAATCCTAAGAGAGCATATTCTTAAGAATTGTGTGTCTGATTTGTTGTACCAGTGCTTGGTTGACTCAGATCTGACCTCTCCCCAAGAACTGGGAAAGAAGGCATACAATGGGGTCTGAACAAGGGTGAGCAGGAAAGCTCATACAGGGGGTGACAAACATAAGAAGAAGGATGGTAAGTCTCATAAGAAAGGTGGGGACAAAGATAAAAAGTCAGAGTTTTCATCAGGTCCCCAACAATCATCTGGGGGTGGGCCCAAATCCTTTTCAAACCAACAGATAAAGCATTGGTGTTATTTGTGTAAAAGCAAAGGCGAGTGGGCAAGTGACCCCACTTGTCTCATGAAGAACATCAAACCTCCCACTACCACAACCCCCACTGCTTCCACTAGTGCCCCTAGTAATAGCAGTGGTAGTGGGAAAAACTCTACCAATAGCCAATCAAAGGGTGTAACTGATCTCACTTTTGGTAATGTGGTGGGGGTTGGTCTAGTTAGGGGGACCACTGGGCTGTTTTAGTCTCAGATGGTGGCATTGACCCTGCCACCTTGGTTGCTTGTCCCCTTAATATGGATATGTAGGAAAGTACCATCTTCCTTGGCATGTTACCCCTATTTTACCTGCATGTCAGTATGTTTTTGCCTGTCTTACTGGGATCCTGCTGGCCAGGACCCCAGTGCTCATAATTTATGGCCTAATGTGTGTGTCTGTATATTGCTTAACTATGTCACTGAGGTTCTGCTAAGCAGAACCTCAGTGCTTATGCTCTCTCTGCTTTTAAATTTCCCACTGTAGGTTATTGACTTCATTTGCCAAATTCAATTGGCACACTGGACCTCCCTTATATGTCCCTAGTTTATGGTACTGGCTAGCAGAGCCTCAGTGACACAGTTAGGCACCACACAGGGAACACATTCAGGCCACAAACTATGAGCACTGAGGTCCTGGCTAGCAGGATCCCAGTGAGACAGGCACAACCAAACTGACATACAAGTGAAAATGGGGGTAACGTGCCAGGCAACATGGTACTTTTCTGAATCTGCCCTCCTGGGGTTTGAGCAGCTCGGTCCCAGGAAGGCAGAACAAAGCATTTACTCTGAGAGCAAGGTGTTACACCCTCTCCCTTTGGAAATAGGAGAGCTCTGATTGGCCAGTGCCAACAGGTGACGTCAGAGACTCCTCCTGACAGGTCCTTACCTGATAAGGTAGCCAATCCCCCTCTCAGGGCTATTTAGGGTCTCTCCTGTGGGTTCTCTGCAGATTCTGCTTGCAAGTTACCTTCAGGAATCCTCTGCAAATACTACTTCATCCTCTGACCTCGGATCAACCGCATCCTGCTCCAGGAACCGCTGTAACAGCAACAAAGTATCCACAAGGGATACTTTTCCTCTGCAACTTCAGCTCCAGCTAGCAACTGCAACAGTTCCCATGGTGTGCACGCTCGGAGGACTCCCTGTCTTCATCCTGCACCAGAAGGACCAAAGAAATCTCCTGTGGGGTGACGGAGTCACTCCCCTGCTCATGCATGCAGGCACCTTCCAATATGATGACAGGTACCCTTGGACTCCTCTCACAGCAACAAGCGTGCTTCTAAGGACACAGAGGGTGGACCCCATCGATGTAGACTGTGCTGAGGCCCTGCTGATGCAATTTGGAGGAGGTAAGACCTTGTCTTCCCTGAGAGAGATAGTATCCATGTGTATTGCGTCTTCTTCACCTCCTGAGGCCTCTGTACACTATTTGCAAAATGTCTTTGTGCACAGCCTGGTACAGGTCCCCAGCACTCCATCCTGTGACACTCAAATCGCTGAGTTGTTCTTCGGCGGCGTGGGACCTTCCTTTGTTGTGCTGTACCAACCGTGTTTTACACCTCCTTTGTCCCTATGTCCCGTGGGTGCTGTCTGGCATCCTGAGGGCTCTCTAAAGTGCTGAGAGCCCCCTCTTCCTCCTCACCCAGAGTTGAGGCCCCCCGGTCCCTCCTGGGTCCAGCCAGTGCCATGTTGATGCAAAAAGCATATTTGTCGTAACTAAGGCTTGTTGGCGACTTCTGACACAAAACCATGTCTGCATCCATCTTCACATCATGGGACATCTTCTGCATCATGCAGGAACCCGGTGGCATCTTCCTAGGGTGCATTCCTGCAGTCTTCGTCCAACCGAGGTCTCTTCCTTTGCACCCTCTTGGGGGTTGGCAGGGGCTCATGCCCTTCCTGGAACTTCTTTAAACTTCTGGACTTGGTCCCCTTCTTTCACAGGTCTTCTGGTACAGGAATCCAGCAGTTGTTGTTTGCAGACTTGGTTGGTTACTGCAAGATCCCTGTCACGAGGTGTAGTGTGTCCTAAGGAAACCTGCAGAACTTTACTCCTGCTTTTCTGGGTTCTGGGATGGGGTAATTTACTTACCTTTACTGTATTCTTACTCTCCCAGCGATTCTGCACACACTACACTTGTCAAGGGGGGAATTTGTGATTTGCATTCCACTCTCTTAGTATATGGTTTGTGTTGCCCCAGGACCTATTTTCTCCCATTGCATTCTATAGCATTTCCTATTGTTGCACTATCCTATGCCGAATTAATTTCCTTATTTTGGTGCCTAGTGTATATATTGTGTATAATACTTACCTCCAGAAGGAGTATTGTCTCTAAGACAGTGGTTCCCAACCTTTTGACTTCTGTGGACCCCCACTTTATCATTACTGGAACCCGGGGACCCCCATTGAATCATTATTAGAATCCGAGGACCCCCTCCACTGACTGCTGGGGCTTAATCTGTTAATATTATTTAATTTTCTAAGCAGTCGCGGACCCCCTGAAGAGGCTTCGCGGACCCCCAGGGGTACCTGGACCACAGGTTGGGAACCACTGCTCTAAGATATTTTTGATACTGTGTCACCCAAATAAATACCTTTATTTTTTGGTTACACTGAGTATTGTCCTTACTTGTGTATAAGTACTGTGTGACTATAAGTGGTATTGCATGAGCTTTGCATGACTCCTAGTTCAGCCTAAGCTGCTCTGCTATAGCTACCTCTATCAGCCTAAGCTGCCAGAGCACTACTATTTCACTAATAAAGGATAACTGGACCTGGTATAAGGTGTAAGTACCCAGGGTACCCACTACAAACCAGGCCAGCCTCCTACAGGAAAAGTACAAGCAACTGCCCCAAATAAATGATGTTTAGGTTGAGGCCTACAGGGACACAGATGCCAGTGGCACTATGGTGATGGAAAAACTGGTAGCCCCTGAGCAACACCTATCAGTGCCACGTTACTGACACCCATAACAACACTGTTAGCCACCCTGTGGCTGTTGTAAATCTCAATTGGGGGGGGGGTTACTGATCCTAAGAAAGTTGTGGTATCCACTGACCTACCTGTAGAGTGTGTACTGGGCAATGATTTGGAGACTTCAGCTTGGGCTGAAGTGGAATTAGAATCTTATACAGCAATGCTGGGCATTCCTGGGCACATTGTTGCTCTCACCTGGGCTCAGGCCAAGAGACAACGATGACAGGGAAACTTGGATCCTGGAACAATGGACCAAGTGCTCCCAAAAACTAGGGGTAGAAAGGGACATCCTTTGTCCACTAGCCCTCCCTCTCCAGAAGATTCCCCTTTTCCTGAGGAGGAGTCAACTCTTTGTGCAGAACCAACTGGGGCCTGCTAGGGAGGAACTGAGTGTGGCACAGCAGTTTTGTCCCACATTAGAGGGTTTAAGACAGCAAGCTCTCAAACAAGAAGCAGGGGATGTCAGTGACTCACTCAGAGTTTACTGGGAGAATAATCTGCTTTATACTGAGGCAAGGGATCCAAATCTTGGTGCTATCAGGGGACTGGCCATTCCCTTGCAGTATAGGGAATTCCTCCTAACACTGGCACATGACATCCCCCTTGCTGGACATCTGGGGCAAAGTAAGACTAGGAACAGGCTGGTGCCTCACGTTCACTGGCCTCACATGTAAGAGCACACCAAAGAATTTTGTCGCTCTTGTGTCACTTGCCAAGCCAGTGGCAAGACTGGTGGCACTCCAAATGCCTCCTTGATACCACTACTTGTGGTTGGGGTGCCCTTTGAAAAGGTAGAGGTTGACATTGTTGTCCCCCTTGACCCTCCAACTGCTTCTGGAAACAGATTAATCTTAGTGGTGGTGGACCATGCCACAAGATATCCAGAAGCCATCCGCTTAAGGACCACTACAGCTCCTAAAGTGGCAAAGGCCCTCCTGGGAATAATGTCCAAGGTGGGCTTTCCTAAAGAGGTAGTATCAGACAGGAGTAGCAACTTCATGTCTGCATACTTAAACGCAATGTGGAAGGATTATGGTGTAACCTATACATTCACCACACCCTATCATCCACAAATTAATTGACTGGTTGAGAGATTTAACAAAACTCTCAAAGGCAAGATCATGGGACTCTCTGAAAAACTCAGCAGGATATGGGATGTCCTACTGTCCTACTGCCATTCCTCCTTTTTACTTACAGGGAGGTACCTGAAAAGGGAGTGGGCTACATCCCCTTTGAACTCCTTTTAGGTCTCTTTGTTAAGGGTCCACTTGCACTTGTCAAAGAGGGGTGGGAGAAACCCCTGGAGCCTCCTAAACAAGACATTGGTGGGGCTGCGCACTCCGAGAAGTCCCCCAAAGGTACTTCATGTGAACTGCCTGAAAGCCCTACTATGATAGGGCAGACTTAACCCTACTCATGGCCACGAATGAGGGACAGGAAGAAGAGAGTGACCCTCTTCCTGACCTCTTCTCCAACACTGCAGCTGATGGCTCAGTGGAAGGAGTTATCCTTGCAGACTGCCTTACAGCAGAGCAAAAGGAGGACTGCAAAAATCTCTGAGGCCAGTTCTCTGAACTCTTTTCACTTACACCTGATCAGACCACGTGGTGTGAGACTACTATTGATACTGGATACAGTTTACCTGTCAAAAGTAAGATTTATAGGCAGCCTGACAATTGTCAGAGACTGTATTAAATCTGAGGTTCAGAAGATGTTGGACCTAGGAGTGATTGAGCACTCAGATAGCCCATGGGACATGTGGGAAGCTGCCCTGGTTTGTATTGCATACCAAAGGTGCTTACACCTTATATTAGGTTCAGTGATCCACCTTAGTGAAATGTAGGCATTGTCTAGCAGTTTAGGCTGTCTAGAGATAGCTGTAGCAGACCAGCCAAGGCTGAACCAGGAGACATGCAAAGCTCTTGCAATACCACTATAGTCACACAGTACTTCTACACAATAAAAGACAATACTAAGTGTTACCAAAAATAAAGGAACTTTATTTTAGTGACACAAGGCCAAAAATATCTTAGAGACAATACTTTTACTGGAGGTAAGTATTGTATACAATATATACCCTAGTAACCAAAATCAGGTAAGTACACGGTAAGAAAATAGTGTAAACAGTGAAAAACACAATAGGTTGCAATAGGCCTAGGGGCAACACAAACCATATACTAAAATAGTGGAATGTAAATGTCGAATTCCCCCCTAGGCAAGTGTAGTGTGTAGAGGGGTGCTGGGAGTATAAGAAAACACCAAAGATAAGTAAAATACCCCACCCCAGAGCCCAGGAAAACAGGAGTAAAGTGCAGCAAGTTTCCTGAGAACACACTAGAGGTTGTGATGAAGGGTTATGCAAGAACCAAGCAAGACTGCAGGAAACCAATGATGGGTTCCTGGACCTAAAGACCTGTGGAGAGAGGAGACCAAGTCAAGAAGTTGATGAAGAGTCCAGGAAGAACAGGAGCCCCTGCCAACCTGGAAGAAGGTGCAAAAGTGGATTCTCCGGTTGGAAGAAAAGTACAGAAATGCACCAATGAAGATAGCTGCAGGTTCCTGCTTGGTGCAGGAGATGTCCCACATCGAGTCATCGGATACAGGGTGTTTGCATCGCTGGATTCTACCAACAAGCTTTTTGTGTCAAAGAGGAGCTGTCCGGACCCGGAGGGACCTTTGGGTCACAACTCGGACTGAGGAGACAGAGGGGGCTCTCAGCACTTGAGAGAGCCCTCAAAAGACCAGGCAGCACCCACAGGAGTCCCAGGACACAGGGACAAAGAAGTTGCAAAGTGCGGTTGTCGCAGCACTACACAAAGAGATCCCATGGCACCGGAGAACAACTCAGGGAGCTAAGCGTCGTAGGATAGAGTGCTACGGACCCGGGCTACACTGTTCACGAAGAACTTTTGGAAGAAGTGCACAGAAGCGCAAGGAGCAGCAGAGGATGCAATGCACAGGGGTACTGTCTGGAACAGGGATGCAAGCCCTTACCTCCACCAAATTTGGACAGCTGGACCTTTGGACAATTAGGATCACTTCGGTCCACCCCCTGTGTTCCAGGGATCACCCTTGTCGACATGGGAGTAGTCCCAGAGTATTGGTCGTCGTGGCAGAGAGGTGCCTGCTGAAGTAGGGAAGTGACCCCATCACTCAATGGGAGATTCCTTAGATTCTTCTGGTGCAGGGTGAAGACAGGCAGTCCCCAGACCATGCACAACCTGGAAACTGTTGCAGTTGTGGGCTGGAACTCAAGTTGCAGGTCACAGGATCCTTCCTGGATACTTTGTTGCAGTTACATCGGTTCCTGGAGCAGTCTGTGGTTGATTTGATGGTCAGAAGTTGAAGCAGAGGATGCAGAGGAGTCCTGAAGGGGTCTTGCAAACTGTAGGAGGCTGGCCTGGCTTATAGTGGGTACCTGAGGGTACTTACACTTTGTGCCAGGTCCAGTTATCCCTTATTAGTAGATTAGTAGTGTTCTAGCAGCTTAGGCTGATAGAGGTAGCTATAGCAGAGCAGCTTAGGCTGAACTAGGAGACATGCACAGATCCTACCATACCACTTATATCATATAGCACTATATCATAGGAATCACAAAACTCAGAGGAACTAAAAATAAAGGTACTTTATTTTAATGACAATGTGACAAAAATATCTCAGAGAATATACTCCCATAGGAGGTAAATAAACTACACAAAATATACACACAAACCAAAATCAGGTAAGTAAACAGTTAGAAAAGTAGTGCAAACACTGTAGAATACAATAGGATGCAATAGGCCTAGGGGCAACACAAACCATATACTAAGAAAGTGGAATGCGAACCACTTAGGGACCCCAGGCCTAGTGTAGTATGTAGAGGGTTGCTGGGAGTGTAAGAAAACACTTAGGGTGTCCAAGATACCCCACCCCAAGACCCTTAAAAGTATGAGTAAAGTTACCCTACTTCACCAGAAAGACACTAAAGTCGTGATAGGAGATTCTGCAAAGACAACAATTGGCTGCAGAGCACTGAAGACGGATTCCTGGACCTGAGGACCTGCAAAGGAAGGGGACCAAGTCCAAGAGTCACACAAGTGTCCGGGGGGCAGGAGCCCACTAAGACCTGGATGAAGGTACAAAATGGCTGCCTCCATGTGGAAGAAGCTGAAGATTCTGCAACAGAAGATGTCAGGAACTTTTCCTTTGCACAGAAGATGACCAACGGCGTGCTGGAGGATGCAGCATTGTTTTCACGCAGAAAGACCACAAACAAGCCTTGCTAGCTGCAAAGGTTGCAGTTAAAGAAAATCAGTGTTACTCAGGCCCAGGAAGGACCAGGAGGTCGCCCCTTTGAGGAGGAGACAGAGGGGGCGCACAGCAATACAGAGAGCCCACACAGAAGCAGGCAGCACCCGCAGAAGCACTTGAACAGGGGTTCAAGAAATCTGAGCACAGCGTCGTCTCAACAATACAAAGGAGGATCCCACGAAGCTGGTGGTCAACTCAGCGAATTGAGCAATGCAGGACGGAGTGCTGGGGACCTGGGCTATGCTGTGCAGAAAGGATTCCTTGCAAAAGTGCACAGAAGCCCTAGCAGTTGCAGATCACACCGTACATAGGATTACTGTTTGGCGTGGGGAGGCAAGGACTTACCGCCACCAAATTTGGACAGATGGACCACTGGACTTTCGGCGTCACCTGTATCCAGCTCCTGTGTTCCAGGGACCAGGCTCGTCAAGATGAGAGGGGACCCAGAGGACCGGTGAAGCAGAAGTTTGGTGCCTGCGTTAGCAGGGGGAAGATTCCGTCGACCCACATGAGATTTCTTCTTGGCTTCCACTGCAGGTTGAAGGCAGACAGCCCCCAGAGCATGCACCACTAGGAAACAATTGAGAAAGCCAGCAGGATGAGGCGCTACAATGTTGCTGGTAGTCATCTTGCTACTTTGTTGTGGTTTTGCAGGCGACCTGGAGCAGTCAGCGGCTGATCCTTGGCAGAAGTCAAAGAGGGTGATGCAGAGGAACTCAGGTGGGCTCTTGCATTCGTTATCTGATGAGACACCAACAGGAGAGACCCTAAATAGCCCTCAGAGGAGGATTGGCCACCTAACCAGGTAAGCACCTATCAGGAGGGGTCTCTGACGTCACCTGCTGGCACTGGCCACTCAGAGGCCTCCATTGTGCCCTCACACCTCTGCATTCAAGATGGCAGAGGTCTGGGACACACTGGAGGAGCTCTGGGCACCACCCCTGGGGTTGTGATGGACAGGGGAGTGGTAACTCCCCTTTCCTTTGTTCAGTTTCGTGCCAGAGCAGGGGCTGGGGATCCCTGAACCAGTGTAGACTGGTTTATGCAAGGAGGGCACCATCTGTGCCCTTCAACGCATTCCCAGAGGCCAGGAGAGGCTACTCCTCTCAGGCCCTTAACACCTATTTCCAAAGGGAGAGGGTGTAACACCCTCTCTCAGTGGAATTCATTTGTTCTGCCTTCCTGGGACCGGACTGCCCAGACCCCAGGAGGGCAGAAGCCTGTCTGTGGGTTGGCAGCAGCGGGAGCTGCAGTGAAAACCCCAGAGAGCTAGTTTGGCAGTACCCAGGGTCCATGCTGGAGTCCCGGGGATGTATGGGATTGGCACCCCAATACCAGATTTGGCATGGGGGGACAATTCCATGATCTTAGACATGTTACATGGCTATTTTCAGGGTTACCATTGTGAAGCTACATATAAGTATTGACCTATATGTAGTGCACGCGTGTAATGGTGTCCCCGCACTCACAAAGTCCTGGGAAATTGCACTGAACAATGTGGGGGCACCTTGGCTAGTGCCAGGATGCCCTCACACTTAGTAACTTTGCACCTAACCTTCACTAAGTGAGGGTTAGACATATAGGTGACTTATAAGTTACTTAAGTGCAGTGTAAAATGGCTCTGAAATAACATGGACGTTATTTCACTCAGGCTGCAGTGGCAGTCCTGTGTAAGAATTGTCTGAGCTCCCTAAGGGTGGCAAAAGAAATGCTGCAGCCCATAGTCATCGTCTGGAACCCCAACACCCTGGGTACCTAGGTACCATATACTAGGACAGTGGTTCCCAACCTTTTGACTTCTGTGGACCCCCATTTTATCAATACTGGAGCCCGGGGACCCCCACTGAATCATTATTGGAACACGGGGACCCTCCAAGGAGTCATTACTGATAGCTGGGACCTATTATTAAATGTTTTAAGCAGCCGCAGACCCCCTGAAGAGGCTTTGCGGACCCCCAGGGGTCCTCGGCCCACAGGTTGGGAACCACTGTACTAGGGAATTATAAAGGTGTTCCAGTGTGCCAATAAGAATTGGTAAAAATGGTCACTAGGCTGCAGTGACAATTTTAAAAGCAGAGAGAGCATAAACACTGAGGTTCTGATTAGCTGAGCCTCAGTGACACAGTGAGGCACCACACAGGAAACACATTCAGGCCACAAACTATGATCGCTGGTGTCCTGGCTAGCAGGATCTGAGTGAGACAGGCAAAAACAAACTGACACACAAGTAAAAATGGGGATAACATGCCAGTCAAGATGGTACTTTCCTACACAATCCCACCCCCAAACGAGGGACAATAAGGCTAACCTTACCCAGATGAGTCTTCATTGTCTAAGTGGAAATATCTGGAGAGTCCATCTGCATTGGAGTGGGTACTCCCAGGTCTATGTTCCACTTTATAGTCCATTCCCTGTAGGGAGATGGACCACCTCAACAATTTAGGGTTTTCACCTTTCATTTGTTTAAGCCATAATAGAGGTTTGTGGTCTGTCTGAACAATAAAGTGAGTACCAAACAGGTATGGTCTCAGCTTTTTTAGGGCCCAGACCACAGCAAAGGCCTCCCTCTCTATGGCAGACCAACACTTTTCTCTAGGGGTCAACCTCCTGCTGATGAAAGCAACAGGTTGATCCTGGCTCTTAGTGATAAGCTGTGATAGCACTGCCCCAACCCCTAATTCAGAAGAATCCATCTGGACTATGAACATCTTGGAGAACCAAGGGCTTTTTAGGTCAGGTGCAGAGCATATGGCCTGTTTGAGCTCATTAAAAGCCTTTTGACAGCTAGCTGTCCATAGTACCTTTTTAGGCATTGTCTTACTAGTGAGGTCATTAAGAGGAGCTGCAATGGAGCCATAGTTCTTAATGAACCTCCTATAGTACCCTGTGAGGCCTAAGAAGGCTCTTACCTGGGTTTGAGTTGTAGGGGGAGCCCATTCCATAATGGTCTGAATCTTTCCCGGCAGTGGTGCAATCTGTTCCCCACCTACCATGTGGCCCAAATAAACCACTTTCCCCTGCCCTATCTGGCACTATGAAGCCTTGATAGTGAGGCCTGGCTTTTGCAGGGCCTCCAAAACTTTCCATAGGTGGACCAGGTGCTCATCCCAGGTAAAGCTAAAGACAGCTTTATCATCTAGATATGCTGCACTAAAAGCTTCCAAACCATGCAGGACTGTGTTCACCAACCTCTGAAAAGTGGCAGGTGCATTCTTCAAACCAAAGGGCATCACAGAGAACTGTTAGTGCCCTCCAATGGTGGAAAATGCAGTTTTGGGTTTAGCATCTTCTGATAATTTAATCGGCCAATACCCTGCAATTAAATCCAAAGTGCTCAGATACTTGGCAGAAGCTAGTGTATCAATTAGCTCATCTGCCCTGAGTATAGGGTGAGCATCAGTTTTGGTTACTTGATTGAGACATCTGTAGTCAACACAAAACCTTATTTCTCTTTTACCATCTTTACTGTGAGTTTTTGGGACAAGAACCACTAGGCTAGCCCATGGGCTTTCTGAAGGCTCAATCCCTCCCAAGTCCAGCATTTTCTGTACCTCTTGTTTTATGCAATCTCTGACATGGTCAGGCTGCCTATAAATCTAACTTTTGACAGGCAAACTGTCTCCCGTGTTGATGGTGTGCTCACACCAGGTAGTGGCACCTGGTATCAGTGAGAAGAGGTCAGAAAATTGGCCTAGGAGATTTACACAATTGTCCTTCTACTCAGCAGTAAGGCAATCTGCAAGCACCACGCCCTCCACTAAGCCATCAGCTTCACTGGTGGAGAAGAGATCAGGGAGAGGGTCACTCTCTTCTTCCTGTCCCTCATCAGTTGCCATGAGCAGGGTTTATTCAGCCCTGTCATAGTAGGGTTTTAGGTGATTGACATGGAGCACCATAAGGGGACTCCTGGCAGTGCCCAGGTCTACCAAGTAGGTAACCTCACCTTTCTTCTCAACAATGAGATGGGGTCCACTCCATTTGTCCTGGAGTGCTCTTGGGGCCACAGGCTCCAATACCCACACCTTCTGTCCTGGGTGGTACTGGGTCAGGACAGCCTTCTGGTCATGCCATTGCTTTTAGAGCTCTTGGTGGGCCTGAAGGTTTTGACTGGCCTTTTTTATGTACTCAGCCATTCTGGATCTTAGGCCAAGTACATAGGCCACAATGTCTTGCTTTGGAGCTTTTAAAGGTTGTTCCCAACCCTCCTTTACAAGTGCAAGGGGACCTCTCACAGGGTGCCCAAAGAAGTGTTCAAAGGGGATAAAGCCCACTCCTTTTTTGGGGTACCTCCCTGTAAGCAAAAAGGAGTCATGGCAAAAGTACATCCCATCTCCTTTTGAGTTTTTCAGGGAGTCCCATAATCATACCTATGAGAGTTTTATTAACCCTCTCAACCAGATCATGTGTCTGTGGATGATAAGGAGTAGTGAACTTATAAGTTACACCACACTCCTTCCACATAGCTTTGAGGTAAGCAGACATGAAGTTACTACCTCTGTCTGACACCACTTCCTTAGGGAAGCCCACCCTGGAAAAGATTCCCAGGGGGGCCTTTGCCACTGCAGGATCTGTAGTGGTCCTTAAGGGAATTGCTTCAGGATACCTAGTGGCATGGTCCACTACCACATGGATGAATATATTGCCTGAAGCTGTTGGCGGGTCAAGGGGGCTAACTATGTCAACCCCTACCCTATCAAAGGGCCCCCCAACCACAGGAAGTGGAATTAAGGGGGCCTTAGGTGTGCCACCAGTCTTGCCACTGGCTTCGCAGGTCACACAAGAGCGACAAAACTCTTTAGTGTCCTCTGACATATGAGGCCAGTGAATCAATGGAACAAGCCTGTCCCAAGTTTTACTCTGGCTCAAATGCCCAGCCAGAGGAATGTCATGTGCCAAGGTCAGAAGAAACTCCCTGTGCTGCAAAGGGATGACCAATCTCCTGGTAGCTCCAGGTTTAAGGTCCCTTGACTGTATACAAGAGGTTGTCTTCCCAATTCACCTTATGGCTATCAGTGACATCCCCATTCTGCTGTTTGACAGCTTTCTGTCTCAAACCCTCTAGTGCAGGACAGGTCTGCTGTACCACACTCAACTCTTCCCTAGCAGGCCCCCCTGCACCCAAAAGCTCAGCAGTGTCTGCTGCTAGCTCATCTGGTGTAGGTTCTGCACAGGAAGAGGATTCCTCTTCCTCAAAAGAGGAATCTTCTGGAGAGGGAGGGATACTGGGCAAGGATTTACCCTTTCAACCCCTAGCTATTGGGAGCACTTGGTCCATTGTTCTAGGATCCAAGTTTCCCTTTCCTCTTTGCTTCTTGAGCTGAGCCCTTGTCAAAGCAGGATATGCCCAGGAATGCCCAGCATTGCTGCATGAGCCTCCAACTCCACTTCAGCCCAAGCGGATGTCTCCAAACATTACCTTGTAAGCAATCTACAGGTAATTCAGTGGCTACCACAACTTTATTTGGACCAGTAACCCCCCCCCCCCCCCACAATGAGACAGCCATGGGGTGGCTAAGAGTGTTGTTATGAGCATCAGTCACTTGGTACTGCTGACCAAGTAGGTGTTGATCAGGGTGAACCAGTTTCTCAATCACCATAGTGACACTGGCTCCTGTATCCCTGTAGGCTTCAACCTCAACAATATTTATTAGGGGAAGTTGCGTGTACTTAGCCATATTAAGGGGACAAGCAACCAAGGTGGCAAAGTCAATACCACCATCAGAGACTAAAACAGCCTCTGTGGTCTCCCTAACAAGACCAACCCCAACTAAACTACTAATGGTGAGCCCAGCTACACCCTTTGCTTGGCTATTTGTAGTAGACTTCCCACCACCACTACTATTACTAGGGGCATTAGAGGTTGCAGTTGGGGTTGTGGTAGTGGGAGCCTTGGTGTTTTTCTTTGGGCAGGTGGAATCACTTTCCCAATGGCCTGTACTTTTACATAAATAACACCATGGCTTCTTTTGATTGTGGGAAGAGGATTTGGACCCACCACCCCCAGAGGATTTTTGTGGGCATGATGAAGACTCAGAATGTTTTTTATCTTTGTCTCCACCCTTGTCAGAAGACTTAACATCCTTCTTCTTGCCATCCTTGTCACCACCTGTATGAACTTTTCTGTTCACTCTTGTTCTGACCCATTTGTCTGCCTTCTTTCCCAATTCTTGGGGAGAGGTCAGATCTGAGTCTACCAAGTACTGATGCAACAAGTCAGACACACAGTTATTCAAAATATGCTCTCTCAGGATTAGATTGTATAGGCTTTCATAGTCAGTCACTTTACTGCCATGTAACCATCCTTCGAAGGCCTTCACTGAACAGTCTACAAAGTCTGTCCAGTCTTGAGAGGACTCTTTTCTGGTATCTCTGAACTTTATCCTGTATTGTTCAGTGGTTAAGCCAAATCCATCTAAGAGTGCATCCTTCAAAACTTTGTAGTTGTTGGCATCAGTTTCTCTGACAGTAAGGAGCTTATCCCTACCCTTACCAGTGAACGATAGCCACAAGATAGCAGCCCACTCCTTTTGAGGGAACTACTGTACCATACAGGCCCTCTCAAGTGCAGCAAACCACTTGTTAATGTCATCCCCCTCCTTGTAAGGGGGGACTATCTTATGCTGGTTCCTAGAATCTTGTTATTTTACAGGATTACTATCAAGGACACTGCTGCTGCAACCATGGGGAACTAACCCCAACCTCTGCCTTTCTCTCTCTACATCTAGAGATTCCCTGCCTAAGGACAACTGCTGCTGCCTCAGCTACAGGCTGGCCTCTTCCAACCTCAGCTTTCTGGGTTCCCTGTCTAGGTGTCATTCTCAGGTTGGGAAAAACTTTTCAAACTTTTGAAAACTTTTTAGAAACTTATTAGAATGTTTGTAGAAAGAAAGATAAACTGTTTAGGTTAACTGTGTATATTTTTAAGTATTTGGTATATGTTTTTCTTATGAAAAGCACCAATGACAAAGTGGTAAAGCAGTTACAAGTACTTATCCCACCGCTGCACCACCAATGTAGGAGGCTGGCCTGGATTATAGTGGGTACCTGATGGTACTTACACTGGGCGCTAGCTCAAGTGATCCCTGATTAGTAGTGTTCTAGCAGCTTAGGTTGATAGAGGTAGCTATAGCAGAGCAGCTTCGGCTGAACTAGGAGACATGCAAAGCTCCTACTATACCACTTATATCATATAGCACTATATCATAAGAATCACAATACTAAGAGTTACTAAAAATAAAGGTACTTTATTTTAGTGACAATGTGCCAAAATATCTCAGAGGATATACTCCCTTAGGAGGTAAGTAAAATACACAAAATATACACACAAACCAAAATCAGGAAAGTAAACAGTTAGAAACGTAGTGCAAACACTGTAGAATATGATAGGGTGCAATAGGCCTAGGGGCAACACATACCATATACTAAGAAAGTGGAACACGAACCACTTAGGAACCCCAGGCCTAGTGTAGTGTGTAGAGGGTCGCTGGGAGTGTAAGAAAACACTATGGGTGTCCAAGATACCCCACCCCAAGACCCTGAAGAGTAGGAGTAAAGTAACCCTACTTCCCCAGAAACACACTAAAGTTGTGATAGGAGATACTGCAAAGACCACAACTGACTGCAAAGCACTGAAGACGGATTTCTGGACCTGAGGACCTGTAAAGGAAGGGGACTAAGTCCAAGAGTCACAAAAATGTCCAGGGGGGCAGGAGCCCACTAAACCCCGGATGAAGGTGCAAAATGGCTGCCTCTGGTTGGAAGAAGCTGAAGATTCTGCAACAACAGAAGGTGCCAGGAACTTTTCCTTTGCACAGAAGATGTCCCACGGTGTGCTGGAGGATTCAGATTTATTTCCACACAGAAAGACCACAAACAACCCTTGCTAGCTGCAATAGTTGCGATTGAAGAAAATGGGTGCTGCTTGGGCCCAGGAAGGACCAGGAGGTAGCCCCTTGGAGGAGGAGACAAAGGGGGTGCTCAGCAATACCAAGAGCCCATGCAGAAGCAGGCAGCTTCTGCAGAAGTACTTGAACATGGGTTCAAGAAACCTGAACACAGTGGTCATCTCAACACCACAAAGTAGGGTCCCACGAAGCCGGTGGTCAACTCAGCAAGTTGAGCAATGCAGGACAGAGTGCTGGGGACCTGGGCTGTGCTGTGCACAAAGGATTCCTTGCAAAAGTGCACAGAAGCCCTAGCAGCTGCAGTTCAGGTAGAACACAGGATTACTGTCTGGCGTGGTGAGGCAAGGACTTACCTACATCAAACCTTGACAGATGGACCACTGGACTGTCGGGGTCACTTGGATCCAGCACCTTTGTTCCAGGGCCCACACTCATCAAGATGAGAGGGGACCCAGAGGACCGGTGAAGCAGAAGTCTGGGGCCTGCGTTAGCAGGGGGAAGATTCCGTCGACCCATGGGAGATTTCTTCTTGGCTTCCAGTGCAGGGTGAAGGCAGACAGCCCCCAGAGCATGCACCACCAGGAAACAGTTGAGAAAGCCGGCAGGATTAGGCGCTACAATGTCACAGGTAGTCTTCTTGCTACTTTGTTGCAGTTTTGCAGGCGTCCTGGAGCAGTCAGCAGTCGATCCTTGGCAGAAGTCGAAGAGGGAGATGCAGAGGAACTTGGTGAGCTCTTGCAGTCGTGATCTGAAGAGAAGACCACAGGAGAGACCCTCAATAGCCCTCAGAGGAAAATTGGCCACCTAGTCAGGTAAGCACCTATCAGGAGGGGTCTCTGACGTCATCTGCTGGCACTGGCCACTCAGAGACCTCCTTGTGCCCTCACACCTCTGCATTCAAGATGGCAGAGGGCTGGGACACACTGGAGTAGCTCTGGGCACCACTCCTAGGGTGGTGATGGACAGGGGAGTGGTCACTCCCCTTTGCTTTGTCCAGTTTCGTGCCAGAGCAGGGGCTGGGGGATCCTTGAACCGGTGTAGACTGGCTTATGCAAGGAGGGCACCATCTGTGCCCTTCAAAGCATTTCCAGAGGCTAGGAGAGGCTACTCCTCTCAGGCCCTTCACACCTATTTCCAAAGGGAAAGGGTGTAACACCCTCTCTCAGAGGAAATCCTTTGTTCTGCCTTCTTGGGACTGGCTGCCCAGACCCCAGGAGGGCAGAAGCCTGTCTGTGGGTTGGCAGCAGCGGTAGCTGCAGTAAAAACTCCAGAGAGCTGGTTTGGCAGTACCCGGGGTCCATGCTGGAGCCCCAGGGATGCATGGGATTGGCACCCCAATACCAGATTTGGCAAGAGGGGACAATGCCATGATCTTAGAAATGTTACATGGCCATATTCGGAGTTACCATTGTGAAGCTACATATAGGTATTGACCTATATGTAGTGCACACGTGTAATGGTGTCCCCACACTCACAAAGTCCGGGGAAATTGCCCTGAACTATGTGGGGGCACCTTGGCTAGTGCCAGGGTGCCCTCACTCTGAGTAACTTTGCACCTAACCTTCACCAAGTGAGGGTTAGACATATAGGTGACTTATAAGATACTTAAGTGCAGTGTAAAATTGCTGTGAAATAATGTTGACTTTATTTCACTCAGGCTGCAGTGGCAGTCCTATGTAAGAATTGTCTGAGCTCCCTATGGGTGGCAAAAGAAATGCTGCAGCTCATAGGGATCTCCTGGAACCCCAACACCCTGGGTACCTAAGGACCATATACTAGGGGATTATGAGGGTGCTCCAGTGTGCCAATCAGAATTGGTGAAAATGGTCACTAGCTTGCAGTGACAATTTTAAAGGCAGAGAGAGCATAAGCACTGAGGTTCTGGTTAGCAGAGCCTCAGTGACACAGTTAGGTACCACACAGGGAACACATTCAGGTCACAACTTTGAGCACTGGGGTCCTGGCTAACAGGATCCCAGTGAGACAGGCAAAAACAAATTGACACACAAGTAAAAAATGGGGGTAACATGCCAGGCAAGATGGTACTTTCCTACACCCTCTCCCTAGTTATAGACCTTCACCTGTGGATTGGGTCTATAACTCGGGATCAGGGCCTTTCATAATCAGTATAGCACTTGGCAGTGGGCTAAAAGGCTATATCAGAATACTGAAAGGACGAGAGTTCCAATGAAGACAATGTAGTAGCTCTGGGCTTATAATGGCTGATATAACCCTTCTGCTCCAATATTCCAATGTTTGTTTTTCTGTTTCTCCCTTTTTAATTTAGAACATTTCACCCTCAGGGGGTAGGAAGTTCTAATAACCTTATAGCCCTTCGGTCTTGGGCAATACCAGTTGTTAAAGACCCTGTCCCTGTTTTAGGCCCTCGCCCATGGCTTGGACCTATAACTCGGATTCAGGGACTTTAACAACCGGTAAAGCCCTTGGCTATAAGGCTCTATTAGAAAGTGTTCTCTGTCATTACATACATCTATGTGGCAGGTCAGAGGGAATTTCTGTTTGTCCTTCTTTGGTATTGATGTAAACAGTGACAAAGTAGAGAAACTCTAGCCGCACTTCAATGAAGGAGAACTGTATATGCATACCCTGTAGTGACCAGGTGATGCTCCCGCAAACACAGCTTCCTGACCCAGTCTTGATAAACTTAGGATTTAAACTAAAAAAGAGAAACAAATCTGTCCCACTAGCCCTGGCACTGAAGTTTCAGGTGGATGTGCACATATGATCAAACAAAAGGTTGTCTCTCACTCTGCAGGAGAGACAATGGATAAAGTGCGCTGAACTATCTCCTCATGTATACTGAGGTGGGCAGAAGAAAATGTGAGTGATATCCAAACAGACTAATGGCTACTGAAGAGGGCGGATCAAAAGCCCCACTTACGTAAATGTATGTATGCATGTTTATGATTTATTCTACACAAGAGCCTGGCAAAAAATGAGGGTGCAGCGAGCGCAGAGACAAAGTAGCTGTTAGGGGCCGCACAAACTGTACTCCACACAGAGGTAGACCCAACCAGTGAGCTGTACCGAGGGTGCCCTTGGAAGGTGGGAAAGAGGGTCCCATGGATGTCTTAAAGGATGCTGCAGTCGTTCACTACATACACCTAAAGAGGGTGTCTGTCCCCCATTGAAAGGCAGGGCTGCTTGCTGCCTTCAAAGTGAAAGACGGACCGGCGACTTCAAGTAACCCCTTTCAATAATACGCTGCACTCAGGACAGCCACGAGCCTAGGGGTCTCCAACAGGTAGCTCAGGAGCTACCAGTAGCTCACCAGCTGCCAAAAGTAGCTGTTCAACTTGGAGTCTACCCTAGTTTAAGATTCAAAGGATCTGGAGCTTAGCAGTGCTGATTTGCTCACCACTGAGTTGTAGACCCTTGAAGAAGAGGCCAGTCTAACCAATAGCAATGTTCAATGCTCAAACAACACATGCAACTATGGAATAAAGCCTGCAACATAACAAATGACCATGCAGCAAAGCCACCTGCTGCAGTGGGCTTTGCTACTGTTAGTCATATTGTCTGTGTGTGTAAGCTCTGGTTGGGAAGTAAGAGAACAGTATCCCAAGTCTGGGACAGCATGAGATGGAATCAAAATATGCAAACTTAATAAAAATAATCTGATGACCATGTCTGATGTTGTATCTACTGTAACAGTGAATGTTTGTTAGTAGCTCAAGATGATTTTCATTCATCCAAAGTAGCTCAGCCTGTAGAAGAGGTTGGAGACCCCTGCACTAGCATGTTGCTGAGCTGAGAGCAGTGTGTCAACTGACGAGGACACACACCCAGCGGACCCTTTTAAAGCTGCGCCCCGGTGAATTCCAGGGCTGTGCACCTTATACATAAAACAGCGCATGGACTACAATGTTGCAATCTTCTCTTTAACAGAAACATTTTGAGCTTATGTCCGAAACAAATACCGCAAATACATTTTCGAGGCACCGAGTTCCATCCAGACGATAGGAATTTGTATGAATTTTAAAGATTTTGATTAAAAATATGTGCATTCTGTACAACTTGACTTTTTGAATTGTATTTTTCATAGTATAAAGGATTTGGCCTCTTAAAACCTATACTCGCTACATTACACTACGTTAGTAGTTCACCTTCGTGACTGTGGATTCCTAGATCGAATTTTCGTAATTAGTGATGTACTATTCACGTTATTGCCTTGTAACATATTGCTCACATTGAGAAAGCCTGAGAGCTTTACTCCTATGTCCTTACAAGCATAAGTACTTGCTGATATATGGATCTGTTTTTAAGTTAACACGTTCACTCCCGCCACTTATTTGCCTCGCCACAAGCAAATCAAATGTGTGATTTTTATCTCCAGTTATGAACCGCCAAGTGAGTGCCTCCGGCCACCATGTAGATCTGTAGCTTAACTTGTGTATGTTTAAGTTATCATAGAAATGGTACTGATATCTGATTTCTTCTTGATTTTTATTGTACACTGATCTTCCATATAGCTTATGCCTATAACACACTTATTATTATAAATATCACTAAGACAAGAATAATTGTTGACTCTATAGTGAGTTAGTGTTCTCTTTAAAACCTTATCATTTTGTCCCCATTTGTCGAATTTGTTAAAAAAAAATCCTTTGCAAAAAACATTTGTTTTATTGTCATAATGACAGCCCTCAAACAACTCTGCAGTGCAGAGCTTTCACGGTGTTAGACAATGGTAGGATTATGCGAAAATGCAGGATCAGAATGTGCAACAAGTTTAATCTGTTAATGCAGAAGAAAAAGGTAACTTTTAGACTGACAGCCTTAGGGTTGTCATCCCCCAACTTTTTGTCTGCCTCCCTCCACTTTTCTGACCCTGTTTTAGCTGGTTCTAGGGTTCTGGGAACTTTACCACTGCTAACCAGTGCTAAAGTTCAAATGCTCTCTCCCTTTAACATGGTAACATTGGTTCATCCCCAATTGGCATATTTGATGTACATATAAGTCCCTTGTAAAGTGCACCACCCACCTAAGTAGCCCCTTAACCACGTCTCAGGCCTGCCATTGCAAGACCTGTGTGTGCAGTTTCACTGACACTTCAACTTGGCATTTAAAAGTAAACACCAAGCCTTAAACTCCTTAGGGCTAACTTTTCTACATAAAAGTTACCCCTAAGGTAGGCCCTAGGTAACCCATAGGGCAGAGTGCTATGCAGGTAAAAGGTCAGACATGTACGTATGTATTTTATATGTCCTGGCAGTGAAAAACCCCTAAAGTCGTTTTCCACTACTGTGAGGCCTGCCCCTTTCATAGACTAGCATAATGACTGCCCTCATATACTTTTTGAGTGGTAGATTTTGATCTGAAAGGGGTACCCAGGTCATATTTAGTATGGCCAGAATGGTGATAGAAAATCCTGCTTTTAGAAAGCGAGCATTTTTCTGCACTTAAAAACCATCTGTGCCTTACAGCCTGTCTCCAATCAACATCCATGCTGGTTGATAGCTCCCTTGTGCATTTTACCCCGACAACCACAAACACAGGACACTCAGTCACACCTGCACTCATCTACATATTGAATGGGCCTTCCTGGGTTGGAAGGGTGGAGGGTCTGACACTTACATTTCAAAAGGTCAGTGGCCTTCCCTCACACAATGGACTGCCAAACCCCCTCCTGGGACCCTGACAGACAGGACTGATCTGAAAGGGGAACTTGTGCACTTCAATACCACTCTATGAAGTCTCCCCCACTTCAAAGGCTCATGGATCTGCTGTCCAGGGTGACCTAGGAAACATTGAACAAAGGGAAACTGCTAATGGATAAGCAGATAGCGGAGAAAGTGGTTATTTACATACCCAGCTGTACTCCTGATTGTTGCTTATCCTATAGGCCCATATCGCTCTGTATCATGGAGGTCAAGGTATTGGCCAAGGTTCTCATCACTCAGCTCTCAACAGTGATCAGCTAATCAGATGGGGTCAATATGGCTTTATTCCACAGAACACCACTATACACAACATCAGAAGGATGCACAACACCCTTGCTCTGACAGATGAATTAACCGGCCCACTGGTGGGCCAACTAGACAACTATGAGAAGATGTTTGATTCAGTTGGCTTGGCATACTTATTCACAGGGTTGATGCTCAAGTGAAATGGTTTGATTGGCCCCCGCAAGTAGCACAAAGAGTGACATTGTATACAGACAACCTGTTTATATTCTAGACAGATGTAGAATGGTCAGGATCTCAGCTGCTACAGATCCTGATGATTTTGAAATATTCTTATGATTCCACTTTACCAGAACCAAGTCCTCCCTGTTCCTGGTCATTGGCTCTGCACAAGATCTCAGCTGTCACAGAGGCATGTATATGCTTGGCTCCTGTGTACCTTTAGACCCAAAGAGCCTTGGACAGAAATAGTGAACTCAAGCTGGACAAAGTACGTAGAAAGGTCAAGTTCTGGTGGTCCCTCTGTTGTCATTGTTGGGACACCCTGCAATTTTCAGGATGGTGGCCCTACCCCACCTGCTTTACTAACTGCATAATTATCCCTATATTATCTTACACACCTTCTTTGCAAGGATCAAATTCAATTTGAGAGGTTTCCTTTGGAACCACGGCGTCCCCGGAATTGTCCTAGAAAAATTGTTCAAATCTATATGCGAGGGTTACTTTACCACAGCTGACATCGCGTCGTATTATAGCGCAGCATTCGTGGTAACCCTCAATTTTGAATCTGCAAAAATCCATAAAACATGTTATAACAAAAGAAGGAATGATGGTTGATAATGGATTTACACAAAATAGGCCCGATTTTGAATGCCACTTTCTCTGGATAACAGTTGTTTGGAAAAAGCTTTTCCTTGTGTTTCGCACGTTAACCAAGACCTTTAAATGTTATACATTTGTGCACATGCACACACACACCCACCCACAGACACACACAGACACACACACACATATGTATATGAGTGAGTGTGTGTGTAAATATTGAAAGGTCTCTCTCTCTATATATATATATTTTGAATACATATATATAAATATATATATATATGTATTCATAAAAGGGCTTCTTGCATTTCTTCCTGACCTTTGCCTGATGGGGCCGGTGCTCAGCAGTGGGCGCAGGACCCGCTATTATTATACACACCTCCAGCGAGTTTCATAGCAAGGAAAGCCGGCACTCCAAATTGCTTTCACTCAAGAGTTTATTATGTATTCATTACTGGCAACACTGTATCGGCTGATGCATTTCAACTGTTGCGGTCTTCCTCTTAGCCCAAATCTTTACAAAAGCCCCACCACCAATAGAAACTATATTAGTCAGTTTAATGAACATAAAGAAAATACTGCCCGTATTTTGCTAAAAGCAACATTTTTTTCATATGTATACATAATAAACTCTAGAGTGAAAGCAATTTGGAGTGCCGGCTAACCTTGCTGGGAAACTCACTGGAGGTGTGTAATATATATATGTGTATATATATATATATATATATATATATATATATATGTATACATATACACAGCATATACACTGAAAAAAACAAAGGTTAACATTGAGTTATAGTTTGGTGAAAACGCCAGTTAAAACACAACATTTAAAACTAAAACACAATGAATTCACCAGTTATAGTTAACTGAAGTGACTATAATTCACACCCCTGCTATACAATATGTCATGAGTGATACAATATGTGAAGTTATATGCAGTGTATGGGGTTGGTTGCAGAGCCTGGGAGTCAGGATCCCCCTACCACATCGCCGTGCCCCTTTTTTTGTTTTCTTTTCCTTGACACATAGATCAAGATCTCAAGCCTTAAAAAAGCAGACGTAATTTTCTCTTCATATTGTGGTCAACCAATCATTTCACATGTTTTGAGCTTGCAGTAAAGCGGTACTTCACAGTACAACCATTAAAGTTCTGTGGCATGAAATATCATAACATTTTGAACATTAATTTCTCAAAAACTACTGAACAGATTTACACTAAATCATATAAAGCATGCCTTCTGGGTCAAGCTCCAGCTTTCTGCCAGATTTGGTAGAATTCTGTTTAGTCATTTAGATTATAGTTCTGTTCAAACTTCCTATGGGAAATTACATGGTGAAAACACATTTTGCCTCTTCCCTCCTTTTTCTTAGTCTCTGCTTGACAGATCAACCGTAAACCTTCCAATAAGGGTCTGAGGTGACAAGCCTTTTTTTGGAAAGTTTTTGGAATTTTTTTCAAATGGAACCAAAGTTGTTTGCAAACAAAAACACCCATTTCCTAGGGAAACCCAGCCCTAACTATAACAACACAGTGGCAATCTTCACTGTGTGTATTTTTTAAAAAGTTTCATGAAGATTATCCTGATGTTACTATCAAAACAAAAAAGATGCTCTTCTCATGGAAAGTGTGACCCAACTATAACTGTACGGTAGAGAAGCCACTGTTGATATATATATATATATATATACATATATATATATACATATGTTCAAACAAAGCGGCTAATTCAATTAGCGCCACGCTCAAGTGCCGGTGCTCGTGCCGAGAGCAAGCCGAACCCTCGCAGTCTTGAAATAAATAATTAACACGGAGTCCTTGGTGGAGTGCTTTGCCAAACGTCTGTTTTTATATATAAATATGTATGTATTACCTACTAGGTATAGTTAGGACCTAGTTTCTATATATAAAGCATTTTTTTACTTGCCTCTATCTTTCACGCCGCTTGATGAATCTTCACTAAACTTTCCAAAAACATTTGCCAGTCAGGCCAGCTGCTGTCTGGAAAGTTTTAGGGAAATCCGCCCGGGGGAGAGAGGCAAAGAAAAGGGGGTTCCCCAAAAACTTTTTCCCCATTCTTTTTTCCATAGGGGGGTTTGAACAGCAATAGTACGGAAACTACTGGACGGAATTCCACCAAATTTGGCAGAAAGGTAGATCCTGGTGCAGAAAGCAACTTTTTTGTGGTTTGGTGTAAATCCGTTCAGCAGTTTTACAGAAATGTAATTTAAGAAAATCCAAATATGTATATCCAGGGACGCAAAGGATTCGTGACCCCTCCCGATCTTGCGCTGACACTTCAACAACGAACCCTTTGAAGTTTTGGCAGCCATTTTGGGACGAATGCAAAATACAAAGGACGCCAGAGTATGAACACCCCAACCTCTTAGCTCTGGTGCTGGTGTCCCAAAGGGACCCCCCAGGGCTAAAAAAACATTTTTGAAAAATATTTTACTGCAAATTGGCGACGGGGTTGCGAATCTGCGGTACAAATTTAAAAAAAACAAAAGGGGTTTCCGGCGCTTCTTTTGAAATAAGCCCCTGGGTGGGCCATGTCCTGGGGGCACTTTTTTGTTTTCAATAGGGGGGCCTCCAGGTCCCCCCACAGCCATGGGGACTACGACCTCCCCTGAGCGACTAATGTGATATGAGTGGGGGGAGGGCACATGGCTGCCCCGGGGACCACCATCCCCATGGGCAAAAATACTTTTTTAACATCAGGGAGGCCTGATGTCCTCCCGCACAGCACCCAGCACCACCACCTGTTGGAAAGTGGATTATTGGTAAGGGCAGGTAAGTACCTATACTTAGCAATAGGCTACTAACCCCCACTAGGTCCAGTCAGGTCTCAATAAATTAATCCTCACTCAACCCTTGGTAGCTTTGCAACAAGCAACAAGGCTTAACTTAGGAGACAAGTGTGTAAAGGATTTAAAAATCACAAAATAGTAAATAAGTAAAACGCAAAACACATTAAAAATTCAACACCAATTTATTAAAATAGAGTATATTTTTATCTTTAAAAGGACTTAGATAAGGGGAAACAGAGATATGAATTTTCAAAGAATTAATGTGTTCTAGCGCATAGAATCTAAAAGCGCCAATCTAGTCATCTGGTCGCACTAGACCGGGGAAAAGTCGAAGTTTGAGGCCGACCGCGATCGAGCCCTGCTCGGCTATATAAAGCGGGAGTCCTCGATCAAAAGTTTACCTTTGGACTTAGGGCCAGATTTACAATGGTCTAGCTCCAGTCCAACACCACATTAGCTGCATTTTGTTTATGCTAATATAGTGTTGAAAGGGCAAAAATGCTGCGCCATATATACAAAGTGGTGCAATGCTTGCATTGTGCTGCTTTGTAACCCCTTGCGCCACATTATGCCTGCACCAGGCATAATGTATGCAAGGCAGCGTTCCAGCACTAGGAGGGCGGTAAAAATCGTGCAAAGGAATCTATGAGATTCCTTTGCGCCATTTGTATCAGCATTTTTTAATGGCTGCTAAATGCAGGCATTAAAAAAGATGCTCCTATTGTGTTCATTGGGCCTCTGGGAACTTTGCAGGATTAGCGTCACAATTTTTGACACTAGTCCTCCAAAGCGCTGGACTATCATAAAAAATTATGATGCTAGTCCCCCTGAATACCGCCATGGCGCGTCACAGGAGACCTCGGTGAAGAATTCTACCTTCGGACTTAGATTAATTTTCAGGATGGAAATCTTCGTCCGGGCCAAAGCTGAAGCTTGATCCGACGTCCCGGGAGCACCCCTTGGATATGCTGTGTAGGAAGTCCCGGTCAACTTTTTACGTTCGGCCGTTGTCACTTTTTTGGAGCTTTTTCTCTCTGACATTGGACGACCCTACACAGCAAGCCAGTTTCAAGTCAATGTCGTCAAATTGCCTTTCCAGGAGTCCCCGGTGAAATCCTGAAAGTCTGGGGCTAGGGAGCTTTTCAACAGGACGAACCTGCAGGTCAGGCTGGGTTACGGTCCTTTATGGAGCTATTTACCAAAAGTTCTCCAATCTTCTCCAAAGTTCTGGACCTTCTTCCAGGAGGTCTTTGAAGGTCCTTTAGAAGTCCACAGCTCACCATAAGGTTCCAGAAGCTCTGAGTTGCTCCTTGAAGGCTAGGACTCCAACTCCCAGAATGCACTTGGCTCAAACTCCAAAATGACCACTGGATAGTGGTCAGCTGGTCAGTTTCTACGGGATTTGATGCTGGGGACTCTGGGTAGCTATTTTTCACCTGTAGGAAGCTGGAAGTCTCTTCTTGAAGCAGTTGAAGACAGGCAAAGTCCTTTTAGTGGTGAATCCCAAGTTGCAGTTTGTGCAGTCCTTCAGAGTGTAGTGTCCAGGTGCAGGTCAGGGTTCCAGCAGGACAGTCCTTCTTCTGATGTTGTTCTTGGTAGGGATCTGAGGTGTGGGTGCAGCTCGGCCAAATTTATCCTTGATCCTAGGGTGAAAAGCGGGGGTGGGCAACTGTCCAATTACAGGCAGGCCACTAACCTCTTGAATGACCTCTTCCGGGGAAGTGTGGCAAAATTAAATCCCAGGGAGCAACATACTTTAAGAATCCTAAATGGCAGAAACTGAATTTTGGAGGTTAGGTCTGGCTGAGCCCACAAACGGTGTGGCTAAAAATCCTTAACACACCCCTCTCATGACCTCTCCTAATCTAATCAAGAGGGCACCTGTTTATCTGAGTTTGCAGAAAAAGGGGGAGGTCCTGAGCTGCTCCAAATGCCCCTCCCTCCTTTGAAGACCAGTTTGGCTGCTCTGCCCCATCCTGTTTCACCATCTGCTGAGGCAGATCTCCTCCCCCAGGCACTTCCTTTGTGTTCGTCCAAGGCCATTTCACACCTCATTAAGGCAGCCTGGACAGGCTGCCAGAGGCTGACCAATCAGAGAGGGGCACTAAAGAGCTAAAGTTGCCAACTTTCAGGTAGAATTCTAGAACTCTCCCCCTGAACTAGTTATATTAACTCCAACAATGGCAACTTGTTGGATTTATTATAACAATCAGTTTAATACCAAACTTGAAATATCTGACTCCTAGTGGGACTCTATTAATTAAAATACAGTCTTCCCATTTTAACCTATGGATCACATTCAGTACAGTGAGAGAAAAACACATTTGACTATTTTACCTCACCAGGGTTTATAAAACAATCTTTATAAGGTCCCTGCTTAGTGTTACATAGCACCCAGTCCTAGGGTCACTTAGGGCACACCTTAGGGGTGACTTATATGTAAAAATAAGGACGTTTAAGACTTTGAAAGTACTTTTAATTCCAAAATCGAATTTGCATCTAACTTTAGTTTAAAAGTAGCCAGCAAGGCAGGCTTGCTTTTAAAATGACACTGGGCACCTAACAGTGCACCTATGGGGGTCCCTAAACCTACATGCCCTACCATATACTGGGGACCTATAGGTAGGTTGATACTGCTAATTATAATTAGCCTAATTTGCATGCCTATTTTAATTAGAGCACAGGCCCTAGGACTGGTTAACAGTACCCAGAGCACCATCAGATTCAGGAAACCACCAGCAAAAGTGAAAAATGGGAGTTAGGGGACTTCTGCAATCAGCTCAGTTTTCTGACATATATATATATATATATATATATATATATATATATATATATATATATATATATATATATATATATGTATATATATATATATATATATATGTATATAAACTAATCTATCAATGATGTTATTAAAGATGTCATGAGTGCTGTAATTTGTAGGTAATTACCAGCGCATGGCAAGGACGTGAGTTATAGATACCTTAGGACACGAGTTAGAGTTACTTGAGATAACGCTAACAAGTGAATTTCCATGGTTTTGTACATTTAAAATATGAGCCTAACTATAATGTCCCTAAAACCTTTGTTTAAATATATATATATATATATATATATATATATAACCTAGTGGCAGTCGCTACCAGGAAGTTAAAGTTAGGACCATGCTTGTATAGAAAAAGCATTTTTTTTACTTACATATATCTTTGGCACCATTTGAAGAATCTTCATGAAGTTTTCCAAAAAGAGTGTTGTTTGATTTTTGCTTCACACAGAAAGTGTTGGAGTGCTCTGTAAAGCAGGAGCTGAGAAAAAGGAGGGGGTGAAAAAAGTTGCATTTCCATTGTTAATTCCCATACGACCTTCAGACACGTCTACAGCCCGAGCCGCTGCTGGACAGAATTACCCAAAATTTGGTACAAAGATCATGCTTTCTTCTATTTGGTGTAAATCTGTTCAGTAGTTTTTGAGATATTAAAGGGACAAAAATTTGTATATCTCTGGCTGTGATGACTTCATGAATATTTTGTGAATAATTCACAAAAATTTGCGAATTTTCACAAATATGCATGCGAGAAGAAGTGTTGCAATTGGTTGACTGCAACTTGACTAGAAAGTTGCGGCTGCCGTTACATTTCACGGAATATGGCCCCAAGAGTGAAAATCCAAATTGAAAGTGACATAAAGGGTCAAGGTGAAGGTACCCTGACCCCAGGGGTGTGGTATAGGTGTGTTTTAGGGGCAAACTATAGGTTTCAAATGATTTTTCATAACCATGCTCGTTATTCATGAAAATTCATGAATGTTTGCAAATAATTCACAAAATATTCGCGAATATGAAAAAATGTGAAAGAAAAACCACAGACTCATTCATACACTAATTAATGCACTCATGCATGCACTCAGAGACTCATGTGCACACTCACACACCCTCTCAGACACTCATGCACCAACTCAGGCTCACACACCGACTTTCTGACCCACTCAGACACTTGTGCACCCACTCACAGAGACAGGCCCTGTGGCCAATCCGCCCTGCGCACGGCCAACGGTCATGCGTGGTATGGGGTTGGGTAGTTATAAGGGCTCGTCTACAAGGACTGGCTGCAGGCCAGGACTTGTGACCAACCCCAGCCATGGTTGTAATGACGTATAGTAATTAAAATGACTTTACATTAAAAAAAACATGAACATTCACTGAAAAAAACAAAGGTTACAGGGATGCACAGCCAGTTACTCCACATATTATATCACTCGTGAGATCTTGTATGGCATCTTTGATATTATCACTGGAACATTTGCAAAACAATTATTAATAAGGAAACTGTGCATGGCAAGGGCGTGAGTTATAGTTACCTTAGGACGTGAGTTATATTTACTTGAAATAACTATAACTGTTGAATTTCTATGGTTCTGTATGAGTAAATTCAGAACCTAATTATAAGGTCCCTGTAACCTTTGTTTTTTTCATTGAATATATATATATATACATATATATATAGATAGATAGATAGATAGATAGATTTATTATTATTATATATATATATAGAGAGAGAGAGATCTATATATATATATATATATATATATATATATATATATACATACATACATATAGATATATATATATATAGATATATGTTTACATATAGATACTGAAAAACCAAAGGTTGCAGGGATGTTCTAGTTTGGAAATATAATAAAAAAACATAGAAATTTACTTAAGAAACAAGGTTACAAATACGTTTTAGTTAGGTTTCAAATTTGCTTGAAAAAAACCCACAGAAATTCAGCAGTTAGGGTTATGTCAGGTAACTATAACTTGTACGTTAAGGTAAGCTTTTGTTCCCACCATTCTCATCAATAATTTTACTGAAAATATTGCAGTGATATTATCAATGATGTCATAGTTGATATTATGAGTGATGTAGTATATGGGGTAGTTAGCAGTGCATGGCGATGGTGTGAGTTATAGTTACCGTAGAGCACATGTTAAAGTTACTTGAAATAACTCTAACATTGAATGTCTGCACGCATGGAAAGAGATGAAAACTCTGCTTCCTGCAAGCAGGAACAATTTGACAGCTCGTACTTGCTGGAAGCAGACTGTTTGCTTTTGCTTGGTGGGAGATGTCACACCTCCCACCAAGCAAAAGCAAACAGTTATCTCCCAAGGTTGGGCACCTGCAGCCTCCCTCCTTTGTATAAAAACGCCCCGGCAGGTGGAGGTCCTCGGGGCCTGGGGTGGTTCTGCATCATGCCCCCAACCATATATTTTTTTTAAACTAGCCGCCGGAAGGTTGTGGTCCCCGGAGCTTAATAAAGTCCTTGTAAGGGGGCCTTGTGCCCCCCTTCCCTTTTTAAATAAATATGAATGCCCCCAGGACCCAGATTGTTTTTTTTTATTCAAGTTGAAATTTGCAACTATTCACAAATTTTTTATTGAATTTAAAAAGAGCAATATTTAGATCAGTGAAACAGATCTAAAGTCCTCTCCCAGCAGGTGGGAGCATTTTTCAAGCTCCTGCCCGCTGGGAGCAGACTTTTTGCAAGACCGCCGACGGACCGCCGTGCGGAAGACCGCCTGCAGGCGGTTTGCCGCTCGGCGTATTATGACTGTTGGCTGCTCTCCATCGTTATTCCGACGGAGAGCTGCCAACAGCCATACTTGCGGGCGGCGGGGAAGTGGAGGTTGCTCCACCGCCACACAAACAGAACACCGCCCAGCAAATCACGTCCTGTGATTCGCTGTGGCGGTGTTCTGTTGTCGTGGCGGTGTCGGCGGAGCTGCCCCCATGGCTCCCGTCCCCTCCCGGAGGATCGACGGACC
The DNA here is from genome assembly GCF_031143425.1 of Pleurodeles waltl. NCBI lineage: Eukaryota > Metazoa > Chordata > Amphibia > Caudata > Salamandridae > Pleurodeles > Pleurodeles waltl. The sequence continues at coordinate 1,055,914,859 of NC_090448.1, forward strand.
AGGTAAGTCGATCGTCCGTTAGGGGAGGGGGGTGGGGGGATGTTGGGTGTTGTGTGCGTGCATGGGGGTGTGGTGTGTGTATGTAGGGGGGTGTGAGTGCGTGTATGCTTGCGGGGTGTTGTGTGTATGGGAATGAGTGCGTGTATGTCTGTGGGTATGTCTGTATGGATGTGTGCGTATATGTTTGAATGTGTGTGTGGATGTAGGCATGTATGTCGGGGTGTGTGCGTGTGTGTGTTGGTGGTGCCTGCATGCGTGTCGGGTGTGTGTGAGTAATGTTATGTTGGGGGTCGGGGTGGGGAGGGGGGCCCTGCCATCTGTGGGGGGTGGCAGGGGTGGTGGAGGGTGTAGGGGAGGGAGTCGGGGGGGTGGGGGAGACCCCTATCAGTGCCAGGGAAGGAATTCCCTGGCACTGATAGTGCTTACCGCCATGGATTTCATGGCGGTTCAAACCGCAGGAAATCCACGGCGGTAAGCTGGGTCCAAATACCGCCGGCGGTATACTGGCGGCCGCGGGCTGGAGACCCAAGTCTCCAGCCCGGCGGTCGTTTCCGCCCTGGCGGCCGGGACGGAGAACCGGCAGATGACCATGGCAGTAACCGCCATGGTCTTAATTCACCTCGGTAAGACCACCAGCCTGTTGGCGGTCTTACCGCAGGTTCTCCGCCAGGGTTGTAATGACCCCCTTTGTGTTTGATCGTGCTTGAAGTGAGATTTGAAATTGTTCCCACCAAGCAAGAGAAAGTACAGGTTTCCGTGACCCCAGTGGTCGGGCAGGGAAACAGCTATGTCCTGGGGTTGTGCATCCCAGGACATAGCATATGAGCTGGTCCTCTGGGATGGGGTCACTAGGGCCATTAATGGCTCAGGGAGGAGGGCCAGGAGTCTCCCCCCATTTCTGCTTATGGATGGGCTCTGGGGGATGGGATCCTGGAGACTAAATGCGGCCCGGTGAGGGGTCCTCTCCCTATTTTCACGGGCCCCGGAGGATGAGGTCTGCATGCCAGGGGCTGCGAGCCCACCTTTCTACATGACTGGGCCCCAGGGGATTGGCAACTGGGGCTGAATACATCCCGATGAGCGGGCCCACATGCTTTACTACACCTCAGGGCCCTGGAGTATGGAGTCCCCGGGGCTGAAATCAACCCGGAGAGGGGGGCTGTAGGTCCCCTTCCCCTCTACAAATGCAACCACGCTGCAGGCGAGCTGGGTGCCCCACTCCCTTTTACATATGGAGCCAGGCCCCAGGAGATGGGGTTCCTGGGGCTGAAAACAGCCTGGGGAGCGTGGCACGCACACCTCCCTCCCCTAAACTATAAATATCTTTTCTCCCTGGGCCCTGGCCCACCTGGAGGACTTAAAAACAACCACGAGAGACAGCACCTTTAATTTTGCAACATATTTCCAGATTTTCTGTGAATTCACTGCAATATTTTTTTTAAAAATGCTTTGGCCCTGGGACCCCACCACCAGGCCTAGGGGCTCAGGGCATTCCTACCATGCCCTCTTGTGTCTTTTTTCTTAGTTTTTGTTTAGGACTCGGGACCAAGTCCTGAATCCTAACATGCCTGCCATCAGTTCCTGGGTGAGTTGTTGGCAGTCAATTAGATCTCAGATGGAAATCCGTTGGGATCCCCAGAGCCTCCGCAACCCTAGATATACAAAGTTTTTTTAACATTAATTGCTCAAATACTACGGAAAGAATTTACAACAAAACACAAAAAGCACTCTTTTTGGGCATAGATTACCTTTCTGCCAAATTTGGTGTAAATCCATTCAGCGGCTTCGGCTGTAACTGTGTCTAAATTTCCTATGAAAAAATAAATGTGGAAAACACGTTTTGGGATCTCCCCTTTTTTCTCTGCTCTAGCTTATCAGATCGACCTGACAATTTCCGTGTGAGAAATAAGCAAAAAAGAGCACTTTTCAGGAATGTTTTGTGGAAACTCACCGAACGGCGCCAGAGTTATTAGTAACACAAAAAATGCATTTACTATACAAACATGATCCTGATATGGGGACCCCTGCATCTAGCAAAGGGTTGCCTTTAGTCACTCCATGGGACAGAGCGGTGGGGGCTGTTATGGTTGTACCAAAGAAATACATAAATAATTTTTAAAAAACAGAACTGCATCCAGTTTGGTCAAGGATTCTCTATGGGCTGTATTTTAGGATCACAGATATAAAAGATCTCTTTGTGAGGCAGCACACATATTGTGGCATGCCCTAGCACTGAGAGGTGAGGTAGCTATGTTGTTCCTATTTTTCAGTGATTACCACTGGGGTATTTGAGGCTTCAAAACCTGTAGCCCAGAAGTCCCACAGGCTAGCTGGTAGAAATTCACAATTTTGAATACCCTGTTGGCTTTGGGCTAGCAGCCAGTGCAAACTGCACCACAACCCATTGAGCACATAGAGGAGGGAAAGGAGATTCACTTTTAAGAACTGTCAACTCTACAGAGCATCAGCTTTATAATTGGTGATTGTAGCTAGCTTGGCTACTTCTCAGGCAGTGTCCCAGCCTGCCAATTGTGCAGTCCTTTTACCAGTTCAGTGAGGATTGGCAAGAGATAGCAACAGCCTAGGTGCCAGGCAAAACGTGGGCATCAGCCACTGATACCACAATCATGTGCTCCATGGCGCTCCACCATACTCAAATGAATACGATCCCACTATGTACTCCTCTCCTAGGACAAAATTCCAATAGATGTCTTTTATTGGGATCCAGATTTGCAGTGAGGTGCCTAGGTGTATCTACCATAATTGGCTACATATATAGGAAGATTGCTAGCACAGTGCTTGGAACAGGCCGTCAGGTCTTTACTTCACATAGACTTCTGAGTGCAAAAAATGAGTTGCTGTGACTGGTTGTGCTCTTTGTTAATAGGCGGTGGGCAATATCACAAAGTTTTAAGGTGTGGTAACTTCATACCTTTAGCATATTAGACCTTGAACTAATATTACAGTAATGAGATTATCCAAAAACCATGGTGGTCATCCGACAGAACTGATTAGGTATGGGGTCTGGGTTGGGAAGGGGCATGAGGACTGACTTGCCATTGATCCTGGCCTTTTAGCCCTTACCTCTGGTGCCCATAATGTTTTCTGGGGTGTGACCATACGGCCTTCGGAAGCCCCAGCAGGGACAGTACACTAAGCGGCTCCCTGGGTTTTACCTTAAAATTATACTCATATATTACAGTGCCCTTGAATTTATTATCCAAACTTTTTTTTAAAGAGAGGTGCTAAGGGTAGGAGGCTGCTTGGAGGGCTGACTGACCTGCTGGTAGCTGTGACCTGTTAGCCCTACCATGCCCCAGCAGGGACAAGTTGTTTGAACTGGTGGATCCTTCATCAGTAGAAATACACTAGCTGAAATTGTAATAATGCATCAATCAATAACCTAAAGAGGAGGTTCATCGGTAACATGAAAGGCCAAAAAAAGCAAATACTGGTCTTTCCACAAATGAAACCAAAGTCCGGCATAGCCTGCACCTTACAGCCATCATTAATATGCAATATGCAGTGTACAAAGCCCTTGGGTACTCATCCACTTAGTTTTTTACCATTGGCTGATGGCTTACCCAAATTACAAGACAAGGTTTCTGACCTTCTAAGGATTAGGAGAAGATACCTGCTCAATGGAAATTATTGCTTCTTAGTTCAATATTTGGAATTCCGCAGATTTGTCTGATTCCAGTGAAGAGTTTGTTCAAAAAGGTGGGAGCCAGCTTGAGGCAGATAAACAGAAAATAATTCAGGTGCGGCCCATACACAGACAAAAGTTACAGCAGGGACCCCAATCCCCTGCCGGGGTGCGGCTATAGATTCTTTAGAGGATTATACATAACAGGAAGTTAATGACATAATAGACAGATTCAGGCAGTGATCTGGGGAAACATTACTTACATGGATGGTGTAATTATTCGACACAGGAGCTTCTGCAGTAATGCTTTGGGAGGTGCTCCTAAGGTTTGCATACTCAGCACTGATTCCACTGTACAGGAGCAGTTTAGGGGTTATCAGGGTAACCAGCAAATCACCCTACTGCAGCTAGCAGTCATGGGGTGTAATCATAAGTATCCTACAGAATCAGACTGGCCACAAAATGATAAGCCTTGATACACATTAAGAGATGCAATACAGAGAATTAAGGAGGAGAGAATGAAAACTGCTGTTTTTCTGCATGATGCTCACCATCTTCTAGACAGACCGCTCATGTGATAATTACCCCATTAATCAGTCAGATAGGTAAACCTTTAAAAGATGTGCTGGAGGCAGTTCAGAGACTGAATGAAACCTGAGAGAGCCTCAAGGTCTGAGGGTCGCACAGACTAAAACAGAGTTTCTAGAATAGATATGTTTATGGCGTTGTTGAAGGATGGTGTCAACACAGAGCAGATAGATGGGATAGACACTAAGAGCCTTTGGGAGATGTACCATAAGTGAAGGCTGGACAGAAAGGGGAGCAGCAGAAAGGTGAATAAGCAGAATAACATACAAGTGAAACAGAGTAAGTCACAGATGCAGGAGGACAGAAAAGAGAGGGAGTAACATGTTTGTTCACGGGATAAGGAGGAGGAAGATTTGGACACGATTGGTTAACTGCTGAAAACAGGGGGAAGGAGAGGAATCTCCTTGCAGATATGAGAGCATATATCCAGATCAGACTTGGGCAAAAGTTCACAGGTTTAAATCAGATTAGGAAACAAGCCAAGTTCCGGTACAGGGATTGGCTAGTAAAGATAACAGACCCCATGTTGGTTTAGAAATTCATTAGAAATATCGAAATGTTCAAAACGTTCTGGCCTTGGTGGACACCGGAGCAGAGGCCTCTTTAATTTATGGAAATCCAAAATATTTTACAGGTCAGCACTACACCATCACAGGGCTGGGTGGAAAGCAAACCCCCACAGTGCACACTACTGTTCAAATGAAGATAGGGAGAATGCCTATAAGAGAATACACTGTTTTGATTGTGCCCCTCCTAGATATATACTGGGAATTGACATTTTGAAGGGGATGACTCTATACTTGGATGGTGGTTGTTAGCAAAGATCAAAGCTATATACTTTTGTAGCTGCCCTGAGGTTGTGTAATCTGACGATACCACCAGTGAAAGTGCCCCCAGCAACCAAGGTGGTTCATTTGAAACAATACCGAATTCCAGGAGCGCATGAGGAGATAAGACTATACAGGATTTGATGGAGGCAGGTGTGGTGGCCCCAGTCACCACTGAGTGGAACAATGCTTTGTGGGCGGTCACCAAATCAGATGGGAGCTATAGAATGACTATCGATTATAGGGAATTGAAGAAATATACACCCCCATTGATGGCTACGGTCCCCAACACAATCACTTTGATTGAGAGGATACAAAAACATAAAGGGACTAGTATGCAACTTGACAATTCAAGATGTTAAGGCTCCCCCAGTGGTTTGTACATAGCCCCACCATCTATCACCGGATGGTGGCAGAAAACCTGGATGAAGTATTTATCATTCCACGGGTGCAATTGTCTTATTATATCGATGATGGAATGATTCAGGGAGAGCCACAAGAATAGGTGCAGACTCAGTTGGACAGGGTTGTTGAACTTTTGCAGAGCAAAGGGTGGATGATCAATCCAGCTAAGACACACGGACCCTCTCAAAATGTGAAGTTTCTAGGAATCCAGTGGAATCAGGGACATAGGGAGGAGTTACCGCAGGCCAACAAAGGACATTAGAATTTGCCATATCCCGTAATAACTAGGCGACATAGAGATTTATTGGATTGTTTGGACAGCATATCCTTCACTTGAATTAGAGTGACAAGAAAGAAGCATTAGTTTGAATGGGGAAAGCAGCAGCAGTGTGCGTTTGAATTGGCAAAGGAGGCAATTCAACAGGCTTTAGAATTATGGCAAGTACAGGAAGGAGACATTGAGTTACATGTAATAGTTCAGGGGCAATACGCGAATTGGAGCATGTGGCAAAAACAAGGAAGAAAGAGGGTGCCCCTGGGTTTCTAGACCAAAAGGCCACCAGATGCTGGAGAGTGATACGCTCCTTTTGAGAAACAGTTACTCGTATGTTACTGGGCTCTAGTAGCTACTGAGCAAATGACCCTAGGTTATAATGTGATTCTGAGACCTGAGATTCCAATAATGCAGAGAGTGATGAGTTCACCTAACACATACCGGATAGGACATGCGCAAGTATAAAGAAATGGAAGTGGTACAAACAGGACAGGGCCCGAGTGGGACCCACAGGGACAGCAGGCCTGCATGAACAGGTGGCACAGGCAGCAAACAGGTGTCACAGGTAGCCGTGCAGGAAGATGAGAGGATGCAGGAGGTACCAAAGATAAGAGAGTCACCAGTGAGGTGGAGTGAGCCATTTGAATACTTATCCCCTGAGGATAGGAAGCATTCATGGTTTACTGATGGGTCAGCCAAGTATGGGGGGGCAAAAGACTTTGTAAGGCAGTGCCATACAATCCAGTCACCAAGAAGTTGTTTTCCACTACAGGAGAAGGGACGAGTAGTCAATATGCAGAACTGTAAGCTGTATATCAGGCACTGAAACATGAATTGCCTGGGACCTGTCATATTTATACTGACTCTTGGTCTACCAACAATGGGTAAGGCACCGAATTCCCACATGGCATGCACATAACTGACAGATACATTCCAAGGAGTTGTGGGTCAAAGAATTGTGGCAACAAATTTGGGAAATGCTAGAGAAAAGTACCATTGCTCTGTATCACTTAGATGCCCACTGTCCCAAGTACTCACTAGAACAATGGTTTAGTTCCCGTGCAGACAATTAAGCCAAAATCACAGAAATGGTGACACATGATTCTGATTTGTTGGGGATGGCTAAGTGGGTCCACCAAAAATGTGGACACCTGGGAGGGAAGGCCACTAACAGGTGGGCAAAGATTAGAGGGATGCACATTCCCCTAGATTTGATCAAAACAGTCATTCTTCAATGCCCTATTTGTCAACACACACAACAGAGATCCTTCTTTCAAACTGCCACAGGTCAGTTGGGGAGAGGGAAGTTGTCGGGCAGACATGACAGATTGATTACATTGGGCCCCTGCTGAATAGTTGCAGGTGTCAATACGTCCGCACAGTGGTGGACACTTATTCTGGCTATTTGATTGCAGTCCTTTGCAAACGTGGCACTCACTTTAACACTATCAAAACTTCTGGACTTGTTAATGTTGAATTACAGAGTTCAAATTCAGAGTGACAGCGGGTCACACTTTAAAGGTAAATTGGTGCAAGATTATTATTCACAACACAATATTGGGTGGATTTAGCACATTCCATATTATCCACAAACTGTAGGATTAATTGAGAGAATGAATGGTTTATTAAAAGCCCAATTATGAAAATTATCTGATGGAACTTTGAGAAACTGGAGAGAACATTTACGCGAGTCCCTCCAAAGTTTAAATAATAGACCTTTGACAAATGCAGAGACTCCTCTAATGTGAATGTTGACCCCAGTGTTACAGATACAACCCCATGTAGCAACCCCAATACATGTACACCAGCATGTATTGGGAATTAAAACCAGAAGCCTGAGCTCCTTACCTAGCTACACCAGAATCTGCAGGTCTTGATTTACATGCTTTGAATATTGAACAGATTGGACAGATTGAAACCAGACTGAAACCAAGAGACATGGCACTTCTTGAAACAGGTGTTGGCATACAACTTCCCCCGGAGCACTTTGGTTTGATTGCTCATCGATCGGGGTTGGCACTCAAGGTATTCAGGTCTTGAGGGGAGTGATCGATGCAGACTACCAAGGAAAACTCAAGGTTATCCAATTGAACAGTGGAGATGATGATTTGATAATACAACCTGGAGACAGAATTGCTCAGATTATCATTATTCCAGTGTGTGGAGGAATAGTTAAAAAGAGAACTGCCCCAGTCCTTCTTACAGTGTGTGGGGAGGGAAGTTTTGGCTTAACTGACAAAACCTCTGGTGCTAAGGTGTGGTCGGTGTTCAGCTGTGTCTATGTGGGGTCGGGAGGGACCGAAAGCCCCCAGCTCCTGCAGCATGATCATGGCTGCTCAGAATTTGAGAATATGTGATGTTTCAACTTGTTCAGAGCATTCCACCTCTATCCAGTACCATATTAAAGCTTTGCATGAATTGGTGAAGGGAGTAAAACAAGCTGTAGAGAAAGGGTGGTGGGACTGGTTATTTAGCTTACTGCCTGATTTTGGGCAATTACGCACTATTTTAGGTGGAGTACTCGCAGTGATTTGTATTATAATAATGCTATGTTACTGTATACAATGCATATCTAACTTGCTTGCAATGTTTAGACCAAAAATGGTTACTTTCAGGCCAGTATGTGTTGAGAGTCACTTGTTAAAGTGCGGAGTGTAATGCTATCTGTGTTTAACCACTGACTCCATCTTGACCACTGACTCCATTTTGTGCTTAGCTTAGCTTCAGGTGCTTGCCGTCACATCGGTGGCACAGGATTTTTCCACACCGAGCTTCTTTTTCCACATAGAACGTGTTTGCACTCCTTCTCACCAGCACCGGGTTGCACTGTGCAGAAACATAACATGGGGGATGTGGACAGTAGACGTGATAAGACAGTCTCCGCTTGGGAATGTTTTCAATGTTTTAATTACAGAAAAGTACTGCTCCTCTGTCTCTGGAATGTGTATCAGGGCAGGGCCCGTTCCTTTGTGTGTTTTAGATGCTGTCCGAGTACAGCCAATACTTGAATTTCATAACTTACTCAAGGGGGGGGGTCGCCAGAACCTTCCTCTTGTTTTTTATAAGGTATATAAGGTGGGAAGCTTGGCACTGAGGCAGAAGGAACTCATTTTGGGGGTGGGCGCGCTGCCCAAAACAAAATCCCATCTGGAAGGTTCTCCTGTCACGGATGTCCAGGGTTCCTCAGCTTGACGTTAGCAAGGATGATGTTGGATTCAATTCCCATGGTAATGTATTTTTATTTTTAATTATCTAGCTTGGCTGTGTATATATATATATATATATATATATATATATATATATATAGTCACTGCATACATATTCATTGTTGATGCATTGTACTTTTTATGCGTATCATTGTTTAACTGCTGTACGTATTGTAGCCCATTCATGTGTTTTACTGCATTCAAGTTAAATCCAGACACACTTCAGATACAGCTGACAGTTTTATATTTTTGTGTGCTTTTGTGCTTTTATTTGATATCTGGGAAGTGCCTTAATAAATTAATTACTCAAACTAGGGGTCCTGCATTCCTTAGCATTGTTTTCCTCTTAGATTGAAGCAAAGCAGAACACTCTTCTTTCTTGTTATGGAATGGGAGGGAGAGGTAAGCTGCATGGTACTCCCTACAGCAAGGCGGAGTTAGTGATTGGCAAGTTGTTAGGTCACTATGATATGACGACCCCTGTATCTAGAAAAGGGTCCCATTTAGTCGCTCCATGGGCCAGAGAGCTGGATGGCTTTATGTTTGTGACCAAGTTTCCACAGGTTGTGAGACTAGACACTCTGTTCATTCACAGCCCTGTGTGGGTACTAGGCATCATGATGTCATCTAGAGTGGGTACCACAATAGGAGGCTTAAAACTCCATAGTATTTGGAAGCCGCCTTGTTTGGTCACCTGACTTGATGGATGTAAGATCCAGTCACACTTCAGATACGACTGACAGTTGGTTTGCTAAACGCCCACATACACTCACTTGGAGCAAGAGGCAGAATTCTTTGTAGAAAAAAAGGGGGATACCCAACAAATCTGGCTATTTTGCTGGTTTGCGCCTGTGATAGGGTAATGAGTATCTGGGCATGAGCCTGACTGGAGGGGGAACTGACCTGCTGGTGGTTCTGGACCTTTCAGCCTTACCTGGGTTGCCTGGGATTGATTATTGATGGGGACTTCATTGGAGGCTGGTCAAGGCACAGGTGCCCTAGCAGGGACGGTGCCTTATGCGGTTCCCTGGTGTTTTGCTCATTTACATTAATTTGTATGTCATTTTTCATCCCTCACTAGTCAAGGGGGGAACTTGTACAAGTGATTGTTGATGGCGTTACTTGCCTCTGATTCTTGGTAGAGAATGGAAATTGTTGGCGTGAGGTGTCTACCCCTGTGGGGATGTAAATAGAAGATGATTTGCTGACTGCAATGTGACAATTTCAAGGTGCACACAACTGGGGGAGTTAATCCTCAATAATGAACTGTGCACAACTGCTGAGTCATGGTGGAATGTATTTTGATCTTGTGTTCTGTGTCCCTGATGTATGCAACTGACTTCTATTTCTTGGTTGAATTTTTATGGATTAAATAGTTACATCTTGGTAGAAAAATGTTTTCAAGCCACCCTACCCATAGTGTGACAGTGCCCATGGGGCAACAGTAGTATTTTTTTATTTTGAGGAGAGAGGCTTATGTCCCCCTCCCCAAGCTTCTGAAAGGGCCTGGAGATCCCATCCCCCAGGGCTGTGGTAGAAAAAGAAGAAAAGGGGTGTGCAGCCCATGTCCTGAAGTCTAGTTAGTCTCCAGGGACCACATTCCCTGTGGCCAAAATGTATGCGGAAAGCGGAGAAGGCCCTCTCCCTAAGTCTTAAAAAAGCCCAGGGAACCCCACCCCCAGGACCATAACAGATATTAAAAGGTAGGGAAATTGCATGGGCACCCCACGAGACTTTAAAGGTCATGGTGACCCCATTCCCTGGGCCTGGGTCAGTTACTGCACCCCAGAAAGCCCACCCCTGGGACACAGTAGTTTCTCTGCCTGCATTGATGGAGGCAGGGAAGCATATGTTTGCTCCCACATGGCAGGAGCATTTTTAAATCTCCTGCCAGGTGGGAGCAAACATGCTTTTGTGACATGCATGACTGCAGGCAGGGAAGGCAAGCCTGCTCCCACCCGGAGGGAGAGTTAAACATGCTGCCACTAAGTATGAGCAGACTCTGTTCTGTTTCCCTGTCTGCACTCCTTTCTGTGGATATTGCTCCCACCCAGAGGGAGCATGCATAATTAGTTTCTCCCTCCGGGTGGGAGCAATGCCATCTCCTGCAACATGCAAGGAGTTATCCTGGACTTCGAGGTCACTGGGGCTCCCCCTGTGGGCCCCAATGTGTAGTTTGTGGGTGTCCCAGGTGGGCATTGGAGCACCCACATCTGGCACCAGAAGATGGAGACTATGGGGTCTGAGAAGGCTCAGGGATGGGGCTTGCATGGCCCCTTCTCCCCTTTTTAGTTTAATTTGGCCCTGTGGCTGAATCTGGTCCACATGCCTAATAAGACTAGGGCATGCCCCCTCTGCTTTTTAATTGAATTTGACCTTGGAAGATGGGTCGCTGGGCCAATGAAGGATTAGAGGGGGGCTGCACGCCCCCCTTTTTTATATATGTTTTGGTCATGGAGATGGGGTCCTTGGGGCCCGAAGGCCAACCCCTTGCTGCACACACCAAAGATTGTACACAGGGCAGAGTTGACAACCTGTGGGGGAGTTAACTGCCTTCAGGTGGGTTGGTCACAGGGCCCTGAGGTAACTACAACTCACATACTTGACATGCAGTGCTAATTATCCCACATATTACATCATCTTCTATGACATCAATGATAATATCATTGCAACATGTGTAATAAAATTATTGATAAGAAAACTGTGCATGACAGAGGGCAGAGTAAGAGTTAGAATAGCTGCTGCATGGCGGGAGCAAAAAAAGAATTGTGGAGTGGGAGCAATGCTGGCTCCCAAAGTACCTGGGATGGGTTCTGGGAGGGGACCTCGGAGCTTCCCCCAGAAGCCTCCAACATAGTAAATATTTTGGGCTTGACCTTGATGCGCACTAGGGCACACCAGGGCCTTGAGGTACCCCTTTAGCCCCCAACATAAAAAAATATGTGGTGTGCTACAGGGGTAGGGGCACCAGGGCACCCCAGTTTAAAAAATATGTATATGTAAAAAAGGGTTGTTTACTCCTGTGTGGCCCATATACCTGACTGTGGGGAAATGGTGGGCTACTGGGACCCTGGGGCTCATCCAGTGGCCACCAGCAACAATGTAACATGAGGGTGTCCCAAGTAGGCACCAGGACACACACAAAATAAATTAAAAAAGGTATTTATTTTTCACTGCTCCAAGCAAGGAACACCCTATTATGCCCTTTGAGGTCTTCCTATTTACATTTTAAGATCCTGCTGGTGCCTCTGCAAGAGGGTGGGTACCACCAAACATTTTTTGTAATGATGTGGGGGGCTCCAGGGAGTGCAGCAGTCCCCCAGAAATATTAAAAAAGACCACTAAGTTTCCTGGGTAATTAAATCCATGACCCCAGGACAGCTTTCCATATTTATTAAAGCACTACTTACTGGAGCTCTACGCTATTCAGCTGGAGTGCACAGCCCCTTGTGTTTGGTTCTATGGCTGTACTTTGTAGCTCAAAAAATGTTAAAAACAGACTGAAGACATGTTGGTATTTTTATTAATGAAACTTTATATTTCATGACAATCACTTTTATTATACATTGCATTGTGTAAATAAATAAAGTATACATTTGATTATAACTATTGGTGATATTTTGACAAAAACAATGGGTGTGGTTTACTGATATTCTGAACCCCTTCATAAAACCAATAGGCCACTTTTTATATGTTGGTGTTGTGAGCCTTTGACAAAGCCAGTATATCTGCCTTAAAATGGGCTAGCTTAGATTGTAACAATACATAGTCAACCGTGTAGGCCTGTAGGGGTTGACTGTCCAAGAGGGCCGAAGTATGAAGGACTTGCGTGGCATAGAGGTGACTGCTGAGAAGGGTTAGATGCAGGACCTGACTGCAGGCTAGGCCCTGTGACGAACCTTACACTGTGAGTGGTGGGTGTAGCTGCTTGCTAGATGTTTACTTTGGGTTGGTGTTCCTTTGTCCCATAGGTTCTCATTATCCTAATGAGACTACTGGATTTGGGTGACAGAATCACATGCACTGTGGGGGACTGAGTCTGAACCTACTACAGGTGACACCTGTCGGCCTAATCTGACTTTTGCTCTGGCTAACTAGCATTGCCTCATCTCCACCGAAGAGTAGGGATGATTGGGCGACCGAGCACATGACACAATTGACTCAGATCTCATCCGTTTGTCTCAGTTACATTATTCTCTCATATACAAGGACCATCAGAGGCAGAATAGAGTTTAATAAGGTTTTATTGAAGTAACTACATCTTAGATAATAAAGCATGTAATGCATTAACTAGGACGATGAAGCATGACAGGATTAAAATTGTGACAAGGAGAGTGAAACATAAAAATAATGCTGCCATATTGTCACTAGAGTCGTTAAAATAGGTCCTACCTATGCTATGTTAGAGCACAGCATGTTAAGCTTTAATTCTGCCCTTCAGGTTCCCTGGGAAGACATCATCCCGCATACCTGAGCAAGAGGCCTGTAGTCTATATAAGCAGCTGCAGCGAAGCACTCAGCAACCAGCATACAGTTGTGATCATCTGGCTGGAACATCCCTCTAACGTACATGGGTCAAAGTAGTGTTTTTATAATAAAACAACTGATGTTCCAAGAAAGGATCCCAGCGTAAGGGTGTTTATGTTTCTATGAACACTAGAGACAAAGCGTTACCAAGTTTGCCGGCAACCTATCTTACTGCAGCCTTGAGGAAAGCACAGAGTGAAAGAAATGTCTTATTTAAGAACGCAGTGCTGGCCTAGGCAAAGAACAGCTAGATAGAGAAAATAAAACAAGACCGCAAATGTGGCTATTGTTATAATAATAAAACAAAGCTGAATAAAATATATCTAGGCTAAAGTGCACAGCGGCAGGCCTAGTTTGCTAAAATAACGTGTATGAAGCTATAACTAAAATGGCTACACAACAACTTATTGTAACAAAATATTACTTTACATTAAAAAAAAACAGAAATCCACCAAAAAAATCAAAGTTTCGAATGGCATTATAGTTAGCTATGGTAATAATATCTTACTTTGTGTTAAAAAAAACTTTAGAAATTCACTGACAAAACAAATGTTAACGGGATGTTATAGTTAGGTAGAAATGTCAGTGAAAACATACCGTTTTAAACAAACAAAACCACACCACTAACTTATCCACCTCAGTTATAGTTATCTCAAGTAACCATAACTCCTGCCCTAAAATAACTATAACTTGCACCCTCATAATGCTCTGCTTATGATCTCACGTTACATTGCTAATAACACGTTCTGTGGCATCATTGATAACATGACTGCAACATCTGAAATTAAGTCATTGATGACTCTCAGGGCCTTTTTCACAATAAAAAAAGTCCTTTCTTTCTCTCACACTTGTTGTGTTACCCTTAGCTAGTCACTTCTGCTTGTATTATACTTTAAGCGATGCGGTCCAAAAAGTGGCATGCTCTATCAGCTGGTACCAGTGTGAAGGATGGACCAACCTCCTTTCAATTCGTCCTTCAAAAAACAGTAAAGCTGCCCTTCAGGAGTTATAAATCACTCTGTGTTATTTAGAAAACACAGCACAACACTGACCTGTTTTGCCCCTCAGGATAAAAGGTTCTTTATTTCTTTAACTATATATGGTGTTTCACCTGTACTGTCGATTAGGAGGCATTCTGGGGAATGTAGCTCAATTATTTACTACATAGCTCCTGTAGTGTAGCAATTAATGAACAAAATGTCCAAAAATGAAAAGGTTATCATCCATGAATTCTTTGCATTATGTGTGTCTCCTACTGCAGCCGTATGGAAGGGATAAAGGAGGTCCTATGGACCCCCCCATACATCCTCCTGCAAGAGGGGTGCAGTCAATCTCTGCACCCACATGCAAAGGGATCTCATTCCCCTCTTGAAAGTGCAGGTGGGCTGCCTCCTGCACTGTGAAACACATGAGCAGTTTTTGAATAGCTGCTCCGTAGTTCACTTGAATGTGCTGTCCTGAAGGCAGAGAAAGGTCGCTGCTGCCCTGTGGGCAGCACATTCTTTATATTACTGCGCACTGTCTGTGTTTGTGCCTTGCACACCATTTGAAAGGTACTCAATGGCACAAACAGAGAAAGTGCCCCTTACTCATGATACAGTCCCTGGCATTCAAATTAGGAGCACTCAGTTGAAAGAAGTACTTAGGGCCTGAATATTAGTTTAATAGTCCCACCATGGGACCACCAAACTCATAGGGAGGACGCATTTCGACGGTGTTAAGTAGGGGTACCCCTGCACTGCCCATGCCATGGGTATGGGCAGTGCAGGGGCCTCCTGCAGCACCCAGCACTGGCTTTTCAACAGCCTTTTAATGGCATACATCCCATTCTGAAAAAGCTGGCGGAAAGAGAGGTTGTATTCAGCCAGATGGTGTTGAACTCAGCACCACAGTGGCTGTTACAAGCTCGACCACCGTCATACCAGCAGGATCTTGGATCCTGGCACGGATGGTGGTCTCCAGGGGGGTCCACCCACCAAACCTGCAATATGGCGCCTGGACAGCCACAGCCATAACAGTCTGACTGCCACCACAGTGTTGGCAGTCCGAGGTAAGCCAGCCTCGTGATTGGCCCTTTAGACTAATATTTTTAAGGAATCAAGGCTCTTTCCGCCTTGCCGCTATCATCTAGATACTCCTATACAAAAATGATGCAAGTCCTCTCTTTTACCATGTGGCTCTGCAAATTAATATAGGGCTATAATTGATCTCTATTGTCTCCTCAGTTGCCCAGTGTCTTATTGTGAAACTAAGTTGTTAATGATCAGTATGTCAGAGACCCAAGTCATGATATGAGGACTGTGTCAAAGATCCAGGTGATGATATTTGGACAGAAACAGAATACATTTTCTCAGTGGCTGGGTGCTAAGAAGCTGGTGGTCCTATAGCAATACAAATAATTCGGTGTACTATTCACTTATCTGGCTAGCCCACATAGGAATGACCTGAAGCAAAACACTAGCCACCATTGATGCCCTTGCTAAATTCAGCAGAGTATACAGAGGACTTTCTCTGATCTGTCTAAACTCACAAAAGCAAGGCACCTCCTTTTCCACTTTATGGATGGATGGACTAAGGTGCTTGACTTTGGATACAATTTTACAGACTTTGGGGGTAAATGATGGAAAAGAGTCATGAGAACAACCATAAACTCATTGGTGGAAGCTCAGGCTATATATTGTATGACAACATGTATCTGAATGGTGAATTTTATGTTGGAGAGTCCTCTTTAAGTAACTTTGGAAGCATTAACTAGATTGAGTTGGTGCTAAATTGTGGAGTATAAATGTATTTTCTGTTTCACTTCTCTCCACTACCATATTTCTCTGTGAAAGAAGAAGCATATAGAAGTCTTATATTTGAGGGCTGCTATTGACAAGAACTGTGTGATAAAACTTTGCTGTAGGTTTTCTCACTAAAACAAACAAACATCATATACGCACGCTTGCTTTTGCAACAGTTAGTACGTTAATGTCAGACCTAATGGCTTTGCATTTGCCACCATTTTATCATGGTCTCCCAACAGTAAAAGCACCCTCAATCCTGCAACCTGCCTTGTTGAGCTTTATTTCGGAAAATGTTTTAATTAAAATAGTTACAAATCTGAGAACTTCCCACTGATTCTCTTTTGTCTAGTCTGAATACCTCATTTAGAAGCATATTTAAGAGCCCCTAGCGCCTCCTTGTGGCACATTAGCATCATTTGTTTTTAAGCTAATGTGGCCCAATGAGACCAAAACTGCCACACGAGATTGCACCAGGCATAATGTATGCAAGGGGAGGCATTCCCCCGTTTGGGGGTAGGGACAAAAAATGGCACAAAGAAATCTAAAATACTTTTTTGCATAATTTTTTACTGTTTTTTAAATGCCTGCTCAGAGCAGGCATTAAAATGGGGCATGCCATTGTTTTCAATGGGCCCCTATCTACTGTTCAGGGTTAGCACCAACATTTTGGTTCTAACCCTGAACAGTACACAATACAACCAGACATTCTGATGCTACTGCCCCCTACCCTGCGCCATGGTGCGCAGTATTTTAAATACCACGCACACATGGTGGCGGCACTGGGGCGCTAAAGGGCGCAAGGAAAGTGGAGCTAGCTGTACTAGGTGCAGCGTCACTTTTCTTAAATCTGCCCCTTAGGTTTTCCAAGTGCCTTGTCTTTTTTAGTATTTGTTCAGAATATTTCAGCATGTTTGCTACTCAGATTGAATCTGTATCAGGGCACATGAAAATGTGGTGTTTACTCTCTGATAGCATGAGAGTGGTTTCAAAGTAATGTGTATTACTTCTGTGGCACTTCACAGCTTTATACAGTTTTTTGTCCAATTGTGTTTTAAACTACAATGGTGCTCATTTACAAGTCACTTGCACCGCCTTAGCATCATTGTTTTACACTAAGGTGGAGCAAAACTGCCCCACACCATATTTACAAACTGGAGCAATGTCAACATTGTGCCAGATTGAAAAGCATTGCACCACATTATTCCTGCGTCAGGTATAATGTATTCAAGGTAGGTATTCCCCCGTAGAAAGCCCTGCAGAAATGGTGCAGTGAAATCTACAAGATTTCACTGTGCCATGCTGTGGCAGCATAGAGTAATTTTTTTGGATGCCTGCTTGGAGAAGGCATTGAAAGTGAGGCTGTGCTGTTCTCTATGGGGCCCCTTTAACATTGCTGGACTAGAGTCAAAATGTTGATGCTACCCCAGTAATGTTAAGGGTTAGTACCACAACAGCATCAGAATTTCTGACTTTATTGAGGACACTCGTGCCATTGAGCACTGTCTTGTAAATACAGTGCTCCCATGGCATCATTAGGGGGGAGTAGGGCTACACAAGAAAGTGGCTTATCAGAGCTGATGCGCCACTTTCTTGTAACTTATCCCCAATGTTCTTCTCACGTTTTGCAGTATATGAATTTCCGTGCACTTTTGTTCCTGAATATTGACTTTTCCGCAAAGTTCTTGACACTTGGCCTGTCTCTAACTACTATCTAATTGGCGCTGTTGATATTTTCTATGTCAGGTCTGACAGGTCATGTTCTACAAAACATGTCAATCCTGCATTCAGTGGCATCTGTCATAGGGGCCCTTCCTTCTCACATACCAGATGCAGACAATAAAATCTGGGCAAATTAGTTTCTGCAGTGACTTGGTTTAAAGTAGAGAACTTGGAAGTGGATGAAAGCAGAAATAAACCTATTTGTGGTTCAAAAGAATCGCGAGTCTCTCGCTTAGGTGCTTATTTCCAAGCCCCTTGGTCCACCGACACAACACTTTTCCACATATAAAAAGTGACGCAATGGTGGCAAAGCCCCTTAATTTGTTTGTCTTAAGTTATCAAGTATGCTTCAACATAAACCTACTGCTGCTAAGGAGCATATCAATTTACAGAAAAGATTTCTGAAGCTAATCCCACTTCCCACTAACTACTTTTAGAACAACAAATTGCAAATTTAACACTATTGAAACACAGACAGACTGACAAACCTTGTATTCTTCAGTGGTCACTGCAATTTGTTCTCTTATTTTGCTGCCCTCTGCTTTCTATGCTCTCTATGCATTCTTAAACATATATCTTTTTTTCTACCTGTTTGCAGTGAAGGTGACATTTTGGTGCTTCCGCGTCCATGGGCATTTTTGCACAAGAAGGGATACGCTGGCTGCGGACTGTGAAAGATTATAAATATCAATTATGGCACCGGTCACGGAGTCACACGGACCCCCAGGACCAGTACCTTGTGAAAATGAGGGGAAAGGGTGGTTCACGGAGCCGGGGATCGAGGCATCGGTGGATCATGTGCGGCATTGGTTCCGGTGGTGCGGAGCGAAGGAACAGAGGCATTGGTGTGAGGCATCAGGTCCTTGCTGTGGAGCTGTGAACGTGAGGCGGCGTTGGTGCGAAGCGCTGGATCCGTGCACTTCCAGTGGGCTCTATATCCGGCAGTCAGGGCGTGGTGCGGCGAAGTCGGGTGCCACGAATGTTGGTGACACAGCACTTCGAGACTCACAGAGTCATGGATTGTGGGGTCGTCACACTCCAGTGAGGACCACGGCTTCATATGCAGGCGGTGCCACGGAATCGAGCAGCAGCGTCAGTCCGAAGTCGTCCAAAGTCGGTGCACTTGGTTTTTCTTGGTTTTCACCAGCTTCTCCTTTCAAGGGCCCAGGGACTGGATATGGTCTCTCAAGTGGGTGTCTCCCACACTAGTTCTGGAGGGGGCAACGTGCCCTGTGCTTGATCCTGGGGTGTGATGGGCAAGTGGGTGTCATAGCCACTGGTTCTGGAGGAGGCAACGTGCCGTGGGCTTGATCCTGGGGAGTGATGGGCCACAGCCTCTCAGGTGGGTATCATATCCACTGGCTTTGGAGAGGGCGGGCTGCACAGCAGCCCATGGACGCAGGATTACATACTGTCCGCGGGCGGTGACGCCTGCCCATCCCCTGCAACCTCAGACGGTTGCACAGTGGTGTTGGTGGTGCTGGTGGGGGGAGGCTCCTGCCCAATCCCCTGCAACCTCAGACGGCTGCACAGTGGTGGAGGTGCTGATGGTAGGGGGAGGCTCCTGCCCATCTCCTGCAACCTTGGACGGCTGCACAACCATGGTTGGTGGTGGGGCTCTGGTCTTCCTGCCTGCTGACGCAGGCTCCTTGGTCTTCCTGGCAGCAGGGGCAGGCTCCTTTCCCTTCTTGCCTGACACCTCACCACCAGAGAGCTTCATTCGGTGGAGGTATCCGTGTCAGAACTGTCCCCTCCAGTCTCCACCATGGTGCTCCCCTCGCCTTCCGTCCCACTGGTGCCCTCAGGGTCGGTGGACTCTGCCTCCTGGGTCCTGTGGGATGCAGCTCCCTTTGTCACCAGTGCCTCTGCTCCTCTGCCAGATGATGCTAATGCACATAAGGACAGGATGACAAAACAATAAGGGGGGAAGAGACAAGGAAACACTTGGTCAGTGGCTCCAACAACACCACCGTTGGCATACACAGCAAACAGGGAACAGGCCTACGCAATATGCCATAGCACTACCAGAGAAGTAGTTAGCGGGCAAGGCATGGGAGGGGCACACACCACCAAATGCAGCAGACCTGGGACCCACGCAGCCCTGACCAGTAGTGGATGCCTACGAGCTAGGTAGCAAGAATTTCCCTCCTGAACCCTAGCCACCAGGGGACCTATGCTGCAATGTCAGGCCTGGCCTAGGGGCACCCACTGACCTACATCTCCCACCCAGAAACCACCCTACCATGCGTAAGTTGTAATGATGGGCACTGTACTGTGTTGTGATGCCCTCGAGCGCCCATTCAGCTCTGGATAGGCCACCACCAGTATACGGCCCATCAGGTGGGGTCAGGGTTTGACGGGCACCTCTTCCTCATTCGGAGGCCATCCCCAGCTGGGCCTCCGTCGTCTTCCATGCCCAGCGTCTCAGGTGCTCACACCGTTTGCAACAGTGGGTGTTCCGCCTGCCATAGAACCCCAGGGCTAGACCTCCTTGGCTATGGCATATACCCTTCTTTTGATAGAATTAGAGAACCAGTCCTGCCTGTTACACATATTGCCCACCATATCCCTTTCCACCACCATTTACACAAATGGCCCAGCACACAACCTGTACGCCACCAGGAGGACATCCACCCACCCCCTTTACATGAGGCCTTCACACACACACACAGTGTACTCGTCTGTTGGTCTGGAAGCGCATACAGCAGTCCGTACTGGGGAAGGACCCCATGCACTAATCTCCTCAACTCCTCCAATGTGAAGGCTGGGGCCCTTTCCCCGGTCACACGGGCCATGGTAGGTTCCAGACACAAGTCACAGCAGCACATGCAGTGTAGTCCTATCCTGTGGAAGGTCAGGTAGCAAGTGAGGAATCAGGTAGAAAATGGCGGTCACGTCCGAGGCGGTGTATACCGTCACCACTGGTGTAGATCACTATTGGCCACTGTAACCCATGGGGTCCAATTATAGCCAATGATGAATAGCACGGTTGTTCCCTACTGCCTCCTGCAACGACGTACAACGTCAGCGGAATTACCTAACTTCCACGTGTCCCTCCACACAGGACAGGCGGCTGCCATTTCAGAGGGGGGCAGGCCCTTGAAAATTGCTGCGTCATTGGTGATATTAGGACACACTGGACATACCAGCTCCATTGGTCAGTTTGTGACCGGCTCCTCACTCTTTTGTCCCTTAGATTCCTACCGCTGCGGATGAATAGGAGATGCAGACCCCTTGTGGACATGGCTACACTGGAGGACAGGCACATTATCCTTACCTATAGACTGGACAGGACCACAATCACAGAGATGTGTGCCCAATTGGAGCCTGACTTGATATCTACTACCCGTCACCCCACTGGGAACCCCCCTCTTGTGCAAGTGCTATCAGTTCTCCCTTTCCTGACAACTGGTTCTTTCCAAGTGACAGTTGGCTTGGCAGCAGGAATGTCACAGCCAATGTTCTTAATTGTGCTGACAAGAGTGTTGTCTGCCATGATTAAACACATGTGCAGCTACATTGTTTTCCCCCAGGTTGAAGATTTGGCCACAGGGGAGGCCGAGTTCCATGCAATGGAGCATATCCCCAACATAACTGGGGCGATGATGGAACACATATAGCATTTGTCCCCCTCCGCCAGAAGGAACAGGTGTTCAGAAATCGTAAGAGTTTCTACTCTATGAATGTACAGATGGTGTGCCTTGCGGACCGGTACATCTCCCACATCAATGCTAAGTATCCAGGGTCGATGCATGATGCCTTTGTCCTGAGGAATAGCAGCATCCCAAATGTGATGGCCCAAGTACAGAGGCACAGGGTGTGGCTAATAGGTGAGCTCTGGTTCCCACCTAGTATATGTTGGTGTGTGGGTATGGTGTGGGCCATATGGGATAGTGTGTGGCTAAATGTTGTCCCTCAATATTTCAGGTGACTCTGGTCACCCCAACCTATCATGGCTGCTGACCCCTGTGAGGAATGCCAGGACAAGGGCAGAATAACGTCATAAAGAGGCGTTTGGCCAAACCAGAAGGATAATTGAAAGGACCTTTGGCCTCCTGAAGGCCAGATTCAGGCGCCTACATCTGACAGGTGGATCCCTGTGCTGCTCACCAAAGAAGGTCTGCCAGATAGTGGTGGCATGCTGTTTGTTGCATAACCTGGCCCTCAGATGCCATGTTCCATTCCTGCAGGAGAAGGAGGCTGGAGATGCCCGTGTGCCAGCAGTGGACCCTGTGGACAGTGAGGATGAGGAGGCAGAGGATGTGGATGAGGACAACAGAACATTTGTGATCAGACAATACTTCCAATCACACAGGTAGGCCATTGTTACTTCACATTTCAATGACATTTGTTTGATTGTCTCTGTCACTGGCATGCTGATATTTCCTACTTCTATGCCCACTTACTGTTCCCTCTGGCAATTCATTTTGCAGATGTTGGTGACCTCACATATACTCCTGGTGTGATCACTTCAGCCAGCTCAGGTCATTAATCTATGCTCATTTTCTGTACAGTTGAATTAAAATGTTTTTATCTATTTCAATGAATACATAATTGATATACATGACATACTCAAAATTGATTTATTGAAGTGCTAAGAAAAAGAGGGCATAGTGCAATGGGATGGGGTGGTGATGGAGGAAAGTCCAGGGTATGGGGTGATGAGGAAGGAAAGTCCAGGGTATTGTTCCAGTCTGTTTGTAGCACAGGTGCATTGTTCATGGGGACATAGGAAGGGGAGCAATGTCAGTTTAAGGTGGACAGGGTGACTGAGTGGGACACAAGGGTGACAATCAGGAGATTCTCATTTCCTGGCAGGAGTCTTGGCAAGTGTCTCTGGCTTCTGTCTGGATTGCAGGGAACGTTTGCGGGGTGGTTTACCTTCTGCAGGGGGAGGGGTGCTGGTGGCCTGTTGATCCTGGCCACTAGCAGCAGCAGAGGTGGAAGGCTGTTCAGATGTCTGGCTAGTGGCAGGGGGCCAGCTAGTGTGAGACTGCCTCCCTCATAATATTGGCCATGTCTGCCAGCACCCCTTGCTATGGAGGCCAGGGTGTTGTTGCTGGCCTGCAAGTCCCTCCTGATCCCCTGGTACTGTCCCCCCTGCAGCCGCCTGTTCTCCTGCACATTGTCCAGGATCTGGCCCATCGTGTCCTGGGAATGTTGGAAGGCTCCCAGGATCTCTGCAAGGTGCCTCCTGGAGAGTCGGTTCCCTTGGCCTGCCCCCCCCGGCGCACAGCACTCCTCCCAGTTTTCCTGTTGGCCTGTGCCTCTGTCCCCTGAACCATGTGCCCACTGCCACTGACCACAGGTCCCTGATTGTCTTGGGTATGAGGTGTGGCCTGGGGGTCCCTGTAGAGGTGGACACACTGCTGATTGGCGTGTCTTGGGGACAGAGGTGTGGGTACGCTGGGTAGGTGCTGTGGTGGTGTTTCCTGATGGAGGAGGCTCTGTGGTGGTATGTGACTGGGCCTGGGTAACCGGCTGTCCAGAGATCCCTGATTGGCCATGAAGGTCATCCAGATCCCAAGACCAGAGTTGCTGTCATCACTGTGGGCCTCTTCAGTTGGGGGACTGGATAGTGTTGGCACCTCCTCTCCGGTGATATTGGCTGGGGTACCTGTGGGGATGTAAATGATGTGTTATGGTTTCTGTGTCTGACATATTGTGCATCAGTGGCCTGGCCTCTTTGATTGTATTTGCCTTGACAGGTTTCACTTGTGTACATTGGTGTATGGCGGGATAGCTTATTCTCTATAGTGTGCATGCTTTAGTGATGAGTATTCATGCAGGGCTGTGAGTCGTGTCCATGCATTGGTAGAGCATGCAGGGCTTGGCATTGAGATGAGTGAGATGTGATGGCGTGGTGTGTGGGAAGTGGTGGAGTGATGGTGTGAGAGTGAGAGTGGGGGTGTGTGATGGCATTCAGGTAGGGGGTAGTAGTAGTAGAGGGTTGACTTACCAGAGTCCAGTCCTCCTCCTATTACGGCCAGGCCCTCAGGATACAGGATTGCCAAGATTTGCTCCTTCCATGCTGTTAGTTGTGGGGGGAGGCAGTGGGGCCCACCGCCAGTTCTCTGTACAGTGAGCTGGTGTCTTGCTGCATTGGAACATACCTTCCCCTGTAGGTCGTTCCACCTCTTCCTGATGTCATTCCTAGTTCTTGGGTGCTGTCCCACGGCATTGACCCTGTCCACGATTCTCTGCCATAGCTCCATCTTTCTAGCTATCGATATCTATTGCACCTATGCTCCAAATAACTGTGGCTCTACCTTGATAATTTTCCTCCATCATGACCCTTACCTCCTCCTTTGTGAAACAAGGGTGGCTTTGTGGTGCCATTGGTGTTGTGTGAGGTGTGTAGGTGAGGGTGTGTTGGGTAATGTGTTGGGGTGTGTGATGTGGGGTGCGTGAGTGGTGTATAGATGTGAATAGTGTGTGGCTCTAGTTGTGTCTGTGGTCTTGGTGTCTCTCTGGTGGCAACGCTTTGTAGTCGTAAAGGGTTGTGGGTAACGTGGGTGTGTGTTTTATAGTGGTGTGAATGTGTGGGTGTGGTATGTGTATGAGTGTCAGGTGTGTGTTTGAATTCTCCAATGTGGTGTGGTTTTGTTTGTGTGTTTCCATTTTGAGCACGGTGGTATGTACCGCCAATGGTTTATTGTTGTTGAATGTCCGCTGTGGTGATTCATGGGTCATAATGTGTTGGGCGTTGTTCTGTTGGCGTAACAGTGTGTGTTTTGGAACCGCCAGTTTATCACTTACCTTTGGAATGGCGGATTTGTGTATGTGGCTGAATATTGACGGATTGGTGTGTGTGTGTCATAATATGGTAAACAGATATCCGCAGCTGCGGCGGTAAGTTGGCGGCAGTCAGCGTGGTAGTAAGTGGGATTTACCGCCAATGTCATAATGAGGGCATTTGTCCCCTTTCACAGGCAAAAGCAGCACCTGCAGGATAGCCCAGCTCTTATCCAGGCAGAGGTTCCTCTTGAATCATTGAAGTAATCTGAAAATCTCAGGTTTTGGGTCCATTACTAATAACCCTTTCTGCCTTTGAAGTTGGCAAACTTCAAAGGAAAGTCTCTGTTGTTCACAATGTCCTGCCTTGCCCAGAACTGGCTCCAGACTCACACCAGGTGGTTGGAGATTGCACTGTGTGAGGACAGGCACAGCTCATTCAGATGTAAGTGACCACACCTCCTTCCACTCTAGCCCAGATGGCCCATCAGGATATGCAGGCTACACCTCAGCTCCCTTTGTGTCACTGTCTAGAGGGGATTCACAAACAGCCCAACTGTCAGTCTGACCCAGACAGGGAATACACAAGCAGGCAGAGTCACAGAATGATTTAAGTAAGAAAATGCTTACTTTCTAAAAGTGGCATTTTCAAACTGACAATTTAAAAAACAACTTTACCAAAAGATGCATTTTTAAGTTTAAACTCCACATTTCTATCTTCTCTCAAAGGGAAAAAGGCATTTAAACGTTATTTAAAAGCAGCCCCATGTTCAACTATGAGAGAGATAAGCCTCACAAAAGTGAAAAACGAATTTGACAGTATTTCACTGTTAGGACATAGAAAACACTTCAGTACATGTCCCGCCTTTAACATACACTGCACACTGCCCATGGGGCTACCTAGGGCCTACATTAGGGGTGCCTCACATGTATAAAAAGGGAAGGTTTGGTCCTAGCGGGTACACTTGCCAGGTCGAATTGGCAATCTAAAACTGCACACACAGACACTGCAGTGGCAGGTCTGAGCCATGTATTCAGGGCCACTCATATAGGTGACACAACCAGTGCTGCAGGCCCACTAGTAGCATTTGATTTGTAGGCCCTGGGCACCTTAGTGCCCATGACTTACTACTAAATCAAATGTGCCAAACATAGAAAATCAAATTACACATACATTTTACACAAGTAGCACTTGCACTTTAGCACTGGTCAGAAGTGGTAGTGCTAAAGTGCCCAAAGTACCATAAACAGCAAAAACAGAGCCCAGCACACAATCAAAACATGGGAATCAGACGCAAAAAAGACAGGGGAGACCACACCAAGAATGCCAGGTCTAACACATGTCCCCCCCAGCTGAAAGTGGGAAGAACTACCCAACCTCATGGGACTTCTCTTCACTAAGGTGGAAGAATCTGGGTAGGCCATCAGCATTGGCGTGTTCTGTTGCAGGGCCTTGTTCCACCATAAAGTCCATTCCCTGTAGGGAGATAGACAACCTCAACAGTTTTGGGTTATCACCCCTCTTCTGCATTAACCATCTGAGGGCCCTGTCGACTGTCTGAACCCGGAAGTAAGTCCCAAACAACTAGAGTTTTAGCTTCTTTAGCGCCAAGACCACAGAAAAAGGTTTGCGCTCAATTGCACTCCACCTACCTTCCTGGGGAAGTAACCTCCTACTAATGAATGCTACAAGCTGGTCTAGGCCATCTTCATTTAGCTGTGACAACACTGCTCGCACACCATGCTCTGAAACATCAGTCTACACAACAAATTCTTTAGAGAAGTCAGGTGCTTTCAGCACGGGCATCTGTCTGCCTTCAGGGCATCAAAAGCTTTCTGGCAAGCCTAAGTCCAGATCACATTCTTTGGTTGTTACTTGGAAGTTAACTCTGTTAAGGGAGTCACAATGGTGCCATCCCCCTTAACAAACCTCTTATAGTAAGACATAAAAAGGCTCTCACCTCAGTCTGGGTCTAGGGATGCTCCCAAGTCAGAATGGTATCAATCATTGCCTGTAGTGATGCCACCTGGCCACTCCCCACCTGGTGTCCCATGTACACCAAAGAACCCTGCCCTATTTGGCACTTACTTGACTTCTGTAGGGCCTTCTGCAGGGCCTCTAACACTTTGCAGAGGTACTACAAGTGTTCCTCCCAAGTGGACCTGAACACAGTAATATCATCCAAGTAGGCTGCACTGAAATACTCCAGTCTATCCAGCACCTGGTTAACCAGACTCTGAAAGATGGCATGCGCATTTTTCATCCCAAAGGGCATCACCCTGGTAGTGCCCATCTGAGGTAGAAAGTGCAGACCTCCCCTTTCCCCCCTCAGTGAGAGCAATCTGCCAATATCCAGACCTTAAATCAAATGTCCTGAGATATTTGGCAGTCCCTAACCGATCAATGAGCTTATCAGCTTGGTGGATGGGATGTGCGTCAGTGTTGGTGACAGCACTGAGTACCCGATAATCCACAGAGAACCTGAGTTCTGGAGTGGCACCAGGAATAGCAGTTTTTGGGACCAACACCACAGGACTGGCCCAATGGCTATTGGAGAGCTCATTAACCCCAAGAGCTAATATTTTGGATATCACATCCTTAATGCTAGCTCTAACCTTGTCAATCACACTGTAAACTTTATGTTTCACAGGTGGACTTTTCCCAGTGTCCGCATCATGTGTGCACAAGTGCGTGACCCCTGGGATCAAGAAAAAGAGAGAGGCAAACTGTCCCAACACTTGGCAACTGTCCCTCTGTTGTTTTAGAGTCAGGGAAGGGGAGAGGTTCTCACCTTCCACCGAACCATCTTTCTCTTTTGAGACAGGAGGCCAGGAAGAGGCTCACTTTCTTCCTCCACCCCCTCATCTGTTGCCAAGAGCATAGTCACCTCTGTCCTCTCAAAGTGAGGCTTGAGGTGGTTCACATGCAGGACTCTCAAAGGGTTCCTAGGAGTCTGCAAATTCACCAGATAGGTGACATCACTCTTGCGCTCCACCACCTTAAAAGGCCCAGTCCACTTTGTCCTGGAGAGCGCAAGGCTCCACTGGGGCCATCACCCACATTATTTGTCCAGGATGAAACTCAAACAGAGTGGCATTCTGGTCATGCTACCATTTCATATCTCCCTCGCCTGCTTCCAGGTTCTCTTGAGCAAGCTTCCTGAAGTGGGAAGACTGGTTCCTAAAAGCCAGCATGTAACTGAATTCATCCCTGGGGGGCTCACTGGAGGCTTTCTCCAAGCCGTCCCTAACCAGACTCAAAGGTCCCCTGACAGGGTAGCAAATTCAACAACTCAAATGGCTAAATCCAAAACCCTTTTGTGGCACCTCCTTGTAGGCGAACAGAAGGCATGGCAAAAGGGCATCCCACTTACAGGCCCATGATCATGCCCTTCAAGGTGCAGTTGAATCTCTCAAACAGACTGTTTCCTTGGGGATGGTAAGGAGTGGTAAACTTTTAGGTCACCCCATACTCCACCCACAGAGACTTCATATATGTAGATATGAAGTTGGTACCATTATCAGATACCACTTCCTCGGGGAACCCCATGGGGTAAAACCCCTATCAATGCACATCCCACCACAGGGGCAGTGATTGATCTCAAAGGGATAGCTTCTGGGTACCTGGTGGCATGGTCCACCGAGACCAGGATAAACCTGTTGCCCATGGCTGTCTTAGGGTCCAGAGGCTCCACAATGTCAATAGCAACCCTTTCAAAGGGGGTGCTGACAACAGGAAAAGGTTGGAGGGAAGCCTTACATTTCCCCCCACTCTTGCCACTTGCCTGACAAGTTTGGCAAGACCTACAGTGTGCATCTGGGTGCCTGTGCATCTGGGGTTTGCAAACTTGAGTGACAAGCCTCTCAAAGGTCTTGTCCGGACACAAATGTCCGGCTAAAGTCACATCATGGGCCAAACCCAGAAGGAAGGCTCTGAAGCACTGGGGTACCCCAGGCTCAGCAACCTTAGGCTCGCTATATAAGAGGCCATCCTCCCAATAAATCAGGTGTGAACCAGACTCCTTGCCAGACCCCTGGTCTGCAGCCTGCTGCTGCAAACTCTCCAGAGTAGGGCATGTTTTCTGTGCCTCATAGAATGTTTCCCTGGTGGGTCCCTCTTCCTGCTGCTACTGAATCAACTCAGGGACCTCCCCCAATTCAGCCACCTGTTCCCCTGTAGGCATCGGAGCATCCCCCTCAGGTTCAGCCTCCTCACGGACCGTGGGAACTTCTGGAGCAGGTTTCCTGCACCCCTTGCCCTTCTACATTCTGGCAGACACCTGGGCCACTCTTTCAGGCTCCAGGGCCTCCTGATCACCCTGAAGGGATGCCATTGACCTGGTGAGCACACATACCCATCCATGCAAACCCATCATCTCCAAGTGAGACCTGTATTCCACCTCCTTCCAAGGGGAATCCTCCAGATTATTGCCAAGCAGACAATCTACAGGTATGGTTGGACTCACAGCTACCCTCAAGGAACCTGAGACCCCCCCCCATTCAAAGGGAACCTGCTCCACTCTCACAGGCTCTTTGAGTTGTTTACCACAACTACTTGGTGAAGTGGATGGGGAACTACCTGCTCCTCAGACACCAGGTGACTTCTCACAGTAGTCCATTGATGGCTAGATTTGGGAAGAAATGTCCACTGTAAATAACTATGGCAACAAAGCTCCTGTCCTGTTCTGAAGACTGAGGTTCTTGAGCTTGTCGTAAGTCTTCTACTTTCTACATTCTTAGAGTCCACGCTGAAACCTTAGTTGTAGAATACAGATCCAAAGAACTTAATATTACTTTTTAGAAATTCACTTTTGTCTTTGTGGAAGGTAAACTCTGCCTCACAAAGGCACAAGAGGGTGTTTTGTATGTGATTGTTCTGTTCTGCTAGGAGCCTGACATGAATAATGATGTTGCCGCTCAAACTTATAATGACTAACAGTCCATTCAGAGACTCTCAATTGTGTTATGAAAAACCTCAGCGGCTAAGGGTGTCCCAAAGTTCAATCTTTTGTATCACCTCAACCCAATGTGAATATGAGAATGGTGTTATGTACCAAATGTTTGTGTCTAACAGTAGCTGTTTGTATTCACCATTACGTACAGCATGGAGAACCACTTTGCTCCACTGAGGCCTGCCAAAACTTCTTCAAGAGCAGGGTGATGTGTCATTCCCTATGAATAGCTGACCTCATGTAAATGCATATCCATATGGCTTCTAGTTGATTGTGCTTCATGTTCACCACCATTTGCTGGAAACCGATGGGTGGGTCCTGTGACCTTCTTGATCACCCCATCTGTTTGACACACTCAAGCTCTTTTTCTGCTTTCATCTGTACTTTAAAAGGGACCCTCAGTATGGAGCTTGATAGGCTTACAGTTTGGGCACCGAAGTCCCATGAAGAAGTCTTAGAATTCATGCACTATGACATCAGTTTCCCTGATGTTGATGCTTCAGGCAATTAAGATCAGGCTGAGTGTTTCTGCAGTGTTGCAAAATATGAATGCATCAGTGCCAGTACTAAGAATTTTTCTGGCACTGATCAGCATGTTTGATGTTGGGGGCGCTGAAGGGAGCAACGATTTGAAGCAGGTTGAGATTTGAGTCAGATAAATTGCATCATGTCCACCACATTGACTGTTGTCCCTGCCATGTGTTGATGAGTGTTGTAATCGTTGTTCCGTCAATGGCAACTTTACATTATGGGGGGGTGTAATGTGAGCTGTATTTAACATCTGACTGAATCTTGACCAGTGACTCCATTTTGTGCTTAGCTTCAGATGCCGTCACATTGGTGAAACAAGCATTTTTCCACAAAGCTTGTTTTCTACACTGAACGTGTTTTCGCTTCTTCTCACCAGCACCGGGTTGCACCATGCAAGCACATAATATAGGGGATGTGGACGGTAGACATGATAGGAGAGCCTCAGCCTGGGAATGGTTTCAATGTTTTCATTATGGAAAAGTACTGCTCCTCTGTCTCCGGAATGCGCATTAGGACAGTGCCCATTCCGTTGCGTGTTTTCCATGCAGACCGAGTATAGCCAACAGATGAAGTCAACAAGCAAGGGAAGGGAGGGATCGATTGCTCGAATCTTCCTCTCAAGTTTGTTTAAGGTATATAAGGTGGTCAAGCTTGGCACTGAGGCAGAAGGAACTCATTTTGGGGGTGGACGCACTTCCCAGAACAATTTTCCCAATCTGGAAGCTTCTCCTGTCTCAGTTGTCCTGGGTTGCACACCTTGATGTTGGCACCAGGATGATTTTGTTGGATTCAATTCCCCTGGTGATGCAGTTTTATCCTTAATTACCTAACTTGGCGGTGCACATACATCTATGTATATATTCACTGAATACATATTCATTGTTGATGAATTATACTTTTTATGCCTGTCTTTGTTTAACTGCTGTAAGTATTCTAGCACTAACACATTTTATTGCATGCAAGTTAAATTCTCATGTTTATATTTTCGTGTGCATTCATTTGAAAACTGGGAAGTGCCTTAATAAATTCATTATTTAAGTTAGAAGAGCTGCACTCTTTGGCATTGTTTTCCTCTTAGTTTGAAGCAAAGCAGAACAGGGTGCGTGTTTGCTTGTTGACCTCTTATTTATGGCTGTGATGAGGAATTTATCTTCAAGTTACTATCTTCTGCTAACAACTCTCGAGTCAATGCTCCATTCCTTGGCGTGTGGTCAACACTGAGTGACATCTTGTTCTATATCTCTTTTCCTATTGTTGGGGGAAGGGCTCACTGCTGCTGGCCTGTCTTCCGTACCCACCAATGTACACTTGCGTGAAGTGATTTTGGTGCCCACACAGAAAGCGTGTTATTTTGCACCAATCAGCCAGGGGTAGAGTGAAGGTCCCCTCCACAATGTCCACACCTCTGGTGGGTTACAGTGGGGTTTCTGCCTCAGGCCATATTGTCATATGTGAATTGGTGCCTTCTGTGTTGGCAGCTTGATTGGTCTTGTGCTTTCTCCACTGACAACAAAACTCGATTTTTGCCATGGTTGTTTCCATGGTGATGATGCAAATGTCCACTAGCTCATGTAACCTGCCCATCAGGAGCATCTCATTTAGAGTTACCTTAAGCTTCTGGAGGGTCCAACTTCATAGGCTGCTGATTGACATCCTTCAATGTTTTAGGTGCACACTTCTTTGTTGGTGTCCCCATCAATAGATATCCTTGCCAGTTAGACATACTTAAAAAGTGCCAATTATTTCATCTTTTTTTGTTTAGCTTGTCTTAGAATGAAGCGTTCATAGTCTGGGTTTAGCTGGAGATTAAAATGTGTCTCTTAAGGTGCTGCCATTCCATCATAGTCATTGTAATCTCCCTTGTTTGGCAGTTTTTGACACAAGTGTAAAGCTTTTCTCCTGCTTAGTGTAGGAGTAGTAATTTTTTGATTGTGGTATTTGTCTCTCTTGTTGCTGTGCAGTAGTTGTTTAGCTTACCCATCCACTTCCTCCACCACGAAGCGGCTGTTGCAAGTGCATCACATTCACTAAATGGAAGTATGTTGCATGCAACATTTCTGAAATGGGTGGGCACTTGGGTTATGCCCTCTGTTAGCAGAGAGGTTGAAGTTTGGTGATACGTCATATGCTAGTGCACATGCCTCCATACGGGTAGTTGAAGGGTGGCCCCTTGTTCCTTATTTGTTTTTGATCGTTGAATGCTTTTGAAGATCCTTCATTGCGTTTTAATTTGGGGGGCCGATGGATGCTGGTAGGGAATGCCTCTTGGTGAACCACTTGATGCATCCGTTATCACTTCTGTGTGGTGGTTTGTTGGCAAAAAAGGGGGAGCAAAAGGGAGCAACTATTGGTGTGATCAAGGCTGTGCACTGTTAGCACCTCTTGCAGCCAGCCTGACAAAGTGCAGGTTGGATGCAGGCAGGTGCACTGTCTAAGTTCCCGCTGATAGTAGTCAGGAGCGAGGCCTGGTGACTTGCAAGACAGGATTCTTATACTTAAATTACCAACTTTGTCGCCAATCTGGTGAGTTACTGCAGGGACCACAGACTCATCTAGACTCCCTGTATATGTTTTAGACACTGATGCAAGGTCCACACATTTCCCTTTTATTGTACTGGTGACACGTGTGGGCACCGCCACACCCAGATGTGTATACCTCAGACAGTGCTGGGTGGAATTCTACAAAGCCAGAATTGGAGCCCTAATCCTCCTACAGCCAGAAGTAGTAAACAAATGAATCCCCTGTTGTTAGAGCTCCCATGTGATAGCCTACCTTATAGAGAGGGAATTATGGGACTTGAGTGACTGCTGATGGCTGCAGTGAGCATGGGCATGCACTTTTTAGAATTTAGCTGGTGTGGGTTTGCTGCCCTCCAGTGTCTGGAACAGAGATGAGGAAGCTTGTGAACTGTTCACTAACCAGTGAATGGTGCCTCTTCCTGCGTTCCTATTTCATTTCCTTCCTTCTGGGATCGGAAAACAAATGCACACACAGTTGATTTTAAGAGATGAAATTGTTTTTGTATTTTTTTGTTTATTTTTTTTTGTTTTTGTAATAATGACAGGAAGACCTGAAAAGCTGGAACTGTCTTCTGGAAAATTGTAAGAAAACATATAATAAATACAAACATTCAGCCGCTTCTGTGCTTGCTACCATGAAAAGTTATACAAGGTTGCCAAGTTATTTTTTACTGCATGCTATTCATTCAGTTTCCTGGGGCCATATGTACTAAGTCCATAATTTGCTATATTTATATTTATAATTTGCAACTCGCAATAGGAAATCGCAAATAGGGATGTACATAGGTTGGGGCAGAGAAATTGCGACTCACAAAGCATACGAGTCGCAATATAATGAATTGCAATTTGCGAATACCTAGTTAGCAAATACACACTCAAATTGCGAATGCATTCAAAAAAGCCAAAAAAACACTTCCTGTAACATGGGCCACACCCAAAGCACATACATCTGGAGCAGAAAATGCAAATCAGTGTCTGCCAGAGAGGTGAGAAAGAGGGAGAAGATGTGGCAGCCTGCTCTGAGTGCATACAATTATGTTCTTATGAAGAGAATGCCGCAAACTGAAACAGGATGGCAAGCCAGAAAGGAGAGAAGGAGACGGGGGAAAAAGCAAAAGTACAAATTCAGCAAGAAGGAGATTGAAATCCTGACAGATGAATGCTGCACCAACCACAACTTTTTGTTTGCAAGGCCTCCATGACTGTCCCTGAGGCCCAAAGAAGATCTGGATAGACATGCAGGCAAAATTAATGCTGTCGGGGTCACTCAGTGCTCTGAGGAGGATTTATACAAGAGGTGGTATGACCTAAGGTCCAGGAGAAAGGAGAAATTTGGTCAGATGCCTTGCTGAGAGCCGAGCATTAGGGGCTGGACCCTCCTAAATACCACCACCTACAGCTATAGGGACAATGGTGGAAGGCACCATCGAGCCTAAGGCTTTTGCTGGATTCGGCCACCTGGCCACCTCAAGTCCTGACCCCAACCCAAAATGGGTCATATATAGAGTCATGTTAAGGTAACACTTACTGCTGCCATACTAATGCATCAATGAATATTCAGTTCCAGACACACATTGAGCTTAAAGTTTATTGTAACGAAAACACAATGGTATGAGTAGCAGGCACACAAACAGAAGTTAAATAGATTATTTTCTGCAAAACAGGTGTATCTGGGCATATGAGGCAAGTCACATGGAGGAAAACGACGATAACAATCTACCACATTCACATCACACAGCATCCCCAGCAGTGCTATCACCCTCCTTTGCCAGACGTTGATGAAGGTGATCCATAGACAATACTGACTTTGACTTCCATCGTGAGACCACGCCAGCCACTTGTAACAGGACGTGGTTGATAGCGACGCAGGGCACGACCTGTGTCACCACCACTTCCACAAATCCCACAGGCATCCGATGACACATGTGTATAGGGGGCTTGAGAAATCAATGTTGCGAATTCAACACCTGCAACATGAAAAGATGAGTAGACAGTTGCACATCATGCATGACTGTAGGGCAGTGGGGTTCCAAATCTTGCCACATAAATGGCAGAGATCCAAAGCCACTTGGACAAGAAAATGGAAAGCATGACCGCTGCCATCGAGAAGCCATATCGAAAACTCTCAAACACTGACTCAGGGCAAACATAGAGAGATAGATAGGGTGCAGCCAGGATGGACATCCTAAGCAGGTCAGTCGCATGACTGGCACATGCCACTGCAGCCCTCAGCAGAAAGACTCTGAAGGGGCAGTTGGAAATGGGCCATGTCACAAACGGTTTGCAACAGATAATATCTGCTATTGAAGCAATGCAGACTGACCACATTGCAAGGGTCACAGGGACAGAAGGGGCTGATAAAGAAGACAGATCAAGCATCAACAATGTCTTTGCCATAGATGCCAGTACTGTGAAATGCAGTAGCAGAAGACATGCTGCATCACAACAGGGAGTTAGCCTATCTGGCTTGAGGGGCAAGAAACACTGAGCAGTGTATGCAGTTTAGGAAGTCATACCTCTGTTAACTTATCTGGTGAAGTAACAAGCACAGTTGCATTTTTATTTACTATTTTATTTACTATTATTTATTTATGGCGAGTTTCCTGCTGCCAGAGTTAATCCCAGAGTTAATGTCTTAAACCAAGGGAACTGCTACATACGTGGGACCTAAGGTCAATCCTTTCTTTCTATCCAATGGACTCTTCTCCCTTGATGCTGTGGGTACCATAAAGGTAAGTACATGTGCTGCAGGGTTCTGGGAAAACTGCTTGAGCCGCGGCTGAGCCTGGAAGAGCACTGAGGAGCATTGTGCCAGGCAGCGATGGTGAGTGCAGTGCTGCCAATGCTGGGGGTAGTGTGAGCAGGGAAAGATGAAGGGAGCCAGAGTGGAGAGAATCAGAGGGTTGCTGCATGCAATGGTACATAATGTGCATTTCCCCTATGCAGGTAGTGGGTACTCCACTATAGGGTACAATATATGTATTGCAGTAGTGGCAGAGGCCTAATCTTTGGTAGGAGACTGTGAGGACCTGATTCACGAAGGTATTTACGTTCAGTAAAGTTATGAGTGCGGAGTCTCCACACTCATGGCGGAGTCTCTACACTTGGGGCAGAATCTCCAAACTCGGGATTGAATCTCTGCACTGAGGACTGCAGAACAGAGATTCCACCCCAAGTTGAGAGATTCCACTCTGACTGCAGAGACTCTGTCACGATTGCAGTGACTCCATACTCATAACTTTACTACACATAAGTACCTTCATGAATCGGGCCTAGTGTACTGCAGATGGGGTTGTGTGTGCACCGTGGACTAGTTACTTCTCCTTAGAAGTGTATCTGTTATAAGTGGTATGGGCCAAATATGTGTTCCCTAAAATAGGTAAAGTGGGTACTGCTAGACGTAGAATGTGTGTACATCTATAGGAGACAACCTATTTATTTATCATTTTAATTAATAGTGTATGTACCTGTGCACCTATTTAGGGGAAAATATATGTAGTGCTTTAAATGTGTAGGGGCAATATATGAACTATTAAATGTGCACTCTACTGAGAAAACAATTATTGTGTATACTCTAATGCAAAATGTATCCCAGTACGTCTAGCAGCCCATCTAGATTTTAGAAACTCTTAGAGGTATACAAATAGAAGACTTACTCTGTAGAAATGCTGCTGAGTATGACAAATGCATGTATAATACAGGGATTCTGCATTTCCTGCATAAAACCTGTCTCTTATTTCTTTATAATAGGTGACTAGTGACACACCCAGTTGCCTTTTATACTAAAAATGATGTTGCTGCTCAAGACCAATCACTCATTACAGTTGAGTTCTGACACACTGCCTGCTGCCAGAGTCAGCAGCCAGGTAAAATGCAGGTCATGTCCCGGAGCATAATTAAAGAAACTGTTCTAAAGAACGAAAACAAAAGGTAGCGTTTTTTTCATTTTCCAGGTGTACAGTGACATGTAGAATGGAGATATGTATGGGAAAATGGGTATTTTTCCCACTTCTTAGGTAATTGTATACAATTTAGAATCTGTCTACGTGTTTCTACACATTCTTCACTACTGTGCCGTTTTGCAAATAAAAACTAACATATACTCAAAGATTCATAACCTAAAAAATGAATGAGGTGAAAAGCATCTTTCCTTTATATGGTCATGGAATTTCTCTGTGACTTGCAATAACCATATATTTTTATGGAGGGGTACTTTATTCCATATATATCTCTTTGGTTTCACTGTATGCGCCTAAAAGGAGCAATAATGGTAGACCTTGTGGTACCGTATTGCACTGTATTGTAATTGCATTTAGGGCCAGATGTAGGAAAATGGCAATTTGCGACTTGCAAATTGCGAGTCCCTGCGACTCGCAATTTGCAACTCGCAAATTGGTATGCAGTACAGTGTCTCAGACACCGTCTGCGAGTCGCTATGGGGTCGCAATGACCCACCTCTTTAATATTAATGAGGTGGGTCGCAAATTGCGGCCCCATAGCGAGTCTAGGCACTCGCAAACATGGAGGCCTGCTGTCGTCAGCAAACCTCCATGTTCGTGACTGCTTTATCAATAAAGCAGTTTTTTTTTTAAGTGTAGCCCGTTTTCCTTAAAGGAAAACGAGCTGCACTTAAAAAAAAAAACGAAACCTTTAGTTTCGGTATTTTTCAGGGCAGGTAGTGGTCCCTTGGACCACTACCTGCCCTGAAAAAATTGTTTTGGGTCCATTCGCAAAGGGGAAGGGGTTCCATGGGGACCCCTTCCAATTTGCGAGTGGGTTACCATCCACTTGAAGTGGATGGTAACTGCGATACCATTTGCGACCGCATATGCGGTCGCAAATGGTATTGCATGCCACTCCGAATCGCAAATAGGAAGGGAATACCCCTTCCTATTTGCGATTCCAAAATGCATATTGCGAGTCGGTCCCGACTCGCAATATGCATTTCTGCATAGCAAAGAGGCATTTGCGCCTCGCAAACAGCGATTTTCACCGTTTGCGACGCGCAAATCCTTTGCTACATCTGGCCCTTAGTGCTTACTGTCCTTGATAAGGCATTGAAGCACTTTGTACCCAGCAGAACACCGCTCTGGAACCCACGGTTAGTGGTTAATCTAGTGGGTATTTGTTGTTGTTGGTTATTGGAATTTGGGCCTGATTCTGACCTTGGCGGATGGGTTACTCTATCACAAAAGTGACGAATATCCGTCCGCCATTTTACAAGTTCTATAGGGTATAATGGAACTTGTAATACAGCAGACGGGATATCCGTCACATTTATGACGGAGTAACCCATCTACAGAGATTGTAACCAGGCCCTTATTCTTGTGTTCCCTATGTTTGTGTTATGTGCTGGGCTTGAAAGGGCAAGGCATGACCCAGTTTGTTACTCTGTAGCATCTACCCACTGGTGCTGGGCGCAGCCTTGTCATGAACCAGATATCTGCTTTGCAAGTCTCCTGGCTCGTGACGTTAATTTGTAAATGCTAAACTGATGGCAGAAACACAGCTCCCTGGGTTAGTGGTCATTGATGGTCGGGCCATTCTCCCTGTCGGGTTAATGCCA
This sequence comes from Pleurodeles waltl, assembly GCF_031143425.1. Taxonomy (NCBI): domain Eukaryota; kingdom Metazoa; phylum Chordata; class Amphibia; order Caudata; family Salamandridae; genus Pleurodeles; species Pleurodeles waltl. The sequence continues at coordinate 1,055,953,141 of NC_090448.1, forward strand.
CACATAGCTGCATGACATCTTTCTGGCCAATCTCTGGTTGGTTTATTGCTATTTCAATTTAGGTAGTCACATTCCTTCTTATCAACATCAGCTGAGCACACTATGCAGAGCTGCACACAGAATGGCACACCCAAGTCATATGTGACAGTGTGCATCAAGAGTATACTCTCTTAATAGCACAGCCACAAAGTGCTTATTGCAAATTTAAATGGAAGCATTTACTTTCGAGCAAAAGAGACTCTCTAAACTGATGTAATCATTTTTCCAAACTGGGACATTATAGGAAAGAAAATGTGACTCGTGAGAATGGAAATGTGTTGGAGAAGGCTTTGTGTGAGTGTCTGTCTCACCTTGCAGCTTCTGCCAATTCACCTCTCGAACCGCACAGTGAAAAAGTTAGAAAGCGTAGAATGTGAGTTAGAACTCATTTTCTGACTGACGTCATACGTCATAAATTCGTCATGACAGCATAGAGAATAACACTGTATTGTCATAAAAATAAATGTGGCTAATCAATTAATTAATGTGATATTATATTGTCTTGTTATCGTGATATACCTTAGTTTGGAGAAGAATTACTTCATCGTTCTAAAGTGTATGCCCTCGTAAGTAAAAACAGATTTGACAGCCCACCGTGATTAGAATGGTAAATGCTTTGAAGCACAAACCCTACAAATCTGAAAAATCTAAGAACATATAGGATGGAGAAATTCAAGCGCTTGAAAGGGACATGCATTAATTTAATATTTGAATGATCTAGATTAGAGTTTACAACAGGAGCCAAAAGTGGAGCGACGCATGAGTAACATAAGAAAATATGTTGCTTTAAAAGTGTGGCAAATGTACAAAAGCCTCTGAATAGAAATGGTAGTTTATTTTGAAAACAAATCTACTACTGAATGCCATTGGGGGTTCTGTGTCTCTAGTGGCTATGACATTTTGTTTCTTTTCTTTTTTCTTTTTTTTTCTTTACAAAGCATGTACAGGCAGGTGGCAGCCATCTGACAATACTGTGAAAGAAACAGCAACATTCTTAGGATTTAAGGAAAATATTGGGCTTGCGCAGAGGGTTGAGAACTGACGGGTAACACGGGATGAGTTGATTATTTCTTGTGATCTGAGGGCCAAAACCTCCCAAACACTTGGACTCTCACCTTTGCATGTGCATGGTGCCAGTCTTGCTAGTATCTGAACCATGACTTGTAGTAGTAGAGGTTTGGGAGGTCAACCGGTGCGCCCAATGGTAGCTTTCTTCAGCCTAGCATGACTAGGTGGAATATGGGCCTTTTTTAGATGGTGTAGTTTCTACTCCGGTTGCCAACCTTGGTTGATCAACTACTTTATCCTTAAGTCAGGTGGTATATTTGTACAGTAATCCACAGTATCCTTGCCTTAAAAAGGTGCATGGCTAATATTCATGTCACCAACTTTCATACCTGTCCACTTGGCAGCATTTTACATATTGACAACATCTTTGCTTTGTGCATGCTGTCATATGCATTACTTGGTATTAGACCTGACAGCCTAGGGTGGTCTTCCCCCAAACCTTCTGCTACTCCCCTCCTGTTTCCTGTTGGCTTTAGAATTCTGTGCACATTACCAGGTCTAACCAGTGTTAAAGTGCGTGTGCTGATTCCTTAAAACATGGTAAAATTGGCCTACACCTTATTAGCACAATGAATTTACTTATAGGTCCCCAGTAAAGGGTTATATTATATACCCAGGGCCTGTAATTAAATGCTACTAGTGGGGCTGCAGCACTTAATGTGCCACACACGTAATAAGTAGTATTTTAAAACATGCCTCAGGTCTGCCTTTGCAGCATGTGTGTGGTTCTAAACTGCCAATTTAACCTGTCAAAATAACCCCTTTCTAAGGCCCAAACCTCCCTTTTTTAATATGTATAAGCCAACCGAAGGTAGCCCCTAAAAAACCCATAGGGCAGGGTGCATGGTATCTAAACGGCTGTACATGTACTTAAAATATTTTTATGTCTTGGTAATGAAAAATCCCTAAACTCGTTGTTCACTACTGTGAGGACTACCTCTCCCATTGGATAGCATTTATTATTATATGATATATTTGTGATTGGGAACAGGTAGAAATGTCATGTTTGGTATCTTAAAAACTGTAATTTAAAATTTTCTTCAATGGTAAAGTTGGAATATAGACAACACAGATCTGGGTTAAATCCATAATTTTTTGCTCACCATGCCACCCCGTTTTGGACTCAGCCCTACGTAAATCAGTCTTGACCCTGCTCCCCATGGGAACAGTCCTGATCGAACTGCCAGACCAGGTCCTCCTTCGACTGGAAACAAGCATCCTGGGACCAGTTTCACGGTATCACCCATCATCAGCCAGTCTAGCTTGAAACAAGTGGCACAGTGACCATGTCTGGGCATGGCCTTCCTACGTAGGGTAACTATAGCAACACAAAAAGTCAGTTTTTAAGTTACAATTCTGAAAATGACAGCTAAAAGTACAAGATGATGAATGGATTGTTTGAATTAATCTCAGCCACTAGCAATCGCTCAGGTCACATCCCAATCCATAGCTTTTGACCCACCATGCCACCTCAGTTTGGACCCAGCTATATGGAAATCAGTCCTGACCCTGCTCCAATCAGAATCCTCAAGCCCGAACTGCCAGGCCAGGTCCTCCTTGAACTGGAACACAAGCAACCCTGTCCTTCTGTTCTGCACTTATGGGAAACAAAGAGCTCCAACTACTTGAACGCTGGCACCTGGACACTGCTTGAAGTCAAGGCCACTTACCAAGCAATGCCCACCCTGTCCTTGACCCTTTGAAGGGGTGCTAAATGTGCCCAAACAGTCTAAATCCAAAACTTGGCAAAAAGTGCATTGCCAGCCGACTTGATTTTGCCGTGGCTTCTCTGCAGCAGCAGATCCTTTTCAGCGGCTCCTCACAGAAAGGGCATTCAGGTTGATGGAGCCCTCATTGGCTTTGTGCCGCTGGAGAGTTTCAGCTTCCAAAAAAGAGACTAAGGGCCTGATTATGAGTTTGACAAGGTTGGACTGCCGCATTACTAGCTGTTTGACTGACAGATTACAATCCTGGTGGTCGGACTGCCAGGAGACTGCTGCTACCACCAGGATCATTAATCCTGATGGGGTGGCGGTGGTCGAAGTCGTGGTCAGCCACAGCGGTACCCATGGCAGCACCGACATGCTGATCATGACTTCGTTATCTGCCAGTCTTTCCATGGTGGTTGCCTTGGAAAGGTTGGCGGAAAGCCTGTAATAGGGGATACAGTGTACCCATGCACTGCCCACGACCATGTTGTGGGTAGGGTAAGGGAAGGGCTCCCTGCCAGCATCCTCAGAATACGCAATGTCTGCTATGCTCATTCCAAGTGTGCTGGTGTGCGATGGCTTAGGCCTAGCCTTCCTTAAAGAACTGAGGCCAATGCTGCTGCACTGTTTCCACCGGGCTGATAAAGACGTTGTAATGTGAAATTTCCGTCAGTCAGCCCAGTGGCAACATTGAAATACAACGGGGTGAGGCCGCCGACTTGACAGTGGCCTCATCCCCATGGCATCAGCAGTCTGATGGTCGGACCACCAAAGTCGTAATCGGGCCCTAAGTCTGAATATAGAAATATTCACTGTGGCTACCTGACAATGACTCTTCCCTATCTTTTAAGCACTAGATTTTACAAAAAAATTAAGAACCAGAACTCTGATTCTTCTGATTGAATGTTTATCATTTTGGTGTCAAATACTTTATTAACTTTTGCTCTAATGTTCAAAAATGTTGTGAGATTTTTCATGTGTTGTGTTTTTTACTTTGCTACCTCAATACTGACAGCTTTTGTGCCAAAACTACCAGACGGTTAAGCATAGGTTGATTCAGTGACTTTGTTTGGTTCACCCTGACGGGGATTATGGTTGTTGTTTGAGGAGAGCTTACATCCTCTCAAACAAAAACCCAAATTCTAACACAGCACCTAAACTGGTTACCTCTCTTCTCCCTTGCGCATATGTGCATAAAGCACCTCATTGCCCTTCTGACTAGGTTGGTACTTGTAGATGCGTGTATCTTTAAGTCCCCTGTACACTCCTGCCACCTCCAGCCAGACCACCTTTAAAACAGAACATTCAAGCACATCCCGGCCTCTTCCCATGCTTCTATCATACTAGAAACCTTGAAATATAAAACAGGACCTGCAGAGTAAACTATAACTGCCACTAATTACAATTTGATTCTGCGTTCTTAACTCACACAATACAGTAACTGACAAATTGTTCATGTATTTTCTTTTGTGTGACACTCCCATGTTTTCTGTGTATGATGGCCAATTTTCCATTTGCAGCTCGCAGGATATATTGTGCATGTTGAGACACTTTGCATGTGCCTAATCATCTGAAGTTGTTTGTTGTGGGGCAGGTGAGACTCTAAGTTGTGTATGCCATTTTTTTTATTTCATTCTCTACCCACACTTCATTGCATCACACCATCCTAAAAGATGTATCTCAGCTGGATATTTAGCTCATCAAGGATGATTACTATTCATACTGTAGTCAAGTTCCAATCCCTTTACTATTCCAGGAGTAAGCCACGACTACTCACTACTGCCATGTGTGAGAGACATGTTTACAAAATGAACAACACTGTTATCCAAGTGGAATGAAATTGTTGTAATCACCAACAAGGTGGGCAGGTAAGTTACTGTGGTGAACCGACAAAAGAACTCGATGTGATCCAGGGAGTAGGTTATAGCTATTGACACAAAATCTCAGCTCTACTTCTTTGCCTAAATGTGCTGAAAATAGGCACAGTACCTGATGCAAATACTATGATCTGGGCATGTCAGAAGACTGTGAATTGCCTATGTAGGAGTGATTGTTGTACACCCCCAATACACCTATGTATATGGGGAAATGTATTCGAAGATGTATTGTTTACCCCTGGGGACGCTGGGTTAGGCTGTGCAATCATATGTGATACAAATTGTCTCTACTCGCTACTACTGTTTGCTACCTGTTCAAAAACCAATAAAAATATTATTTTACATTTGGGAAGGGCAAAGAACAGCATGACATTTCCCTGGAAAAGATAGTACCCTTGGTCTTTATTGCTAACTGTAGTGGTCCAGTGGGCTAGTTGAAACTGTAAAAACAGAAGAGTTTTGAAGTTATTCACAAAGATAAATAACACTTGTGAGTAATTTACACATGTAATTTGCTCTTACTAATTTACTACTTTTTGACATTCCCAAAATCTGAGTTGAAAGTTACTCAACAGTGTAGACTTACATGTTGACATCCCCAAAAAAAGACAGTGGAGCCAAATTTATGAGTGAAACTTATTACTGCCAAAAAATAAACAGAAGTTCAGCAACCACTGATACTGCATCATCCTCCCTCAGAAAATAATGGCAGTATGGACTTAAAATAAAACCCAGATGAATTAATGTAAATTAAATTGAATTATTTAAAATAGTTGAACACATACATAAATATCTCTTAGGGCCAGGTGCAGGGAGTTACGGGGGGCCCCTGCACTGCCCATGCACTTGACATGGACAGTACAGGCCCCACCCAGCACTGTTGCAATGTTCGCTGTCTGCTGACAGTGAACATTGCAAGGATGCTGGTTCACCATGCGGGCTACAGCATTGCCGCTGGCTCGATTATGAGCCAGAGATAATGCTGTAGCTGGTTTCCTGCTAGGCCTAGCAGGAAAATCCTAATAGCTCAGGTGGGGTGGTCTCCACAAAGGCGGCTGCCACCCTCTCAGGAGTTTGGCAGGTCAGCTTTCCTGTCTGCCAAACTCTTAATTGAGGCCCTTAATATTACAAAAATATATATATATATATTTATAATTTAATTATAAAATGTTTAACAGCCTGTTGTGAATATATAAATTAATGTAACATAATTTGTAATTAACATATAACTAGATTAGTTTGAAATAACTATATACATCACTTTGAATAATTATTACTGACTAATAAACAAGTTTACATTTTTACTTTGTGAGAATATATTTTTTAATTTAAAATACCGAATTATTATTTTGTTTAATTTAACTTGTATTTTGTTTACTTTGATATATATTTAAATTAGTTAAAGATTTAATTTGAAAGTAAGTTGAAACTGCAATTGCATTTTTTATTTTATTTTAGATTTTAGAAAACAAATAAAATTAATTTCCATTAATATTTAGCATAAACATATTTTCACTACTTTTATACTGGCAGATCGCCACATTGACTGTGGAGTCGACCTTTGGTAAATTATAGAGAAAAGTTTATTTAGCTCAAAAAACAAGTAGTATTTTTTATGTTAATTATTAATATAAATAAATTTATGCATTTATCTCAAATGTTGATGAAAATTAAAAAAGTTACCACAATGTAAACTGAATTTTAAACTAAAACTCTAATTAATTTAAATATATTTAATATACTAAAGATTAATTTAAATATGCATGCCTACCTAAAGTAAAAAATGAATTTTTTGTTAAGCATTAACAATGAATAAAATCAATCTATGCAATTGTTAGAAGTATTTTAATTATATTTTAACAAAAAATAATGTTACATTGTTGAACCTGGCCCTTTCTGAGGGCCTCCCACAGATTGTTGTCTTCTGCTACTGATCCCATTTCTGTTGGCATTTTGTTGTGCACTTTTTCCTAGCTAACCAGTAATAAAGTGCTTGTGCTCTCTTGTTAAAACATGAAATAATTGCATTCTACCTGATTGGTACTTTTAAGTGCCCAGTAAATTGTACGACAGGTACCTAGGGCCTGTAAGCTAAAGGTAACAATGGGCCTGCAGCACTCATTGTGCCACCCACTAAAGTAGCTCTTCAAAGCATGTCTCTGGTATGTCACTTATGTACCTAGTGTAGTATTAAACCTGGCAAAAGAAACCTTTTGCGGGCCTAAATCTTCCTAATACTTATAAGCCAGCCCTAAGGTAGGATCTAATGGGTCATAAGGCAGGATGTATTGTATTTAAAAAATAGGACATGTTTTACATGTCCTGGCAATGAAAAACTCCTAAAGTTGTTTTTCACTACTACTGTGAGGCATATCTCTGCCAATTACTAACACTGGGTTACCTCTTTATATTTACCTTTGTATTGGGCGCAGATACAAATATACTGTTAAAACTCAAAATAATTTTAATTTAAAATCCTCTTTAATGGTAAAGTCGGATTTTAGCTCACAGTTCTAAAAATGCCACTTTTAGAAATTTGGCATTTTCTTATCCAACCATTTGTGCCTTCTGCCAGGTTCCTAGGTCATCTGACAGTAAATGGCTCTGCTGACGGGGGGGTTAAGAAATCCTGAAGTTTGGGCTCTGTGCAACTCCAAATGGGACCCTTGATGCCAAGACTGTGCCACCCACGATGACTGTCAATGTAAAGCTCCAATGAAGACCTGCTCTTTGTGCTACAGCAATCATCAGTGATGATCGGCAGCATGAGATCTGCATTACAGCAATGACACCCTTAGGTGATTGCCAACGCGAAGCACCAGTAGAAACTGTCTGCGACGCCAGACTGGCTCTTCGCACTACAGTGACAAAAGCCCACACCTTCAGGCATTCTCTTCAGGCTACAGTGACAACCATCCGTGATGCTCTCACTGCTCTTCACAGAATCCTCCACCACACGTGGAACTCTTTGCATGGGACTTAGACAATGTAACTCTTTCAGCAGAATTAACATGCCAAACTGAGAGCTATATCCACCTCAGTGGATTACCCCTTCCTTCCCACTAGTTGGGAAGTGGATCAAACAAGGGTGAACCCGAAGGGACGGCACCTATATGCCTTCTAGCGCATGACTTGGTTAGCCCCAAATCCTGCCCAGATAGTGTGGTGGCACCAACTTTTATTGGCTGGGGCTGTAGCTCCACAATTGATTACATATTTGTTTCCCAGAACCTCTTACCCCTGACCAATGGGCTTGAAGTGATTCCCTCAGTTTTCAGTGACCATTAGCCTTTGGCAAGTCAACTTAAAATGCCCTCCCAGATTAAACTGAGACAACTTGGTCCCAGACTAAAACTATGGACAAAGGACAATGGTACGAGGGTAGTTTGGCGCTCGGCAAATCTGGCGTTTATTATGGACCAGGTGCAATCCTCCCTTCCATCACAGCAAACCTTAAGTCAAATGAGCAGTGGGAACCCTGCCATTTGCCTAACAGGTTTTTCTGAACTCCCGTCTTATATTAGGGAACTCATGAGTAGACCAATTAAAAATGTCCCTTTGACTGGCTGCCCGTAGTTTGAAAGATCCTGTAGGGTAGCCAACACCTCTCTCCACCAGGCGCTTAGCCAAAATCCTAGAGACAAAACCACTGTCATTACTTGTAGAAAGGCATATACCCAGTCGGTAAAAGAGCAGAAGGCTGAAGTTAAGATGGAACAGTGGGAAAATGTAATAGAAGCCTCTAAAAAGAAGGACTCCCAGGCTTTTTGGAGGGTAGTCCAGGCTGGCCTCCCAGATGGCAAACTGCCAGAAGCAATTACATCGCATATCCTCCCTGATGCTTGGGTTGGCCATTTTTCAAATATCTATGAAGCTAATGAGGTAAGGGGTCAATCTGTACAGATAACCTTGCCCTTGAACCCTGGCTTTTTAGAGAGTGAGGTCCTAAAGGCGATTAGTGATAGTCTCCAAAATAAGGCCCCCAGTCTGGATAGGATCCTGATGGACCTTTTCATAAAGTACCCAGAGTTTTGGGCGCCTTTGTTTACCAGGATTTTTATTATGGTATGCAGGGTTGGACCCCCTATATCGTGGCAAACGTCTGTAGTAGTGCCTATTGTTAACAACGGTAGTACTCTAGACCCTAGGTGTTATCTGCCACTCTCGCTGCTCGACTCCTCCTCAAAATTAACAGAGAGGGTGGTTTTGAAATGTTTGATCTCTTGGGTGCAGGAGAAGAACATTCTTTCTTGGGCCCAATATGGTTTCAGGAAAAGTCTGGGCACTATTGAGCAGTGCGTGAACCTTTACCTTCTTAAGGCCAAGAACAAGTATGTGAAAGGTGGGTCCATTCACTTGGCCTTTATAAGCTGGTCTAGCACGTTTGATTATGTTAATAGGGAAAAGCTCTGGGGAATTCTTCAAAACATGGGTCTTGATGATGGCCTAGTAGGTCTTTTGAGATTCCTTCACCGGGCAAGAAGACAAAAATGAGGTATGGGTTGAATGGTGAGACCACCTCCCATTTTGCTGTAAGTCCGGGTGTTCGCCAGGGGTGTGTCCTCACCCCCATTCTACTTCTTTTATACATGAATGACTTAGAGAAAACCTTGATTTCTACAGTAGCTGATGTGCCTTGCATACACAATAACACCATTCCAGCCCTACTGTATGTGGATGATGCAGTCTTACTGGCAAGGACTTCAAATGGGCTTAAACTGCTAGTGGATAGTTTTGTTGAGTTCATGAAAAATGTAGACCTTGAAACCAACTGCTCGAAGACCTTTGTAATGGTTTGTGGCCCTAAAAATACCAAGACGTGCCCTATGAGGATATGAGAATGAACTTTAACAAAAGTAGGTTCCTTCTCATATCTGGGGCTAGAATTTGACAAAGCTTGTAGGTGGAGTCCCTGCTTAAAAAACAGGGTTTTACGCATGGTGCGTACAGTGGGTATTACCAATATAGGGTGAAATCTGGTCGCCCCCATACTGGAGGTTTATAAGAGAAAATGTCTGCCAGGTGTGACCTATGGGATGGTGTTGTGGGGGTACAAAGATGTTTGGAACCTTCAGGTAGAGGAAAATCGATTCTGTCGCCGGTTGTTCGGTGTCTCGCCCTCTACTCCCCTTTTTCTGTCCACCAGGAATTGGGTCTTGAATACTTACAGGATAGAATTAGTGTTGCCCCGTAGGAGCTTTGGTGTTCAATTTGGCTTAATAAAGACGCAGTCCACAACCAGCTGATAATTCAGGATTGCCTTCTTGTTGATCCCGCTTGTTCAATCCCATGGCTGAAATATATTAAAGGACTTCTGAATGAAGTGGGTTGCCTATATTGGATTACCAAAAAAGACAAAACGTGGATATGTGACCGCTTCTTTGAGTTAAGGTGGGCGGCTCATGAATCAAATGAAGTGGTCAAGGTAACTGTCAAAGATTACTGTATGGTACAATTATGCCCAGGCCTAGACCATTATTTATTGTTTGGACACAATGTGTATGAGAGATTGCTTTTAACCCGCTTCATACCAGGGTCCCTTAAATGGTTACTGCCCTTTCCTTAAAGACAGTTCTCCTCCAGCACTATCTGTATCTTTCCCTGTGAAGAGCAATCCCCACAAACACTGCTACATTTCATGTTCTTCTGTGAATACTATGCTCCTCTTAGAAAATTGCACTTGGTACCTCTGTTACGAAATTATAGCTTTACCAATTGCAGAGCTGCACTGCTTTCTTTTTGCCAGTTAAATGATTATGAGGTACGTAGCTCCGTGGGCATTTTTCTGAAAGGAGCGGTGGCTTGGCGTAAGGGGACACTGTTTTAAAACAGTTGGGATGATTTGCTCGTAGGCAACGACCTGCAAGTGTTTTTAATATTTTCATGTTTTTACATTTCATATGATTTCATAAGATAGGTGTTTGTTTGAATTGCATGTAGGGGAGGACCTTTAAGTGTTATTTATATTTTATATGCCTCTTTATCTTGCATGAATTTTAGTATCTTGAATTTATGTATGGTCTCAGTGATTT